>NC_091837.1:610000-1210000 GCF_037783145.1 Equus przewalskii | reverse complement strand
GGAGCAGTGAAATAATCTTGTGTTGTCACTCCAGAAGTCCTCAAGCCCATGTTCAAAAGCAACCTGACCAAGCATGGCTAGAGCTTCCCACAAGTTTACTTAACCTCTCCCCGTGGGAGAGGTGGTTATCAGCTAACCCCCACCCCTGTCCATACTCCCCTCCCTGCACACAAAGATTTTTCTTCTTTTCTTTTCTTCTGGTGGGGGGGAATGTTAATGAGGACTTGACCTATATCATGATGTTTTTAAAAATTAATTTCTTTTAAAATAAACTAGAAAGAAATATGACAAAATTTCAGTAGTTATTAATTCAGGGAAGAGATACAAGTATATCATTCTTTGTATATTCTGATAACTTAAATTTCTCAGAATCCCAACTTTAAGAATAACCAGAAATTCATCTGCTATCCCATCTGGATCATGGCATGACACTCTACTACAGGACAGACACAGCACTGGACGTCACGCGGAAGCCAGGAGTGAGCCAGGAGGTCCAACAGGGCCTCGGCCTTCTCACTCCTCCTCGGACACACTCAGGCCCTGCCAGGCCTCGGTGAGTCTGCATACACCGTTGTCGTCATCACGCCCTCAATGGTCGGGACCTGGAGCACGCCATCCACTCAGAAGTCTGGGCTCCTGCAGAATAGACTTTATTCTTCTGTCTTGGGAGAAAATACAGGAACCTGTGTAACTTCAAGTCAACACTTGCGCTGAGTGGACTTGGGACCCTCTGTGCCGGACCACGTGACCCAAAAGAGAAATCAGATCTAGTCCACAGTGCACGGACAGGTGAACCACAGGAGTGCCTACCACTGTTTTCACTATCTGTAACAGGGCAGTCACTACACACAACCTTAAAAGCTAAGGCAGAAGGCACTTGAGAGTAGCAAATAAGCTGTGCTCCCATTTTAAAGCCAGCCAAAAACCATTTGGTTCTTTGTTCAGAAAATACTCTAGGAGGCTGGAAATGAAATCTCACTCCATAAGTCAGACCAGGAACGCACCCAGTCACAATCACTGTTCATCACCAGGCTGACGGAGCACAGAGCATCTGCATCCCAAGCACTGGGAAGTTCACACTCTCTGGACTGTGATTCAAGGAATGACCAGGTGGGCTCCCAGACACAGAGTTGTCCTAGAGGCTCCTGATGCAGTTGCCACCTTTCAAACTGGAAAGGCAAACACCTCAACCAGAGACATGCACCATGTGATGAAGGAAGAACAATTAGGAGGGTTCCCTTCTACATGGCCATCTTTACAGGCAAATACAGTCCGACCAGGCCACCTCTGCTTCTTATTTTGGACCCCTGCTCAAAGAACTGTCCCAAGCTCAAATGTCACCTTCTATTTGATGCCCTGTCTGATCCCCTGGTTGGAGCTGATTGGTTTTTCTTTAGCACCTGTCCTACAGGAATTACAACACTTCTTTAATTTACTGACTGTTGAAAGGGACCCTAGGCCAGGTCCCACTGGGGAGGAGGACAAGTTTCTTGCCCTCAGGGAGCTCACAGTCTAGGAGAGATCAAGTGTGGGCACAGGTAATGGTGAGAGTTACCAGTGGTTCTGGATGCCATCAAAAAGGAAAAAGCAGGTGTGGCAGAACCCAACCTACAGCCAAGGCGCCCAGAGAGGCCCTCTTGCTGCACTATCATCTGAGCCGCGCCTTGAAGGACAGGCAGGATCTGTCCATGCGGAGACAGAACAAGGGGATTCCAGGACAAGAGAAACGCATAAACAAAGAATGTGGCCAGGAATTTCTCTATGGGGTAGGCACAGGAAACGGCCCAGCTGAGCCACTGAAGGGGAAATAGTGACAAATCAGGTTGGCAAACTAGAACGAAGCCAGATTGTGAAGAAATTTGAATGCCAGACCAGAGTTTGGAATAAGACATACCCTCCTCTTAGGGACTTTATCAGAACCACCCAGGTCTTAAATAAATTAGTGTGTATGCGTGTGTGTCTCAAAACACACACACACACACAAACACATGCACACTCACACTCACACGCAAGATGCTACACCTTCCACCCTAACCCAAGTTGAGAACCAGGGATGCAGTTAACACCATCACTCCCAGGCTGTGTTACACACCTTGAGGGTGCCGGGGGAGGAACCAGGTGGAGAACCAACAATTTAAGACTTTCTATGGCATCTGCATATGTCTTTAGGAGCCTAAACATAGCCAGGAGAAAACCCTCGAGTGCAAGATTACTAGTGAGTGAGTGAGCAGGACAGGTGGGCAGAGCCAAGGCCGGTCTAAATGACGCTTGTCAGGATTCTCGCCAAGTCTCAACAGGCAGCCACCTCTAGAGCCAGGGGAGGGTGAAGTGGGAGGTGCAAGGGCACCACACTTCAAGCGGCGCTGCTCTTGGGGCCAGCAGTGCCTCCTGAAACGTGGCGTCCTGGGCGCCTCTCTTGCCTCACCACAGCCCTGACCCTGCCATCTTGCAAATTCTGGGACCAGGCTGGGCATCTATTTTTAAAAAAGAGAGACAGACACACAGAGGAGTAGGGGGCAGCTCAAAATAGCTGTCCAGCACGTGCATACGACACAGGTTACCAGTTGACACCATCTCCTCCTTCACAGGAGCACAATCACGCAGCTACGACGGATAGGCGGGGGCCACGTGCATCCATCTGCCTGACACACTCACCTGGACAGTCGGCTTCGTCGCTCTCATCCTCACAAGTCACCCAGCCGTCACACTGCCAGGGGAGGGGGATGCACTGGATGGCGCCGCTGCGACAGGCAAACTGCCCAGGGTTGCACCGCAGCTCTGTGGAACCAAAGGGCAAGAGGCCATTGAGGAAGTGGCAGTAGCAGCCAGGACCTGGAGCAGCCAGGGCTGCCATTGCTTGGCCCCTGTGAGCGTGGGCCAGACACCAGGCAGTCTGCCCATAGCCTGCCTTCTTGGGGACCTGCACGCACATCCCAAGAAAGAGCCAAAAGCTCTACACACAATGCCATAAGCCCCCCAGAGCAACGCACCCCCCAAGACACTGACCTTTATGCATCACCTCAAACACACACCTGCTGCGTTTCTGCTCTGAGTTGGGCTCTGCAATGGGCCACAGAGACAGAAGCAAGAGGGCACCTGCCTCACCTCCTGAGGGAATCTGGGTCAACAGGGAGGACATACACACAGAAACACACACACCCAGGTTTCTGACAGAGCAAACAGAGGTCATCCCCACAGGAGCACTCAAACAACATGCTAACACAACAGGAAGGAAGGAGAGACTGTCTCCACCCGAAGGGCTCTGGAATGCTTCTTAAAGAAGGGTGAACAGGTTGCCAAGGTGGGTCCATGGTTTCAAAGGGTACATAAAATAGGAAAGGAAGAGCTTTCCAGAAAAAGCAGGGCTTAAGGAAGTATCACGGGGTGGGAAAGCATGCCAAGTAGACTGTGTGTGAGCAGACAGATGGGGAATTACCAGAGATAAGATCAGAAATATAAGAAGGGTCAGATTGTGGAGGCTTTGGGGGTAAGATAATTCCGACCTTTATTTGCTAAGTTGTAGGGACCCAGATGTTATTTCACCAGTAAGTATCATGATAAGATCTGTGTTTTAAGCAAGGTGTGTGTGTATAACCAGCAATGGTTTCTGGAAGCACTTATAATGGGTGGGGGGGAGACAAAATTACTAAATAACTCAGCAAAGTAAGGGCTTGAATTGAGGCAGGGGGTAGCAAATTACAGGCCACGGGCCAAATCCGAAACTTCCCACCGGTTTTTAAAATAAAGCTTTATGTGAACACAGCCACAAATATGCTACAACAGTGGAGCTGAGAAGATGCAAAAGATACTGTATGCCCTATAAGGCCGAAAACAGTTACTCTCTGGCCCTTTAGGTAAAGGACTGCAGACTCCTGAACTGAGGTGGCTGCTGATAAATGGGCAAATCTTGGAACCACAGAAAAACACTGAAGTGTGAGGGATGGAGTTCTGCACACCTACTTGATGACAAAGGAAGAGGAAACAAAGAGCTCACTTACAAACAACAACATGCTCCTGCACACGCTCCCTCAGTCGTCCTCCTCCCGGAGTTATTCCACTGAAATCCAGGAGGAACTATTCCTGCACCTGAGTCCTGTTCCACCACTGCCCTGAGTAATCAGAGCAAGCATCACTCCAATTTGTCACGGAAGATGAACGCAGCAAATCAGGTGGAAGGGGACAAGCCCTCCCCCAACCACCTCCTGGGACTGACACCTGGGGCATCGTGAGCCCACGTGGGTAAGTGTGCCACAGCCTCAGCGCACGCAGGAGAGGGCTTCTTCAGAGTGCTCTGTAAGCAGGCTCAGATGGTGGGTGCAGCCCCAGTTCCACATCTCCCCACAGCGTCAGACATCCACCTGCACGTCCTCCAGTCCCAGGTGGGAAAGGGAGGGGCAGGGGCCGGGCGGTGGGGGAAGCTTGTTCCTATAATTCAGTGTACCCTCCCCTCCACCTGCCACACACTGCAGTAAATCAATTCAATCCAAGCACAGAAAAGCCTTTATAAAACTGACGACATGGATGAAATCTTCAACGCATCGTCTGTTTTATAAAGGCTTTCAGCCAAGATGGAGTTACAGGGACGGATTTAACCACCTGCCTGAAACAACTGGGAAAAAGGATGAAATGTAAGAAAACACCAGTTCTCCAGACCCTGGACATCAGGCAAGGAATGAGAGAGACCCCTGAGAGTCAGGAGACACGCGAGGTGAGCCTTCCTGCCCGAGGACATTTCCAGCCTGCAGAGCAGGAATAGAGACTTCAGCGGAGGGGTGGGGGTGGGTGGGGATGGCAGCGGCAATGACAGAGTCAAGTGGATGCAGCTCAAAGTGGGGGAAACCAAGGCAGGCAGAGCTCACGGGATGGAGCTCTGGAGAGTCCTAGAGGAGAGAGCTGCACAAAGACAAGACCCCGGAGATCTACAGAGGGACCCCTTGGGGCTTTGGACAGAGCACTGACCAGCATGTGGTGTGAGGATACTTCAGGCCAGGGAAAGAACCACCCTAAAGGTTGAGAGGGTACGACAACAAAGTCCAGAGGGCCACAGGCAAGCACCCGTTCTCAGGGGCCAGACTGGAAAACTCATCATTCACAGGGCACTGTGTCAAGTATCAGAAGGGTCTTGCCTCGTTAGTGGGGAAAAATTAACTCAGGCTAAACGTGCTCCAGTCCTGCCTGACAGAGACTAAAAGCAAGAGCTAGAAGGACCAAATTGTTAGAACAAACCTCAGGAATATTTATAGGAATGCAAAACCACACAGCGCCCAAAAAGTCAAAATTCACAGTCCGGCATTCAATAAAAAAATTACTAGACATTCAGAGAAGCAGGAAATTACAACCAAACTGAGGAGGAAAAAAATCAGTCATTCAAAATTGACCCAGAAATGGCACAGAAGATAGAACAAAGGCATTAAAAGTTGTTCTAACTCTATTGCAAATGTTCAAGAAGCTAGACAAAAAATTAAACATGTTAAATAGAGAAATGGAAGACATTAAAAAGAGACATGAGGCCGGCCCCCTGGCCAAGTGGTTAAGTTTGCATGCTCCGCTTTGGTGGTCCAGGGTTTGCTGGTTCAGATCCTGGGTGCAGACCTACACACTGCTCATCAAGCCACAGTGTGGCAGCATCCCACATAGAAGAACTAGAATGACCTACAACTAGGATATGCAGCTATGGACTGGCAACAGATGCTAGCTCAGGGACAACTTCCTCACCAAAAAGCATACCTTTAAAAAAAATAAAATAAAAACATACCTACTGCCTAGACATGAAAACCACAGTGCTTGAGATGAAAAATACACTGCACAAGATTAACAGATTCAGTTTTGTAGAAGAAAAGATTAGTGATTTGAAGAAAACAATAGAAACTCTCTAAACTAAAACACAGGGGAAAAAAAGAGCCAAAAAAATGAACTGTGAGCTGCGGAACAACTTCAGGTACCCTAACATACATGAACTTGGAGGGGAAACAGACAAAACATTTGAAGAAACAATGGCAGAAAAACTTGCCAATATGATGGAAACTATAAACCCACAGATCCAAGTAGCTCAGTGGACCCCAAACACAAGAAATATAAAGAAAACTACTTCAAGGCACATCATAATCAAACTGCTTAAAACCAAGATAAACAGAAATCTTAAAAGCAGTCAGAGAAAAAAGACATATTATGCACAGAAAAAACAAAGGCAAAGATGACAGCAGCTTTCTTGTCAGAAATGTTACAAGCCGGAAGACAGCAGAGCAACAGTGTTAAGTCCCAAAAGGAAAAAAGAAAAAGCTGTCAATCTAGAATTATCTAGAGCACAAACACGTATACCACACTGTGGGGTTTATAATGTATGTAGAAGTAAAATTTTGACAACAAGAGCAGAAAAGCTGGGAAGAGAGCAGCAGAAGCACACCATCTTAAGGCTCTTATACTACAGGCAAAAATGTCTGTCATGTGAAGGTAAACTGTGACAGGGCAACAACAAATACCACTAAACCAACACAAGAGCTCCAGCAAACATGCCAACAAAGAAGACAAAATGGAATAAAACACATTCAACCCAAAAGAAGGCAGAAAGAAAAGGAACAGGAAACACACAATAGATGGTACAAAAAGAAAACAAATGACAAAATGGTACATTGTGATTAAATTCACCCAATCAATAAACATATGGGGTGACCTAAACACCCAACTAAAAGGCAGAATTTGTCACATAGGTAAAAAAGCAAGACCCAACTATATAGTGCCTAAAAATACCTACTTTATATAAGGACACAAATAGGTGAAAATAAAAGGATAAAAAAAGATATACCATGCTCACACTGATCAAAAGAAAGCTGGAGTGGCTGTATTAATATCATACAAAGTAGACTTCAGAGCAATGTAGAACATCATTTAATAATGATAAAGGACGTAATAATCCTAAATGTTTACGTATCTACAGCAGAGCTTCAAAATATGAGGGAAAGACTGCTATAACTGCTAATAGACAAATTCACAATTATATCAGAGATTTCAATCCCCTTTCAAAAACTGACGGAATGAGCAGATAAGAGAATCAGCAAGGATACAGACAACCTGAACAATGCAATCAACTAACTGGACCTAACTGACATTTATAGAACTCTCTACCCCAAACCAGAAGAATATATATTCTTTTCATATGCATACATAGTATTTACCATAATAGATAATATCATGGGCCATACAACAAACCTCAATACATTTATAATGACTCAGATCAGAGTATGTTGCTTGACCACAACTGAATTAGATTAAAAATCAACAGCAGAAAGACATCTGGAAAATACCCCAACTAAACGGAAACAACTGAGACACTTAATAACTTATGGGTCAAAGAAGAAATGAAAACAGAAATTTGAAAGCATTTTAAATAAATGAAAATTTGTGGAATGCAACTAAAGCAGTTCCCAGAGACAAATTCATTGCATTAAACTCCTACATCAGAAAAGAAGAAAGGTCTCAAATCAATGACCTCAGCTTCCACCTTAAGAAATGAGAAAATAAGACCAAATGAAACCCAAAGTAAGCAGCAGAAAAGAAATAATAAGGATCAGAGTGGGAACTGACGAAACAGACAAATAGAGAAAATAATTTTTTTAAAAAAGGGTGGTTTTCTTTTTTATTTGAGACGATCAATGACACTAATAAACCTGTAGCCAGACTAATTAGGAAAAAAATAAAGAACACAAAATACCACTTATCAGAAGAGGGGGGTCATCACTAGATTTCAGAGATATTAAAAAGGATAATAAGGGGGGGAGTAAGGAAAGAAGGAAATAGTGAATCACTTTAAATCAGTAAGTTTGACAACTTATATAAAATGGACAAATTCATGCAAAGGCACAAACTATCAAAGCTCACTCAAAAAGAAATCAATAAGTACAGCCCTACAGCTATAAAAGAAATCGAGTTTTATTTAAAAACCTTTACACCAAGAAAACTCCAGGCCCAGATAGCTTCATTGCAAAATTCTACCAAATATTTAAGGAAGAAATAATACCAATTCTTCCAGAAATTCAAATGTTAAAAAATTACCATAACAATAGCATAAAAATAGGAAATACTCAGGGATAAATCAAATGACAGATGTCCAAGTCCTATACATTGAAAATTATAGAATATTGCTACGAGAAATTCTTTAAAGACCTAAACCTATGGGGAGATATCAAGTGTTCATTAGTAGACTCAATCTGATTGGGTAGACTCAATATTGTTAAGAGACCAATTCTACCCAAATTGACCTATAGATTCAATGCAATCCCAATCAATATTCCAGCAGGCCTTTTTGTAGAAATTGACAAAGCGACTCTAAAATTCATATGGAAATGCAAAGGACGTAGAATACCCAGACAACTTTGAAAAGGAAGAACTCAGTTGAGGACTTACACTACCCGGCTTGAAGCCTTACTATAAAGGTATGGGAATCTAGACAGTGTGGTATAAGCATCAAGATCCATGGAACCAGAACAGATGGTCCAGAAATAGGCCCACACATACATGGGCAGCTGATGTACAACAAAGATGCAAGGGCAACTCCTGGAGGAAGAAGAGCCTTTCCAGCACATGGTACTGGGACAAGAGGATACCCATTTTTTTAAAAAAGAACAACTTCGATCCATTCCTTGTATCAAAAATTAACTCAAAATAGATCATAGACCTGCATGTAAAACCTAAAACTATAAAACTTCCAGAAGAAAACATGGGAGAAAATTTTGTGATCATGAGTTAGGCAAAAATTTCTTAGGTACATCTACCAGAAGCATGATCCATAAAAGAAAAAGTTGATAAATTGGACTTCATCAAAATTGAGAACTTTTCCTCTTCAAAAGACACCGTTCAGAGAACAAAAAGAAGTCACACACTTACTAGGAGAACACATTTGCAAATCACATTTATGAAAAAGGACTTGTACCCAGAACAAATAAAGAATTCTCAAATTTCAACAATAAGAAAACAACCCAATTTTAAAAATAAGCAAGGAGCCGGCCCCACAGCACAATGGTTAAGTTTGGTGTGCTCCACTTTGGTGGCCAGGGTTCACAGGTTTGGATCCCAGGGGCAGACCTACACCACTGGTCAGCCATGTTGTGGCAGCGACCCACATATAAAGTAGAGGAAGACTGGCACAGATGTTAGCTCAGGGCTAATCTTCCTCAAGCAAAAAAGAGGAAGACTGGCAAGAGATGTTAGCTCAGGGCTAATCTTCCTCCACAAAATAAATAAATAAATAAATAAAAATGGGCAAAAGATTTTTTTTTAAGATTTTATTTTTTTCCTTTTTCTCCCCAAAGCCCCCGGTACAGTTGTATATTCTTAGTTGTGGGTCCTTCTAGTTGTGGCATGTGGGATGCCACCTCAGCGTGGCTCGATGAGCAGTGCCATATCCACACCCAGGATTCGAACCAACGAAACACTGGGCTGCCTGCAGCAGAGCTCGAGAACCTAACCACTCAGCCACGGGGCCAGGCCCTGGGCAAAAGATTTTAATGGACACTTAACCAAAGAAGATATGCAGATGGTAAATAAGGACATAAAAAGATTCTCAACATCATTAGTCATTAAGGAAACACAAATTAAAACCATAATGAGATAACATTACATACTTATTAGAATAACTTAAAATTGAAAATAATGACCATACCAAGTGTTAGCAAGTGTGTCAAATAATTAGAACTCTCTTACATTGCTAGTGAGAATGTAAAATAGTATAACTACTTTGGAAAACATTTTGATGGCTTCTAAACAGCTGAATACATACTGACCATAAGACCCAGAGATTCTACTCCTAGGAACTGACCCAAGAGAAATCAAAGTACACGTCCATACAAAGACTTGTTCACAGTCATTTGATATGTAGTAGCCAAAAGCTGGAAACAACCCAAACGTCCAAAACAAGCGAATGTATAAACAAACTGCAGTATACCCATATTGTGGAATACTACTCAGCCAGAAAAAGAAATGAACCATTGATACATGCGCAACATGTCAAAAAAAGAAACAAGGGGCCGGCCCCGTGGCGGAGTGGTTAAGTTTGCGTGCTCTGCTGCAGTGGCCCAGGGCTTCGCTGGTTCAGATCCTGGGGGTGGACATGGCACCGCTCATCAGGCCACGCTGAGGTGGCATCCCATGTGCCACAGCTAGAAGGACCCACCACTAAAATATACAACTATGCACCGGGAAGATTTGGGGAGAAAAAGCAGAAAGAAAGGAAGGAAAAAAAAAATGAAGATTGGCAACAGTTGTTAGTTAGCTCAAGTGCCGATCTTTAAGAAAAAGAGAGAAACAAAGACAAAACAAAAATAAGTGGCCAGCTGCAGGCTGTAGTTTGCCAAACCCTGTTCCAAAGTCTAAATGTCGGGATAAATCTTTACCCTCTACCCCACACCCAACACCCAGCACAGGGATACACTCACTTAACGTCCAATGAACTGAATTGCTCAAAGATCTTCCTCTCTTCTTTAAGTAGATAACAAAACGTCAGCAGTTCTCTGATATGCCCTGGAAGGTTCTCTCCCTTCCTGATTCACCTGCAGTCTCTGATATGCACTGGAAGGTTCTCTCCCTTCCTGATTCACCTGCAGTGCAGGGGCTGTTCTGAAAGCAATCCAACATGTGAGTCACTGGTTAACATATGTGAATCACCCATTCAAAAAATATTTACTGAGCACCACTTGGTGCCAGACAACTCTGCAGGTGACGTGGCAGAGTGGTAAACAAGCAGGGAGACCCAGGACTTAGCAGAGCTTGCCTCGTGTGGTGGGCCTGACACACAGACATCAACCATGATGCGGATGGGTCTAATGCGCACTACTCTAGCTGTCAATTAACATGCCCCCTCCTCTCTTCCTCCAGATCTTCTCGCGTCCCTTTGTAAAGCATCCAGCACAATTTCTGCCACATACAAAGCTGCTCAAAAACTGTCGCCCTGTCTTCCCACTACTAGCTTTGCCTAGGCCTTTTCTTGTGCCAATCGTCTCCTGGCTGTAAAATGGGAGAGAGAGGCAGACTCTTCCTAGCCAATGCACTATTGATGCTTTCTGAAACAATCCACACCCTCGCCATGTAAGTGCAAGGCCACAAACCAAAATAAGAAATTCTATCACACTAGCAGTTCTCAAATTTTTTCATCCCAAGACCCTTTCATACTTTTAAAATTTCTGAGGACCCCAAAGATCTTTTGTTTATGTGGGTTGTATCTGTCAACAGTTACTGTGTTAGAAATTAAAACTGAGGGGCCGGCCCTGGGACCAAGTGGTTAAGTTCGCACGCTCTGCTTCGGCAGCCCAGGGTTTTGCCGGTTCACATCCTGGGCGAGGACATGGCACCGCTCATCAGGCCATGCTGAGGCGGTGTCCCACATGCCACAACTAGAAGGACCCACAACTAAAAATACACAACTATGTACCGGGGGGCTTTGGGAGAAAAAGGAAACAATAAAATCTTTAAAAAAAAAGAAATTAAAACTGAGAATTTGTACACACAAAATTCCCAAGTACAGGCTCAAAAGGTTAAATGCAGAGTTACCACATGACCTAGCAACTCCACTTCTAGGTATATGTCCAAAAGAACTGAAAGCAGAGACTCCAACACATACCTGCACACTGATGTTCACAGCATTACTTACAACAGCCAAGAGATAGGAAACAACGCAAGCATCCATCAACAGATGAACAGATAAACAAAATGTGGTATATCCATATAATGGAATATTACTGGGGCGTAAAGAGACATTCTGACACATGCTACAATGTGCATGAACCTTGGGGACGTTATGCGAAGTGAAAGCCAGTCACAAAAAGACAGATGCTATATGATTCCACTTATATGAGGTACCTAGAGTCATCAAATTCAGAGACAGAAAGCAGAAGAGAGGTTACTAGGGGCTAGGAGGAGGGGCATGGGAAGTTAGTGTTTAATGGGTACAGAGTTTAAGTTTGGGAAGATGAAAAAGTTCTGGAAATAGATAGTGGTGATAGATGCACAACACTGTCAATGTACTTAAAGCCACTGAAGTGTACACTTAAAAATGATTAAAGTGGTAAATTTTATGTTGTGTATTTTACCATAATTTTTAAAAATCCTTTAAAAAAAGAGAGAGAATCCCAAGCACACACCCCATTAGCCATCAGTCACACGTCAAGCAGCCTCCAGAAATGCCACTGTGCACTTGTGAGACAATGAGAGAAAGAAGCAAATAACACCTTGGTGTTATTATGAAAATAGTGTTGACCTCGCGGAGCCCCCGAGACCCCCAGGCCACGCCTGAGAGGCCTACTGCTTTAAACTATGCAGTGTTCAGGAACTGGAGGACTTGTGTCCCTGTAGAAATTCAGAAGTCTCTATAACACAGATTCTTTCTCTAGACGCAATTTCTTCTTTGTCAGCAAGCCTTAGGCCTTGTTTTAAATTATGTAAACCGAGCTGTCTCAAATCACTGTGTGAAATTTAGTATGCTGCCTAAATTGTTTGGAATCGATTTCTCCTCAACATTCGCCCAGAAAGAAATAGTGGAACAGCAGAAGCACACGTGTCCACGGTCAAATCACTCAGGAAATCAAAAATTTCCAGCCAAGAAACGCAGAGAGAATTCTAGTCCACCTCTTCCCACTGCCCACAGCCCACCTGGACAGTCCTCACCGGAGTGGACTGAGACCCTCAGAAGCAGCCTCCATGCCCTGCTGGAGCATCCACCCGGGGACCGGGAGGTCCCAGCTTCCCCAGCAGGCCTGCTCCCAGGTGGGCAGTGCAGCCTCCATCAGATGCTTCAGACAGTCCTCCTCGGAAAGACCTAACAGCTGCTTCCCAGCGGGGAGCTCCCACAGGCTCTCATTCCGCCCCCTGCACAGCGCAGCACTGGGACAGGGTATGTGTCCAGCACCACACTCAGAACCAGCGGCAGAGGGGGAGGATTTGAAAAGAGGGCTGCCTGGGCCTTGCTGTACCAGTGACCATGACCGTCTAGGAGAACAACTCCCATGGGGCACTGGGTCCTGCCCAGCACCATGGAACCTGGGCCAGCTGTCTGGATACCTTCAAGAGGTGACAGAGACCACTGTCGACAAGACAGATAAGTAAAAGACAAAACAGAGGGCAGCCTTGCTAAGCAGACCTTCTGAAGAACGGTTACCTGTGTCCTGAGGTAGGACGGGAGAATAGCAGGCTTGAAGTAGGCCTCAGGATGGGCAACGCCTGAGCCACTAGACACCATGAGGAAGGCCTACTGAAAGGGCGCAGCCTGCACAAGTGCCACCGAGCAGGACAGGCTGGGGGCCATGCTCTGGAAAGGAGCTCTCTGCTCGGCTAGGCCCACATGGAGATAAGACCAACGGGTATACTGCAGGACCAGATGGCTTCACGGGTCACACTATGGCTCCGGGAAGGGACGCTGCTGGCAGTGGGGGAGAGCTTCATCAGAACACCAATCGGCAAGCAGGACAGAGAACGGTCCCAGGAGGTGAGGGAAAGCATTACCAGGCACTTGCAACAGTCCACAGGAGATCACTCTGCAACAAACTGTGATTATATTAAAGCCCCGGTCTTCTCTACAGTGTTCTAAGCGTCACCTGCCCTTTCATGAGGTGAAGGGCCCCCTCCAGCCTTCCCCTAACAACCCCTCGACTCAGGTTCTTGGGACCCCAGGCTCAGCAACGCCAGCAGCTCCCCCTGCAGCCCCTCTGGCCCTTTCCCAGTGTTGCCACTTCACAGCTCCAGCAGGCCTGCCTGTGACCTCCCTGCCGCTGCAGCTTCCGACACAATGGATGGGGAGATCAGCTTCGAAAGAGGCCCCAGACTCGTCCCAAGATGGACTACAGGCGTCCGCTCCTGGTCTACAGTGAATCCCCTTGTCAGCCATGACACCTACACAGCCTCACTGGGCTTTATTCCTTCAACTGTGCAATATGGGTGACCAGCTTTGCCCCGCCCTCCTAACTTTCAGGGCAGTCATGAGGCCCAAAAGAGAAATCTAATAAAACGGCACTTGGGTGCTGAACACTTCCACATATTCTGTCCCTTGGAATGTTCCTGAGGTCCTCTGAGGAGACAAATGCTCTAGAGGGACTCAGACGGGGAAAGGGAGGATGGCACAGGGAGCCAGGACTGGGGCTTTGCACAGTGCAGCCTGCTGCTGGGTCTCTTCTCCCTACCTTCTATCCTCAGACACTGCCCAACCAGGACACTGGCTCGTCAGCCCTGCTCTACCCTCGGGCTCCTCCTTTAGGCAGATGTTTGGGGAAGAAGGCCCTGCTTAAAGAAAGTTATCCCAGAAGAGGAGGCGGCCCTAAGGAAAGGGATGTGATGGGAGAAGATGAAAGAGCAACTGAGGTGTGTGCAGCTCACAGAAAACTAAAGGACTGAAGCTCTATTAGTAAAATTTAAAGGGAGGCCAGACACTGTTATATTTATTGAAACACCTATCGAGTCCAGTCAGCTCAGTTCACAGAAGGGCCACCAGCCTGTTCCATGTCCTCCATCAAGCTGGCAGCAGCAGAATGGAACCCAGAAGCCAGCTAGGCTAAGCAGGAATTGAGACAGGAAATTGCAGCCTCGCCTGCCAGGATGCCCTGTGTTCTGATTTAGGGTATGGCTGACCCATCCTTCCTCAGAGGGCTGGGTCCAAACTTTCCAATTCTGACCCACTTTCTCTTCGTTAAGACAGAAGACAGACGACTTATGAAACGCCCCAGGGACCAGGAGCGCCTGACTGCCAGATGGGGACCTGCAAAGCCAGAGATGTACCAAAATACTGTAAACACGAAAACATCCTGTTGTGGTTCTGAAATATGTCCGCAAATTCTTTGATATGGCTCCCTAAATGCCAGTAGCTCCCCAGTTACTGTGACCACCAAACTCACTTCCCAATAGCCCCTGGTGTGGGAGGAGATTGGCCGACCTGCTGCTCCCCGCTCAGTCAGTCCTCCACGTTGGGTGGGAGACTCATCTGACCTGAGTCTGTGTGAGAAGACTCCCTGTGACAATGGACGGGGGTTAAGGGTGCCAGGCACAGGGGGAGTGTCAGCCACTTTCTCCTATGAGCCAAGGAGTCACAAGGCTCATGCTGGAGAACGCCCCACCAGAACAAAGTGACAAGGCTGAACTCCAGTATTTACTTCTCATAAATATCAAGCACGTTCTACATCCAGGAGATGATGTGAGTATCACTCCCTACCTTCTATCCTCAGACACTGCCCAACCAGGACACTGGTTCGTCAGCCCTGCTCTACCCTCGGGCTCCTCCTTTAGGCAGATGTTTGGGGAAGAAGGCCTTGCTTAAAGAAAGTTATCCTAGAAGAGGAGGAGGCGGCCCTAAGGAAAGGGATGTGACGGGAGAAGATGAAAGAGGAAAGGCAGGTTCACCAAGCACTTCTACCAAACGAATGACAATTCAAGAGAAGAATGGCAACCTGCAAGCAGTCCATATTTTATGGGGATTGGGGTAGGGGAGGGTTACACCGGAGCATACGACCAGGGCAAGAAGGTGGGACAGAACTAGAGTAACAGCTACCTCGCATCTGACGTAACATCTACTGGCAGTTTCATCCAACACTCCCACCACATTCTGCCAGCAGCTACAGTGTAGTACAGCCAGTTCATCTCAAGAGAAACAAAGCTGTAGCAAAATCAGATTCTTAAATGCTCATTTTGCATGTGCCAGGTACCATATCAAGTGCCTCGAATACATTATTATATTTAAATCTTAAAGACAAACCCATTAGCTCCTTCCAATAAACACAGCCTTGTGACTCTGGGGACACACAGACGGATGCAGGTGAGAAGGCAGAATGGGATATACAAGATCTCTGCCCCCTTCTGCCTTCTCCTGGAGGCAGAAGATCTTTACAACCCTGGAGTAGGTGAAGATTTCTTAGAGAAATACAGAAAGTGCAAGCATAAAAGAAAAAACTGATAAGCCAGACTTCCTCAAAATTAACAACTTCTTTGATCAAAAGCTCAGTTAAAATACACAGGTCAATGGAACAGAATACAGAGCCAACTGATTTTTGACAAACGTGCAAAGACAATTCAATGGAGAAAGGATACTCTCTCAACAAGCGGTGGTAGAACTGGACACCCACGTATCAAAAAGTGAACCTCCTCCATACATTCCTTATATCAGATCTAAACATTAACTCCAAGAGATCAAAGACTTGTAAAACCTAACAGGAGAAAACTTCTAGCAGAAAACAGTGTAAGAAAATTTTTGTGAACCCAGACTAGGCAAAGAGTGTTTATGTCTGTCACCAAAAGCACTACCTATAAAAGAAAAAATGCTATAAAGTAGACTTTACCAAAAGATCACCAGGTGCCAGGTGGGAACCCCAGGTAGGGTGCTGACTACAGAGTGGCAGTGGGAGAGGACTGCGGGGGGAGGGGACTGTGACTGTGACTGCTCTGCATCTTGAGTGTGGTGTTGGTTATATGACTCTGCACATTTGTCAAAGCTAAAGAATGACATACCAAAAAGAGTGAATTTTACTGTACCAAATTAAAAAGATACTTTTAAAATTACAGTTAAGCAAATGAATGGGTAAGTCATCAACTGAAGGAAATATTTGCAACATATCCATCTGTAAACTTTTATCTGGAATATATAAAGAACTCCTACAACTCAATAATATAAATAATAAAAAGGCAAACAACTTCATAAAAATGGGCAAAAGATTAAACAGATACTTCTCAAAAGAATATATACGAATGGCTAACGAGGACAAGAAAAAGGGCTCACACTCACAGGGAGACACAACAAAAACCATGTGAGGAGCACTAAACAACAGGATGGCTAAACTCAGAGAATGACAACACCAAATGCTGGCAAGATTATGCAGCAACTAGAACTCTCATACAGTACTGATGGGAATGTAAAATGGCACAACCACTCTGAAAAAACATCTGGCAGTTTCTTAAGGTTAAATCTTGTTCTATTCCACACAGTACCAGACGTCCCAGCTAGAAATAAAGAAATAAAAGGCATCCAAATTGTAAAGGAAGAAGTAAAACTATCTCTGTTCACCGGTGACATGATCTTATATGTCAGGTCTAAAGATTCCACATAAAAAGACCTGTTAGAAGGAATAAACAAATTCAGCAAAGTTGCAGGACACAAAAATCAGTTGTGTTTCAATACACTAACCATAAACAACCTGAAAAGGAAATTAAGAAAACAATTCCATTTACAACAGCATCAAGAAGAATAAAGTACCTAGGAATAAACTTAACCAAGGAGGTGAAAGACTACTACACTGAAAACTACAAAATAACACTGAAATTAAAGGAGACACAAACACATGGAAAGACATCCCATGTTCATGGACAGGCAAACTTAAGAAGATGTCAGTACTATCCAAGCAATCTACAAATTCAACACAATTTTTATCAAAATGCCAATGATTTTTTGCCAAAATAGAAAAATCCATCCTAAAATTAATATAGAAACTCAAAGGACCCTGAACTGCCAAAACAATCTTGAGAAAGAAAAACAAAGCTGGAGGCCTCATACTTACTGATTTCAAAACATATTTCACAGCTACAGTAATCAAAATTGTGTGGAACTGGCCTAAATGCTAGCATACAGGCCATGGAACAGAATAGAGAGCCCAGAAATAAAACTTGCATGTATAGTGTCGAATGATCTTTGACAAGGGTGCCAAGGCTATACAATGGGGAAAGCATAGTGTCTTCAACAAAGAGTGCTGGGAAAACTGGACATCCACTTGCAAAATAATACAGCTGGACCCTTACCTTATACCATATACAAAACTTAACTCAGGGGCCGGCCCGGTGGCACAGTGGTTAAGTTTGCATGTTCTGCTTCTTGGCGGCCTGGGGTTCGCTGGGTTCGGATCCCGGGTGCGGACATGGCACCGCAAGGCAAAAGCCATGCTGTGGTAGGCGTCCCACATATAAAGTAGACGAAGATGGGCACAGATGTTAGCTCAGGGCCAGTCTTCCTCGGCAAAAAGGGGAGGATTGGCAGATGTTAGCTCAGGGTTAATCTTCCTCAAAAAAAAAAAAAAAACCAAAAAACTTAACTCAAAATGATTACAGACCTAAATGTCAGACCTGAAACAATAAAACTCCTGGAAGAAAACACACAAGAAAAGCTTCATGACATTGGATTTAGCAATGATTTCTTGGATATGACACCAAAAGCACAGGCAACAAAAGCAAGAATAGACAAAGGGGACTATATCAAACTTAAATAAACAGCAAAGTGAAAGGCAATGTATAGAACGAGAGAAAACATTTGCAATCGTATATCCGATAAGAGATTAGTATCCAGGATATATAAAGAAATCCTACAACTTAACAATAAAAAAAAATCTGATTTAAAAAAGGGCAAAGGACTTAAGTGAGACATTTCTCCAAAGATGATATACAAATGGCCAAGAAGAATATGAAAAGATGCTCAACATCACTAACTCTCAGGGAAATGCAAACCAAAACCACAATGAGATATTACCCCATACTCTTCAGGATGGCCATCATTAAAAAACAAAGAACAAGTATTGGTGAGAAGACAGAGAAACTGGAACCCTAGTATGCTACTGGTGGGACTGTAAAATGGAGCAGTCACTACGGAAAACAGCATGGTGGCCCTCAAAAAATTAAAAATACAATTACCACATGATCCAGCAATCTCAATTCTGGGTATCTATCCAAAAGAATTGAAAACAGGATCTCAAAGAGATATGTGCACGCCCATGTGCATCGCAGCATTTTTCCCAACAGCCAAGAAGTGAAAGCAACCCAAGTGACTACCACAGATGAATGGATAAAGAAGATGTGGTACAGTCAGAGAACGGAATGCTCTTCAGCCTACAAAAGAAGGGAATTCTGTCACATTCCGCCACATGGATGAACCTCGAGGACGTGGCTAACCGAAATAAGCCAATCATAAAGAGACAAATACTCCACAATTCCACTTCTGCGAGGTACTTACAGTAGTCCAGACTCTCAGAAACAGAAAAGAGAACAGTAGTTGCCAGGGGCTGGGGGGAGGGGGAGAGGGAAGCTGTCCAGTGGGTATTGAGTTTCAGTTTGGCAAGACGGAAAAGCTCTAAGAGATCTGTTGCACAACAAGGTACACAGAGTTAACACGACTGTACTGTACATTTAAAAATGGTTAAGACGGTATATTTTATGTGTTTTTTACAATTTAAAAAAAACAAAAACAAAAAAAAGCACTAAGCCTTGTTTCCGTGGATCCAGTCAACGATCCTCTCAGGTCAGTACTATCCCCATTTAGAGGAAACAGAATGAAGTCTCCCCACGTCCTTCCCCAGGCCAGCTTCCCCGTGTGTCGAATGACGGTGGGCTGCACCTAACCCTCACAAGCACAAACAAGACATGGAGGGCTTTTGAAGTCATATGGGTAATATCAAACCCAAATAAACTAACTCCTGCAGGAAAGCAGGACTGCCCATCTGGGGCATCCTAAAAGGAGACTGCCGCTAAGGCCCAGCCATCGGCAGCGAGGCGCGCCCCGGCTCCTTCCTTAGGCTAGCTCAGCGGGGCCGAGCTCTGAAGCCCACTTGAACCCCCGCAGGATTACACTCAAAAAAGCACACAGCTTATCATTAATGGGCCTCTTGAAAGAATGCACAAAGTTAACATTTACAGCCTGAACGTTTCATTTCAAGCACTTCTTTCAGGAGCAAAATCGAGAGTAAGATTCAACACAAAAAAACCTCCATCTAAACAGTGGGGTTACAGTTAGGGTTAACAGAGCTATCGCACACCAAGTGCTTAGCAGAGAGCATGACGCTCAGAAATGGGGGAGGGGGGTGATGATGGTGAGGAGGATGATGACAGCAGCAGCAGCAGCTAAGAACCAAGACGAAGACTACAGGACCAGGTCAGCAGGGGAGTGTTCAGCTCCTGACAGGCCTAGCGTGAGCTGCCTGAGGGGCATTCATGAGGAAGCAGCGGGTTACGGGGCGTTAACACTGTGGCACTGGTGGCCAAGGCTATGGGGAGGAAGGCAATAAAAACAGCGGGTGAGGAGGTTCAAGGTGAAAAGGCAGGGGGAGAAAGACAAGAAGGAGCAGAGGGCAAAAGAGCTGAGGCTCACGAAGGACCTCCTGAAGCTGTGCTACACCAAGCGGGAGCTCCAGGCCGCCCAGGGTCCCACACTGCTCCACCACTCACAGAAGGGAGGCCTCTGGGCTGGCCACTTATTCTTCCAAGCTGTTTCTTCATCTGTAAAGTAAGGGTGATATGAGTCCCCACTTTCTATAAAAAGGGCATCACACCTCACATTGCAATCATAAAGGAGAAACACACAGCAGCATCAAGACAATTTTAAAACATTGCTTTATTGTGTGTCCTAATCATTTTTGGTGTTACCTTCCATTTCTTGAAAGTATTATCAGTTCTACATTCAGTTATATGAAACTTTTACTTTTAAAATACCTTCTTCTGGTCACTGAGCAGAACTTTGAGCAATGTTTCTTAAGAGGTCCATCTACATGGTTCAAAGTCCATGGAGCGACAGGATTACTAACAAGCCTCCCAAGCTGCTTGAAATGTACACATTCATTTGATTGCAATCACAGGCTGGTGAGGTCACCAGGGAGGCCACTAAAATGCTAACTCCCTGAACAAGTCTAAAGAGGTCAGGTGGGTCTAAAGAGCTGTGGCAGCGTCCGTGTCCACACATGACGGCAGCCGAGCCGGAGCCGCAGAGCACGGAGGGCCTCCACGTGGTGAGGAGCTGGTCCTTCGGCGGGTGGGCACCAGATGGTTCATCTCCACTCAGCTCTTTCATCCTGTTTGGAATCATGCTGCAGGAGGCAGGGCACATGCTCAAGACAGCAGTCCTGACTTTCTGGTTTCTGCTGCTTCTACTTAAAAGCCAAGTGATGACATCAGGCAAGCTAATTATCCTCTCTGGGCTTCGGCATCCCAATCTCTCAAACAGACCTACTACCTGCTCATTGCCTCCTCACCAAACAGGGCTGGCGGATAAACCATGTGCACACCTACGCCCAAACTCCCGGGCCGAGCTCGGCCCCTCCTCCAGACAGCTGCCCCACACCACTGCACCCCCAGAGACTGGCAGAGCTCTGGGAGGACAGGAAATGCAAATGGTGATGGATTGGGGGATTGGGAGGCTATTAAACAAACTTGAGCCCAAATGACCCCTGGACATCTCAGCCCTCCAATTATTTTCTTGAAGAAACTGAAATCAGAAAGAAGGACTTGCCAAAATCACAATCAATGGCAAAAGTAGGACAACCAGGTCTCAAGACTCTTAGAAATGAAAACTAATTCATTTTCAAATACAGTTGCTTTACTGACAGGTATACGTTCTGAGAAATGCATCATTAGGCAATTCTGTCATTACACAAACATCATAGAGTGCACTTACACAAACCTAGATGGTATAGCCTACTACACACCTAGGCTCTATGGTACTAATTTCATGGGACCACTGTCATATATGTGTTCTATCACTGACTGAAATGTCGTTATGCAGTGCATGACTGTATATACGAATGAGAGTTGATGCGTTAAAACCACATAAATATCTACTCTTAAAAATGACTTTTTAATTTACCCAGGAAAATAATACAACCTATTAAAAACTGAAATGTCTCCTTGCCAATTAGTGTAATGAAATAGAAGCCTGTTATAAGAATGAGATTACAGTAAACATCTCCCTCAGAATCATTTAATAAAAGTCGTTTCAAATCAACACAGTTTTCAACCTAACTATGTAACAGACATACACGGAAGAGAGAAGAGAATTAATCCAAGTAGCTTTTAGACCCAGTACTTTGAGTATACATCATCAGTCTCAAGACAAAAAAAAATCAAACTCTACCCAATCGATTTGCTTTGGTAGTACTTTTGAAACTATTCTGCGGGTGCTGTAGGATTATGCAAATGAGTAAATCTACTCATGTTGTTGGAAGCCAGAGTTCTCACTGTAGAAAAAGGGAGATACCAACATGAAACAGGGAAAGCAAGCAAGATCCTGTAATGCAAGGCTGGAACTAAAAGAAACAGTATAAACTTACACAAGGAGAGACACACACAGAGACCGACACATGCACACACACATACCTCAGCTAGACTGAAAGGTCTAGTGGCAGCACCATCCTAGTAGCAATGAACACACCTAAGACCAAAATCTTGGTTTCTAAGCACCATCTCCCACTAAAAGAACCAGTGCTCTGTGGGAAAATGCCTGGGGCAGGCAAGATACACGATGAGCCTGGTAATAAGGAATGTTCAAAATCGACAGGGACATATCAGCAGGATGCAGAAGCCAGCCTGAAGAGGTTTCCATTGCCGAAATCAATTACAACATAAGCATCAAAATGGATAATGGCAATAACAGACAACACACTGAGTAAAAAGAATTCATGAGTCCACAGTGATACTAAAAAATAAAAAGGAAGAGAAAGCTCTTTTTTATAGCCGACTACTACTAAAAGAAAGAATGGTAAGAAAAAATCAGCATTTAGCAACCATCACATGGTAATCGATTCAGGTAAGAATCATCACCGGACGCTTCAAACCACCAGGTGGGGGTCTCTCCCTCCCAACGGAGTGCCTGCCACTCACAAAGGGGAAAAGGCGCCGTTCCAGGAGAAACGCAACCAGGCCACCTCACCACGAGGCCAAGTTAACATCACCATTCCTGGGACAAATGGAGAGACAGTGCCTCTGGATGCACTGAGGAGGGCTCAAGGTCCTGAGGGGTCACTTTTGCCAAAAAAGATCAACTGAATCGGATTACAAGGAAACAATCTGATAAACCCAAACTGAGGAATATTCTATAAAATGACTGGCCTGTACTCTTCAAAAACTTCATGCCATGAAGACAAAGCTGTTCCAGATTTAAAAAGATGAGGGGCCGGCCTGGTGGTGCAGCAGTTAAGTTCGCACATTCCGCTTCTTGACAGCCCAGAGTTCGCTGGTTTGGATTCCAGGTGCGGACATGGCACTGCTTGGCAAAAGCCATGCTGTGGTAGGCATCCCACATATAAAGGAGACGAAGATGGGCACGAATGTTAGCTCAGGGCCAGTCTTCCTCAGCAAAAAGAGGAGGATTGGCAGTAGTTAGCTCAGGGCTAATCTTCCTCCAAAAAAAAAAAAAGATTAAATACACGTGACAATGCAACATATGATCCCAGGTTGAATCCTTCATTGGGAAAAAAAATATGTTGTAAATAGGACAACTGGCAAAATGGGGATATGGATGACAGCACTCCATCAGTGTTACACTTCCTAAACTTGACAACTATACTGTGATTATAAGAGAATGGCCTTGTTCTTAGGAAATATAAATTGAGGGATTTAGAAATGAAGGGCCATGATGCCTGCAACTTAGTTTCAAAGAGTTCTGCAAAAAATGGCGTGCGTGTATGAGATATATTTTATATCTGTATACACAGAGCAAGAGAGCGAGCGAGCTAGCAAGCATGCAAATATATGGTGAGTCAATGTTAACAATCGGTGGATTTAGGTGAACTGTATACAGGTGGAGTTCACAGTACTACTCTTGAAACTGGTAGGTATGAAATGTTTCCAAAGCAAAAACTTTTTAAAAAAGAAGGCGGTATCCCTTTGCCTCCTTCTGAAGAAACATACTTTGAAATCTTAATTCCTTTTGGAATTAAGCCTTCCTCAAAGCAATAAAAGAATGCAGACCATTGGATCTTTGGGATTTGGCTTCATGTATGCCCTTAAAGCACCTCTCAACTGTGTAACTTTATGTCAAAGTTTCCCTGCATGACCACTCTAATGCTAAATTATCCTTCGCGAAATTATGCCATTTAGATAAATAAGCACACAAATTTGAGCTACAGCATAAACACATGTAAAAATCAGGAGTCCAACCTGGAGCTGTGGCAGATCAGTTTTAGACTGAGACAAATCCACGAGGGTCTGGGAACGGTCAGCGGGAAGTACTACTTGTGTATTTTATAAGGTATGCCACCTCTAACTGTAAATCTCACTAATTTGCAGCTTCTGCTTGATGAAAAGTTTGGATAAGAGGTTTCCCCCAGAACCACACCCCACAGACAAAAGTACAACTGAGGAAAGTTCTCATAAAGCCTTTTTTTTTTAAAGATTGGCACCTGAGCTAATAACTATTATGAATCTTCTTTTTTTCTTCTTCTTTTTATCCCTAAATCCCCCCAGGACATAGTTGTATATTTTAGTTGTGGGTCCTTCTAGTTCTGCTACGTGGGAGCTGCCTCAGCATGGCCCGATGAGTGGTCCCATGTCTGAGCCCAGGATCTGAACCGGCAAAACCCTGGGCTGCCGCAGCGGAGCACGTGAACTTAACCACTTGGCCATGAGGCCTGCACCTCATAAAGTCTTATTAAAAAAAAAAAATTAGAATGAGGTAAAGCTTTATGTACTGACCTACAAAGAGCTCCAAAACAGTGTCAAATGAAAAACTCAAAAAACTGTATAAAAAGCATAGTTCCATTTATGCAAAATAATCTGTCTATGAACGTCTGTAAATGTGGGGAAAAAAAAATCAACATCCTTTTACCAGACTGTCATGGGCTTTCACTGTGGCTCTGCATGCATCCTTCACACTGATGGGGTGGAGGGGGAATCTGGAGACTCTCTCTCCATCCCGGGAGTGGCCAACAAGCCACAGAGGGCTAAAGCCTGCCTTGGCCCCAAATGAGCCTCATCCCTTTCAGTCCTCTCGTTCTGTCTTAGAAGGACCACAGAGCTTTGGAGGTAAACGAACCGGCCCAGGAACCCTAGGAGGTAGCCAGTGGCACTCAAAAGGCCTCTACATCAGGAGACTCGATGTCAATCTAAGTGCGCAGGGGGTCCTAGACACTCATGTCTCCCAGCTCACCTGCCAGGACACCTCTGCCATGGCTCCTGCCCCTCGTCCAGTGCCCCAGGCAGCCGCAAGCAATCCTCTCCACAGCTATGAATTCCTAAAGAAGGTCCCCCAGGCAACAAGGCTTCTGAAACAGGGCGGGAGAGCAGGGTGGACCCGGAGGCCCTCCTGGTCCAGCATACCCACTGAGGCTCAGCTTTCAGCTCTGTCCCGTCCAACACAGAGCCGTCCACAGCTAAAGGCAGACAGGAGGCAAGCCGATCAAACTGACGGCCAGCTGCCAGGGATCCGGAAAGCCAGCCTACAGAGAGGGACCGGAAGGGAGTAGGGACCATGATCAGCCCAGGATGACTGAAGCAACGGCCACACTGGGCAGAGAGGAACGTGCGCAGCCCCTGCCTCTGCCAGCTCTCAAGCAAGGCTTGTACTATGGATGGTCTGGAGAAGGGCAGGCCACGTCCTCATGCAGGGGGCAGTCGGGTTCTCAAGCCTCAACGCCAGGCAAGGCCAGGAGCCCCTAGCTCCTCCCAGCCCCAGGCTGGGCAGCTGGTGAACTTCACTGAGGAGCCACGTTTGTGAGAAGCCTGCTCTCACCTCTCAGCGCAGCTCACATCCGCAGGAGCAAGCGCACCCCAGTGTGAGGCCCAGGCCAGCTGGCTCTGCAGCACCCCCCCACTGCTCCTCCAAAGGCGTTCCTGCAGGCCCTTGTCTGCGCCACCCCCACCAGGGGCAGCTGCGAGGCCCACTGGCTAAGGGAGCTGTTGCTCTTTATGTCAAAATATAAACAGCCATTTGTGCATTTGTTCAATAACTGATTTTTGAGTGCCCACTCTGTGCCAGACCAGGCCCAGGGGACACAGAATGAACGTGACAAAGAGCAAAACGTCAGTAAGAACAATCCTAGCCCTGTCCAAAGTACTGCGGCTGTTTTGGGGGCTCTCAGGAGCCACACACACCCCCTCTCAGATCACTGGAATGGCTAGACTCATGTAGCACTCACAATATAGCAGACACTGCTCAAAGCCACTGTGCCCTGCTGCCTCCAAGGTGGGGGCCCTCTCCCAAGAAGTATGCCCCTACGCACATACACACACAAAGCCTCGGGGGGAGGGGGGGGGTCCCAAAGTGCATTCTCACAACATCTCCATGAAGCAAGCTCTGTTGTTATGTCCATGTTACAGATGAGGAAACTGAGGCACAGAGAAGTCACAGAGTGGGCAGCAGAGCGGGACTTGACCCCAGGCAGTGCAGCTCTAGGGTCAGTGCTTTTAAACCATCACACTGGACTTGCAGCTGCTCATTCTACAGACAGCCTGTTTGATGCAACGCCAGCCCTCGGCTTTCCTCCCTCCCAGGCTGCTGCCCAGAAACCCTAGGATGCTCTGGGTCCTCGGTCTACTGCACTCCAACCATGGCCCACAGGGCATTCACCCTCCCCTGGACTTGCCCTGTCAAAGCCGACCACGTCCACACTGACGGGACACATGGCCCAGCTTGCAGCAGCAAGACAAGATGTGACTGGCTTTCACTCAACATCCCAAGTCAATCAGTAAATAACACCAGAAACAAAAATACAGCTATCACATAAGAACCATACTGTAAGCCCACCCATCACTCTGCTTGGCAAACTGTTGGCCCAAAATTGGGCTCTTGGGATTACTGACCTGCTCTGCAGACAGGAGGAGGCTGGTCACCAACTCCTCAGAACCCCAAATACAAAAGCACATGTGATGAGGGAACAATCTAGCAGTATACCAAGAAAAAGATATCTAATGGATCCCTTGCTATCTACCAGGTCCTAAATGTTGTCACTGACACATTCCACTTAGAGTCAAGAAACTAGAAGGTGATTCCCTAGGCCAAGGAGAGGGAGAGGAACAGAGGTCAGACATCACCCGTGCAGGGAGGGCAGGGAGCGCCGACAACTAGATCTCCCACGATGTAGGCCTCAAGTGCTGTGGAACTGCCAGGGGAGGGAAGGGGTGAGGAAAGTGCCAGTAAGCTAGGCCTGGGAAGGCTGCAAGCGAGAGCCATCTGGGCGAGGTGAACAGGAAAGGCACAGCCGAACAGCAGTGAGAAGGTGCAGGCGCATTCGCCAAAGCATGCAACAACAGCACATCCTTCACTCCTCAGACTAGAACCACCAACTGAAACACCAACCCTGACTCGCAGCCACCTGAAGCAACTGGAGCTTCAACCACAGTGCTTCCTGTGCCCTCAAGACTGCCCCACGGTGACACAGTGCCTGCCCACAGCAGGAGGGAGTGAGGGTTTGTCACGGGGCGACTGCAAACAATGGGGTGGGGAGCAGCACTGTTCATCTCCTGGGGGCACCAAGCACAGGAGCCTCCTCTTGCTCTCTGCAGTGGCCAAAGCATTCAGAGGAAAGGGCCATGGAGTATGCCACTGACTCTCAAATGGTTCAGAAAACAATGACACGTGTGTGTACACATCTATGCACAAGCACATGGACACACAAGGAGGATAAGGCAGATAAGGGAAAATGCTAACAAAAGATAAATCTGGGAGAGGATATGCAGTTATTCTTTGAGCTAATTTAATTCTTGCAACTTTCCTTAAGTTTGAAATTATTTCCCAGAAAAAGGTTTCTTTACCAAAAAAAAAAAAAGACAATTCATTAGCTAGAATGATTGGTTAGTGTGTTACACTACTTCCAGCTAAAAAGAATGAAATCACTAAGCCCAAATCCCAGTGTGCCGGCAGGGCAAGTCCTACAGGGTTATAGGGTGGGGGGCTGTGGAGAAAAGAGCTCCAAAGTCAGGAGGCACTTGGCAAGCCCAGGTGCAGGCTCAACTTTCCAGCTACTTCTACGAGCTTTGACCACTTCTGCTTATAAAATATCCACACTCTTGCTATTCACTACCCCAGGTGCTGCTCCAGAGGCAAGCCTGTGGCCACTTGTCAGCTCACTGAGGATTTACCAGTTCAGCACAGCAAGCAGGCCCTTCCAGAAAAGGGGAAAGAACCCTGGATGGAGTTGTAGCTGAAACCATGGCATGATTCTCTTTCAGAACTGACACTAGAAAAACAGTTTTAGAATCAGCAATTGATGCTGCATTCCTTGTACAGAGAAAGGGTCAACGGGACGACATCACAGGCAGCGGCCCCTAAACACCCCTGTATGTTTGTCACCATTTGGCAGAGCTCCCCAACCTTCCTTTCTCACCGCATCCCCAGTGGACATGATCACACATCATCACTGGCCATTATGGCTAACCATAGAAGGGACGTGGGAGGAGGGCTGGTTCTACCCCTCAGACTGGAGTATTAAGGTGGAAAAAGGTTCTGCATCCCCACCTAGAGAACCACTGGGTGAACAGGAGGAGAGGCAGCCTGGGGCTCCGCAGGTGGGGCTCCAGGGCAGGACATACACAGCAAGAGTGGACAGAGCCCTGACCAAGGGTGCATGATGTGATTGCCAAATACTTTAAACCTCCCAGATGCTCATCAAAGGTGGAATGGATATATAATTGGATAAAGAGATATATACACAATTAAATTCTATACAGCAACAACAACAAAAAGGATGCATGATGGGGGCAGGCCAGACTTCTGGGATTGAAATCTCAGTCACTTAACTTGATGAGCTCTCTATAGCATAGATCAGTTTCCCCATGTGTAAAATGGGGCTAATAACAGTACCTCACAGGAACCACCAGAGAGTTAAATAAATCAATGCATGTTAGTGCTACAACAGTGCCTGTCACAAAACACATCCTCAATCAACCAAGAAATGCACTTATGTAAATATAAAATGCAAGCATGCATTTAAAAGAAACTTTGGCAAAAAGTCAAGTTTAGCACTCTCCCGTTGCCCACACCGCTTGAAAGTCCTCAGACACGGGCCTGCATCAGAGAGGGGCCAACAGTGGCCTGGCCCAGGTCGTCAAAGGCTCCACCTGGCAGAAATCAAAGGACACCCTCCCCACCCGCCTCCTTCCCAGGAAGCAGGTTCCTGCTGGTGCCCTCCTCACACCCAAATACGGGTCTAAGCCAGGACTCTGAGAGAAAGAAGGCAGGCCAAGACCGGAGAAGCAGACCCTTGCAAATGCCAGCCAGCAGAGCCCTGCCGGGAAGGACACAAAGCACACACAAGAATATCTGACCCGGCATGAGACCCGTCCTTGCTGCCCAACCAAAATCAGGGAGCCAGCTGGAGTCCCCCAGGTTTTGAAGGACAAGTCAAGACACCACTAGGGTCTGCTGCAAAGTTCTGATCTGGAGAGTCATGAAATGAAAAGGTAACTTTGCTCCCTCTACCAGAGCCACCTCCCCACCCCAACTCAGACCTAAGTGTGAGGTCTCCAGTGAACCTGCTTCACAGGTACAAACGGTTGGCCACCTCTGCCACCTGCCTCTGGGCGCCCACATTCAGGGGACTGATTTATACTTAGTCTCTGCTTCCACACTTAAAGCGCACTCCTAGCGGGAGAAGTTTATTCTCTTCATTTGAGCATCCTTAGCGATGGGGGCAAGCAGCAAGGACTCGAAGACACTTGAATTGCTGCTGGCTAGTTGGCAGGATTTGTGGATACACAGTAAAGAAAAAGGAGTGGGGGACATTGGTCACCGTCCATCATCCAGGAAGGAGATGCTAGACCTGGAACCAGAGGCACTCCGAGGAAGAAAGGCGCGATATATGGCCTTATCCCTCAGAGTCCAGGACCTGATGTGTAAAACTGGGACCCAGGAGCCAGAACAGGGTGATGTTTCACCTCTCCTCAGGTGCAGACACGTCTCCTCAACAACCCAATCACAAGAACCCGCAAACCCATTGGCTCTGGTCCCAAGAGTCCACACAATACCCCCCTCAACAGGTGGCCCTTTTCCTGGCTTCCTTTCCTACCAATGCCACCCACTTCTAGTTACTCCACTGCCCAAAGAACATCAAAAGCAGTGAGCAACCAGCTCCACTCAGGAAGCCCAGAGATGTGTCACTGGAGAGCCTTCAGGCTGAGCATGGGCCCGGGTCCTTGGCCACCATGTAGACACTGGGGAGCAGAGAGACGCAGCATGTCCGGGGTGGGAGCCTGGCTAGGCCACGGCAAGGATGCACACTGCTGGGCTCCCCAGCCTGCCTTCAAACACCAGGGCCTGACAGTGTTCAGAAAGCCCTGGGCACTTCCGCCTTCATGGGCTCCCTGCTGCACATAAAAAAATTAAGAATCATGCTTTTCAACTGTGTTAGTGTAAAGATGAATGTATTTACATATGTATATTACTAATTTTCTTGACCTAAAAGTTCGGAGTTTTTCCCGCTAATTTTAAAAGAAATCAAACATTTTTGCGGGCTACGAAAAGCACTGGGGACCCCCAGCACCGGGCCTCCTGTGCCTGATGGATAAATCGGCCCTGCATTTGGGGATTTGATTTTCTTGTTGCAGTTCAAGGAAGGAGGCATACGCCAAACACAGATAAAGAGGAAAATTATGTGGGGCCTTCTAGCTGCCATGATTCTGATTCCCCACCACAAGCCTACTTATAAAAACACAAACTCCAAGTGGAGTTCCAAAAGCATTTAATCATCACACACAAGGCGCACTCCTAAGTGCCTGGCACTGTGCAGGCTCCGAGGGCGGCAACACAGCCGCGATGCAGCGCGTCGGTCTCTGCGCGCGACGCTCGCGGACCCTAGTACCTCCTCGGGGCCGGTCTCTGAGCCGAGCACTTCTCAAGTGCAACACCTCACGGAGTGACGGTAAGCGACACAGCTACCGCTCTGCAGCGGAGGAGTTTCCAAGGCTGAGACGCTGGCACCAACCACTGCTGGGCGGAAGCCTGGGAAACCTGGCGCCTCCACGAGCAGCTCTCTCGACACCCAGCACTCAGCCTGAGCCCAGCCGCTGGGCCAGCAAGGAGGCCGCGCCCCACGGGCGCAGCCAGAGCACCCGCAGGCCCCCGAGGCGAGGTCGAGCCCCGCACAGTCTCGCTTCCGTCAACCTCCAAGCATGCAGAGCTCCATGGATGCGGGTCCAAAAGCAACATCCCTCCAGAACAAAGTTCCGTGACACGCGCGGCAACCTGAGCCCACGTAAACTCACGGCTCGGTCCCGGCGAGGGGGCGGCGCCCTCTGGGGACACAGCCGGCCAGGCGGAGGGAGGTCCCGGCGACCCCCGCCCGCCCCGCCCCGACCGCCCGCGCGCCCCGCCCCGCCGCCCCCGCCGCGCCGCGCACCTGGCCGCAGTGGCTCGGTGACGGTGAGCACGAGCAGGAAGAGCAGCAGGAAGGCACCGCTGTCTGCCTTGGGCACCATTTATCCTCCGTTCATCGTCCCCGGGGCGGCCGCGTGACCCCGCGGGGAGGCCGGACCGGGCCGGGCTGAGGGTCAGGCGCCGAGGAGGGGCCGGGGCCGGGCGCGGAGGGGCGGCGGGAGAGGTCTCCGGCTGGGCCGCTGAGGGGCTGGGCGCGGGCTGGAGCGCACTCTCGGCCGCGGCCTCGGGCTCCGACTCCGGCTCCGCGCAAGATGGCGGCCGTCCTGCTCGGCTCCGCGCCGCCCCGCCTCCCGCCCGCACGCCGGCGCCAGCCAATCAGCGCCGAGGTGGGGGGCGGGGCCTGCGTGCGGACCATTGGCCGGGCGGGGGGCGGAGCGCCCGAAGGGGGCGAGGCCTAAGGTCAGGGAGGCGGAGGGCGGGGACTGCGGGGAGGGCCCGACGGGGGGCGTGGCCACGAGGGGTGAAGTGCGCCGTTGGCTAAGCAGAGAGGTGGGGCTCGGGGGCGGAGCCTAGCTTGTAGGGCCTCCAAAGGGCCAAGGATCCGAGGCGCGGGGCAGAGCGGTAGGGGAGGGGCACCGGACCAAGATGACGGACACAGACAAGGGCGGGGGCGAGGGGCCGCGGGCGGCCCAGGGGCAGAGCGTGAATGGAGCAGGCGGGACGCAGGGAGGCGGGGGAGGGGGACGCGGCTGAAGCAGGACCCTGGGACACGAAGGGTTTTCCAATTCTGCACACCTGCAAGCCCAGGTCCCGTCAGCGGCCCAAGAGTGCGCCCTAAAGTAGTCTTTTTAAAGCTGAACCGCTGTGGAAAAAGGATGAGGAAGATGGGAGGGACCTGGACTATCTTTGAGGAGGTTCTGGGGGTGGGGAAGAAGGATCAACCCTGTAAGGAACAGGCAGGTGTGGCTTCATCGGCGCACACAACTGAAAGTGTTTCAAACAGATGAGGAAATAGCCTACAGGAGTGTCATACCGGGAGCGCTGACAGGGGAAGTCCCATCCCAGAGAGCGTGTGGAGCAAGGCTGGCTTCTGGAGGAAGGGCCCTGCCTACACACGGCGGGGGGTGGGGAAGGGCAAGGAAGGCTGGGCACAGCTGCTGCCACAGCAGGCCAGGTCTGCGTAGGGGAAAGCTGCTGGGGATAGTGCTTCAAGTGCTGGCCTCGCACCTGTCATCGAGAACAAGGTGACCGTGCTGAGGGACAGAGCAGATGGGGTGTTCTAGCAGGAGAGGAACAAGCTGTCCAAAGGAAGGAGCAGCAGCCACGCACATAAGGCCTGACACGGGGTGTCAGCGCTGCGGAAGAGGGTGAAGATGGGAGCAGAGCCAACAGAAAAGGGCCAAGGCTGGTGGGGACCCATCCCAGCCTGGCCCACCTCCAGCCCCATGGACTCACTCCCCACAAGCAGTCCTCCCAGGCCCCTTCAAGGCATGGTCCTCCTGAGTGTCCCAGTATTCCAGCCTGCGACCCTCAGGGTCATCTGAGGGAGAGGCACCCACTCCCTCTGGGTGGATATGACCAAGGTGAAACCCAAAGCTAGGCCAGACCTGCCTGCTCCTGCCCTGAAGCAGGTGCTAGACAATGGGGCTATCACAGCAGAGGGGCCCCACTGCTGGCAGAAACATTGGTCCCTGTCCAATGCTGTCCTGGCCACTTATACCATCCTCAGGGAGCATTCCCAGGAGCAGCTGCTGGCACTCAGAGTGGGATCCAAGCCTTGCCTTCTGCCCCCAGCCCCAGATCTGTCCTGGGAGCCCAGCCAGGGCTACAGGCTGGACAGACCCCTGGGAGAGAACTCAGGGCCAAGATCAGAAATCCCTGCCACTTGTCCCCCAGCAGAGCCACTGTTGGAGAAGCAGGTTGGCAAAGGTTCGGATGAGGAAAGAAAAATATAGGAAGATGAAAAGTACGACCAAACCATGCAGGCCAAAGGCAGAGCCCTGGCTTCCTAAACTGCAGTGACCGCTAGGCCAGGAGCCTGCCCCTCCTGATCAACCTCCAGCTTTCTCAGCCCTGCTGTGTGGCCTGCAGGCTGCCTATGTGGACACCTGTCAAGGGTTTCCAGGGCTGATGGGAGGGAAAAGACATCAGGGACATTTTCCCCCAACTCCCTCTCTGTGGGGTCACTGTGGCCTCCACCTAAGGTCACTGCCTCTCTCTTCCCAGGTTCCAGTGACCATCCCTTCCTTCTTCTTGGAGTCTGTTACTACCCTTGGGGTTCCCTACACTGTTCCCACTTGTGTAAATCATCCCTTTATTACACCCTCCTCAGACTGCCCTAACTTGAGTATGTCTTCTGTTTCCTGCCGGGACCTGGACTGATATGACCACCCACCCTGCGTTTCCTGGGATGCCCTGGGTTGCAGTAACCAGCCCCACTGCTCCATAAGCAATACTGGCCGCAGGTTTGGAGGCCTGAGCAGGCTGCTATATTCCCCACAGCCCCCCTCCTACCTCAGGTCTCAGCCAAGCGCAAGACCATTCTCCACTGGCCTTCAGTCGGCCCCAGCCCACTGGCCGGCCTTCCAGAGTTCCAAGTCCAAGTGCCTCAGGCCAGAGCCTCATTCCCCCAGGGCACTCCTCCTTTATGACTTCACCCACCGAAGTCACCTGGGAGACAAAACTGAACATTCTACCCCAGAGTCTTGGCCTCTAGGAGGCAGGGACAGCAGGCCTGGCCAGCCCAGAGGACTCTCTGTCCACAGTGTAAATGAGGACGCTGCTGGCCCATGTCCCGCAGGGATGTAGAGGGCAGGCTCAGAGGCACTGGGCACTCCCGGCACCATGGATGATGCTGCCGTCCTCAAGCGACGAGGCTACATCATGGGGATAAATTTGGGAGAGGGCTCATACGCAAAAGTCAAATCCGCTTACTCTGAGCGCCTGAAGTTCAACGTGGCGGTCAAGATCATCGACCGCAAGAAAGCCCCCACGGACTTCTTGGAGAAATTCCTTCCCCGGGAAATTGAGATTCTGGCCATGCTAAACCATCGCTCCATCGTCAAGACCTATGAAATCTTCGAGACATCAGATGGCAAGGTCTACATCGTCATGGAGCTCGGGGTCCAGGGCGACCTCCTTGAGTTCATCAAAACCCGGGGAGCCCTGCATGAAGATGATGCTCGCAATAAGTTCCACCAGCTCTCCTCAGCCATCAAGTACTGCCATGACCTGGATGTCGTCCACCGAGATCTCAAGTGTGAGAACCTTCTCCTGGACAAGGACTTCAACATCAAGCTGTCCGACTTTGGCTTCTCCAAGCGCTGCCTGCGGGACGACAGTGGCCGACTGACACTGAGCAAGACCTTCTGCGGGTCGGCGGCGTACGCGGCCCCCGAGGTACTACAGGGCATTCCCTACCAGCCCAAGGTGTACGACATCTGGAGCCTGGGCGTCATCCTCTACATCATGGTGTGCGGCTCCATGCCCTATGATGACTCCAACATCAAGAAGATGCTGCGCATCCAGAAGGAGCACCGCGTCAACTTCCCACGCTCCAAGCACCTGACAGGCGAGTGCAAGGACCTCATCTACCGCATGCTACAGCCAGACGTCAACCGGCGGCTGCACATCGATGAGATCCTCAGCCACTGCTGGGTACAGCCCAAGGCCCGGGGCCTGTCCTGTGCAGCCATCAACAAGGAGGGCGAGAGTTCCCGGGGCACTGAGCCCGCGTGGACCCCTGAGCCTGGCTCTGACAAGAAGTCCGCCACCCAGCTGGAGCCCCAAGAAGAGGCACTGCCCGAGACAAAACCAGAGGAGGACAAACTGCAAGGGCAGGTGTCAAGGCAGTCGGAGACCAAGGGCCTCACCAGCGAGCAGTCGAGCAGGGAGACAGAGGAAGGGGCCCCTCCGCAGCCTTCAGAGACGCACACCTAGCGAGCCTCTTGCGGCCCAGGGGGCCTGCAGGGAATGAAGCAGAGCTCACGGCTTGAGGCGTGAGCTCTGAAGAAGCCGAGGGATGAGCCAGACAAGGAAGACAATACCGGATGAGCCACTATTTTCGTCAGTTTCTTTTCCCTCCCTTTGAACTTGGAAGCCCACGTGGCTAAAGAAGCAATAAATCACTATATTAGTGCAGACTCCAAGGTGAATGTCTTTACCCCAACTGACAGCGGTCCTCCAGGGAGAGGATGCTGCACTCCCCCTGGCTCCCCACTCTTCAGATCAGATTGCACTGTGCATCACTTCCTGCTTGGGAAAATACATCCCTGTGTGCCCTGCCCTGACAGTGACCTCAGGCCCTGGACCAGAGCAGAGTGCTGAGTGAGGAAGATGCTGCTTCAACAGGGAGGCCATGAGTGTGGTGCTGGGGTGGGGAGGGGACAAAGAGAGGACAGGACCAGGAAGGGCAAGGTGGTTGCCTGCAGAGGAGGGGGCATCCCTCTGGGAGAGCTGGCTCTGTCTGCAGTTGGGGCTGAGGGGCTGAGCCCTCAACACTCCAGTGCAGTCGTCCCCACAAGGCTGCTGGAGGGGAGGGGCCTACAGAAGGCAGGTGGACCAGCCTCTTGGCCCCTCTTTAGCTCCCCACCCTGGTGGGCAACTCGTTCTGTTCATCAGGGGTTCCCCGGTGTCCAGCCCGGACCTGGTTCTCGAAGGTGCCCTGAGTCACCCCACCCTGTCATTCCCCCTGCCCAGAAGCAGGGGACTCCAATGGCCCAGCCACACTCCAGCCTGTGTGTCCCACAGTCACTGTGTGGCCTTGACCACATCCCATTCCCCTCTACTCCCAGTCTGTCCCCATAGGTGATGCTCCCAGTCAGAGTAGACAAGCTGATAGTGGTGAGTAGGACAGAGGACAGGCATCCTCTCAATGCATGCCTGGCCCCTGCAGCCACCAGTGTTCTGCAGAGGGCACAGGCCTACATTTGGCAGCACTGGCTGCTGTGCCCTACAGGGCCCTGCCTGTGTCGTTTCTCAGGCAGTCCTCACCTCGGCCATGGCAGCCCCTTTCTCTTCCTGCTCTGGGTTCACTCTGGACAACCTCACGTAGACCTGTGAGTTTAACAAACCAAGAGCACAAGAGCCTTCAGACTCACCTCTCCCCCTGCCCATGTCAGTGTCTTGGGAAGACCCCAACCCCAGTCCCCTGGGAGAAGGTTCAGTGAGTACCCCACCCCATGGAGTCCCCTACTCTGCCTGGCTCCTCCCTCTCCCCATAACCACCTTCACCCATTCTGTCGTCATATCTCCATGCTCCTATGTGTCATGGTTCAGCCACCACCAAGGCCTCTGTCCCTGCCCTCCCATCACCTCCCACAGTGGCCAGAACCCCCTCCCCGCACAGTCTGGCTCCTGCTGCTTGTGGATAGGATCCCAGTGCCTGGGCTTTGGGGTCCTCCCAGGTCTGTCCTCCTGGCCTCCCAGCCGCCTCCCTCACCCCTACACGTACATGCCTTGTGGACATACCATGCTTGTGGATATACCCCTGCAGAATTTGCCCATCTCTCCAGGCTCAGCCAAAGGGCCGTGGCCTCCACAAATCCTTCTGGGAGCCCCTGATAGCACTCAGCAGCCTGCCACTGTGAGCCCTGCCAGGGCGGGCCTGCGAGTGCTCAGCGTCCAAGCATAGAACAGGCCCTGAGTGATACTGGAGGAGCCCTCCAGTTTTTCCCGTGGGCCTCAGGAGCCCAGACACGCTCGGCCCGTCTGGTGATGGAAGAGAATTCCAGAGCACGTGGGGCCAGCTGGGTGGGGACAGCCTGAGGAGAGCCTCGTGACCCTCCTCCCCTCAGTCAGCTCTGTGGCCTGCTGTGGTCATCAGGGCAGTGGGCAGTGCATGATGAGAGGCCCTAGGAGTGACTCACCGCAGCCCAAGCCAGGAGGGACTGCAGGAAGGAGCACCTACTGTGTGCTTTACAAGTGAGGAGGTGGCTCAGAGAGGGTGGGTGACTGCCTGAAGTCACACAGTGGGAACCAGTGGCCCAGGTGACTGAAGCCTACTCCTCCCCAGGTGGCCTCACATGCTAGGCTACTCCTGTGAGCTGCTCAACCCAATGGGTTTGGCCCTGGCTCAGACTCCTTTGGTGATCCCCCAAGGCTCTAGGCTCAAGACCCTCAAGGTGGCCTCCTTGGCTTGCCACGCTCCCTCCCGCCCTCAAACACCCTTGCCAAGCTGTGTCCTTTTAGGACATCACATGCACTACTGATCCTTCGTCTGCTGCCTCCATCACCTCCCCGACCACCCACGTAGAAAGAGGCCTTCCCCACTCTCCCCCTGAACACCAAGCACACAGCACGGCACACCTGTCCTGGCAACTTGTGACACACGCCTGCGACAGAGGACGAACGAACTGTGGGGCTTCCAAAGTACCTAAGGAGACATACAGGAGGCCGTGTTTTCCAAAGCAAAACCCACGTATGTGCCCCGAAAAGGGTTTTCACTTTGTTTCCAGGAGCAAAAGACCATTTGAGAGATACAAACGATGTTCTATCCCAGGGTTCCAACAGCTACAACACACCCCCTCCTCACAAAGGTCCAAACTGATATAATTCTGGACACCTCCTCACCCATGTGTTTGCTCTTAACCGTCAATGCTCTGGGTGCTGCCACCCCAGGACCTCCAGAACCCTGGCTCCGCCCGAGGCCCCACCCACTCGCTGACCAGCACACCAGATCCTTCTCTCTCCCTGTCACCTGATCCCTGCAGGCCCGCCCTGCTCCAGCCTCCTCTTGCTAGTCAAAGGCCCTAGCCTCACTCACCCCAAAGCCCATCCTCTGCGGCTCTGCCAGGGATCACCTCCAAACATGACTTGGGGCGTGGCTCCTTTTGCCCCTGCAATGGCCGCTCCTCACTCAGGAAAGAGCCCCCACGGAGCTTCTCTTCCACCTCCCTCTTCCTGACTGTGGGACTCAGCCATTCTCCATACAAGCCCTCTCCTCTCCCAGGCTCTTCCCTGCCTGGGTGCTCCACCAGCTCCTCTACCAGACTGAAGCCCAGCCCGTCCTCCCAGGCCAGGCCCAGCTCTCAAAACACGTCTGCCAGGCTAGTGCTCTGGGCCACCCGGCTGGGCACTCGCGGCACCCAAGCCCTGCCTGCCCTCCCACCCCAGCATGCCCTGCTCCCATGGCAGCAGCAGCAGCAGTGGTCATCCACCCACTCTCCACCCCAAATAAGAGCTGCCCTTGTCCACCAGGCTTGGAACCACTGCCGGCCTGGCCACACCCGTGCAGTCCCTCTCAGGCACCACTGGTTCCAAGGACACAAGCCCTCGAAGGGGTTTTCTTAAGACCCCAAAGACGTTGCAGGAAATTGGCCCTAGTGGGACAAGAACCAATGCAGGGTCAGTCCCTGTGGCCAGGAGAGGGAAATGGGCTTGGGGCTGGCACTCTGGCTGGACCTAGGCAGCATCTCTCTTGGGCCTGACTCCTGACTGGGGAGCCACAGCAAGGAGGAACAGGAAGGGTTACCACAGTCCTGGGTGACAGCTTCCTTCCAGTGGGTGTGGAGTGGGCGCTCCTGCGAAGCCGGCTTGGCTTCTAGGGTTCCAGGGGCCCTGTTCCCCCCAGGCCCAGTCCCCACTCACGGCAGCCTGGCTTTATGACTTCACATGCTGAAGTCACGTGGAGACAATGCTGAGCGTTCCACCCCTCCAAGTCCAGGCCCAGCCCGGCCAGACGGCCCCCACAGTGTAAATGAGGACAATGCCGGCTGGCCCACGTCGGGAGGGGATGTAGAAGGCAGCAGCGCTGGCCGCTCCTGGCACCATGGATGATGCCGCGGTCCTAAGGAAGAAGGGTTACATCGTTGGCATCAACCTTGGCAAGGGCTCCTACGCAAAAGTCAAATCTGCCTACTCGGAGCGCCTCAAGTTCAACGTGGCGGTCAAGATCCTCGACCGCAAAAAAACACCCACCGACTTTGTGGAGAGATTCCTTCCTCGGGAGATGGACATCCTGGCAACCGTCAACCACCGCTCCATCATCAAGACCTACGAGATCTTCGAGACATCAGATGGGCGCATCTACATTGTCATGGAGCTCGGGGTCCAGGGCGACCTCCTCGAGTTCATCAAGTGCCGGGGAGCCCTGCATGAGGACGTGGCACGCAAGATGTTCCGCCAGCTCTCCTTGGCCGTCAAGTACTGCCATGACCTGGACATTGTCCACCGAGACCTCAAGTGTGAGAACCTTCTCCTGGACAAGGACTTCAACATCAAGCTGTCGGACTTTGGCTTCTCCAAGCGCTGCCTGCGGGACGGCAGCGGCCGCGTCATCCTCAGCAAGACCTTCTGTGGGTCGGCAGCGTACGCGGCCCCCGAGGTACTACAGGGCATTCCCTACCAGCCCAAGGTGTACGACATCTGGAGCCTGGGCGTCATCCTCTACATCATGGTGTGCGGCTCCATGCCCTATGACGACTCCGACATCAAGAAGATGCTGCGCATCCAGAAGGAGCACCGCGTGGACTTCCCACGCTCTAAGAACCTGACAGGCGAGTGCAAGGACCTCATCTACCGCATCTTGCAGCCAGATGTCAACCGGCGGCTGCACATTGATGAGATCCTCAGCCACTCGTGGCTGCAGCCCCCCAAGCCCAAAGCCATGTCTTCTGCCTCCATCAAGAGGGAGGGGGAGGGCAAGTACCGGGCCGACTGCAAACTGGACACCCGGCCAGGCTCGAGGCCTGAGCACCGGCCAGACCATCGGCCCGACCACATGCTGGGGGCCAAAACCCAGCACCGGCTACTGGTGCTGCCCGAGAATGAGGACAGGATGGAGGACAGGCCGGCCGAGACCTCCAGGGCAAAAGACCATCACGTCTCCGGAGCCGAGGCGGGGAAAGCGAGCACCTAGTTGTGCTGAGGGCCCGGGGGGCGTGGAGCACGGTGAGCGCCCACATAAACTAGGTAGGCAGGTAGGAGCTGAAGAAGCCACAGGTGCAAGAACAAGTAAAATCGGTCAATTAAACCACTATTTTGATTACGTTCTATTAGCTTTCTTCCACTTAGTAGCAAAGACGTTAATTGCTGACCATCAAATAAACCACAAAGTGTATACAAGCATCGAGAGCACCCCGTGAGGAGTCTTTTTCTCTGGGACTCAGCCAATCACCTTCCCTGCGGCGCGGGGGTCTCTAGCGCAGGGACTCTGCAGGTCTCTGCAGGGACCGGTGCTCAGGCTCAGGGAGACTCATGGTGAGGCCCTGCAGGCAAGGAGAGGACTGCAGCCGCCACCACTGCCGGGCCCCCCACGGGTCTCCCTTGGACCTGCCCCATGCCCAGAGTGCCCAGGGCTGGCCAGGTGCACACGTCTCCCCACCTCAGGGGCGGTGCAGCCCACCCTGACCCCATCCCACTCCCTCAGACATCCCCTTTTTCTCAGTATCCTCCTCTCTCTCCATTCTGGGGGTTGAGACTGGTGACCTTGGCCACTTGAGTGTCCCTTCCAGACCCCAAGGGCAGCCCCAGCTGAGACCTTTCAGCTCACCCTCCCCACCCCTTCCCATTTGCCCACATAGCAGCCCTCAGTTCTGTCTCCAGCCATTCCCCAGGGCCTACTCTGCACATCAGCCAAGAGCTTATGTAGTCAGCACCTGGCCCTGGGTGGCCCTGCCTGGACAGCATCCTCCTCTGCATCTCACTCACACCCACTCAGTCCTCTGCCTCCCCACTTCCTGGGGGCTCCCCTGGGCTCAAGCCCACCCTTCCCAACGGGAGAAAAGCACCAAAAGCTGCACTTTCCTGAGCCCTGGGCAGTCCCAGCCCTGGGCCCATGCTCACCCGCTGAGCCCACCTCCAGCCACCATGGTGGACACAGGGCACAGCCAGGGCTCAACCCCTGGGCACTCGCAGGAACTACTATCGAGGAGCACAGGTTAGTGGGCGCCCAGAAGGTGGCAGGCCTTGCGCCAGCCTCCAGAGAACATGGTCCTCATGGAGGGAGCAAGAGGACTGACACAGAAGGACCCAAGAAGCTGGCCTGGTGCAAGGCTTGGCACAGGGCTGGGCATGCTCAGAGCAAGGACTCTGGTCTCAGCTGATTCCAGCTGTGCCTTGCTGAGCACCCTGGGCACAACCTGACCCCATCTGAAGCCTAAAGGGACACGTCTGGGAGCCAGGCCATGGTCTTGGGGCCAGCTGCGCCCCTAGTGCAGGGCCCCACCTCCATGTGAAGCAGCTGGCCCTGGGCCTCTTGGGGCTCAGGCACCAATACCCTCAGGCCCTCAGGCAAGTGCTGAGCCATGGTGCACCGGGCACTCTTAGCCCCACTGCTTTTGACACCATGGCCCAGGGTACAGTCATCTGGGGCTCCTGCTGGTGGGAGTGACAGTGAAGTGAGGCTGGTGACACTGCGGCATGTGCCAGGCAGGGCCTGGAGTACTGGGAGAGAGAAGAGCAGGTGGAGAGAGCCCTGCCCCACCTGAGCTGGGAGCAGGTGCAGGTGATGGTGAGGCCACCGAGAAGGTACCTCATGCAGGGGTGTGACCTCATATGTAGGACCCACACAGCCCTGTCACCAGCAAACCACACATGCCAATCTGCCTGGGAAGGCTGCAGACCTGGGCCCAGAGCCCCAGCTGAGCCCGGCGGGTACAACTTCCAAGGCTCTGTCCTACTCTCAGAGGAGCAGAAAGAACTTGGGTGGCCTGGGCGGAACCAAGCTGTGAGCTCAGCTCAGAAGGCAAGTTCCAAGCCCGGGGTGCCACAGAAAGAACTGCAGGAGGTGGTGGGAAAGGCCAGACACCCTGGCCCTCCAAGGGTCAGGCCATCCAGCAGCTTCCTCCCCAGGAGGCCTGCAGTCCTGAGACCATGATGCAGGCCCCAGGGCAGCCCAAGGGCTGTGCCAGCAGCAGGATGGAGAGGCAGCCCGTCAGAGAGCAAGAGGTGTTCTTTAATGACGGTGAAACAGAAACAGGCAGGGGTTCCACAGAAAACAGTATCGGCAAAGCCCTGGGAGGCACCCCAAGAAGGCAGCGAGTCCTGTGCCAGCCCGGCTGTGGCACGGCACTCTTCTTCTGTAGTTCCTCGGATAGTTGCTGCTTTTGGCCTGGGCCTGGGTCCCCAGAAGGCTGGAGTCCTCTGCTGGGTGGACAGCTGCCCTGCAGGCTCCACAAAGCTTCCATGGGCCCAGCCCAGGCTTGGCCCTAGAAGAAGTCTGAGGCTTTGCGCCGGGCAGGGAGCTGCAGCAGGTTGTCTGTGATGGAGGCTGGGTCCTGGCTGAGGGGGGTGCGTGTGGCAGAGCCAGGAGCCGGTGTGCTTGTGGGGGTTTGGGGCCCGCCGGCAGGGGTCTTGAGGTGGGTTGGGCGTGCTGGGGATGGTGTGTAACTGGCCCGCAGGGCCCGGTCTGTGTACTTGCTGGCCGTCCTGCTCACGAGGCGCTGCAGAGCTGGGGACATGGCCGGGCTCAGGCCTTTGGGCGTGAGGCTGGGGTGGAAGGAGTGAGCAAGAGAGGCAGGATTAGGCCGGACTGAGCACCACTGGTGGCAGGAAGAGGGACAGGAGACCTGTGGTCATTCTGGGCTCAGGACATTGGACAGCCTGGCACACAGCAGTGAGGCCAAACTTGAGGTTAAGTGGTGGTGCTGCCCTTGGCTGTGGGACTAGACCCAATTTTCTCCGAGGGGAATGATAACACCTGCGTCCACAGGGCTGAGAGGAGCTCACAGTGGGACAACGGGCCTCTTGGGGACATGCCAGGGAGGAGGTTGAAAAAAGACAGAGCAGAGCCCTGTGTCCTGGTTTACGCGAGGTCATGCTCCGGGTCAGCGGAGCTGCCACAGGACCAGCACAGAACCCCTTGGCCTGCCCCGCAGACCACGCGTCCACACTGCATGGGGGTGGTGCCGAGCAAGAGCAGGGAGAGACCCCCACGCAGGTCAGGCGCCCCTCACCTGGCCAGGTTCTCTGTCACTCTCCGCAAGGCCTCCTGCTTCTTGGCCCGGTTCTTGGCAGCAGCCTCGTTGGCCATCTTCAGCCCTAGCCGCTCCCTGCGGCCTGGCTCCAAGATCTAGAAGGCAGTAGGTATGTGGGTGCCCCTGCCATGAGCCAGGCAGGCCCTTGCTGCTGGGAGTGCCTGCCTCTTCCTGTGGCCCATACAATCCCAACAACTCACTGGCTGCCTCCCCTAAAAGCCCCCTGAAAGCCCCCAACCAGCCCGCCTGAGCTGTCCACCTGCCAAGGGCCCAGCTCTCCCGTCTGTCCTCGCGTTCCTCTCAAGGCCAGCACTGCCGAGTCAGGAACCTGACAATCTTCTACGAAAAGAAGGTCTTGTTTTAATCTGCTTCCCTCTGATGGCCACAGTGAACAGCCTTCTGCCTTCATCAACCTTCTGGAGTTCTTCTGAGAACTTGTCAAGATTTTTTTTTTTAAAGATTTTATTTGTTCCTTTTTCTCCCCAAAGCCCCCTGGTACATAGTTATATATTCTTAGTTGTGGGTCCTTGTAGTTGTGGCATGTGGGACACCACCTCAGTGTGGCCTGATGACCGGTGATGTCCACGGCCAGGATTTGAACAGGTGAAACACTGGGGCCGCCGCAGCGGAGCGCGCGAACTTAACCACTCGGCCACGGGGCCGGCCCCTCAAGATGTTTTTCTATTGAGATGCTTATCTTGGTGTTTTGGTTTGCATTTTTAACTCACGAGAGCTTTATCTGTGCAGATCATACTAAACTATGCCATCCAAATTTCAGCTATTTGCTCTTACTTTTATCTACGTGTGCATTTCCCGCTGTGCTGACGCCTGTCATTTTCAGGTAGTGTAACCTAGCCACCACCTCCTCTGTGGCGCCTCCCTTTGCTTTTGGGTCCTTCCCGCCTTGAGATCAGATTAAACAGTGACTGTTATTTTCTCCTAATTGTCTTACATTCACTGTCTTCAAATTCAGCCTTTCCAACTTTCTAGAATTCACTTTGCTATGCGTATTAAGGACCTGGTCTACTTTATTTCCAAAACTGCTACTCAGCACCGCTTGAACTGGTCACCTCTAACACAGCCTCAATTCTGCCTCAGACTACGGCTTCTTTTGGAATCTCCCCTTTCCTATTGACTGTGGTTCCCAGGTCAGTGGCACGAGCTGACACACCTACAGCCTCCTGGGGTGCTTCACTATGACAGCACACGTGCTGCCCCATTATTCCTCTAGCAAGTTTTTCTTGGTTATCCTCGCATCCCAGACAAATTTTAGAACCAAGGTACCAAAAGACTCCACGTCCACTCTGTCCGGACACGTCAGCCTCTGACCTACTCAGGCAGGGTGAGCAGCGCCACCCTGGGGCCCACGTCTTCACGCACGGCCAGTGGCAGTGGTCTCCTTCCCTAAGTTTGCGCTTTCTTTACAAAAGCTAGGTTTTCCTAGTTACTCTACATTTCTGATGCTACAGTGAGTGATGTCTCTTTTTCCATTGCATTTCAAACTCACTGCTGCCAGTGTTTGAAGGACTAGTTCAAAATGGCCTCTGACCCAGCTCCCACACAGATCTTCTATGCTAATTCCAGACTCCATGCCTGACTCGGGGCTTTCAAAGCAGATGATGTAATCCCGCACCCTTTATCTCTGCGACACCACCAGCCTCTGCCTCCCTCGATCTCCCCACACTCCACAGCCAACACAGGCAGCAGCCCAGCACCTGGACAACAGGACTGCAAGCTCCCAATTTTGGGGGACCTCTCTTCCTTCCCCTCCCAAATTATGCCAGTCACTCAGTTCCCCCAACAAACTGGTGCAGACCTGAGCACCTTGCTTTCCCCACACCTCTCCAGGGCCCTACCTGTCTGCCCACTTGCCCATGCCATCCTGGGCCCCCAGATCTCTGCAAGAGGGCTCTCTCTGCAAGCACACAGCCCTTCTGAGGACACAAACCACGTCCCACAGAACACTGAGGTTCTGGGACCCTTCCTGACCCTCAGGGCTGCAGTGTAGTTGGAAGTCCTGGTCCACCTCTGAGACTGCCCCTCATCTTTGAACAGCCCCATCCTTCGGGCCTGCAGGCTCAGAAGGCCACAGCCGCCCCCTGCCTTGGTGCCTTGGTCCCATCCTTGACACACCCACTCATTCACCCACACCTGCCCCCATTGCCCTTGTCCCATTCTTAGAAGCACAGTGTCCACAAAAGGGTGCAGCCTAGGATGCGGCCCGGCCCACCAGTCGGCTCTGCTTTAACTGATGGCAACTGGACATATCTCTGTGCATCGAGCTACAGGTACTCAGAAGGCCATGCGTCCTCTTGGGGTCCCACTCAGGCTCTCCTCACCACAACCCACCTTGAAGGCTGGTCCCGGCGTCCTGTCTACGTAGGGGGTTTCTGATCCTTCGACTCTTAAGGGTGTGTTCTCGACCTCCCCCCAGGTCATCAGTGGGGACTCGTTCACACCTGTGGATGGAGAGCCGACAGCCACCTCAGGCTAGGTGACCAGGTTGGGGCACCACCCAGGTCCTCCCTCCTGCCACAGCCATTCCCCCTGTGCATGCCCCAACTAACAAACAGCAAGGCTGGCAGCTGACCCTCTCTCCTTCCCCAGGACTCCAGAACCCCGGCACCTCTGCCCTGTGAGAAGTAAACGCCAAGGCCACTGTGGGCCCAGGGCAGGCCCAGACCCCTACAGCCATGGGGCTTATCCTGGGGGAGGTAGGCTCCCCCAGAGAAGCTGGACTGGGTCAGCTAGGCCCGCATCTTAGCACAGGGCAAGGGGAGCCTCCTAGAGGTCACTGGTGACACCCCACCCCAAGGGAGAAGACACTCGGGGATTTCCAGAGCTCCCAAACCTCCAAAGACCCTGGGCAAATCTGTGGTACCTCCACATGCCCTGGCCTGCACACAGCAACCAGCACCCCAGGGTGCAGAAGCCAACGTGTGGGAGGAAAGACAAACACCATTGCACCATAACACTGTCCTCAAGGCTTCCGTGCCTCCTGAGCCCCCACCCTACAGTGCTCTCTGGATTTAGGCTTATAAGCCCCGCACACCTGCTGACGTGAGACCCAGAACTAGGACATGTTACCCCAGGACTAATGGGGACACTGAGCCCAAGCCAGGCCAGTGGCAGGAGGCAAGTGGCCTAAGGGAGGGGCACACGGCCTGCAGTGCCCCTCAGGCCCATCTTGCCCACGCAATATGGGCCAGCCCCCCTCGCCACTCCAAGGCCACAGGTGTACCCAACTTCCTGCAGACTGTGGCTTGGCTTCGTGCATGTGTCCAGAACAAGAAGCCACTGCCTGGCAGCCCACTGGATTACACTGCCCTCACTGCCAATCAGGCCCACCCACCTTCTACACCACTCTGCAGGCCCGCCAGAGCCAGTACGTCCAGCAGAGCCAACACCCCCAGCCCCCAGCACACCCAGTCTGTCGGGCTGAGCTTAGAGTGAAGCATGGAGACTGCCTAGCTAAATGGGTGGGGCCCCACACATCTCAGGTTGGGACTGCCTGAGTCCAGCCCTGTCCTTGCACAGATGGGACACTGGGCCCTGAGTCACATGAGGTGTGGGGCAGACCCAGGGCCTACCACCCCCAGGCAGTCCCGTTGGCAGGCCAGCTTGCCAGTGGGCACATGTCTCACCAGGGGCAGGAGAAGGGGTGGCAACAAATCCAAATCCGCCCACTCGGGGGGACTCCTGGGGGATCAGCTCCTTGCCGTCGGGGCCCACCTTGCCCTGTTTGTGCTGGAACAAGCAGAGAGGCTGGTGTCAGAGGCCTCCTGAGCCCACTCTCCCCAGCTGGCTGACAGGCAGGTGCACAGGAACACACTGGGAACACTCCCCTCCTCGGGCAGAGTGGGGCCCTGGGGCTAGTAGCCCCCTTGAGGAAAGAGAGGAGGCCCCTGGCCCCCACAGAGACCTGGAAGACCTGACAAAGTGACGTCCAAGCAAGGGGAGCTCCCCCTCCTTCCACGCAGGGCAGGGCCGGGCCCTTGGCCTCAGGCCACACCCACATTGGCTACTTTCAGGGCTACTGGCTTCTAGCCCCCGCAGGGGCCACATCGACTATGGTGCCCGTGCTCTGCCATCGCTCCCACAGGGCACCTATGAGAGCATCCAAACCGTCTTCCCACCTCCGGCCTCCCAGGCTTCGGTTCCGTGACCACAGGAGGCACAGATGCACAGCCCCCATTATCTTGCTCCCGGGCTCAGAGATCTCTGCTCTCTGCCATGCCAAGCCCCACCTACCCTCTGGGCCAGGCTCCCTTCTGGCACTTGCTGGCTCCCCAGCCTCCCCACCACAGACTGCCCACCCCACTGTCTGCCCCCCCAGCGCTGCCTGGTGCATGAGTGTGGGGCTGGCCAGACTATTCAGACTCTCAGCAAACTCTCTTCTCTCATGCCCTTGCCCACCAAGGGAGCTGGCACAGATCTGGACCCACAGAATGTGTCTGATCAAAACAGCGCCCCAGTGAACACTCAGACGGACTGAGAAAAGATTCAGGACCTTGCCACACAGGGGCCCCAAACAGTCCTGCAGTGCTGAGCTCCACCAAGCCCAAGAATGGTCCTAATTTAAAAAGGAGCAGCCAAGATCAGGGAGGCTGTGCCTACCCACAGCCGGCCCCCTGTGGCCCCCGTCACTCACCTGGGCATTGAGGGCAGCAGCCTGCTGCAGCTGGGACCTGCTCAGGGCCTGGCTGAAGGGGTCCCTGAGGAAGCGAGTATTCTTATGCACCACCTGCCGGGGCTTCTTAAACAGCTGCTCTTCATCAGGGACGCCTGGCAGATGGAGAAGAGATGGCAGCAGGTGTCAAAGGGGTCAGTCAGCCCCACTCAGCCCCATGCTCAGGGCCTGAGGGACAGGCCAAGTCACTCCCCGCTGACCAGAAGCACAGAGCCCAGTTCAGTCTCCACATGGCAGAACCTTAACGACGCTGGGGAGGGCCTCACTCTCTTGCCAACTTCACACACCTGCCCTGTGACAGACTAGGACCCCTCCAAGGCCCAGGATGCAAGGAGGCACAGACACACCAGCCTGAAGGCCAGGTCCAAACACACAGTCTGACAATGCCGCCTGCTCACCCTCTGGGTAGTACATGAGGGAGTTCTTGGCCTTGTACTTCCAGGTCTCCACGCCAGCCTGGCCGCTCCCGATGGCTTGGTGCTCTGCTGACGGGAGTGCAAGATTATCTTTCTGCCTCTGCATCACAGGGGTAAAAGTGAGGGTCAGAGAAGCCCCAGGCACTGTGCCCTGGCCCTGGGACTCCCCCACCCCAACAGAGGGCGCCTACGCCCCCGCAACCAGAGCAACCTTCTCAAACTCCTCCTCGGCCTGGTAGAGCCAGGCGTGGCGTGCCCGACTCTTCTCCTTGGCCACCTCCATGATCTCCTGGAAGGAGGCGTTGTCCTCGCTTGTGTACCGGCTCAGGAAGACATCCAGGCTGGGCAGGGGCTCCTTCTCTTCCTCCTCACCAGCCTCTCCTGCTCAGGGGTGCAGGGTGGGTGACACAGAACCACAAACGACACAAACACCACTTTGCAGTCAGTCAGTCCTGGGAACCGCAGTACCCCACAAGTAGGGCTGGAACCCTCCCCCCGACCCCACGTCTGTCCCTGAGAGGGCACGCTGCCAGACATCTCCCTACCTGGGAGTGGAATCATCCCACCCCAACTGCCCAGGGAGCCCTCAGGGGCTCTCCTCATCTGCTGGATGCCAAGTGTGCAATCTGTTGCACTGGAAGGGGTCTATCCAGGTGTTAGACAAAGAGCAGGACATCACTGTGTGTCTCCCTTGGCAAAATGGTGCCAGTCGTGTAGGCCCGGCCTCCACAGCCCCGGGCTCCCCTCCATCCCAGGACCTCCTTCCCCTGCCTGCTCCTCCCTTCCTGGAACCTGTGCTACAGGTGGGGGGCTATCACCTAAGCCTCTTGACCTCCTAGTGGACCCTGACGGCAGGGAGCCTGTATGATCTGGCGCTCAGGATAGAGCCTCACAGGCATGGGGCCACAGCCCGGCCGCCCCCCTAGCCCCCGCACCACCACTGAAGGCACCCCCACTGAGGTGCTGCTATCACACTGCACACGGCGGTACAGACTTCAGTGGGGCCATGGGGAGGAGAGCCTTTTCTTCCACCCTAGTGACAGTCTTAACCATCTACTACCGACTAGGCTGTGCACAAGGCACGTCAGCTAAAAGTTCAAGAGCCGGGGTCAAAAAGATGAGGACTCAAACCCCATTCCACCACCACCACCAGCTCTGAGACCTGCAGAAGTTACAGCCTTCCGAAGCCTCGGTTTCCTCGCCTGAGCCTGTGAATGACGATGGTACCTACCACTTAGGTTGCTGAAAGGATCCTGTACTTACTGACAAGTACGGGGAATTTGAAGGAAAACAACCTGCATATTGCCTGTGAAGCCTGCGTCATATTGCCATGGAGAATCAGGCTCCAAGGACCCAACGTGATGGACCGTGTTATTGGCAGAAACAGCTAGGTTTTAAAACAAAAAACACCATGTCTGTGTGAGCACACAGGCCATCTGTGTTAGTACAGCACATCACAGACTAGGATCTAGTAGAGAACGCGTCTTGTCCATCTGTATGGGCACTGACGTCCTACTACCGACGGGAACAGTGATGCCCGTGTGGAAGGCCAGGAGCACGCGGTACGCCTGGGTTCAACAGGGCTCAGAACGCTCCTTCCTAGAGAGACGCCCTCGTAAAGTTAGGATGGATCACGCACCCCAGCAAACACATGGAAGCAGACAACTCGTTCATTTGTTCCACGCACGTATTTCTGGAAGTTCCATAACACACCACACGGGGTTCTAGATGCAAAGCATACAGATGGAAGCAAGACACAGAACCTGTTCTCGTGGCGGGGAGAGACAATGAAAAAACGAAATGCCTTTCTAAATGCCATGTCCTGAGAAAACTAAACCAGGCGGGAAGGCACAAAGCACCAGGGCGATCAGGGCGATGTGACTTTACACTGGAAGGTCAGGAAGGGGTTCTCTGCACGGGCCACCCCCAAGCAGAGAATTGAAGGAGGAGAAGGAGGAAGCCATGCAGTTATCCAGGGGAGTGACCCACTCAGAAGACGCAAGTGCACAGGCCCTGAAGCATCTTAAGGAGACAGTGAGGAAAGGAGCCCTCCCAGGCCCATGGAGCCCACTGGGTGGAGGGTTGCACACAGTGAGCAGGCCAGTGAGAGAAGTGGTGAGATTTCCATTCCACAGAGGAGGGCTGGAGGCTCAGAGGATTGCCCGAAGTTTGGGAGCTGGACCCAGGTCTTCTGCTTCCTAGACCAGAGCTCTTTGACCCCCCAGGTTGCCATTTAGGCAAGGAGACCTGTCAGGGACAAGACGTGACCTGCCTATGGACCCCCCCAGAGCCTTACAGAATGAGATTCCCAGGCAGTCCCAACTGTGTGTCCCAGAGGGTGCTCACTCACCGTCACCATCCTCCAGGCCTCGGCCCCGGCCTCGGGGCTTAGTGCCCACCACTCCAGCGCCTGTGTGCACCTCAGGGGTTTCAAACGTGGCTGGAGTCACATCTGAGGGAAGAGAGGGTGTGGTGATGTAATGGGCCTGAGCTCAGCAGGAATTCCTCTCTCTGCCACCCACAGGAGTCCTCTTACAGGGCGGTGGGGGCTCTCGGGACATCTTGCCCAGATCAGAGCCAAACTTGATGGCAATCTGGCGCATCCGTTCCAGGTCTCCATTCTCCTCAGCCTCCAAGTACTCCTTCTGTGCCTGCAGCTTCTCCACATCGGGAAAGAAGTCCCTCTGGATGACCGCCTGTAGGCCCTGCCAGGAGAGATCAGGATAAAAGTTAGAGCTGCTACCTGGGCGCCCGCCCCCCACCTCTCACTCTACTGATGTACATGCTAAGGTCCTTGCTGACCCCCAACTTCTGCCTGGCCAGGTGATCCCCAGAGCTTAGGGGCCCATTCTAAAGAGGACGAACATCTCATGTGGCCTTGCTGCAACATCTAACATTACTAAACACTCCTCTGATTTCCATGCAACCCTTCTCTCTCCCATCACTAAATGGTCATTCTCATTTTCTTTTGCCAACTCCACCTCCACGCTAGCTGGACCAATGTGGGTGTTACCACCTTCATTCCACCTATGATCTACCTCCAACCTGAACTCTTTTCCCAGGTGATTTCAGCCACTCACACCACCCCCCCAACCGGTTGAGATTCCCAAGTCTGCCCCTCCAGCCAAACATTGCTCCTGAGCTGCACATCTGTGCATCCGGCTGCCCGCTGCTTGCATACCCTAGAGGCTTCCCAAACATAACCAGTCCAAAACCAAACTGACTTCCTCCAGTTCCTGGGCCAGCTCCTCGGCTTCAGCATGTGGGCGGTAGGATTAACACCTACCCACTGCGAGTGAGGCGCACTCACTAAATGATGCCGCCACCATCGCAGCCTGTTTCCAGGCCCAGCCTTTGCACTTGCTATTACTACTCTCTAGAAAATCTTCTCTGCCACCATCTTCCCAGCCTGTCAACCTCGCGCCTTATTTCCCTGAACCGCACCACATACAAACAGAGCCGCCCCCTCTCTTCCCCGACAACACTGCGGTGCTTCCCCCATCAAGGGCACCTCCTCCGCACTCTGCTTATTTGGCTCTGGGGACTGTCCACAGCCCAAGGGCAGGGACTTGGGCCGCTCTGCCTCCAGAAGGGGACGGGAGGACCCCGACCCTAACAGAGTGCGAGGCGGAGGAGGGACCCAGAAGTCACCGGCTTCTGCACCGAGGTCTTACCTCGATGTACTCTTCCTCGTCCAGGACCCGCTGCTTGCTCGTCGCAGCCCTGGCCTCCCCGGCCGCGCGCTTCCGCCGGGACCCGGACGCGACCGGGAGCAACACATCCCGGGCTGAAGCACTGGGCGTCTCCATCCCTATCCCAGGACCCTCTCGGCCGGCGCAAGCGCGTCACAGGGTCGGGAGGAGGGCGGGACCCATTCAGCTGCGCAGGCGCTTCCAACAGTTGGCCAATGGGAGAGCGCGTTTAAAAGGCCGGCTCGCGCTCCGTACTAACGTCACTATGAGCCTTGAGCTTTATGGGAGTTGTAGTCTTCCCCCCCCCCCCCGCTCTAGTCTTGCGTATCCGGGCTTGTGAGCACGAGGGGGCGCTGTGGTGGTGGTGGGGGGTGGGGGGTGGCTAAGGGGCGTGTCGTTCAAGCTAATCGTGAAAAATTCCTGCACTGAGGAATTGAAAGGCCTCGGAATTCCAGTTTCTCGCAAATAATCACTGCATGTGCTTCTACGTTATTAAGAAAAACACACTCTTCAGGAAATTTGGTTATATACGAGTTTCAAAGCTTTTATTTAAACTTTATGCAAGAAAAGAATCCTAACATAATTCTTTCTCAATATTTATTTAACAAAAGAAAAAAGAAAAATACGATGGCTCAATAAAGAAATGTCTGGTCAAAAATTATTAAGTCCCTGGATTCCAGAGTGGGCTTTCCAGAAGAGGGCTAATTCTCACTGAAGTGGACCAGTAGGTTGCCTAAGCATTCTTCAGGAGTGATCATTTCTTCCCAAAAGGAGGTTGTGAATTTCGTCAGAGAAGAAAGATTTGCCCTGGAATGATTTAGTACAATAGGCAGTCGTTCCGTGGCTCACAGGGGCCTCCATGGTGACGGTTCCTGCCCTTGCAGCACTGACAGCCAAATGGGTTAGACAGACACTAGTTAGGTCATCCCACAGACAACTGCAAAACCGCAGCCACTGGAGCAAGAAAAGAGCTTGTACCTCGGCAATCTTACCGAGGGGGCAGTCAGGAGAAGTGGCCCCAGGCAGGAAGTGGTTGCAGATCCAAAAGATGAGCTGGCATTGATCAGGTGGAGAGGGAAGAGCATGAGCAAAGGCCCAGCAGTAGGAGGGAGACAACCTTTGGGTATGCACACAGTACAAGGAGCAGTTAGGTGCAAGATGACACGAGAGGGGCAGGACCAGGCTGTGCCGGGCCTCGTGGGTCATGGTGAGGAGTTCTCTTTTTATTCTAGGAGCAATGGGAAGCCCTGGAGTGTCATATGCAGGGGAGAGGCAGGTTCAAACTTGCACCCTGGCTTTCATGGAGAATGAATTAAAGAGAAACCAGAGTGGGTGCAGGTGGACAAGACTAGAGGCCGCTGGCGGTCAAGGTGAGAGATGATGGCAGTTTTCATCAGGCTGCGCAGTTGAAGCTTGAGAGAAAATAGATTCTGAGATTGGTTTTGGAAGTAAAATCAACTTGCTGTTGGCCTAGGCACAGTGGGTGAGGAGCAGAGGGCTCGGGGTGAGTGCCAGCCCTCTGGCTCATGCACCTAGTATGCGCAGGGGAAGAGCTTGCTGTGGGCTTCCAGGTGCAGTAGTCAAAGGGACAGTTGGACATTAACATCTAGCTCAGGGGAGAGGCCTGGCTGGAGACGTAAAGGTGGCAGAGACGTGGGAATGAGAGGCTGAAGGTGGAAGAGAGAAACCAGGGAGAATTTGAGATGGGAGGGACTCAGCCTCAAGGACACCTACGTTAATGGCCAGCTGTTGTGTTGAGCCCACCATGGAAGAGCTAGAAAGGAAGGAGAAAAATCAGGAGCGCAGCATAGTCACTGGTCCCGTGAAGGTGTAGCTCTGATCATGGCTTTCCCACACAATGACAGACAGCCACTCAGCACAGGAGGGTGCAGGCCTTGGACCCTAGCAAGGTGAGGGCGTCACAGCCTGTGGGGGCCTCTGCAAGCTGACTGTGCAGTCTCCAAGGATGAGGCCAAGAGTCAAGGAGAAAAGCCTTGTGACAGCCAACAGTGTGCATCCTGGGGAGTGAGGGGAGGGGTGCTGTCCTGGAGGCACTGGGCATTGTTAGGGCAGCCCTGGCTGGGGACACCAGACCCACTCAGTGTTATCTGAACTGGCCAGCCTTGGAGGGTCCCAGAGCTGCAGCCCTGGCTCCTGCATCTTTTATGGATGGACTGTGTCTCCTGCTAGATACCCCCCATTCCCTCCAGGACTTGTGAGGAAGCAGAACAAGGTCCCTAAGCCAGATGAGGCGGGTGTTAGGTGCCTTGGGCCCACTGTATGCCTACTTGGGGAACTGAAGCCCTGTTTTCACACTGTCCTTCACCCTGGGGCCAGAATGATGGAGGGGAGAGCCGACATTTTCCAAGGCAGTGGGAAGGTCTCCCCAATCAGACCTCCTCTTGACCCACAGGATGGCAGGGACTGACTGCTGTGAGAGAGGCAGACACCAGAGCTGGGAAATCCCCCAGAGGGAGGAGGCCAAGGTGCCCAACTGCGAAGCAGGCCAGCAGCACCTAGAGGCTAGTGCAGGCTCCCAGCGGCCGGCTATGGTGTGGGGCAGTCTGCTCTGCTGGAGGGCACCCTGGCACAGGGACTGAGGATTTACTGGGCTGTACTCCCAAAACAAGGCAGCCCAGCACGCCCAGGAAAGGGGAAGAGCAGCAGGTCCCAGCGGACGTGGCCGCGCACGTGGCGGTGGAGCCCGGGGGGGCCTTGACTCTCGACTGCCTTCCTGGTGTCTGCAGTGCTTGTTTCTGCGCACCCGCACAAGGCTCACAGGACTAAGGAGCGGGGAGGGGGCTTCTGGAGACGACCTCACCCAACTTTCTTATTCCACAGGTCTGGACACTGAGGCCCTGCCCAGGACCTGCAAGGTGGCAGCCACCTCAGCATGCAGACACCCTTCCCTGCTGCGGGAGGGCTGTAGGCCACGTCAAGGAGGCCAAGTCCACGCTGAGCAGACGACGGAAGCCAGCACGCCCTAGCAGGAAGAAGGGGATTCTGGATATCCTGTGTTGACAAGGGGGAGTCCTGTCCTGGGACGGGGTTAGCGCCGTCCGTGGGGTGCCGTTGGCGGGAGGAGGAAACTGACCTGCTGTGTGCCCCGCCCCCCCAGCCCCCAGGGGATCTCCCGGGTCCTCCTGCCCGCTAGCCATTTGGGAAGAGAACGCACGGAGATGCTCAGATTCCCCTCCTTTAGCGGGGCAGGCGGGGCACGGACACACACACAGACATCTGTTTTCCTGCACAGGGGCTCCTGCGTTGAGCCTTAGCTCCCGGATGCAGGAAGCTGTGCAGACGGCAAGAGGCTGGTGTCCTCTCTCAGCTCCTTTTCGAGTTGGTCTGTCCACTCTCTGAGCCGGCCCCAAAGGACGCGGCCAAGCTCAGGAGGAGCTCCCAGAGCCATCAACAGCTCTCCTTGGGGGGTTTCTTGGGTCCGGGCAGGAGCCTCGCGGACGCTGACGCGCGCTTCTGGTGTCGCCACTTGGCCCGGCGGTTCTTGAACCAGACCTGAGCAGAAGGAGGGACTACTCAGGTCCAGCTCCAGGACCCGCGCGTCCCACCGGGCTCCCATAGGTGGACCGGTCAGGGGGCTTCCGGACGGGGTGTGGGCGGATGAGGGCTGCGGGGAGGGCACCAGGCAGCGGCCGCGCGCCACCGTCTCTTAGCAGCAGCAGATAGGGACGGTGGCCGGGCCGCGGAATCGAAACCCCTTTTCCGACCGGACCAGCCACCCTTTGCATCCCTTCCCACCCCGCTCCCACCTCCGCCAGGTGGCGCCCAGGGCGCCCCTCCTGCAGCGCTGTGCTCTTCCGAGCTTCCCAAACTCTGGAACATGAACGTGCGCCTCATTTACCATCAAGAGAAAAAAAGTCTAAAACAAAGGAGAAGAAAACTAGCCTTACCTCCCCTCCAGTTCCAGCGACACTTTCCCGCACGTGCCTGGCCCCGCCCGCCCCTCGGCCGGGAATTAGCCCTGCGCGCCCTCCCTCTGCCGTGACGGGACCCCCGCGCCAGGGCCTTCTTTGGAAAAGGAGGAGGAAGGCAGCGAGCCCTCCGGCCCCCCTCGCCGTCCAGCCAGCCGGGCACTCACCTCCACGCGCTCCTCGCGCAGGCGGATGCGGCCAGCCAGGCGCTCGCGCGTGCCCACGTCGGGGTACTGGTTCTGCACGAAGAGCGCCTCCAGCGCCTGCAGCTGCTCCTCGCTGAAAATGGTGCGGTGGCGCCGCGTGCGCCGCTGCGGGCCCGGGCCGCCCGCGCCGGGCAGCGCCCCCGAGCCTCCGGTCGGCGCGGCCAAGGGCAAGGGCGCCGCGGGCCCCAGCCTCAGCGGCCACGGCAGCCGCGCGCCTGCGGGGCGAGGGCGCGGTGAGGCGCGGGACGGAGAACGCGCACCGCACCACCGCGCCGCGCCCGAGGACCCCTGCGCCCGCGCCCGCGCCCACTCACCCAGCCCGGCCGCTGCCTCCGAGGGCCCGCGGGGCGCCGCGCGGGGGCCGCAGCAGCAGCAGCAGGCGCAGGGCGCGGCCTCGGGCGCCTCGCGCTCGCCGGACTCCGCAGGGCTCTGGCGGCCGGCGGGCTGCGGCGGGCGGGCGGCCCGGGCCGGGGGGCTGCGCTCCGGCAGGCTGGAGAGGATGTGCTCGATGGAGAAGGGGCAGGGCTGCCCGGGGCCCCTTCGGCTCGCCGCACCCCCCGCCGCTGCCATGCCGGCCCGGCCCCGCCGCCGCCGCCGCGGGAATATATACGTCGGGGGACGCGCGCCGTAATCCCCGGGCCGAGCGCCGAGTCCACGCGGGCTAATCCCGCCGCTCCCGCCACGAGCGCGCTAATCCCCAATTGCGGCGGCGGCGATCTCGCTCTGCATCGGCGCGTGGGGGCCGGGCGGGCCGCGGGGAGGGGGCCCGCAGGAAGACCTGTGCCCCGCGTCCGTCCTTCTGTCTGGCCAGGGCTAGCAGAACGCGCGGGCAGGGGACGCGGCAGAGGACCGCTGCCCACTGCCCGCCGGACCCGGCGATCCTCGCCCTGCCTTTGGGGAGCCTTCTCGAGGACGCCCCGACCCTGGCAGGCCCCTGGGTCCTCTCCTCCGGTAGCCACCGGGGTCAGGGCTGACTCCTCGTCCTCTTTGGGGCCCTACCGAGGCAGAGGAGCAAGTCTGGAGAAACCCACGCAAACTTCGCAGTCTCCTGGCCCCCAGACTCCTGGGCTTCAACCTCAAATGGGGCCCAACGCCTTCGGCAACCTTGTAATCCCACCCCTTAAGAGCCTGGTCCTCAACTTCCTGGAGGAGATAAGGGCGCGGGCACGAAGCTACTTCCGGTCACCACCAAACTCGCAACCCAGCTGCCCCGTGCCCCTCATCCTCCGCCTTCTCTCCTGGGTCAGGGAACCTTCCGGAGTCATCCAAGGCCCCTCAGTGCTCTGGAGCCGCCCCTCATCCTACTTTCCTATATGTCCCAGAATCCCCCCAAAACATTGAACACTCCTGCCCCACCTTCTTCACGGCCGGCCGGGCTCAGAGCTGACTCCACCTCCTCACTTTTCAGCCCAGGCCAGTCCCGCTCTGTCCGCGCCATCCCCAGGTCATTCCACCCAACGTTGCTGGTGACCTGCTCTTTGACAAATATAGTTAAGACCGTTCCATCTTCAGTTAAGCAGCATTGGACGGCCGTCTAGGACTTCTGCTTGCAGCCCTCTTCCCTGGACCTCTGAAAAGATATGGTCAGCTTGCAGGACAGATCAACAGCCGCCTGGCTTTTATATCCCATCTGTCACTTCCTGGCTGTGGGACCTTCCATAGGTTTCTTCACTTCCCTGTGCCTGGTTTTCCCAATCTATAAACGGGCATAACAAGAGGGCCCTCACTGCAGGCGCTCTCAGGGCTCAGCCAGTTAGGATGTGTGAGATGTTAGCACACCGGGGCTCCATGGAAGGTGGGTGCAGATCCAGGGCAACACACATTCCCACCCTCCTCTCACCTCACCAGCCCTTCCTCAGGTTCCTTTTCTGACTCCACTCTGGTATCCGTGAAGACACTTTGGACTTCAAGTGACAGAACTTGCTGACTCAACTACAGCCACAAGAGTCCCAATATAGGGTGCCCAGGACTTGTTAATCTGGAGGCTCAGTGAGGGAGCCACCACCTCTGCGAGTGGCCCTGCCTCATGGTTGCAGGATAGCTGCCATGGCTGCAGACCTCCCATCTCTTCCCACATGTCCCTTTGGATGACCATGGAAACCTCTACCAGCCGACCTCCCTCCAAGAACCGTATGCTCACCATTAGGTCAGAGAGGCGAATGGGGGTCCACTTCCCATCAAAGTCAGAGTTCCACTAGGATGGGGGCGACAGGGTCAGTGGTCAGGAAGGCTGAGCCCGCCTCCTCACAGCCCTCATTCTCACCCCTGGTGACTTCCTCCAGCCTTGAAGCTTCAGGTACCATCTCTGTGATAACGACTCCCCAGTTGATACCTCCGGCCTGATCTCTCCCTCCGCTCCAGGCTAGCATCTTCCGAGTACACGCTCCAGGTCTCCATTTCCATCACCAGTAAACATTTCCCAGTCACCATGCCCGGAACAGACTCAAGATCTCAAAATCTGTCCCTTGCCTAATTTTCCACACCTTAATAAATGAGTCACCCACACACCTCTCTATCTCTAAATGCACCATCTCTCCCCCATCCACCTCTGCGTATACCCATCTCTTCACCAGCCCACCTTGGTAAGCGGCCCACCGTGGTGCTTTTCAAACATGGCAGCAAATTCTTTAACACTCTTCCCTTCAATAGGTAGAATCGAATTCCCTTCTCCTTAAACGTGGGCTGGCTTAGGGACTCTCTTCTGACCCATAGAATGCAGCAGAAGAGACACTACCTGATTTCTGAGGCCAGGTCACACAGCTGGGAGGTGCAGCTTCTCTCTCTCTCATCTTGGGATGCTTGCTCTTCAAACTCAGCCACCTTGCTGCATCAAGGCACCAGCAGCCGCTCTCCCACTGGAACCTACCAGAGTCTCCAGGTGAAATCTTTCTGTTTTGTAGCATTTTACACAGGCTCTGGCAGGTCACAGGGCCAGGCACAGGGCTGCTTGTGCCAAAACCTAGACCTGCTGCTGACCCCTTTCCTGCTCTGGGCTTGACTCAAAGCTGGCATGCTCTGTATCACCCCCAAAATGGCTCATGGCCGCATTCACAAGTGCAGAACATGCTGCCTCCAAAACCCAAAGAAGCGTCCCTGCACGGTGCTCTTTTTCAGTGGCAGGTGGTGCAGGGCACAGTGACTCATCCTTTACTTTGAGGGGAGGTTCCAGCATGGAACATCAGCATAGGACCACTGGAGGCCCGGACATCCTAGAAACTTACCTTTTTACTACTGGGTTGTGAGAGTTCTTTATACATTCAGAATATATGCCTTTACCAGATATATAATTTGCAAATACTCTTCCCATTTTATGGGTTGTTTTTCACTTTATTGATGGTGTCCTTTGAACACAAAATTTTAAATTTTTGAATAAGTCTAATGTATCTATTTTTTTTCTTTGGTTTCTTATGCTTTTGGTGTCATGTCTAAGAAACCGCTGCCAAATACACGGTCATAAAAATTTACCTTGATGTTTTATAAACTATAAACTTTATGGTTTTAGCTCTTTCCTTGATCATTTGCATATGGTGTGAGGTAAGGGGCCAGCTTCTTTCTTTTGCATGTGGATATCTAGTTGTCTTGGCAACATTTGCTGGAAAGAGTATTCTTTCCTCCACTGAATTGTTTTTGCACCCCTGGTGAAAATCAATTAACTATAAATGTGAGGACTTATTCCTGGATTCTGAATTCTGCCTCACTGATCTATCCTTGTACAAGTACTAGACCGTCTTGACTACTGTAGCTCGTCTGTCAGTTTTGATATAGAGAGGTGAGAGCCCTCCAGCTTTGTTCTTTTCCGAACTTTTGGTTTGGCTGTTCTGGTTCCCTGGAGTTTTCATGTGAATTTTAGGATCAGCTTATCAGTTTCTGCAAAGAGGCTAGCTGGAATTTTGATAGAGATTGCATTGAATCTGTAGATAATTTGGGGAGTATTGCCATCTTAACATTAACTCTTCCAATCCATGAACATGGGATGTCCTCCATTTATTTATATCTTCTTTAATTTCTTTCAATAATGTTTTGTAGTTTTCAGACTATCAGTTTTTCACCTCTGGTTAAATTTATTGCTAGATACTTCGTTCTTTTTGATGCTATTGTAAACAGAATGGTTTTCTTAATTTCATTTTCAGATTGTTCACTGCAAGTGTATAGAAATAAATTGATTTTTGTACATTGACCTTGTATCTTGCAATCTGCTTAATTTATTAATTCTAATAGCTTTTTGTGGATTCTACAGGATTTTCTATATGTGACATCATGTCATTTGTAAACAGAGATCTTTATTTTTTTACAATTTGCATACATTCTGCTCCTTTTCTTGCCTAATTGCCCTGGCTAGAAACTCCAATACAATGTCAAGCAAAAGCAGTGGGAGTGGGCGTTCTTGTGTTGCTCCTGATCTTAGAGGGAAAGGATTCATTCTTCATCACTGAGTATGATCTTAGCTGCGGGTTTTTCATGGATGTCCTTTATCAGGTTGAGTTCAAGTTTCATGAGAGTTTTATCACAAAGGGATGCCGTATGACCCATCTAGTTTTTGCAGGAGCCAGACTAATGAATTAAATTGACATTTGCTAGAGACAAGCATCCTGCATCCTTTAAGTCTTTAACCAAGACATTCACCTCTGCTGTTCTTCCTAGGAGGCAGCATTGTTTTTTCAGTCTTTGTGAAGGGTTGGGCAGTTCAGGAGCTCTCACAAAATAGATCTTACTCGAAAGGTCAGAAACCATTGTGGATGTTCTGCCAAATGCTAAATATGTCTATTCCAACTACACACTCAAAACCTTGAGAAATAACCAGTGGATAGGTCAGGATCCCATGGACCCACCATGAGATGGTATCAGGCCAGTCTTCCACTTACTGCCTGACTTCTCTATACCCTACTCTAACAGGAGGCTATGATGGCACTTTGGGTCCCAGGTGTCAATATTAACATGGAGCCTGTGTCCAACAGCTCTAAAATGATCTGGGTTTTCCCTTTCTCCAGCATACAATTACCTGAGTAAATAGACATAGGTCCCTTTTCAGAAGGGTTAGGGGAATCCCTGCTATAAATGTTTCCCCTCGTGTTGCTAGATCCTTCCTCGACAAGAGAGAGAAAAATGATTGATTGAATAAATGAACAGAGTCTCAGGGACCTGAGGGACCCTGAGATAGACCATAACATCTATCATATGTGCCACAGGAATCCCAGAAGAAGCAGAGAGAGAATGGGGGTATGTATTGGTTTTCTATCACTGCTGTAATAAATTGCTACAAATCTGGTGGCTTAAAACAATACAAATTTATTACATTACATTTCTGTAGGTTAAAAGTCTGACACAGGTCTCACTGGGCTAAAATCAAGGTGCCAGCAGGGCTGTGTTTCTTTCTGAAGGAAAATCTGTCCCCTTGCCTTTTTCAGCTTCTAGAGGCTACCTTGGCTCATAGCCCATTCCTCCATCTTCAAAGACAGCAATGGTGGGTCAATTCCTTCTCACAGTTCCGTCACTGACCACTTCTGCCCTCTCTTCCACTTATAAAGACCCTTGCGACTCCACTGGATCTGCAGGAATACTCTGGGATAACCTCCCTATCTCCAGGTCCTAAACTTAATCACGTTTGCAAAGTCTCTTTTGCCACGTAACATATTCACATATTCACATATTCACATATCCACATATTCACATATTCACATACTCACATACTCACATATTCACAGCATATTCACATATTCACAGCATATTCACATATTCACATATTCACATACTCATATATTCACAGCATGTTCACATATTCACATACATATTCACATACTCACATATTCACATATTTGCATATTCACAGCATATTCACATATTCACATACTCACATATTCACATATTAACATATTTGCATATTCACAGCATATTCACATATTCACATACTCACATACTCACATATTCACAGCATATTCACATACTCACATATTCACATACTCACATATTCACAGCATGTTCACATATTCACATACATATTCACATACTCACATATTCACATATTCACATATTTGCATATTCACAGCATATTCACATCTTCACATACTCACATATTCACATACTCACATATTCACATATTCACATACTCACATATTCGCATATTCGCATATTCACAGCATATTCACAGCATATTCACATATTCACATACATATTCACATACTCACATATTCACATATTCACATACTCACATATTCACATACTCACATACTCACATATTCACATACTCACATACTCACATACTTACATATTCACATATTCACATATTCACATACTCACAGCATATCCACAGGTTCTGGGGATTAGGGTGTAGACACCTCTGAGGGGTCGTTATTCTGCTGACCACAGGGAGGAAAAAGTATTTGAAGAAATAATGGTCTAAACTTTTTCAAATGTAATGAAAGACAGACATTTGCAGATTCACTAAAGTCAGCATACCCCCATACAGGGTGAAAACAAAGAAAGCCACCACTAGGCACATCTTAGTCAAACATCTGAAAACCAAAGAGAAAGAATACATATGATAAATAGTCAGAGAAATATGGCACAGCACATACAGGGGAAGGATAAAAATGTTAGCTGATTTCTCATAGAAATGACTGAAAACAGTAGACAGTGGAATAGTATCTTTAACGTGCTGGGGGAAAAAATCCATACACCCAGAATTCTACGTCCAGCAAAAAATATCCTTCAAGAATGAGGGTAAAGTAAATATGTGTTTAAGCAAACAAAATCTCAGGTCATTTGTTACTAGCAGACCTGCAATTCAAGAAATACTAGACAAAGTTTTTAGCCTGAAGGGAAATGATATGAGACAGAAACTGAGATCTCCATGAAGAAAGGAGAGCATCAGAAATGTTAACTATATTGGCATATATAAAAGATATTTTTCTGGGGCCGGCCCTGTGGCCGAGTGGTTAAGTTCATGTGCTCTGCTGCAGGCAGCCCAGGGTTTCACCAGTTCGAATCCTGGGTGCGGACATGGCACTGCTCATCAGGCCACACTGAGGCGGCATCCTACATGCCACAACTAAAAGGACCCACAACTAAAAAATACACAACTATGAACCGGGGGGCTTTGGGAGAAAAAGGAAAAATAAAATCTTTAAAAAAAAAAAAGATATCTTTCTTCCTCTTAGATTTAAAAAATATGAGTAACAGAATACAACAAATATTATAACATTACATCTTAGTTTTTATAACCTATAACCACTATCACAAAAAGACAGAGGGCACAGCAGTAAACAGAACCATACAGTCTCAGTGTTCTCACATTTCACATGATGTGGTACCATGTTAACTGTAAGTAGACTGCAAAAAGTTAAGGTGATATATTGTAAATCGTATAGCTACCAGTAAAAAGGGCAAAGTGGTATAGCTAAAAAGCCAATAGGAAAATTAAAATGGACTTCTAAAATATGTTAAATTGAGTCAAGAGAGGGCAGGAAAGGAGGAATAGAGGAAGAACAGAAAGGACAAACTGAAAACAGAGAGTAAAATGACAGATCTAAATTCAGCTACGTCAATCATTACATTAAATTTAAGTAGAACAAACACTCTAACCAAAAGGCAGACATCACCAAAATCACACTGAAAAAACAACCAAAACTAAATCCTGACTACAGGCTGCCTACAAGAGATGCACTTTCCATATAGACAGTGAGGGGTTAAAAGTAAAACAATGAGAAAATACGTACCATACAAACAGTAAGTTTAAGAAAGCTGGAGTGACTGTATCCCTAGCAGAAAAAGTAAACTTCAAGACAAAGGCTGTTATGAGACATAAAAAGGGGTATTTCATAATGATAAAAGGGCTACTAATCAGGAAGATATACAATCCTAAATCCTAAATGTGTATGTCCCTAATAACTGAGTTTCACAATACACGAAACCAGAAGTGACTGAATTAATGGAATAAATAGACAAATTGACAATCATAGCTGGAGTTTTAGCATCTCTCACATTAATTAATAGAATAACTAGAATAAATCAATAAAAAGATTAAAGTTTTGAACTACACCACTAACCATCTTGACCTAATTAACATTGACAGAACATTCCATCCAACAAATGAAGAACAACACATTATTTCCAAGTACATATGGTACACTCATCAAGACAGATTACATGCAGGGCCATAAAATGAGTCTCAAGAAGCTTCAAAAGATTGAAATCCTACAGAGTGCAGTCTCTGCCCAGCAATGAGATTAAGTTAGAAATAGATAAAAACTGGAGAGTGAGGTCAGCATCATTGTGGAGTGAGCTGTTCTCTTAGTCTCTTCTCCTTAAGTTACAACCAAATGGACGTTCATTAACCAACAGAGGATTCCCTACAAAGCACAATAGGACGTCTGAGAGATCGACATGACCACACATGTGAAGGTGGGGGCACTGGACCCCCGGGAAGTAGTGGAAGGAGGTGAGTGGATCTCCTCCCTCTCCCCAGTGGCAGCGACCTAGTTTGTGGGTCCTCACTCAGCAGCTGGTGTGTGACTGTAAGAGGAGGCAGGGGAGCAGGCAAGCCTGTATGCAAAAGCTTTCACTTTTGGCGTGCAGCCCGGCCTGCAAGAACACTCCATGCCGAGTGGCATGGCTCAGCCACCACATGGGCACCCCCACCAAGCACAGCAGCCCAGGAACACCACCCGTGAATGCAGAGCGGGTCTGCACATGTGAAAGAAAGCACCAGCCATCTCCCCGCCTAACTCACCAACTGGGCCAGTCCCCGGCCAAGGCATCTGTTCCACACCAGAGGGTTTGCACTTGCATGTTTGACCCACCAAGCAGCTGTGGCTGGTGGGCAAAGGCAGACAAGTCTTATCAAAACAACTTCCAGCAGATGTGGTGGGTTCAGAAAGCACAGCTCCTGCCCCCATCCTGAGGAGTGGCGGGTGGAATCTGCAACCTCATACTACCGCTGCATCCTGCAAAAGATCACTTCATCAAACACCACGGAGAACTACATTAACACCCCAGAGCAGAAGGAAAATGACAAGTCTCCAGAAACCAATCTTTTCTTTTTTCTTTTTTCTTTTGTGAGGAAGATTGGCCCTGAGCTAATATCCATTGACAATCTTCCTATTTTTGCTTGAGGAAGATTGCTGCCAGGCTAACATCTGTGCCACTCTTCCTCTATGTTATGTGGGATGCCACCACAGCATGATTTGATGAGCAGTGCCAGGTCTGTACCTGGGATTGGAACCTGCAAACCCCAGGTCCCTGAAGCAGAGTGCATGAACTTAACCACTATGCCACCAGCCCAGCCCCAGAAACCAATCTTGAACTCACAGAAATTTACAATCTAAATGACAGAGAATTCAAAATAGTTGTCACAAAGATACTCAACAAGTTACAAGAAAACTCAGAAAGAAAGTTCAATGAACTCAGGAATAAAATTAATGAGCAGAAGGAATTCTTCAACAAAGATATTGAAGCTGAAAAAAAAAACAAAATAGAAATTCTGGAGATGAAGAACACCATGAATGAGATAAAAAAGCAATCTAGAAACCTTAACAAACAGAGCTGATGTTATGGAGGACAGAAGTAGTAATTTAGTGGGCAGAAATATAGAAATGCTTCTGGTGGAGGAGGAGAGAGAAATAAGACTTTAAAAAAATGAAGGAATTCTGAGAAACATCCAACACAATTAGCAAATAATAAGGATTAGAGATATTCCAGAGGGAGAAGGGAGGGCGAAAGGAGCAGAGAGCTTGTTCAAAGAAATAATAGCTGAGAACTTCCCAAACCTGGGGAAGGAACTGGACTTACGAGTATATGAAGTCAATAGAACGCCTAATTACATCAGTGCAAAGGGATCTTCTCCAAGGCATATAACAGTAAAACTGACAAAAGTCAATGACAAAGAAAAAATATTAAGGGCAGCAGCAAGGCAGAAGAGAATAACCTACAAAAGAAGTTATTCTGCAGATTTCTATCCAGCTTTCAGTGGATTTCTCAGCAGAAAACTTACAGGCTAGGAGAGACTGGAGCAATATATTCAAAATACTAAAAGACAAAACTTTCAGCCAAGAATACTCTATCCAGCAAATCTATACTTCAGATACAATGGAGAAATAAAAGCTTTCCCAAATAAACAAAAGCTAAGGGAGTTCGTCACCACTAGACCTCCTTTACAAGAAATGACCAATGATGCCCCACATCTGAAACAAAAAGGCAAAGGTTTACAAAGCCTTGAGCAAGGAGATAAATACTCAGACAAAATCAGAAAATTGAAGCTCTATCAGAACAGGTTATCAAACACATAATTATAACATAAAAAGTACAGGGAAGGAAAGCATCAAAAATAACTATAAATACTTCATTTTAATCACAAATTCACAACACAAAACAGAATAATTTGTGACAACTATAGCTTAGAAGGGGAATAGGAAAAGGAGGAACCTGCTTAGGCTAATGGAGATAAGATGCTATCAGAAAAAGGACCGTCAACAAACCTTACGGTATACAAAACTTGTGGTAACCACTATACAAAAAATCAGAGAAAGACACAAATCATAAATAAAGAGAAAACTGTGAAAATCATCACAGAAAACCACCAAACTGAAAAGGCCGTAGGAAATACAAGGGAAGAGAAACAAGGGAAATATAGAACAACTGGAAAGCAAGAGATACAATGGCAGTACTAAGCTCTTATATATCAAAAATAACTCTAAACATAAATGGATTGAATTCTCCAAAAAAAGACACAGAGTGGGTCAGCCCTGGTGGCCTAGTGGTTAAGTTCAGCATGCTCTGCTTCAGCAGCCTGGGTTTGGTTCCTGGGCATGGACCTACACCACTCTGTCAGCGACCATGCTGTGCCAGCAGCCTAAATACTAAAAAATAGAGGACGACTGGCATGAATGTTAACTCAGGGCAGATCTTCCTCAGAAAAAAAAATACACAGAGTGGCTGGATGGATTAAAAAACAAGACCCAAGAATATGCTGCCTCCAGGATACAAATCTCAGCTCTAAAGACAAACACAGGCTCAGAGTGAAGGGATAGAAGGCAATACTCCAAGCAAATGACAAACAAAAGAAAGCAGGTGTTGCCATATGTATATCAGACAAAGCAGACTTCAAGATGAAAAAGGCAATGAGACAAAGAGGGGCAGTATATAATGATAAAAGGATGACTCCACCAAGAGGACATAACACTTATGAATATCTATGCACCTAACACAGGAGCACCAAAGTATATAAAGCAAGTATTAACAGACCTAAAGGGAGAAATTAACAGCAACACAATAATAGAAGGGGACCTCAGCATCCCACTTACATCAATGGATAGATGATCCAGACAGAAAGTCAACAAGGAAACAGTGGAGTTAAATGAAACACTTCCGCAGATGGACTTTATATATATATACAACATTCCATCCAAAACCAGCAGAATACACATTCTTCTCAAGTGCACATGGAACATTCTTAAAGATAGAGCATACATTGGGAAGCAAGGCAAGCCTCAATAAATTTAAGAAGATTGAAATCATATCAAAGATTGTTTCTGACCACAATATTAGGAAACTGGAAATCAATCGCAAGAAAAAAACTGGGAAAATGACAAAGATGTGGAGACTAAACAACATGCTACCGAAAAACCATTGGATCAATGAAGAAATCAAAGGAGAAATCAAAAAAATACCTGGAGAAAAATGAAAATGAAAATACATTATATCAACTCCTATGGGACACAGCAAAAGCGGTTCTGAGAGGGAAATTCATAGCAATACAGGGCCACCTCAGCAAAGAAGAAAAATCTCAGACAAGTAATTTTAAACTACACTTAGCAGAACTAGAAAAAGAAGAACAAAGCCCAAAGATAGCAGAAGGAGGGAAATAATAAAAATTAGAGGAGAAATAAATGAAATAGAGACCAAAAAAACAGTAGAAAGGATCAATGAAACTAAGAGCTGGTTCTCTGAGAAGATAAACAAAATTGACAAGCCCTTAGCCAGACTCACTAAGAAAAAAAGAGAGAAGGCTCAAATCAATAAAATTAGAAATGAGAGAGGAGAAATTACAATGGGTACCACAGAAACACACAGGATTATAAGAGAAGACTATGAAAAACTATGCCAACAAATTGGACAACCTAGAAGAAATGGATATTCTTACACTCATACAACCTCCCAAAATTGAATCAAGAAGAAATAGAGAATCTGATTAGACCAATCACAAGTAAAGAGATTGAAACAGTAATCAAAAACCTCCCAAAAAACAAAACTCCAGGACCAGATGGCTTCTCTGGAGAATTCTACCAAACATTCAAATAGGATTTAATACCTACCCTTCTCAAACTATTCCAAAAAATTTAGGAAGATGGAATTCTTCCTAACTCATTCTATGAGACCATCACTCTGATACCAAAACCAGACAAGGACAATACAAAGAAGGAAAATTACAGGCCAATATCGCTGATGCATATAGATGCAAAAATCCTTGGGGCTGGCCCAGTGGCGTAATGGTTAAGTTTGCATGCCCTACTTCAGGTGGCCTGGGGTTTGCGGGTTTGGATCCCGGGCACGGACCTACACACCACTCATCAAGCCATGCTGTGGTGGCACCCTGCATACAAAATAGAGGAAGACTGGTACAGATATTAGCTCAGCAACAATCTTCCTCAAGCAAAAAGAGGAAGATTGACAACAAATGTTAGCTCAGGGCCAATCTTCCTCGCCAAAAAAAAAAAAAAAATCCTCAACAAAATATTAGCAAACCAAATACAGCAATACATTAAAAGGATCATACACCATGATCAAATGGGATTTATATAAGGGATGCAGGGATGGTTCAACATCTGCAGACCAATCGATGTAATAAACCACATTAACAAAATGAGGAGTAAAAACCACATGATCATCTCAACAGATGCGGAGAAAGCATTTGACAAGATCCAACATCCATTTATGATAAAAATTCTCAATAAAATGAGTATAGAAGGAAAGTACTTCAACATAATAAAAGCCATATATGACAAACCCATAGCCAACATCATACTCAATGGGGAAAAGCTGAATGCCATCCCTCTGAGAACAGGAAGAAGACAAGGGTGCCCACTTTTGCCACTCCTATTAAACATAGTACTGGAGGTTTTGGCCAGAGCAATTAGGCAAGAAAAAGAAATAAAAGGGATCCAAATTGGAGAGGAAGAAATCAAACTCTTGCTGTTTGTGGACTATGTGATCCTATATATAGAAAATCCTAAAGAATCCACCAGAAAACTATTAGAAATAATGAACAGCTACAGCAAAGTTGCAGGATGCAAAATCAACATACAAAAATCAGTTGTATTTCTATATACTAATAACAGACTAGCAGAAAGAGAACTCAAGGATACAGTCCCATCTTCAATCTCAATGAAAAGGATAAAATATCTAGGAATAAATTTAATCAAGGAGGTGAAAGACTTATACACTGAAAACTAGAAGATATTATTGAAAGAAATTGAAGAAGACATAAAGAAATGGAAAGTTATTCCATGCTCATGGATTGGAAGAAGAAACATAGTTAAAATGCCTATATTAACCAAAGCAATCTACAGATTCAATGCAATCGCAATCAGAATCCCAATGACATTTTTCATGGAAATAGAAAAAAGAATCCTAAAATTTCTATGGAACAACAAAAGACCTCAAACAGCTAAAGCAATTCTGAGAAAAAAGAACAAAGCTGGGGGCATCACAATCTCTGACTTCAAAACATACTACAAAGCCATAGAAATAAAAACAGCATAATACTGGCACAAGAACAGACAAAAGATCAATGGAATAGAATTGAGAGCCCAGAAATAAACCCACACGTCTATGGACAGCTAACGTTCGACAAAGGAGGCAAGAACTTATGACAGAGAAAAGATAGTCTCTTCAGTAAATGGTGTTGGTAAAACTGTACAGCTGCATGCAAAAGAATGAAAGTAGACTGTTATCTTACACCATACACAAAAATTAACTCAAAATGGATAAAATATTTGAATATATGACCTGAAACCATAAAAATTCTAAAAGAAAATATAGGCAGTACGCTGTTTGACTTCAGCCTTAGCAGCATCTTTTCAAATACATGTCTACACAGGCAAGCGAAACAAAAGAAAAAATAAACAAATGAGGCTTCATCAGACTAAATTGCTTCTGCAAGGCAAAGTAAGTCAAGAACAAAACAAAAAGACAACCCACCAACTGGGAGAAAATATCTGCAAATCATGTATCTAATAAGGGGCTAATTTCCAAAATATATAAAGAACTCATACAACTCAACAACAAAAAAACAAACAATCCCATCAAAAAATGGGCAGAGGATATGAACAGACATTTTTCCAAAGAAGATATACAGATGGCCAATAGGGACGTGAAAAGATGTTCAACATCACTAATTATTAGGGAAATGCAAATCAAAAGTACAATGAGTTATCAGCTTACACCTGTCAGAATGGCTATAATTAGCAAGACAAAAAATAGCAAATGTTGGAGAGGATGTGGAGAAAAGGGAACCCTCACACACTGCTGGTGGGAATGCAAACTGGTGCAGACACTATGGAAAACAGTATGGAGATTTCTCAAAAAATTAAAAATAGGAATACTATATGATCCAGGTATCCCACTACTGGGTATTTATCCAAAGAACTTGAAATCAACAATTCAAAGAGACTTCTGCACCCCAATGTTCACTGCAGCACTATTCACAATAGCCAAGAAGTGGAAGCAACTCAAGTGCCCATCGACTGATGATTGGATAAAGAAGATGTGGTATATATACACAGTGAAATACTACTCAGCTGTAAAAAAAGACAAAATTGTCCCATTTGCAACAACATGGTTGGACCTTGTGGGTATTATGCTAAGCGAAATAAGCCAGACAGAGAAAGACAAACTCTGTATGAATTCACTCTTCTGTGGAAGATAAAGAAACACAGGGACAAAGAGAACAGATCAGTGGTTACCGAGGGAAGGGGGTTGGGGAGTGAAAAGGGTAGAGGGGCACATATGTATGATGATGGATAAAAATTAGACTACTGGTGGTGAGCACAATGCAATCTATACAGAAACTGATATATAATAACGTATACCCGAAATTGCACAATGTTATAAACCATTATGACCTCAATAAAATAATTTTTTAAAAGAATTAGATAAAAGCCAAAATATGTAGAAAACTTCCAGATATTTGAACATTAAACAACATACTTCTAAATAATTCATGTGTCAAAAAAGAAATCAAAAGAGAAATAAGAAAATATTTCAAATTTAATGATAAAAGTACAATATGTCAAAATTTCAATATGCAACTTAAGTAATATTTAGGGAGGAATTTATAGTTTCAAATATTTATGTTAGAAAAGAAGATATAAAAGCAATGAAATAAGGGGGCTCACCCTGTGGCCTAGTGGTTAAGTTTGACACGTTCTGCTTCAGTGGCCTGGGTTTGTTTCCCGGGTACAGACCTATACCACTCGTCAGTGGCCATGCTGTGGTGGCAACCCACATACAAAAGAGAGGAAGATTGGCACAGATGTTAGCAAAGGGAGAATCTTCCTCAGCAAAAAAGAAAAGAAAAGAAATAAATGACAAGAAGTTCCACGTTAAGATGCAAGTAAAAGGGGCTGGCCCAGTGGTCGAGTGGTTAAGCTCGTGCACTCTGCTGTAGGCAGCCCAGTGTTTCGTTGGTTCGAATCCTGGGCGTGGACATTGGCACTGCTCATCCAACCACGCTGAGGCAGCGTCCCACATGCCACAACTAGAAGGACCCACAACGAAGAATATACAACTATGTACCGGGGGGCTTTGGGGAGAAAAAGGGAAAAAATAAAATCTTAAAAAAAAAAAAGAGATGCAAGTAAAAGAAGGTTAAAAAGATAAAGTACAAAGAAAGAAATAACAAAGATAAGAACAGTAGCCAATAATATATGAAACAGGCGAATGATGAGAAAATTAACAAAATCAATATATGGTTCTTTGAAAAGATCAACAAAATTGACAAACTAGACTCAACCAGAAAAAATGAACACAAATTACCAATCTCAGGAATAAAAGAGGGGATACCACTTCAGATTCTGCACACATTAAAAGGTAATAAGGAAATATTATGAACAACTTTATTAATAACCTAGCGTTAACCACAGCTTCTATCATACTTTATGGTAAAATATTGGACCTACACTCCCTGAGATCAGAAATAAGGCAAGAATGTCCATAGTCACCACTTCTAATCAACACTGTTTTGGAAGACCTAGACAGTGCAATAACGGAAGAAAAATATAAAAGGTATAAAGATCCTAAAGGAAGGGGCTGGCCCCGTGGCCGAGTGGTTAAGTTCGTGCGCTCCGTGGCAGGCGGCCCAGTGTTTCGTCGGTTTGAATCCTGGGCGCGGACATGGCACCGCTCATTGAGCCACGCTGAGGCGGCCTCCCACATGCCACAACTAGAAGGACCCACAACTAAGAATATACAACTATGTACCAGGGGGCGTTGGGAAGAAAAAGGAAAAAAAAAATCCTAAAGGAAAAAGTAACATTCTCTTTATTAACAGATAACATAACACTTACGGTGGGAACGTACGAAGAACACCACTCTGGAAGACAGTCCGGCAGTTTCCTAAGAAGGGAAACAATCCTTACGCTGCAGTTATTCCACTCCTAAGGAGTGAACATGCAAAGACTTGTCCTGGAACGTTGCTAGCAGCTGTGTTTGTAATAGCCTCCCAGGTGAATTCTGCAGGCCCAGAGGGCTCAGGGGAGTCTGGGGTTCACAGTGCTCCAGCTCTTCCCACACCGCGCGTCAGGGGCCCTGCCTTCACCATTAGAGCCCTGACTTTGAGGCCAGAGGCTGGTCTGAGCCGAGGTTCCCGCCTGGAGTTCTGCTGTGTTCCACCGGGTGTGGGGCCTCATCTTTACTCCTGTCTGCCCTCTGGCTGCAGGGTCTCTTGTTTTGTGCCAGGTGGCCTCTGACATTCACACTTTGCTTTGTGCTGTTGATGAATATTCCTCAACACGTCGTGTTCTTTCCTCAGGGAATCATTAGTGCTTTGCACAGCCACTCAGTTCCACCGCTCTCATAGTTCCTATTTCCCTGCTGCCTCTCGGGCGCCTGCGACACTGGACCAGCTACTGCCTCCCCTTCCACCCGCCTCCCCTCCCCATTCTCCCAGGTGACGGTTTTCACTGTCACACTCCTACCCATCCCAGGGGCTATCATTTCTCCACCTGCCACCAGTGATGGTCCCTCACTGCCACCAGCTGGCTGGTGATCCAATTTCCGAGAGCCAACCTTGGAGTTGGTTTCCTAGGACCACCCACTCCTGGTACCAACTGTTTTAGGTCAAGTTCCCTAGAAGCAAAGCCTGAAATGGGGATTCTTGTTCAAATGACTTGTTTTTGAGGTTGTGCGCCTAGGAGAAGAGCAAAGAAATCTGTATCAGTCTGCTAGGGCCGCCGTAACCAAGGACCACAAACTGTGTGGCTTCAAACAACAGAAATTCATTCTCTCCCAGTTCTGGAGACCAGAGGTCCAAGATCAAGGTGCCGGCAGGGCCATGCTCTAGGGGAGTATCTGTTCCCTGCCTTTGTCTTAGCTTCTGGTGTTTCCGCCCATCCTTGGTGTCCCTTGGCCCATAGCTTCGTCGCTCCCTCTGTCATTGTACCGTGTTCTCCCTGTGTGTCTGTGACTTCACGTGGCATTCTCCTCTCTGGTGTGTCTGCCTCTGTGTCTCTTCTCCTCTTCCTATAAGGATATCAGTCAGATATGACTCAATGCCCGCCCCACTCCAGTATCACCTCATCTTAATTTGCATCTTAATTACATCTACAAGGACCCTATTTCCAGATAAGTTCACATTCAGGTGCAAGGGCTTACAACTTCATCTCTTTTTCTGTTTTGTTTTTCAACGATTTAACTCTTGCTATATAACACATACATACATGCAGAGCATCGGTTGGTATATACATAGCTGAAATGTCTAAATGTCTAAATACCAATATTGAGAAGCATAGAACATTTCTCTGTGATTGGCCAACTTTCTAAGTACCATTGAAAAACAAAGATTATATCACTGTCTCAATGACTAATCTTTTATATTTCTAAAGTATAATATGAACTTTAGTGTGTTTTTTCCTTGCTTTGCTTTGGCAAGTGATAAAGGTGATGGCTTTTCCCATGCTGAGGGGTCTGATGTCAACCAGAATATTCTTGTCAGTTTTCCCCACCCTCATCATGCTCTACGAGCCACAGCTCTGGGTCCAATGATCTGCAAGGTGAGGTCTCCAGTACTGATGAGGGCACAGTTCCTAGTCCCAGGGCAGTCACTCTGTCTTGAGAAAAATGGAAGCTTTATAATAGTGTCATTGGCTCAGACAAAATTTCACACGAGTTGGCAGGTCCTTCTGGTCCCCAGTTAAAAGCTGGATTGTGCAAGTTGGGAAAAATTTCTTGACACCAGAAAGATGAAAGAGAGTGCTATATTAATTTCCTTGGGCTCCTGCTGTTGTAATTCAAGATCCTTTTTAAAACGTAGAATCTGGAGGCTTGCTACCTCTGAGTACAGAACATTTTTCTGAATTGGGTTTATGTTTTCAACATTTTATATTTTAAAAAATGTACTTGAGTTTTCACAATATTTCTTTATTAAAATTAGATTTCTTATTTTTGTTTCTTTTTTCTTTGAAATTAAATACATTTTTTATTTATGATGATTTTTCAATCAATGGTCTCTTTTTCTTCCAAAGAATAAAATAAATTATTTTCTTCCTGGCTCATCAGGATGAATAACAGCATATAGAGAGTTTTACTTGGCAGGTTACAAATCTCGTTCAAATCCAACCTAGGCTTGTAACGATCAAAAGCTGTTACTGACTGATGGTCTTTTCAGTGTCTTATAAGAAAAAACCTCAAGTCTTCAACATCTCTTTTTTTTTCATATTTTATTTTATTTTTTTATTTTTTATTTTTTTTGAGGAAATTAGCCCTGAGCTAACTACTGCCAATCCTCCTCTTTTTGCTGAGGAAGCCTGGCCCTGAGCTAACATCCGTGCCCATCTTCCTCCACTTTATATGTGGGACGCCTACCACAGCATGGCTTTTGCCAAGCGCTGCCATGTCCGCACCCGGGATCCAAACCAGCGAACCTTGGGCCACCGAGAAGCGGAACGTGCACACTTAACCGCTGCACCACCAGGCCGGCCCCCTACAACATCTTTCTGGGGGCTACAGCAGAAGCATGGGGTGACCAACCATCCTCGTTTGTACACCGAAAGTCCTGCCTCCTGGAAAACTCTTTAGTCCCGGGAAACTGAGATAGATGGTTGGTCACCCTGGAGCAGGACAGGGCCTTGTGAGGGGTGGAGAGGGCTGAGCAAGAAGGTGCTCTTGCTTAGAGGCCAGTGTCCATGCAATCCCACATGGAAGTGCTGGGGCAGACACAGGCTGCTTCACAGATGGAACCCCCTCGAGGCGAAGCAGGGACTGGCCTTTTGTACCCCCTGCCAGTCAGTCCCTGTCCCGCTCTGCCCCCAGCTTTGGAGGGCTGCTGTGTGGGCAGCTCTATCACCCAGGGCAATGCTCCAAGATGGAGGCAGCTGTGTGCCGTCAACCACTGACGTTCAGAGGAGCAGGACGAGTGCACTGACCACTGAAGGGGTCTGGACAGAATCTCAGCAGCCTCCAGGATGCCACTGGCATCCACTCATCCCTCTTGGTATATGGCCTGCCTTTCCACCTAGTTTTCTGGATAAGCTCACACCCAGACTACTGTTCACCTTGGTAGATGCATACCTGTCCACCCAGGTAAATGGCCCACCCTTGGTAAATGATCAGCTGCCCCTGGAGCTCTCCAAGCCTCAAACCCGAGAGCAGTGCTTAACACGCCCCTAGCTCCCCACCTCCAAATCTCATCAGTTTTACCGCCCCCATCTGGCCCCCTGCACTGTCCCCCTCTCAGTGCCAGCAGAATATGCCTGCCACCTGGGCCCCTTCAACAGACTTCCAACCCACTCCCAGCCACTTTCCTTGCCTGAGCCGCTCTCCAAAGTGAGCCTCCGCACACAGGCTGCAGGGATCTCTGCAACCGCAAATCCAATCACAGCGCTCCCGCTGCTTCAAATTCTCAGGATAAGAGGATCAGCTGCCTTGTCCCCGTGGTCCTCCAGTCCCTGGACTCTGACACCTCTGCCCATCTGCCCCATTGGGCCTCTGCCTCCTCTTTCCGGGCCCCAGCTTGGCTTCTCCAATGCGCCCAGCTCGCAGCAGCCCGGGCCCCTCTCAGCCCCACCCTGGGCTCAGTGTGGCCTCCGAAGAGAGGCCCTCCCAGCTCACCCCACCTGCCCTCCCTCGGAGGTCTCAGGCCCCCCCTCCTCCTACTACATGCTCACTGGACAATCCCAGTCGCTCCCGGCTGCTCTCACTTCTGTTTCCCAGGCTGAACAGCAGACCCAGCTGCTTCCAGGACTGGTCAAAGTTGGTCAGTGCCAAAAGGGAGGGGCAGATGGGGGCACTGCCTGGGGGGGATCCGGAGAAGCTGGGGGAGCATCAGGGGCCCTGGAGGAATGGGTGTGGGGATAAATCCTGAGAGACCACTGGCTTAGGACAGTCAGAGGCAGGTCCAGCAAGGTCCAGGGTGGATTAGGGGTTAGGTTCCAGTAAGTGCAGGGGTGAGGCTAGAGGGGATGGGGGATAAAGTTCCTCAGTATCCAGCAGAGATGGCAGCCAGGGTGGAGGTGGGGAATGAGTCCCGGGCACAGCTCAGAGCTGGAGGAGGAGTACTGGGGATGGAGGTGGGGAGCCAGGGCTCGATGAGGCCACCCCTGACCCTTCCTCTTCCCCCAGTCCCTACCCTAGCCCCCTTTGTCGCCTCCCTCCCTGGCCGGGCAGACGAGGCCATCAGGATTCCCCTGATTGCTTTCTTTCATCCTGGCGCCTTTCTCTGCAGCAAACGCACGCGTTAATGCCTCCTTTATCACGGAATTAGGGGATTTAGGGCCGATCGCACAAAGAGGCCCTCGATGGCGGCCGTAATCAAACGCCAATCGGCCCGATCTCGAGCGGGACGGGGAAGAAGGCGAGCGCCGGGGATTAGCGCGGGACCCGCGGCCGCCGGCCGAGATAGCATCGCACGGCCGGGGCTGGAGCCGCCGGGGAGGGCCGGCCGCAGCCGCGGAGAAAGGCCGGCTTAGCTGCTCGGCGCCGGGGATTCTGAAGCCATTAGGGGGGATTAGCACCCGGGTTAATCTGCTTTGGCCGCTCAATTGTCAGCAGGGAGCGCGCGCGGTGTAGGACACCGCCGGCCGGATCCCCTCTGCAGTCCAGGCCCCGAGGCTGGTCTCGGTGTCCCCAGCTGTCCCCAGGCCCAGCTTGGTCCTGAGTACCAGAGGGAGGGATGAACACCTCGGTGAGTGAGGCCAACGGGCTGACGAGTGGACCTGGCCAGCCAGGTGCGAGTAGAGCACAGCTCTGCCTCAGCCTCTGCCCCGCAGGCCTTCCAGGGAGATCCGGGAGCAGAGCCTCCGCCCTCCTCCGGGACACCCTTCTCTTCTCCTGGCCAGCCCTTCCTCATCCTGCCCCCTCCCTACTCCACTTCTGGCCCTGGTCTTTCCTTGTGGCCCTGGGTGACAGCCTCCTCACTGAGCTTGGGTTTCCTCAGCAAGGCACACACCTCTCGCCATCACAGGTGGCCAGGAAGCAGTCCACAGACTGGGAGATGCTGACGGAGACCAGCGAGGAGCCATCGCTTGCAGACCCTCTATCTTTCCCTTGGGGTCCCTTCCCGGGTATGGACCCATAAGGGGAACGTCTGTCGATCGACTCACTGATGTGAGGGCTGATGTGATGCTACTTGCTGCCTCTCCCACGCCCTATCTCCAGCCCCCTCTCACCATGCGGGGCAGGGTGGGGCCGTGCCGGCCTTGGGCCTGGAAGGTGGGCGAGGGTGACCGAGCTGGCCAAGGGCCGAGTGTTGGGGGCTGCAGGCGAGGTCTGGGCACTGGCGGGAAAGTCCGAGGACCAGGGACTGGGGACAGTAATAGCTACCCGCCTCCCGATACCCTGGCTGCTCCCTCTGAGAGGACCCGGGGCGGAGCGCGGGAACCACCGCCCCCGGGGCGGAGTGCGTGCGCGGACCTGCGCCGGCCGGGCGCGCGCCCGTGACGCCATCAGCGCGCGCCGCCCCGAGTTCCGGGCGCAACCTCCAGGCCGTTGTCCCAGTGTCCTTCCCTAGCGCGTTCTGGCCCCGCGCCCCCGCCCCCTGGCCCCGGGGCCGGGAAAACCCAGTTCTTCCTTCAGAAATGGGCCTGGGTGCCTCCGCGCCCGCGGGCCCGTCCCCGGACCTCCGAGGCTGGGTGCCGGGAGAGGCCCCGGTGGTCTGCGGCTTCAGCACCCCGCCCGGGGGCGCAAGCGAGGACCGCGGGGACGGCCTTCCCCTCCGTGCCCTCGGGCCTGGTCTGACCCGCGAGATAAGCCCCAAGGCCCGATCGCGGGCCGTTTATTTCCCTTCCCCATCACAGCCTTGGGGGAGTCCTTGCAGTGATGAGGGTAAAAGGCAGAGAGACGTAGGCAGATCTTCAAGTAATCGGGAGGCAGAATGGACTTCCAGCCTGTGGTCAGCTTGTGTCGGGCCGCCAGGGGCGGACAAGCAGGCTGGCCAGAGAGCTTCAGGCGCCCCGACCCAGTCAGCGTGAGAAAACTGCCCCCGGCCCCAGGAGCCTCATGAGGCAGTGCTGTCCAGCTAGGGGTTAGGTGGCCCCTGTAGGCATCCGGGCAGTGCTTAGCAGCAGAGGGCGTGGGACGGTTTATTCCTTGAGGTCACCTCAAGAGATGACACCGCTGTGGCCAAGTGGGGCTTCCCAGGTCAGGCCTGGCCAATGGAGGATTAAGTAGGAGGAAGTGTGGACTGCCAGGCAGAGGAGACAAAAATGACAACAGTTGGGGAGGGTCAGGGGTCAGGGCCTGGCCTGATCTGAGGAGAGGGGAGGCAGCTCTGGGGGATATTTGCCAGGTGGGTGTGGGAGGACGGGAGCTACAAGGCCGCACTAGGGGCCACCATGTTTTCCAAGGGTCACCCACATCGGGGGCCTAGGCCATACTTATCCACCATCCTGAGTTCTCTGTGGTCCTCCCTTGGTCCTTTGTGGCAAGCTCTCCACTGTGCCTGTGTGTCTGTCCTTCTCCCTGGTGTGCCCAGTCCCTGTTCCCCGATCTTGAGGAGGCAGGAGCTTCTCAGACCCCCTGATCCTGTGCGCCTTATCAAAGACCCCTGTCCAGGGAATCTGCAAACGTGCAGGAAATAGGAAGTCAGTGAGGGAAATGCTCTGGCATTCTCAACTGAGATTGTGTTCGCTGGGAGGGCTGAGGGCACAACCCCTAAAACAGAATTCTCTTTATTAGCTCAAAGATTTGTCAGGAGTGACTGGGTTTTTTGTGTACTAAGCTCTGATTGCCATTCATTACCTACACAAGGACATGGAAAAACCCATTGATGTTGGTGTGGTAGTGGGTGAGGGGAGGGTTCAAGGAAGGGGGGGGGGGCCCTGGAGGGCAGCTGCCTGAGGACCTTTGCCTAGAGAGGGTAGGATACCCATCCTCAGCCCCACTGCAGGGAAGAGAGGACTGGAGATTGGCCAAGTCCTGCCCCAGGAGCAGCCACCATCTGACCCTCTGCTAACCTTGCCCTGTCTCTGAGGCCATTGTCCCTCGTGGGAACATTCCGTGATGATCCCAGCTTGAGGCTGTGCCAGATGGTGAAGGCTGCCTGAGGCTGAGTGGAAGCTGGCTGTGACTTCCAGCTGGGCACAGAGGCTCTGGCTGTGGGAAGGCTATGGTGACCTAGAGTCCCCACACTCAGCTCACATATCTAATATGCAGACCCAGCCACCTCCTGGGGCTCCCCTGTGCGTCCAGGTTGGAGCGGGGTGGAGGAAGGCCAGGCTGGCCTCCCGATTACTTGAAGATCTGCCTACGTCTCTCTGCCTTTTACCCCCATCACTGCAAGGGCAAGGGTCCCCTGCCACCGGCCTCCTCTCTGCAGCCTTCAGGGTCATTAAATGAAGCTGGGCTCCCTCCGGGCCCCTGCCTGCCTCTTTAGCTGCTCTCTGCCTGCCTGCTGCCCTCCAGCCTTGCTGGCCTTCCCTCAGCCCAGGGACATGGCAAGCTCTTTCCTGCACACAGGACACTCCCTCCTCTCCTGCCCCTTTTCCCTCAGGTCTCACTTCTGAGAACTGAGGCTGCCTACTTCTTCAGGTGACGTGTGAGCAAAAGGGGTTACACTAGGGGGGGGGGGGGCTCCTCCATGCTCATGGCCCCAGGAGACTCACACAGATCAGTTTCTGGCTGGGCTACCTGCTGTCCATGTTGTGCTGTGGGGCAAGGGGAGGAGACCCCAGAGCTTTGGCAGAGTGCCTTCCCCTTCTGAGAAGAGAGCGATGGGGGCTGGATTGCTCCTGGGTGTGGGTCCCCACGCCCTCTCTCAGCCCAGTGCAGCCGCAGCCCCTTCCTCCTTGTAAAGGGGCACTCTGGCGTGCTGGTGTGCAGTGCACTAGTGAGTGGATTTGAGGGCAGAGTCCCCTCAAGGCCCAACTACTAGGCTTTACTTGCTCTGGGAACTACCCAGAACCCCTGGAGACTGCAAACAACCTCCTGCAACCCCCACACCCCCAAAAGCTACATTTGTGAGGGCTTACCCTGTGTTAAGCACTGTTCTTTTTTTTTTTTTTAAAGGTTTTATTTTCCCTTTTTCTCCCAAAGCCCCCTGGTTCATAGTTGTGTATTTTCAGTTGTGGGTCCTTCTAGTTGTGGCATATGGGACGCCACCTCAGCGTGGCCTGATGAGCAGTGCCATGTCCAGGCCCAGGATTCGAACTGGCAAAACCCTGGGCCTCCAAAGCAGAGCGCGCAAGCTTAACCACTCGGGCACGGGGCTGGCCCCTTAAGCACTGTTCTAAGCACCTTACAGGGATTATATCATTTTATCCTCATTACCCACTGGGGTGGGTCATTGCGTCACCCCATTTCACAGATTAGGAAATTGAAGTTAGGTGACTTGTCCAAAGTCACACAGTGAGCAAAGGGGGAGCTGGGTTTCTGCCCACACACACTGCAGCCTGGACAGCAGGCCGCAGGGGAGCCATGTGTGCCTCCAGCCTCAGGGGCCTGTGCAATGAGCCAGCACTGCCTATCACCTGCATTCATCCCCACAGCAAAGAGCCAGTAGCCTTTGGAGCCAGTGACCACAGGAACCAGGGCTCCTGCCTGCCTGTGTGTGTGTGTGTGTAGACAGCCCTGGCTGTGGGCAGGCAAGCTTTGCTGTTGGGTGCTTTCTCCCCTGTTGCGGCAAAGATTGGTAAGTCTCCCAGGAGCACTGAAAGTGTGTGGCCTTCCTTCCAAACTCTGTTGCCCTTGCACCCCCAAGCGCTCACTTGGCCCTCAGACCTGCCCCAGATCTCCTGTACCCCAACTCCAGGGATGCGAGTGCTATGTGAGTTCACTGGGGTAGGGCACTCTCCCCCAAAAGGAGCAGCTCCAGGGACACAACCTGCCTCGTGGAAGGCTTCTGCTGGCAAGTCACTTCCCAGTCTGAGCCAAACCCTTGCATGACTCTCACCCTTGGAATCACTTGGACAGGAAGGTGCCTTCTGCCCCTGCACAGCCAAGGACACGGGTTCATGTGTCCACTTGGCTCATGCGTTGTGGTTCCCAGCTCCTTATCTGGAGGGGAGAAGGGGCCCCAAGCTACAAGGACCCTCCAGTTGAGGGCTCTGTGGCCTCCATGCTCTGTTTCGCTCCCTGTGCCTGGTCCTAGGGGGAGGGAAATCCAGCAAGACAGATACCTTCCTCCAAGGCTCAGGGCTGTGAGGTGAGAAGCCTCCAGGGTCCTGGTCAGGCAACTCTACCCCCTCCTGCCCCAGGGCAACTGTCCCCCAGCCTAGTGGAGTAAGGAAGGGACATATGATCAGCCTAAGTAGAAAGTCTCAGGACCAGAAACTGGATGCCCCACAGCATTTCCCCACAAGCAGACCATTTCACAGAGAAACCGAGGTATGAGGACATAGGCTGGGCCCCAAGTTGAGGGACAGACAAGAGCCTGGGAGCAGTGTCTCCCAGATCCAACCACCAGCTCTCCCTCAACTCAGTGCTGCCTCCAGCTGACCCTGAGGACATGCCTTCCAGCTGACCATATAGGATCTGGCCTACAAGGAGCAAGGCCTGCAGGGAGCCCAGATGTCTCATGGCCTGATGCCAGGCCCCTCAGGCGGCTGACACTATGGCCAGAGCTGGCTCTCTTACCAGCCTGCTGCCCAGTTTCCCTGTCCCCCTGCCAGTGTTCTCAGGTGAGAGGTGGGCCTGCCCTATACAGAGGCACGACCATCACTGCCCACCCACAGATGGGTGCACACAGGGACAAGAGACTGTGATAGGATCCAGTTTATTCTGCCTTGGGAGGGTGGTCCTGAGAGCGGCAGGTGCCACCCTATCCTGGGCAGAGGGAGGGCCCGAGGACCAGTTAAGGCCAGTGGCAGGAGAAGCAGGGGGCACGCAGCCCCTGGAATGCGGTGAGGCCAGGCTGAGGCCCGGAGGCAGCTGTGGTAGGCTGGGGCAGATGCCCCTGCTGCCCAGGGTGGAAGGCACCGGGCTGGGACTGGGCCATGGCTACAGGGCCGTGGACCCAGGCCACACAGGCACCCCGGGAAGTGGGTCATAGGGTCATGTGACATGGAACACGAAACACAAGCACATGGCTCGTGAATAAGCACATGGACAAGTGGGCACAGATTCACAGGCCAGAGGATCACCCAGCCTCAGCCGGATTCATGGACACAACAGTGTCACACAGGCCACAGGAGACACACAGCACTATGGGACAGGTGGACTTAATGGCCACAGGGGCCAGACCCAGGCCACGAAGTGCGAGGGTCAGGGGAAGGGGGCCTTTTGGCACGACTGCACTGGAATCGTGAGAAGAGGACAGTGGGGGCTTGTCTGGAGGCACCTGGGGACGGCCCCCACGCAGACCCTCAGAGCTCAGTCCGTCTTCCACACTTTGTTTAGCAGCTTTACCACCTCGTCGTAGATGATGAACACAATGGCCACGTCTAGGCAGACCCGGCCCAGGCGTGGGACAGTACCCTTGTAAAATCTGGGGAGAGATAGGATGTGAGAAGGCAGGTGAAGGGCAGTGCCTCTAGAAAGCGGGGTAGGGTCCAAGCATTGGAGAAGCAAGAACAGGGACCTAAATGTAAGGATTCTCTATGGGATGGCCTGGGGCTGGCAGGGGGTTTGGAGTGAGGTCCAGAAAGAAGACCAGGGAGGGCCTGGGTGGGGACAACAGCTTTACCCCTCCCCTACTCACGCCTTGAGCCCCTCGTTCCTTAGGATCTGCAAGCCGCAGTCCCACGTGTTCCGGTATTTGTGTGCCTCCAGGCCCTGTAGGACATGAGCACGCCACAGGGCTCAGCACCCAGCCCCTGTCTCAAGCTCCCCTCCCGCTTCCTAACCCCACTCCCACCTGCATCCGGGTCTTGATCACATCCAGAGGAGTGTTCCCAAATACACTCGCTGCACCTGCGATAGCTCCGAACACCCCAGTGATGAGCGGATTCATGGGTTTGTTGGGGTTGTCCCCTGGATGGGGGTGGGGGTTGTGGTCAAAAAAGGATGGGAGAGTAAAGAGGATGGCTCTCAGGCTTGGGGTGGCACATGGACCAGGGCCTGTGAAGGTGGGGGCCCCAGGGGTGGGGCCCTGGTGAGGAGACCTGAAGAGGAGGAGCCTGGCCCCAAATGTCTTAGGGCCACAAACACACCTCGGTACCAGTTGCGCAGAGAGGTCATGACAAAGAAGCGGATGGCTTGGTTGGATCCCTGCTTCAGGACGGTGGCTGTGAGGCCCTGGTATGTCCCCTTTAGCCCTGGGGACAGGCAGGCATGGGGGTCACACTGGTGCCTCCCAGGTCCCAGCTGGGGATCAGGGAGAACCACAGGCAGGAGGGCCAAGGAAGGAAGGGGAAGTGCAGGTTCCTTCCAGCCTGGCTGAGACCCTGGACCCCACCTGAAGAAGGCCGGGTGGCTCACCTTGTTCCCGCACAATCTCTCTGACACCATGGAAGAACCCTCTGTACTTGGGGTTGGAGGAGGTCTGGTCGTGGATGAACTTCACCTGAGAGAGAAGAAAACAAGGTGCTGGCCCAGGGCACCATGGGAGGACACACCTGGCCACGCGGCTAGCAGGCCCAGAGTCCACCAAGGTCAGGCCAGGGTTGGAGGTGCAGCTCTTCCCCCTGGAAACAGGGCCACCCAAGGCTGCCATGGAACACGACACCCCTGGAGACAAGAGAGCCTGCCTTACTAAGGAATCTCTGCAGTTACGTTTGCTGGTGCTTCCCACAGCTTAGACAGCAAACCCCTGTTATCTTATGTTTTCTGTTTACAAGTTTTAAAAAACCTTAATGCTTTCTCGTTGCCTTCAACACAGAATGCAGCCTCCACAAGAGGCTCTTCCTGAGAGCCCCCTGCACACCGTGCTCCCTCCTGCCGAGACCCTCCCTACCTTGATGGTCTCCATGGGACACACGACCACCACGGCCTCCGCCACGCCAGCGCCCAAGCCGCACAGCAGCCCGCGTGTGCTGTCCAGCCGTCCCTGGGCGTCTCGCATGTGGTTGCTGAGGAACTCGAACGTCCCGAATCTGGAGGCGGGGGGCAGCGGGGTGAGAGGGTGCAGCCGCCCGGGGCTCCTTCCCCCTGCCACCCGAGCCCCTCACCTGACTGCCGCCTTGGGGATGGAGCCGTAGAGCAGGGAGCTGAGGCCTCGGTACAGGCCCAGGACGCCGTGGCTACGGACAGTCTGCCGCACGCAGTCCCCTGGAGGAGGGGGCGGTCAGCGACCCCGCGCACTCGGGGTCCGCCCCCGCAGCTACCCGCGCGAACGGCCCTCCGGGGTCGCCCCTCCTCACCGATGCCCCGGTAGCGCGGGGGATGCGAGCGCTCGTCCAGCTGCAGCTGCGTCTTCACGTACTCGGTGGGGAAGGTGATGCAAATCTCGATGCCGCCCGCCAGGCCGCCTGCGGGGAGCGGGACCCGGCCCTGAGAGCGCCTCGCGGCCGGTCGCCCCCGCCCCGCCCGCTGCCCAGGCCCCTCCCCCGCCCCGGCCTCTGCGCGCGGGGAGGCCTGGCCGGCGCCCCACGCCCCGCTCCCGTGGTCCTGGCGAGGCGCGGAGGGGCGACACACGGGCCGAGCCCGGCACGCCGCTGGGGGCCACGGCCGCGCCCCCCGCCCGATCCGGAAGTGGGGCGGGGCCTCGGCGTCCCGGGCCCATCCGGAAGGGCGGCGGGCCGGGGGTCCGCGCCGCGGCGGAGCCCACCTGCCAGGATCGCCTTCCCCGGGTGCGTGAGCTTGGCCTTCCCGGGCGCCGGCGCGGCGGCCGCCAGAGCGCGCGGCGCGGCCATGGCGGGCGAGCAGGCAGACGCCCGACGTCGGCCTCGGGTCCGAGCCTCCTGCTTTGGGCGCTCGGTCCGCGGGGGCAGCAGCGGCGGCGGCGGCGGGTTATGGTCTGGGGGGCGGGGCGGCCGCGTCAGCTCCCGAGCTCCGCCCCGCGTGGTCCGAGCCGGGCCCCGCCCCCAGCCCGCCCCTTGCAGCCCGGGAAACTGAGGCCGGGGCGGGGCGCGCCGAGGCGGAGACGACGACCCAACCAATGCCCGAGCCCGGGTGTCCGGAAAACCGTGCGTGGTGGGGGCGGAGGCACGGTCCTTGGGAGGCGGCGCTGCCACTCGGCCTGGACCGGGGGGTCAAGGTGCAGTGTGTAAAACCCGCTGGGGCATAGAGCAGAGTGCGGCGTGGGAAGGAGCGGATCTTGGGGTCTGCGCCAGGAGCGACAGGACCGCCGGAGATCGGGGGTGGAGGAGAGGGGCAGACCCTCCCCGAAACATGTGGGCCTCACCCCATGCTTGCTGTTTGAAGGCTGTGCGGATACCACTCCCCCTACGGGAGTGAGAGTTCCGTGCAGTGCACACGGTCGGGAAAAGGCCCTAATACAGCCCGGCTGTATCCCCCGGACTGCCTTCCAGGGCACACGCAGGTCCCCCACCCCCACAGAGGTCTCAGCAATCTTTTGTCCTCTCCTACCCAACCAGCACCAAGCAGGGACGCTTTGCCTTGATAAACCAACTTTAATATTCACAATCGGCAGAAGGCTCAGAGCCAGGTTATACGTTCAGTTGTGTCTGCAAAGCGGCCTGGAGGGGGCAGCTCTGCCAGTGCCGAATGAAGAGAGGGTGCCCCTCCCGCCAAGCGCCAGGGAATCCGTGCGGACTGGAACTCCCTAGGAACGCCTGGCTCCAGCCAGAGGGCCTGGAGGCAGAAGTTGACCTCCCTGGGCCGGGGGCTGGAGCTGGTCTTCTCGGGCAGTCAGTGACTATGCTGGCCTCGCCAGGCTCCAGAACGGCTGGGAGGCTGCCATCAACGGGCCCCAGCCAAAATAAAGAAAGTCCAGGTGTCCCCGCCTCCCCTCGGGGTCCTCTGTGCTTCTGGGGTGATGCGGTCCTTGGTGAACTGGGTAGAGGGGGTGTTGCTACTGAGCACACAGGACACGCTGAAGCCGTACACCAGAGGCTGGGTGAAGGCGGGAGCGAAAGCATATCCACAGGGGAAGCGAGTTGGGCCTGGGCCTGCAGCAGGGCCTGCAGTCAGCATCAGCTGCTGGCCTGCACAGGGAGAAGCTGAGGGTGAGCAGGGCTTCTGCCCCTGGGTGGCCAGGGGCCCAAGGAGCAGGGTGACAGACCGGCCCTGACCACCCAGAGGCTGAGGCACCTGATAGAAGGTGCCTGGAGGAAAGGGCTGTGGGAGCTGCTGTTATGGGGCCAGCCACAATGGCTAGATAGGCTAGAGGGTAGGCTAGTCCCCAAATGGGACACTTAGCTCAACTGGCTGGGTCTCACTCATGCCCATCAAAATCTAAAAAAATTTTAGACTGACATTAATGGTAAGTGGGCATAATGATCCCAAAGGAGGACACGGTAGGAGCCTTGAGACCAGGAGACGTGCTGTGTGCTCACACCACACCCTTAGGCTTGTGTTAGTCCCACGATGCACTCCAGGACCCAAGAGCCTCTCTGTGCAGTGGGCAACAACCGAGCTGTCTGCTCAATGGCCATGCCATCCGGGCAGGCTCTGAAGTGCAAGCTAACAACAGCCTTGCTGCCTGGGGGCCAGGATCACACACAGCAGCAGCTTGAAGCTGGGCAGTTGCCAGGCACAAGAAACAGGCAGGAGCACCCCCCTGGCCCCAGAAGGCAAGTGCCCTCAGAGTAGGGAGGACAGTGGCTGTCCCTTTCTAACATTCCTGGATCACTGACCTTCTCCACATTAGGCAGCCATCATGGTCTTTCCAGCCCTTGCCCTGTCCATACCCCCGCCCCCTGCCATCTGAAGCCCAGCCAGGGAAGGATGGTGTGAATCGCCCTCCTCCCCTCCCCTTCCTAGGTGACAGGGGACTATGGGCTATGGGGTGCTACCTACCAAACAGGAGAAGGGAGGGCTCCACCACACGCTCCTCTTGCTTGTGTAGACTCTCTAAGGCATCCAGTCTGTCCACCTGCAAAGAGGCAAGAAAACGTGACCACCTACCTGGCAGGACAAGGGAAGTCTGGGCCTGGAGGTGAACGTGGGGCCGGAAGGCAAGCACCCAGCCTCCAGGAGGGTTAGAGCTGAGAACGGGCACATGGGGCAGATGCTGCACCGGCAGCGAACACCACCTCACTCCACGAGAAGATGAAGCCTCTAACCAGACAGAGATGGAACGCCCTGGTGAACCCCAGCTGCTGTCTTAGCCCAGTGCTTTCCAAGTGGGCTCCTGGCTGCCAGGAGCAGGGGCCAGGAACCACAGGCTTTGAATGTGGCATTGATCACAGGGCTGAGTCCTCCTCTGGACACAGGGACACTGCCAGGACAACACAGCACTTCCTGCTTCCAGCCAATCTAGGCTGCCAACTCCTAAGGAGACCTGTCACCTGACACCTAAGACCCTCGACCGGGCAGTGTGGATGTGCCACCTGAGAGGCAGGGGCCATGACAACCATCTGAGGACAAGCTGCTCCTTGACCTTCCTCAAGGCCTTCACTGGGCGCTGCCCCCTGGAGTGCCCATAGGCTGGTGCAGACACAGGGACAGGGAGGGAACAGAGTGAGACTGTGCCATGGGGGCTGCAGGGCAGATAGCACCCATGGTGCTGGCAGGGGCTACAGCAACCGTACATCTGTGACCCCCCCCAAACAAGCATCAGGGTAAGAAATAAGAAACAATTACGTGTCCCCTGTGTACTCAGGTCTGGGAGAGAAGAGGCCAGGCGCCAGAACCCCAGCAGAGAGCCCTGCCACTGGCCCTGTGCACTCCCCTCTTCCTCCCTCCACAGGACCCGGGTTGAGGTGAGGAAGGAGGAGGACAGCCGTGGTGGACTCGCAACCTGTCCTCTCTGCCTTCAGCTGGCCGACGCCCAGGGCTGAGGGCTGAGCTGGGCTTGCACCCTCCACTGGGAGAGCCCTGGGGTGGGAGGGTTCTCAGAGGGACGACCCTCAAGCTTTCCAGATGAGTCAAGAGGTCTGGAACCAAGTTCTCCTGTCAGGAAGGGGCTGTGGCTTTCTTGTCTGGTCCCCTCTGCCTCTGTGACACAGCAATGTGTTCTGTCTTCTGGGCCCTAACCCAAGGCTGAGAACCAGCCCACACCCCACCACTGCCACAGAAACCCCTCGTAAGCCCTCTCCTCTTCCCACCATGACAGGCACCTGGTCCAGTGCTGGCAGAGGCACATGTGGCAGCATCGAGGGCAGGTGCTGTGGCAGCCCCTGCCTTCCAGGCCTCGGGGAAGTATCTGGGGCTAGGGGCAGGGTCCTTCCAGCAGGAAGGCAGCTGGAGCTCAAGCACACTGTACCATCCTGGTTTAGCTGTGTGGCCAAAGTGCTGACCAAGGTGACATGGCTGCCAGGATGACCTCTATCATCTGCCACAGAGAGGAAAAGTGCTCCCCCAAGTCCTCGAAGGCCCCCTGGGAGTCCAACCCCTTCAGCAATGAAGGTCCGAGTGGGCCCAAGTTCCTCTTATGCTAAACCATGGGCCTCCACTCCAGGAAGAGATTCAAGCCACATTCATCCCTCTTTATGCAGGGGCTCAGAACAGACAGACTGCTCCCAGGTTCAGACACCTTAGGGATGGGAAAAGCAGCCCATCATGGGTAGAGCAGTTCTCGCAGACAAGCTCCATATAGCACAGGCACCTATAGGAGGGAGCTGCTGTTCGCTGGGGCTGAAGAGCCACGGCCCCTTATAAATCCAACTAGCCCATGTCCCCTGGCAGTCCACATGGCCAGGGCTGCTCCTCCCCTGCCCCTGGTGAGTCTCAGTAGGCCACCCGCTCAGAAGTGCTGTACACATGGGACCAGACTGCACTGCAGTGGTGCCTCCTGCTGCAGCAGGCCGAGGGCCTTGAATGGCCCCTGGGACGGCCCTCACCAGGAGCTGGGCAGCTCCCAGGAAGCTCTGCAGACAGCAGGCAGAGCAAGCCCCTGTAGGCCAAAGCTGGCTGCACGAGAACTTTCCCCCCTTCCTGTTTCTTCCCTAACCCCCACATTAACCCTGGGAAGTCACTCCCTTCGGTCTCACACTGAAAGAAGCCTCAGGCTGGTGGCTTCTCGGCATTGTCAAGCCTCCCATCTGGCTGGAAGGTGAGGTGTATGGCTGGATGGGCAAGCAGGTGCTGCTGAGAGACAGCTTTTTCTGTGTTAGAAACAAACCAGACCAGAAGACAAGAGTCTCTGGACGGTGACTAGAGACAAGAATGCCTAGGGCTATGACACATAGGAAGAGTTTTGAAATCAGACACTACCACCCGGTTAAACAACTCATCTGCTTGCAAAGAAAGGCAGAGTGGGATATTAGGGATGCCAAGTGACATATGGAGTGGCAGAAGCGATGTGCTGAGACACGAGTATGGCCTCTGGGCCAGGGAGATGTGGGTCTGAGCCCCTCTTCACCTGTCAGCTTGGGACTGGAACCCCAGCGTCTGCAGTTGTAGAGGGGATGACCATCTACCTGTCAAGGTGTTACAGGATTAAGTGTTAATATTCCTACTAAGTGCTCAGCAAAAGGGGTCTACCACAACAGGTTCGCCAACAGCTGCACCCCCAACTCCTCCGGCGGCGAGATCTGAGGTGGATGGCCCACATGGAGCCCACGGTTGTGTGCTGCAGGCTCTGCCAGCTGGCCCCCCACTGCTCTCACCCCATGAAGCCCTCTGGCAGTGTGCAGGAGAGCTGCTGCAACGGGAAGTGCTTAGTTCTACCCAGTGCCCACATGGTGATTTTCTAGAAGAGGTAAACACTTGGCAGAAAACCACTCAAGTGTGAAGGCAAGAGGCCACTCCTGAAGGCAGCTGGGGCTGGTTGGGCAATCTGGGTGGCCCCCAATGGGCCACCACAGGGACTCTGCAGACAGGGGCCACAGTCACAGCCGTGCCACATGGCGGCCAGGGAGCTACAGCAGAGCCGGTACTTACTTTGCTAAGGTACTCCCTCATCACCTGGATGAAGCAGGGCACGGCCAGGTCCAGGAGGTTGTGTCTCCAGGCCAACTCTAGCACCACATCTGGGGGGAGCAGGTTGTAACAGGCGAAGAGAGAGGCCGCGAAGCACTCCCGCTTGCCCTCCTCCAGGAACCACTGCAGCAACTTCTCGGCCAGCTCAGCATCCTGGGACTTGGCAGCATGCTCCATGGCGTCCCACAACCAAGGCGCAGACGCACAGCTCGGGCCCACCTTGCCTCCTGCCACCTGAGGTACTTTTTGAGCTATGGAGGCCCTTGCCCGCAGAGGAGTCCCTGTGTCTTGGCCGCCTTCTGGTAGGATGAAGTACCACCTCCAGGAAGGCTGTGGAAGGCACTGAGCATGGTCTCATCTGCTGAACACACACGGGTGTAGGTGCCCTGTCCTGGGAGACAGGGACTCTGGCCTCAAAGCCAGAACGGCATGCAGAGGGCATGTGTGGGGCTGCTCAGGGGGTGGGTGCTGAATGGGGATGGTAACAGCACCAGCAGTGCCTGCTATGAAGGCCAGACTGCTGTGTTTGGGCCAAGAGTCAGTGCTATTCTTCCAGACTCAACATGAAGCAGCCACGACGGACAGGTTAGTGCTCAGGAAATAGCAATTTGCCTTTTCTTCCAGACATAAAAAACTCTATCAAAATCCCTAATTGTCCCTGTGTGTGGGCCAGCTAGTCCTCACCCGACCGCGTCCTAACACGCTCCCTCACACCCTGCCTGATCTGTTCCTCAGCAGCCCCAGCCTTCTGCACACAGTCCCAGCCCCTTCTGCTCAGCCATCCTCTTGAGCAAAGTGTGTACAACGCAAGGTGGTCACCCCTGATGGCTGACTGCCCATGGTGCTTTTACACCCCACTTCCGCAATGGGGAAAGTACACTTCTGGTGGCGTGCTGTGACCACCCATTCACCTGGGACTTCCACCCAGGGCAGCCCACCTGCCAGAGCACTGCTGACACGTGTGTGTGTTGGGGGTCAGTTGGGGACCCATGCATTGTGGGCTCTTTAGTGCCACTCTGGCCTCTACTTACTAGATGTAGCACTGCACCCCCAGCTGTGACAACCAAATGTCCCCTGGGGGTCAGAGTCACCCTGGCTGAGAACCACTGCACTGGAAAGTATGCCAACCACTTTCTGCCTGTGGCTTTATCCTTCCAGATTCTCTTCCTGGTGCCATCACTCTGGGTGGGATCGCTGGCTGGAAGAGGATGGATGCCCCTCTGTCAGTACTTGCAGCACCAAGTGCTCACTCCCTCACTGCCTGAGTGGCGAGGAGCCCATGCATTCAACACCCGGCTATGTCCCACGGCAGGAAAGTGTGGCTGTGACCCGCCACCCAGGGGCAGCTTCCCTCCAGTGTGCCTGAGCCCCGAGGCCACCTCCCAGGGCCAGTACCTGGGCACCCTGACATGTAGTCTCAGAGCTTCTGTGGCATTTCCTCTCAGCTCCCTCTCCAAGGGCCCTGTCAGCACCCCAGGAAGGACCACAAACACTCTCACTGAGGGCAAGGACATGTCATGTAATAGTCCCAAACTGGAGGTAACAACTTTGGGTGAGGCTTGACATGCCCCTGATATCTAGTGGTCTCTGGCCTCAGCCTAAATGCACCGAGAGGGAGGCGCCTATGCTGGGTAGTGGGTGGCAGTTGTGTATGTCCTGGGAAGGTGCTCAGGAATGCCAAGGACAGCTCTGGGAGTAAACCCCTTAGGTCAACCTCATGGCCTTCAGAGGGGTTCCCGAGGGCTCCTGGCGGAACCCTTGGAAATCAGCTTGGCAGTGCAGCATATTACAAGGGCCCTCTTGTGAAATGCACTCTACCCCAGTCGGGAGATGCCAGGGCCAGGCAGAGCGACAGTGAAGCCTCAGGGCCTGGGATCTCTCAGGCAGCCTACTCTGACCAGCAGCTGCCCAGAACGGGATGTGGACCCAAGCATGGCTCTGAGCCACTGCTCAATGGCAGAAACAAATACTTTGAACATGATTTTAACTTAGGTGTTTTTATTCCCCAGATCTCGACAGAAAGTAAAGCAAGTGCCCCGTGAACACTGCCACACTGTTTATGGAGAGAGAAACTCACGAATAACTGCCAAGAAAAGAATCAACTCCGTGAGAGCAAGTCTTTTGATTGAAATAATTTTTTAAAAGGCTCTATGTTAACGACAGAAAATAATTCTCTACGTTGCTCCCAACTCTAACTCCATGTTCTAAAAAAGCTCCCTTTTTTTTTTTGAGGAAGATCAACCCTGAGCTAACATCTGCTGCCAATCCTCCTCTTTTTGCTGAGGAAGACTGGCCCTGAGCTAACATCTGTGCCCATCTAACATCTACTTTATATGTGGGACGCCTACCACAGCACGGCTTGCCAAGCAGTGCCATGTCCTCACCCGGGATCCAAACCAGCCAACCCCGGGCTGCCGAAGCGGAACGTGCGAACTTAACCGCTGCGCCACCGGGCCGGCCCCCAAACGCTCCCTTCTTAACTTCACCCTCCCTCTCCTGCCATGAAGGTCTCCTGGTAGGGGCTATGATTTTCCCCACCCCGCAAAGCATCAGGAGGCACACATGGGTGGGTAGGGCATGGCGAGACTGACCTTGTAGAGATGGTCTTTCTTGCAGAGCGCCACGCTCTGGGCCCACCAGCTGCTGCCCTTGTACAGATAAGCAACAATGTGCCTGAACTCGATCAGCTGGTGATTCTCCAACCGCTGTGCCAGGGCGATGTTGTCAAAGTTGTCATAAGCATTGACAGACGCTCTCCTAGGGTTCTAGGAGAACACAGCCTTTCCATGGGTGAGGGGACACAGACAGCAGGCACCCAGAAATTACTCAGTGGTGGTTTCTGCACCACGGATTCAGAAAGGCCCCTGCCCATTTACTGATGCTGCCCCGTGGGGCCCACACTCCCTCTTGTGCCAGGGCAGCCTGCTGAGAACACACCGGCCAGTGCAGAGAGGGGCTCTCCAGATCCTGAGCGCCCAAGGCCAGCTGTGCAGGTCCCTGGGCACCTGCCGCCCTCTGACGGGGCCCCTTTCCGCACACTCACCTGATAATCCTCCTCTTCCATCAGCAGGTGGTTGAGCGCCTCATTCACACTCTTGTTGTTGTGGCCCTGAACTGACCACAGGTAAGGCTTCACCAGAGGCAGCTGGCCCGCCTGACGTCGGGAGAACGGTCAGGGCACTCAGACAAGTCGTCACGGGATCACTGGGCTGGGGGCCCTTGATGCCCTGACAGGCCAGTGCGTAAAGCTCAGCTCCAGGTCTCCTTCCAGACACCTAGAACTGACAGGCCCCACACGCACTCACACACAAAGGGCTGCTCGGGTTACTCAGCAGACATCAATTTCACCATGGACATTCTGGCCGGAATGCAAAACTGTACTGAAAACTAAGTAGTTCGATATGTTTAATCTTTAAATTGGCTGGGGATCAATTTCAAATACGGTTTATTAAACTACTACTATTCAGATGACCTTGGCCCAACATACCCTTCTCTGGTCCCTGGGTTCTGGCTGACTCACTTTTGAAAAGAAGCCGACAGTCCGGGTGTGGTCCAGCCGGGGCGCCAGCATAAGCCGCAGGTGGTTGATGAGCAGAGGTCTGTAATCCACATGGAACTGCAGGGCTTTACAGCAGAGTTCCACATCGGCAACCTGCAGGTGGGGGCAGAGCTGAGGGTCAGCCCGTGCCCATCTTCAGCCCCACTTGCTTGCCTCAGATGCCACACGCTCCACACCTCCTTCAGGTTTTTGCTCAAATGTACTTTATTATTGAGGCTGGCAGTGACTGCCCTTTATAAGACTGAGCACCTCCTCCTGACACACCTGCCCTTCCCCGTCCCTGCAAGACGTCCTTTTCCTCAGCACTTGCCACCGAAGACCTAAGAGGCAGGTCTTTGTTTCCTGCCTCACCCGAGGATCTGACATGGGCTTGATGCTCAGCCAGTGTCTGCTGAGAGAATGAATGAGGAGGAACGAGCCAGAATACACCCAATACCAAAACACAGTTTTATCCAAGCAAGATTCCCCTAACCCTCCTCAGGAAGCTCAGTCTGAGCCATAAGCTAATCTATTAACACGTCACATCACGTCCCCACTGCTCCCTGGCAAGATGCCGTGGTGCTCAGATGGGCAGCCCTGGTCAGCAGGGGAGGGCTGAGCTGCTCTGGGGTGACCCTGTGCTCATGGGAAGGCTGTCCTCCCAGGCGTGCTGACTGCAGGGCCTGGCATTTGGAGGAGAGCAAGGCGGTTCCTGCCCTCCAGAAGGACACGTGCCAGGTTGGCGGTGATGAACGTGTCTGGGGGAACATGCAGAGGTCCAGGGGTGTGTAAAGGGCACTGCAACACTAGAGCCATGCTGGGGGGGAGGGGCTGGGTGCAGTGGGAGCCCTCCAGCCATGCTGGCTTCAGATGAGCCACCAGGAATGTGGGGCTGAGTGACGTCTGCAGACGGAAAGGTGAAGAAAGGGGACTGTCCACAGCCTCGGCTGGTACTGTACTCTCACTAGTTACTGACAGCTTTACCCTCCTCTCCACTCTGACTCGGACGTGCCCCTCTCAGACCAGAGCACTCACTGTCACCACAGATTCCGACCTAGATTAGCCACGGGGTCCCTAGCGCCCACCACTGTGGATGTAGAGGAGAGCAGTGACCCTCCCCACCGGGCGTGCTTGCATTGGAGCTCTGGAACCTGTCGTTCTTCCAGGCTGGGCTTCAGACTCAGCAGTATGAGGCCAGATCAGGGTCTCCAGCCACACTAGACAGCTAACAAGCAGCAGGGCCTGCTGGCACATAAGGTGGGGTCCAGGGGCATGGGCAGTGGGGCTGGCGTTCACCTTCCATAGAGAGCTGCCTCCTCTGCCCCAGTGGCAGGCCTTGTGCTAACAGCACTTGTAGGAGGACTACGGGACGAGACAGCATAGTGTGAAAGGGCAAGCCCTTCTCGCTGAGGCTCTCCACTGGGGGGGCAGTGAGCCCCAGGGAGGCCCCGCCCCTCTGCATGGCAGGAGAACTGGCAGAGGTGGTTGTCAGCCGGCTCCCCACTAGGGTAGGCAAGACCATGTGCTTCCCCAGCCTTCTGAGCCAGTCTGTGCAGCCTTCACTAAAGCATGGCCAGATTGCCCCGTGTCCCTCTCGGTGGACAGCTCAAGATAGAGCTTGACTTGCCATGCTCCCTTCTCAGTGCTGCAGTGACTGCAGGGCTGGATAAGAGCTGGCCCAACACGGACACATGTTGTGTTGAGCTGAGCTGCTGACCTCGAGGGCACCTGGTGCCCTCAGGATGAAGCGGTTTCATGGCCCTCTGGAGCATCCACTGCTCCTGTTGGGGCACTGATGTCTGCGCAGCAGCCCCTCTGCAGCGACGTGCCAGGACAGAAGCACCAGCAAGGCCTTGCCCACCTGCACAGCTGGTAAGGATGGCCACTCCCAAGCCCATGGTGCGTACATTGTGCACCTCATTTCCATGGAGCCCTGGGCCTGGGGACAGGGCATTATCTCTGTTTTGCAGAAAAGCAAACCAAGGCTCAGAGATTCTGTCATGAGCTCTAGGGTGATCAGCAAGAGTGTTCTAGCTCTTGAAACATACTGCACAACCTGTGAGAAGCACTGATAGTACGCCAGGCACCTGCCGTCAATCACTTGGCAGGCAGGAAACATTGTCCATTTGATGGGTGGGATAACTGAGGGTCACAGTGATGACACCAGCCCAGAGTGACAGAGACAGCAAATGGCTGAGCCGAGATGCAACCCTGGTCTGTGTCAGCAAGGCCTCTGTCCGGCCCTCTACTGCCCAGCCTTGTTGCCAGGCGATTCCAAAGCCCTCCTTTGTGTCCCAGAGTGGAGACAATGTCCCCTCTGCTGGGCCACCACAATAGCTAGTGTCCTCCACCCTGCCTCTCCTCCATGTATGAGCTGACAAGAGGGTGTCTCCCCCATGGCATCCTCTGTCAAACCAAAACAAGACCTGGCTGTCAGCTGCACTAACACTGCGGTCCCACACGACAGTCTCATCTGAGAGTGTGTGTCATCAGACCCAAGACGCCACGCTGACCTCCACCTCTCCTCAGGAGTCCACTGAGCCTGAATGCCATCAAGGTGGACCACACTCAGGTAATGGGATACATCAGCTGCTGGGACGACAATGATGCCCTGACACTGCTAAGAAGCAGAAAACACTGCCACCTCAACCATGGCATGCCATCAACTCTAAGATGCACTCTGATATCAAAAAAGTTAAATGTGAAAAAAGCACACCAAGAATTAATCAAACATGGGTTCTCCAGCATGTTTTTCGCATGCGCAAGGGCACAGGAACATGTGATCTGCCCACCCTTCTACCAGCAACCTGCAGACCCCACTCATGCCAGGACGTCCTGTCAGACGGTCACTGACTTCACACACCACCACACTTAACAATGCGGATGTGCGTGACCTCCGGGCTGACTGTTTTGTCTAACAGCTCCCAGTGAAGGCAGATGCTGAGACCTGGCTGGGTGCCCTCCTACCTGTCACCCACACCTGCCCCCTGCAGCTGTATGTGGAACAGAAGGCACAGGACAGGCAACAGTTTGCGGTCCCTAACCCAGGCAGAGGGGAGCCCACACCTCCACCGTGGGAGTGGCAGGACAGACACAGTCAGAATGCTACCTTTCACTGACAGACGGCAGACAGGAGAGACCTGTGGGCAAATTATTTATGCAAGGCCACTGGGACAAAACAAGGACATTCAGTGCAAGAGGCCCAGAGACTGAGGGCCGAGAGCTGCATCCCCTTACCTTCTACCACCTGCACAGAGCTCAAAAGAGGACAGGTCTGGAGGGCGGGCCCACTCAGAGACCAGAAAGAAAACAGCAGAGGCCTGCTTGGTGCTCACACTCAGGCCTGACACCTTCCAATAGCTTCTGGCAGCTGGTGGAACAGCTTGGGATCCTGGTCTAGTCCAGGTAGACTACAGGAGGTGGCACCTCCTGGGAAGGGTGGGGACCCAAGGGCCAGGAGGGCTGAGATCATGCCTCCACCTGGAGGGTGTTCACTGCCCCTCTGTGAGGCGCCTGTGCTCCTCTGGAGCTGGCAGTTTTGAGGGAAGAGACACTAAGGAAAAATATTCCATATGATGAAAAACATGAAACAACACAACAGGATGGTGGCAGACAGGGTCTGGGGTTGGGTGCCCTGAGCCAACGGCAGAAGGAAGAGCAAACACCAAGGGTCGGCTGTGAAGGACCCAGCGGGGAGTGAGCTGGGAGAGTGTGGTCCTGGGAGGCCATAGGGGCAGGAGGGGCAGCCGGGGCCGCAGTGCCACACTGTCCCCATCCTGCCTGCAGCCTCGCTGTGGCACCTTGGGCCAGTCACTACCCTTCCTAAGCGTCAGTTCCCTTTGTGCAGACGGAATCACCACCACCTGCACAGAGGATGGCAAACATCACACAGGAGGAAAGCAAACTGGCCCCGGGGTGCACACATGAGAGCTCATCACACCCGCCCCAGGACAGGCCTGGCAGAGGTGGCAGGAGCCAGCGCTGCGTGAGCACTCTTACCTTGGCAATGATGTCCTTGAACTGCCCTTCTCTCCAGGCATCTGTAGGGTGATTGATCATGGTGAGCATGGCGTTGTCATACTCCTCACACTTGTCACAGAGGAACACCAGCTGTGCCCAGAGGTGCGCCTGCTCCACAGCTCTCAGCACCCGGCAAGATGGCCACGGCCGAGGGTCAAGCTTGTGCCACGTGTGCACAAGGCAGGCAGAACCTTGAGGAGGGCCGGATTACCTTTGCGATGTTGACACGGGACCAGAAGAGCTCCAGGTGCTCCGGCATCTTCTGCGGCTTGAATTTAGGGTAGAGGATGGCCAGCTCTGTGAACATGCCCATGTGGGCCCGCTCCAGGCCCCAGTCTGCCTCCAGGAGGGAGATCAGCTCCTCAAAGTAGCCCCAATCCTGACAGACCAACAGCCAAGCTTGGGGTAGGGGCAAACACACCCGACCACAGCCTCCTTACAGCAAAGCCCATTCCAAAGAGAGGGAAGGCGTGCGACAGCCACTAGCCCCAACTCCCTCCTGGTGGTGCACTCTGGTTACAGCCTGCCCAGCATGCCTAAATCCTGAGTCTGACTGACTCCCTTCATATTAATGACCACAAGCCTTGAGGGTCACCCCTGGAGCACTGTTTCACACCCTCTTCACTCCCTGTCTTCACTCTCAGTAGATAACCTTGCTCCTGCTTCACTGAGAAAATGGAAGTCATTAGAAGAAAATGCCATGTCTACCACCTGCCAGCATCTGCGCCCACGTTCTGTCTATAGGAACAGGTCTGTGCTCCTGCTTGGAACCCGCCACAGCCTGGAGCTCTAGGTCCCACCGCTTTCCACCCACGGTGGTCCCCCTGTTCTCTCTCGGCATCAACGTCCCTTTCTACAGCTTGCCTTCAGCAAACTTCCTGCTAATTCTCCTGTCCTAAAATGCCTTTTCTTGACCCCATGACCCCTACCAGCTCCTCGAAACAGCAGTTCCCATTCCTTTCCCTGTTCTCGCAAGCCCACCCGGTCAGGCTGCCTGGTCCCCAGGACTCATGGTCATCAGTGTCCTCCACCCTCAGTTCTTCTCCTGTCACCCGCCCAGCACCAGGACTCCACTTGGCTAACCACTCCCCTCTCCTGGGGACATCTGTCCAGTGGTTGCTCAGACATCACACTCTCTGGGGTTTCTTCCCTTCTTTACTGTAACTCATGTCAGGGGGCCCAGGGCTCAGGTTGTGGCCGCTTCTATATCTACACTCACCCCCGGGGGATCCCATCCAGCCTCGTGTCTTTATATACCATCTATATATGTCAACGGTTCCCATTTTATTTCTCTAGCTGGGTTTCTGCACTGAACACCAGCCCCTATTTCTCACTGCCTGCCTGACACCTTTACCTGAACATCCAATTGGCAGCTCAAACTTACTACAACCAAAACTTAATTCCTGCTCTTCCTGTCACTCAGTCTCTACCTCTCCTCTCCCCATGTCCACTGATGATAACTCTCTATTTCTAGTTGTTCAAGCCAAAAATAAATGGAGTCATCCTTGACTTTTCTCTCACTCCACACCCAAAACACTAGCATATGAAGTTGGCTGCACATTCAACCGCCCCCACAAACCCGACCACGTCTCACCCCACATCACCCCACGCTGGCTGCTCTCTTGGCTTCCACCTGCTCCTCCGTCTGCTCACCCCTGAAAGAGTCTGTTCTCAGCATGCAAGCCAGAATGGCCCCCTCACCCTCAGGTCCTACCATGAGTACAGCCTGAGTCCTTCATGAGGGCCTGTGCCCCTGACTCCTCTCTCCGCCTTGAGGGCCCTTCCTCGAATACTTGGCACGTTCCTGCCTCCAGACTCTGCCCTGCCCGCTGACCTTTACCTCAAATATCCCCATGATCAGGCCCCTCGATTTCTTCAGGTCTCTGCTTGATGTCATCCTCTCCCTTAGCGCTACCATGACAGCCCCGTTGTGAAGTTCCACCCAGGAACACCTGGTCCCTAGAGCTGCTCCATTTCCCCCATAACTCATCACCTTCAAACATGTTTGCTGCCTGTCAACTTTACTGAATGTAAACTCAACTGAATAGGGTTTTTTCTGTTTTGTTCACTGATACATTGTCTAGACTCTGCCAAGCAAACAGAGGGTGCTCAAACATTTGCTGAACAAATGAAGTCTTCTATTTGTCAGCCTCCAGACTGCTTTATTACTTTCTTTGCTTTACAACAAGCATGTAAAGTACATGTCACTGGAAAGTCACTAAGCCTAGCCTGACATTTTGGACGTTGGTGGCATGCACGCACTTTCACAGGCTCCCAGGTCCCTCGAGCCCTGTGGCTAAGCTCCCTCCAGGCTATTGTCCCCTCAGTGAGGGGCTGGGGCTTGAGTTCCAAGGGGACAGTAACATGGCTGAGCAAAGCCAAATCTTCAGTCTGCCCTGACGGACCCTACCTGGTCTGACCACATAGCTCAAGACTCCCATGCGCATATGCCCAGGCCCTCACCACACTGATGTCTGTCTGTCAACCACTTGACAGCAAAGCATAACTACAACACCAACACCCTTCTAAAGGTCTCCCTGGAGTTCCCTCTCCTGGACTCCTACATGTCCCCTGTCTCTAAGGCGTTCCACACTCACACTCTCTGTGGGCCACATGCTCTGAGGAACTAGGGTGTGGGCAGTCACCTGGCCATGAGTGGCCTGGTATTCTCAGTAAGTTATCCAAGGCTTGTCTCCATGTGCAAGCCATGGCCTGGGCTTCTGAAGGTCCAAGGACACAAGAGGAGGGAGAGTGCTTTTAAAAACACAAATACCAGCCAGCACGAGGTCCCGGATATCTAACACACCAATCTGATTTATTTTATAGACAGGCTGTCTAGCACATGAAAGGATTTTCCCATACAGACAATGCTTATTTGTGGCTGTAACACTAACAGAACAAGTGCTCCTTTATTTACAGCGTTTATCTCTACTGCCAGTGGAAATCATCTCTGGCCAGAGACTAGTTACCTGGTAATAGTGTATCAGTTCCTCCAGCTCGTCTGCATGAACAACGATGTGAAGACCACACAGTTGTGCAAGGCAGAACTCCTGCCCATTCACACAGGCAAAGCACACCTAGGGGAGGCAAGTGTGAGTGTCCCCGAGACAGGGTACAGCACGACTGTAGCTGGCTACTGGGGATGCAACTGCAAATATAGAAATACCAGCAAGTGGGGCTTTTGAAGTTTGATTCTGAACAAGTAGATAATTGTAAGGTGAGCTGCATGAGACTAGGAGAAAAAATAGAACATTTCTAACCGGCAGGCCAAGGGGGTGTATGAGTTTGAGACCATGGAGAGAAGAGAGCTCAGGCATTACTTCCAAACCCTGAGATGTGGAGGTTTGTTTAGGTGACAAGAAAGTGATGCTGGAATTTCAGGTTTGTGGTTTGAAAAAGGTTTAACAAAGCTCAAGGATAAGGGTCATGAGAGCATATGTCACCTGAGGGCTGTCTACACAGGAGGAGCTTACTTTAATAACTTTTTCTAAACTGTGCTTTTGTTTCAGGCACTGTGCAGCACACACACTTAACGATAAGTGTTAAGAAGTGACGGGGGCGGGCCCGGTGGCGCAGGGGTTAAGTTTGCACGTTCTGCTTCTTGGCAGCCCGGGGTTTGCCGGTTCGGATCCTGGGTGTGGACCCAGCACCGCTCGGCACGCCATGCTATGGTAGGCGTCCCACATATAAAATAGAGGAAGATGGGCACGGATGTTAGCTCAGGGCCAGGCTTTCTCAGCAAAAAGAGGAGGACTGGCAGTAGTTAGCTCAGGGCTAATCTTCCTTAAAAAAAAAAAAAAGTGACAAACCCCCTGTGCAGAAAGGACTCAGGAGGGGCCCTTGAACTGCACTTCTTTTGAGGGCTGACCACAGATAACCCCTCCCTCAATGCAGAGCCGGGTTCTTGCGCAGTTTCCCCACCTTCTACACACAGCACGTGTTTGCATGGTAGGCAAGGCAAAAAACGCAGGGAAACAAAAACAGTCACACAACCCACAGATAACCAGTCGTGACCTTGAAACATGACCTTTGCTCACTACTCTGTGCGATGTACACCCCAGCACATGCCAGCTCTCTCTTACAGTCACACACAGAATGGAATTACACCGGACATGCTGCTTACACCCTGCTTCTCACAGAATACTGGGAATATCCTCTCCCGTAACTGCTGATTCACTCTGAACAGCAGGGGAGAGTCACAATATATACACCATTTAATGAAGGCCTTGATAGTGGACGTTTTCTAATCTTTTATTAAACAATGCTTCAGAGATTCACTGAAGCTAAATCTTTTGCACATCTCTTTACAAACTTTTTCCCACTCACTGATGTTTCTATCAGAGAGCTTCAAGACGACTTGCCCTACCAATTCACCACAAAAGACCAGCAATGTCAGTTGACACTGATTATGCTAATAAAGTGATATGATTCATTAAAATATTTTAAGTTATGACACTATTTATGATGCTGATAATTCCATGCTATTAAGACAACTTCTGGGAGCTGATTGGTCCAACATGGGGTTCTGTGGGTCTTTGCTTCAACCACAAACACTAGCTTACAGGGTTCTCTGAGCCATCCCAGAGGACTCAGAACCCTGCCTGGACGAGGCAGCCATCCAGATGCCTCCCACTTGGGACCAGGGTGCAGAGCACAGAAGGAAGGAGGAGGGAAAGCTTGGCAGACTGGCGCTCTCCTGGAGACTCTCCGAGCTTACCTCCTTCCACGTCCACGTGCTCTTGGCCTTGGCGCTGCTGTCCACCGCTGCCTGATACTTCCCGAGGTGGACCTGGTTGGAAGCCAGGTGGGCAAAGTTAGAAACACTGCTGTAGAGCAGCTGGGCAGCCTTGTACATTCCCTCCTTGTAACAGCGGTCTCCAACCTAGGAACAGTCAGGTAGCTCTGCAGAGACAGTCTTAAATGGGAAGATTCCTCAGAGCTCGTTAGAAGTTTCTAAGTAGCAGGGATATTTTCTGTTTTCAAAGGATGTGAGCATCTTTCTGATCACACAGCAGCCTGGGCCACCACAGAGCTCCTGGAGGATGAAGCGTGTCCTCAGACCCGCTCTCCATTTGCCTGCTCCTGCATGCACCGGCGGTCACCTCTCACACCTGCACCCCATGGGCCAGGTGCAGAGCAGCGCTCCTGTGCTTCCAGACTGCGTCCTTCCTCCTCACTAAACACTGGGGAATCTCATGCCGGGCATCGCCTGCCAGCCCTCATTCTTGCTGCCAGCCACAGACCTGTCTCATTCCCTGAGGGCTTTAGCTTTCTTTGACCTCCTCTGCTCTGAAGACCTTGTGTCCCTCATGACAACAGCCAGTCACTGTTAGAGAGCTGCCACCTCTGCGAACTCAGGCACAAGAACCCACTCTCTGCCTGCCACCTCCCCTCCTTTCCAGCACCCCAACCCCTGCCCCACCATGCCCATCTGTGCCTGGCCTACGCTCCTCCTGGTGGCACTCCTTGGAAACTTCCTCAGCTGTACTTGGCAGTACTCGCTCAGCCAAACCCCAGTCTTGCTTAGATTACTTTTCTGTTGACTCCACACCTGGGACTGAGGAGCTAAACAGAGACAGCTGAACCCCGAACTGCCACTGGTCTCCCCTGACCTTGATACTAAACCCAGAGGAGCTCACAACACTAGCAACCCTACTCCCTCAGCCAGGTACTGTCTCCTTGTCAACCATTTCCTCTCCTCCTCTCCTCCAATCTCCAATGGCTCGAGTTGAGGACCGGGCTTCCGATCTCCTGAGGAAACAGACACAACCAGAAGAGCCCTCGACACGCACCGAGACGTGCCTGCCCCTCACTGTGTCTATGGTCCTCACCCAGCCACCAAGGCCAGCCCTACTGGTACATGTGATCCCAGCCCCCTTCCCTGTTCCAGGTCAGCATCTTCAAGCCCCTGCAGTGATTTCGCCCTCTGTACTAAATTACTCTCATAAGCTTAAGGAGCTGCTGTTATTTTTCCCAGCTCCAAACCAAAACAAACCACTCTCACTCTGATCTCAGCTCAGCTATCGGCTACCATGCTGTTTCTACCGTTTCCTTTAGATCAACATTTCTCAGAAGAGGTGCCCTTGTGTCCTAAAAGCTGTCCCCAGTCTCTTCTTGTCTTCTCTGGAACACGCCGCATCAGGCTCTTGCAAGCTCCCCAGCAGGGTCATCACTGCCAAGTCTCCAGTTCGCAATGTGCGGCGTCTGGCTTCCCCATCACTCTCCCTGACAGATGCCTACTGGGTCCCTGGAAAGCCCTCCTCTGCCCCCTGCTTTTCTCCCACTTTCCTGGCTACTTTGCATCTCTACTTCTCCCTGACCCTGAGCTATGGGGTACCCTGGTCCCAGGCTTCAGGTCCCCTCCCCACACACTCTTACCCTGTGAGCGTCACCTGCACACTGAAGGCTGCTGCATTTACGGCTCTAGTTCAGAATTCTCCTCGGAAACCTGACTATTATATCCAGCTGGGCAGACCCCCTCGGATGTTGAGTAGAGATCAAACTTGTCCTAATGTGAGTCCTGACTCCCCCCAGGGCAAGCCTTACACTCTACTCCCCACGATAGGAAGCACAAGCCCATCTGCCTAGTCCAGGCCTGTCTCATGCTCCAAAGCATGTAGTCGCCTCGCTCCCTCTTCTCGCAAGCACTCCACCAGCAACCCTGGTAATGCCACCAAACTCATCAGAAGCTCTCTGCCACTCACCTTGACTGTTCTCTCTGAGCTATCATCAACTCTTGTCTGCTCTCACTGCTTCTGCCTCCGTCCTTCAGTCTGTTTTCAGCATAGCAGCCAGAGGGGTTCTGTTAACACCTAGATCAGATGACATCCCTCCCCTGCTCAGAATCCTCCAGTCTCACCCAGAGAGGAAGCCAGAGTCCTGCTGATGGCCCCCAAGTCCTAACAAGTGATGCCAATAACCGCCTCTCCCGACCCGTGCCCTCTTTGGCTTGAACTCCAGGCCCTATGGAATTTGATCACTCTGCTTCAGCTGTCTGGCCACCTCCGCACTGCTCCTGCAGCACACTCAAATACTCTCTCACAGGGCCCTGGCACTGGCTGTTCTCTCTGCTCTCAGGGCTCCTCCCCCAGAGGGATGCAGACTTCAGCACTCACTTCTGGGACACCTTCCCAGCCACCCTGTCTAGAAAAGCACCACCTACTTTCACACCCACCACCTGCCCTAACACTGCCCACACCCTCCCTGCTGCACTTTTCTCCTTTCCAGTTACAATTTAACATACCATGCATTTCTTGAATGGATCTTAAGATCCACAAGGGCAGAAATTTGACAGGTGCACCCAAAGCCCCTACCCCGCCACATGGAAGATGCTTAATCAAAGTTTGTTGAATGGATCAATAAATGAAGTACTGCATCAAAGGGTATGATTATCTAAGACCCTTGCTACTGGCAATACAGGGAAATGCAGGGAAAACGAGTTAAATGGTATCACAGAGATGCAGTCAGCAGAAGCCAGACTATGGGAAACATACAAAACAGGCAGTGGGCTGGATCTGGCTGGTGTGTACTGACTGCCTTGGAGAACTGAGGAAGGCAGGAAGCATGCCTGACCTTGGGGCCACCACGAACAAAGAGGCGAAGAACAAGACAAGCCATGTGTGCTCCCCAGTCTGGCCAGTCGCCAGGTGAGATTTAACTTCTCTGTGACCCAGGGCAGTCCCTCTGACAATCCTACTTAACAGACTCTCCAGCCAGGAGAATCCTGGTACAAATTTAGAGGGAGATTTTGGGCAAGGTTTTGTTTTCTAACGTTTTTATTAATTTGCTGGTTACAAAAGTAACTGTAAAAGTTATGGTCGTTGATTTAATAAAAAAGAATTTGGCAAACACGGGCAAGTAGAAGGAAAATAATATTACAATACTGCCCAATTCCATATCTCAGAGTTGTTCACTGTCCCCATCTTGGGTGTTTTTCCAGGCTGGTGTGTTTATTATATTGTACATGCAGGTTTTCACTCTGCTGGAGCTTACTTTCAAAGATTTTTCTATCACAAACGAGGCTCTAAATGCTTGCAATGGCTGTATTATATTCCATCAATGAATGCTGTTTAATTATTCCCTTCTGCCAGACACTGTTTTCCAATTTTTATTAGCATAAATCATGCTGCAATGATTAAATATTTCTATGTAAAGCTATCAGGACCTTTTCTACTTTCCTGGGATGAATTTTTATATCTAGACTTACAAGGTCCATGATTAGGAATATACATACGTTTAAAATTTTTATGCATTAGATCAACTGATATTTTCTTTATGCTTTCTTCCATCGCTATATATATGCTTAAAAATTCCTTCCTCACACAAAGATAAATACTTAAAAATTTTTATTAATAAAAAACCAAACTTTTACCTTTAATTCTTTCTTCTGGAATTTAATTTTGGTTACAAAATTACATGACAGACTTTTAACCTCTTTCAAAACTCTAACCTAATTTCCAACAATTTGTTGGAATTTATTTTGACATAAAAAATCCAAAGTGCACTTGCATGCTCTTTATTTCAACGATGCACGTGCATCTCCCCAGAAAGGCGCACCTGTGCTTCCTGCACTTACAGTGCACTCCATTATCCCTAGTCTCTCTCCATCACTTTTCCCAGGGCTAAAATTTTATCCCTGGAAACAGCAGACTTTACAACTATTTAGATCTTTACTCAATGTTTTTTTTGCTAAAGTTTATTTAACATTTTGGTTTTGTTCCTATTTAAAAAGGAATTTTCTTCCATTATGTTATCTGATAACTGCTGCCATATGGGAAAGCTATTAATTTTCAACCTCTCTCTTCAATCTGGCCAGCCACGTCACTCAGTTCACTTTGTTCCAGTGGTAACAGCTAGAACACTGCACTAGTCCTGAAGCCTTCTTTTCTAGGAAAATCATTCTGATGTGGACAGCTAGGGGCCTTAACTTCCAGACCAACGACAGTAACAAGGGACTTATTCACTGCATGGCTTGTTTCCAGCCATCACAGATCTGCACCACTCTAGGGAGCAATCCCTGCACCTGCCTGCAGCAGTCACAGTCCCTGGGGGCACTGCCTATCTGCTGGATGTGGGCATCACTGGGTCCATTAATACAATCTTCTAGCTCAGAGAGATGGCTGGTTTTAGCCAGGGCAAAAAGAAGTCCAGTCTCTATATAAGATTCACGGCCCTTTTTCCTGGCCATCTGCAGGAATTTAACCAAATCTTCCCAACTGTCTAAAGACAGAAAACAAAACTAGGTTAACCCAGAGCTGCTAGGTTCAGATAGGGGACTCAACTCCTCCCCTTCTGTCCTCAGCCAAGACATCTATTCTCCCGCTCTGCCTCGCTGAGGGCTCGGGCTCCAGGTAAGGTCTCGAAGGTCTTGGACTTGGCCTGCCAAGCAGAGCCCTGTCCAGGTGGGAGAAGGGGAGGGGACAGAACCACACGGGAGCTGCCCTGGGGATGGGATCCTCCATGTGACCAACCAAAGACCTCCCCAGGAGATGGATGCTTACTCCAGCCACCGGAAACGCTGGTGCCACAAGCAACTGGGAAGGCCCAAAGAGACTCTGAGTCCAAGTCTCTCACCTCAAAGTTATTACAACAGTGATATCCATTGTGCTTAAACTGTCGAGTCCTGTAAAAGTGGGTAACGGTCAACTAAAGAGCCAGTGTCATTAACAGAATAATATTCATCTCAGACTCTTTTAGGAAACTTTCACTCAGTGCCTCCCCAACATCTCTGGATGCATAATACATGTGGATTGCTGCAAGGGCCATACTCCTGCTTCTCCAGGCTTCACGCCAGTGAGAGGCAGCACCCCGTAGAGAAGAGGTTCACTTACTGCTCCTACTGGCTGCCTCAGCGACCTCCAGGTAAGAGGAAGGGTCATCAGCTCTGATGTAGGAGTCGATGGCTTCCTTCACCAAGTCTTTCTGGAGCTGGGCACGGGCCAGCTGACTCCACACAGCAGGCGCATTGCATCTCTCTGCAAACTCGTATGCTCGGTCTAGATTTCCCATGTGCTCGATCAGGACCTAGGGGTTACAAGAGGCTCTCAGTCTCCACAACACTCAGTCAGCTCCCAGGGAGCAGACGGATTTCTGTTCTGCCTAAAGTTGCATGACCATTTCAATTCAGTTCAATGCAATTGGTGGTTAAGTATTTCTCAGATGAGTGAATGGAGGGAAAGAATGAGAGTGGTTTGTACAGGGAGGGGGATGCCAGATGGAGAAGAGACACTCCAATGAAGAGGCATAAAGAAATGGAGACAGTCAGGCTAAGCTTTTTGGGCCAGCGGCAGGACACCAGAGTTGTGTCCTGGTCTTGGGAGGTGAGACAGTACAAAGGGGCATAAAGGCTGTAAAAAGGTTCAGAGGAGCTGCTGTGGGGAATGAGATAGCTCATCAGGCAGAAACAGGCTTGCAGGGCAGCCTGGAGGGCCGGGGTGCAGCAGCCACCCACCTTATATTCTGGTCTCAGAGCAAGGCCACAGCCCATGTGGGAATCGAAAAGAGAGGATTCTGGGTTGGAGGTTTCATGGCAGATACAGAAAAATGGTAAGGGAAGAGGCAAGGATGTAATGAATACTGGTAAGAGAGCAGTTAAAGAGATATGTCCCACAGTTTACAACTGCCTTAGAAATAAAACCAGAAAAGGCCGCAGACTGGGAGGAAAGAGATGAGGATTAATGAAGAGCTCTTGGTTGAGGCTGAAGGTAGGTGTGGGGGCTGGCAGGATTGCTCTGGGGAGCTGAAGTAGCGTGGGGGTGAAGGGTGGGAACAATCGTCATGGGTGAGAGCCTCTGAGAATCAGATACCTCGGTCATCAGGGCTGACCACATGACTTCACGTCAGGTACTCGAGTCTAGGAGAGTGCTGGGGGAAGGCTGGGTAACAGCAGACGGAAGGAGCCAACACGCTGTGAAGGCGGGTCACTGGTGAGGAGCAGAGAGGAACACAAGACTCTGAGAGACGCATGGGACAACCAGAGGCTCTGAGGCCCTCGGTGGTGACGAGGACACAATGCGGCAAAGGAAGCTAGGGTCTAAGCCAACAGTACTCAGCAGCTCACCCTCACCCAGATTGCTGAGGCATTCATGTCAAACTTGCGGAAGATGACAAACGCCTCCTCGTACAGGGCACTGCTGACAGCAATGCTGGCAATGGCTGGGGCATCGCAGTTGTCCAGGTGGCTTATGTATTCCATGACCCGTGTGTGGTCCGCCTTAACGGCGGTCAGGATCAGCAGATTCTGGAGATTCCTGACAAGAGGTGGTGGTCAGCATAGTCTCACAGGAATGAAGACTGCACACAATACTATCTGGCAGGTCAACCACCCAAGACCCTCAATTTAAAAGCATTTAATACACACACACACGACTGATAAGTAGATACAATAGAATACTGATGAAGTATATGGGGTCTTGGGAAAGCACCAGCTAAGAGAAATTAGACACCACCAATCACTGGAGGGCTGCGGTGGCTTCTCCAGGAGCCGCCTTCTGCTCCCACTTCAGAAGTTCCTATTCTCCTGAATAGTGCCTCTATCAGTTCTTTGCGGTTCCTTATAGTTGAACCACATATATTGCATATCTAAGCAATATAGACAGTTTTGCACGCTTTTGAACTTTCCTTTTCTTTAATCATACTATACGCATTCTTATAAAAAGTGTTTTCTTTTTCCCTATTCAAAAATGTGGAAATAAATCAATGTAATACATCATATTAAGAATCGAAAAATGAAAAAGAATGTGGTCATCATCAATTCAGAAAAAGCATCTGACAAAACCCAACATCCATTAATGATAAAAACTCTCAGCAAACTAGAAATAGAAGGGAACTTCTTCAATCTGACGAAGGATATCTACAAAAAACCCACAGCTAACATCATACTCAATGGTTAGCAACTGGATGTTGCCCCCAGAATCAGGAAGAAGACAAGGATGTCTGCTGTCACCACTTCAATTTGACTTTGTACTGGAGGCTCTAGTCAAGGCATTTAGGCAAGAAAAAGAAATAAAAAGTATCTAGATTACAAAGGAAAAAATAAGACTATCCCTATTTTCAGGCAACATGATTGACAGAAAATTCTGAGGAATCTACAAAAATAAAAAAAAATCCTAGAACTAATAACTAAGTTTAGCAAGGTTGCAGAATACATGTCAAAAACAAAAATCAATTGTATTTCTATATACTAGCAATGTACAACTGTAAACCAAAAAAAAAAACCTACAATAGCTCCAAAAATATGAAATACTTACATATAAATCTAATTAAACATGGATATGATCTACATGCTGAAAACTATAAAATGCTGATGAGAAAAATCAAAGATCTAAACAAATGGAGAGACATATTGTGTTTACAGACTCAGCATAGTAAAGATACCAATTCTCCCTAAATTGGCCTATAGATTTCATGCAATTCCAATAAAAATCCCAGGAGATATTCCTGTAGATATAGACAAGATAATTCTAAATTCTGAACAAGAATAAAGTTGGAGGAATCACACTACCTGGCCAACTGATTTTTGACAAAGATGTAAAAGCAATTCTATGGAGAAAGTATTCAACAAATGATGCTGAAACGACTGGACACATACACGCAGAAAGATGAAAGTCGACCTGAACTTCACACCTTACTGGATGCTGGGCCATAGATCTGAATGTAAATGTAAAACTATAAACCTTTAGAAGGAGACACAGGAGACAATCTTTGTGACCTGGGATTAGGCAGAGTTCTTAGACTTAACAGCAAAACACTATCCACAAAAGAAAAGTTTATGGGGGCGGCCTGGGGGCACAGCGGTTAACTTTGCACATTCTGCTTCAGCGGCCCGGGGTTTGCAGGTTCGGATCCCGGGTGTGGACCCGGCACCGCTTGGCACGCCATGCTGTGGTAGGCGTCCCACATAGAAAGTAGAGGAAGATGGGCACGGATGTTAGCTCAGGGCCACTCTTCCTCAGTGAAAAGAGGAGAATTGGCAGCAGTTAGCTCAGGGCTAATCTTCCTCAAAAAAAAAAAAAGAAAGAAAGAAAAGTTTATGAATTGGACTTGATCAAAATGAAAACTTTTGCTCTGTGAATGATACTGTTAGGAGAATAAAAAGAGAAGCTACACACTGGGAAAAACATATTTGTAAATCACATATCCAACAAAGAACTTGTATACAGAATATTTAATAACCCTTAAAACTCAACAGTAAAAATCCAAATAATCCAATTAAAAAACAGGCAAAAGATTTAAAGAGACGCTTCCCCAAGAGGATATATGGATGGCAAATAAGCACAAGAAAAGTTGTTTAACATTATTAGCCATCCGGAAAATACAAATTAAAACCACAATGCCATACCACTATAAGCTTATTAGAATGGCTAAAATAAAAAATACTGATAATACTAAGTGCTGATGAAGATGCAGAGCAACCGGAATTCTCACATATTGCTGGTGGGAATGCAAATGATACAGCCATTCTGGAAAACAACAGTTTGACATTTTCTTAAACATACATATACCGTATGACCCAACAACTTCTGCACGTGTTCAAACAAAAATCTGGACACACAGGTTTAGAACAGCAGTATTCATGATCACTGCAAAGTGAAAACAACCCAAACGTCCTTCAGCGACTGAGTGAACAGATAAACAAACTGTGGTACACTCGCACAATGGAACACTATTCAGCAATAAAAAGAACTATTGATGCACACAACTTGGGTGAATCTCAAAGGCATTATGCTGAGTGAAAGAAGCCAGTCTCAAAAGATTACATACTATGTGATTCCCTTTACATGACATTCTTGAAAGGCAAAACTAGAGAGATGGGGAACAGATGTGTGGCTGTCAGGGGTGCAGGGTTGGGGAGTTGTAACTATAAAGGGATGCTCACATAGGGGAGTTTAATAGGGTCACAGAACTGTTCTGTATCTTGATTGAGGTGGTGACATGAATTTAGACATGTTAAAATTCCTAATATTGTACATCTTCCCCAAAAGGTCAATTTTACTGTGTAATAATTAAAAAGAATAAAGAAAAAATATTAAGAACTTAGAACCTAAGATTCAGCCAGGCTGTTGTACAGTATTAATTTCCACTGTGACATGGCACCCCACTGTATGATGGTACCACAGCCTATTTATTGATGGGTGTTTGGACTGCTTTCAGATCTTTGCTCTTGGAAACTGTGCTGCTTTGAGCCTTCTTGCACATCTCCTGACAACACGTAAGGCAAGTTTCTTTAGGGTTCAAAACAAGAGTGGAAACTGCATGTTCTGGCACACACTGCTTTCCAAGTGTAACAAGCATTCCCAGGAGGGCACGTAAGAGCCCGAGTTGCTTAACATCCTAGTGCTGATTAGGAGAGCTAGACCCCCGCTGCCCTGCAGGAGGAAAGTGATGGCGCACAGCAGCCGCACAGTTTCCTTGGTGGCTGATGAGGCTGAACTCCTGCCTCAGACGCATCACTGCTGTCTCTCCTCTCAGAGGAGGACTGCTAAAGTGCTCTGTTGAGTTTTCTATCAGGTCGAGTTTTTCTTTTATTACATGTTCTCCATACTAGTTTTTTGTTGGTTATGTATGTTGCAAATGTCATCTCCCTGTTCACAGTTTCCCCTTTTCTCACCTTAGGATAAAGTTCTTAAGTTTAACATAGTCCTATTTATCAATTTTCCAAAAAAGGTTTATGTTTTTTTGTGACTGGTTTAAGTGTTCATTAGGACATAAATATATTCTTTTTCTACACATAAACTCTAAAAATATTACAGTTTTGCCTTTTACATAGTATGGGATAGGTGTCCAATTTTAACTTTTTCCCATATAGATAACCAATTGTCCCAACATCGCTTATTGAAAAATCTATCATTTCTAACTTTAAAGCCAGCTCTGTCATAAATAAATGTTTTATATACATGTGGGATATTTTAGGGCTCTTTATTATAATAGTCCATTTCCCTATTCCTTGCCCAAATCATCATGTCTTAATTCAGTTCTATAATAATTCTAGATTAGAGTAAGCACCTTGCCATCCCAACACCCACTCCTACCTCTTGGGTAATTTATTGCTTTAGGAGCATCTGGACTATTCTTGGCTTTTTATCCTTTTGATACAAATCTTTTTTCTTATTTTTATTTATTTATTTTTATTAAGATTATGATAGCTAACAACCTTGTGAAATTACAGTTGTACATCATTATTAGTCATGTTGTAGGTACACCACTTCACCCCTAGTGCTCTCCCCCCACCCCCCCTTTCCCCTGGTAACCACCAATCAGTTCTCTTTGTCTATATGTTAACTACCACCTATGAGTGGAGTCATATACAGTTTATCTTTCTCTGTCTGGCTTATTTCACTCAATATAATACCCTCAAGGTCTATCCATGTTGTTGCAAATGGGACGACTTTGTCCTTTTTTATGGCTGAGTAGTATTCCATTGTATATATATATATATATATATATATATATATATATATATATATACCATATCTTCTTTATCCAATCATCAGTTGCTGGGCACTTAGGTTGGTTCCACGTCTTGGCTATTGTGAATAATGCTGCGATGAACATAGGGGTGCATGGGACTTTTGGAATTGCTGACTTCAGTTTCTTAGGATAAATACCCAGTAGTGGGATGGCTGGGTCATATGGTATTTTTATTTTTAACTTTTTGAGGATTCTCCATACTGTTTTCCATAGTGGCTGCACCAGTTTGCATTCCCACCAACAGTGTATGAGGGTTCCTTTTTCTCCACAGCCTCTCTAACATTTGTCATTGTTGGTTTTGGATATTTTTGCCAGTCTAACAGGTGTAAGGTGATATCTTAGTGTAGTTTTGATTTGCATTTCCCTGATGATTAGTGATGATGAGCACCTTTTCATGTGTCTCTTGGCCATCCATATATCTTCTTTGGAGAAATGTCTGTTCATGTCCCCTGCCCATTTTGTGGTTGGGTTGTTTGATTTTTTGTTGTTGAGTTGTGTGAGTTCTTTATATATTATGGAGATTAACCCTTTGTCAGATAAATAACTTGTAAATATTTTTTCCCAATAAGTGGGCTGTTTTTTTGTTTCAATCCTGTTTTCCCTTGCCTTCAAGAAGCTCTTTAGTCTGATAAAGTCCCATTTGTTTATTCTTTCTATTGTTTCCCTCATCTGAGGGGTTATGGTGTCCAAAAAGGTTCTTTTGAAGCTGATGTCAAGGAGTGTACTGCCTATATTCTCTTCTAGAAGACTTATTGTTTCAGGCCTAATCTTTAGGTCTTTGATCCATTTTGAGTTTATTTTAGTGAATGGTGAAAAAGAATGGTCGATTTTCATTCCTTTACATGTGGCTGTCCAGTTTTCCCAGCACCACTTGTTGAACAGACTTTCTTTTCTCCATTGTAGGTCCTCAGCTCCTTTGTCAAAGATTAGCTGTCCATAGATGTGTGGTTTTATTTCTGGGCTTTCAATTCTGTTCCATTGACCTGTGCACCTGCTTTTGTACCAGTACCATGCTGTTCTGATTACTGTAGCTTTGCAGTATGTTTTGAAGTCAGGGATTGTGATGCCTCCAGCTTTGTTCTTCTTTCTCAGGATTGCTTTAGCAATTCGGGGTCTTTTGTTGCCCCACATGAATTTTAGGATTCTTTGTTCAATTTCTGTAAAGAATGTCCTTGGGATTCTGATTGGGATGGCGTTGAATCTGTAGATTGCTTTAAGTAGTATGGACATTTTAACCATGTTTATTCTTCCAATCCATGTGCATGGAATGTCCTTCCATTTCTTTATGTCATCATTGATTTCTTTCAAGAAATTCTTGTAGTTTTCATTGTATAGATCTTTCACTTCTTTGGTTAAATTTATCCCAAGGTATTTTATTCCTTTTGTTGCGATCGTCAATGAGATTGAGTTCTTGAGATCTTTTTCTGTTAGTTCATTGTTAGTGTATAGAAATGCTACTGATTTATGCAAATTGATTTTATACCCTGCAACTTTGCTGTAGCTGTTGATTGTTTCTAATAGTTTTTCTATGGATTCTTTGGGGTTTTCTATATATAAGATCATGTTGTCTGCAAACAGCGAGAGTTTTACTTCTTCATTGCCTATTTGGATTCCTTTTATTTCTTTTTCCTGCTGAATTCCTCTGGCCAACACCTCCAGTACTATGCTGAATAAGAGTGGTGAAAGTGGGCACCCTTGTCTTGTTCCTGTTCTGAGAGGGATGGGTTTCAGGTTTTGTCCGTTGAGTATGATGTTGGCTGTGGGTTTGTCCTATATGGCCTTTTATTATGTTGAGATACTTTCCTTCTATACGTATTTTATTGAGGGTTTTCATCATAAATGGATGTTGGATCTTGTCGAATGCTTTCTCTGCATCTATTGAGATGATCATGTGGTTTTTGTTTCTCATTTTGCTAATGTAGTGAATCACGTTGATTGACTTGCGGATGTTGAGCCATCCCTGTGTCCCTGGTATAAATCCCACTTGATCATGGTGTATAATCTTTTTGATGTATTGCTGTATTCAGTTTGTCAAAATTTTGTTGAGGACTTTTGCATCTACGTTCATCAGTGATATTGGCCTGTAGTTTTCCTCCTTTGTGTTGTCCTTGTCAGGTTGGGGGATCAGGGTGATGTTGGCTTCATAAAATGTATTAGGGAGTGCTCCATCTTCCTCTATTTTCTGGAACAGTTTGAGAAGGACAGGTATTAAATCTTCTTTGAATGTTTGGTAGAACTCTCCAGAGAAGCGGACTGGTCCTGGACTCTTATTTTTGGGGTGGTTTTTTATTACTGTTTCTATTTCTTTAGTTGCGATTGGTCTATTCAGATTCTCTATTTCTTCCTGATTCAGTTTGGGGAGGTTGTATGAGTCTAGGAATTTACCCATTTCTTCTAGGTTGTTCAATTTGTTGGCATATAGTTTTTCATAGTATTCTCTTATGATCCTTTGTATTTCTTTGGTATCTGTTGTGATTTCTCCTCTCTCATTTCTAATTTTATTTATTTGAGACTTCTCTCTTTTTTTCTTAGTGAGTCTGGCTAAGGGTTTATCGATTTTGTTAAATTTTTCAAAGAACCAACTCTTTGTTTCATTGATCCTTTCTACTGTCTTTTTTGTTTCAATATCGTTTACTTCTGCTCTAATTTTTATCATTTCCCTCCTTCTACTGACTTTGGGCTCTGTTTTTCTTTTCTAATTCTGTTAGGTGTCGTTTGAGGCTGTTTATGTAAGATTTTTCTTGCTTATTGAGGTGAGCCTGTATTGCAATGAATTTCCCTCTTAGGACTTCCTTTGCTGCGTCCCAAATAAGTTAGTATGGTGTGTTTTCATTTTCATATGTCTCCAGATAATATTTGATTTCTTCTTTAATTTCTTCAATAATCCATTGTTTGTTCAGTAGCATGTTGTTTAGTCTCCACATTTTTGCCCCTTTCCCAGCTTTATTCTTGTAGTTGATTTCTAGTTTCATAGCATTATGATCCGAAGAGATGCTCGATATTATTTCAACCCTCTTGAACTTATTGATGCTTTCTTTGTTTCCCAAGGTATGGTCTATCCTTGAGAATGTTCCATGCGCGCTTGAGAAGAATGTGTAACCTGCTGTTTTTGGATGAAGAGTTCTATATATATCTATTAAGTCCATCTGGTCTAATTTTTCATTTAATTCTATAATTTCCTTGTTGATTTTCTCTCTGGATGATCTATCCATTGGTGTTAACGGGGTGTTGAGGTCCCCTACTATTATTGTATTGTTGTTGATGTCTCCTTTTAGTAATAGTTCCTTTACAAATTTCAGTGCTCCTGTGTTGGGTGCTCATATATTTATAAGTGTTATGTCATTTTGGTGGAGTGTCCCTTTCATCATTATATACTGCCCCTCTTTGTCTTTCTTTATCTGTTTTGCTTTGAAGTCTACTTTGTCTGATATAAGTATGGCAACACCTACTTTCTTTTGTTCATTATTAGCTGGGAGTACTGTCTTCCATCCCTTCACTCAGAGTCTGTGTTTGTCTTTGGGGCTGAGGTGTGTTTCCTGGAGGCAGCATTTTGTTGGATCTTGTTCTTTGATCCATCCTGCCACTCTGCGTCTTTTGATTGGAGAGTTCAATCCATTTACATTTAGAGTGATTATTGATACGTGGGGGCCTACTGCTGCCATTTTATTACTTGTTTTCCGGTTCTTTTGCATTTCCTTTGTTTCTCTTTCCATGTTTTTTGGATTCCTAATTCAAGTAGGTAAATTTCTGTATTGGCTTTCTTCTTATTTGTAATTTGTGCCTTTATTCTTGTTATTTGTTTAGTGGTTAGCAGATGGTTTGTATAACACATCTTGTAGATGAGATAGCCCTTTTTCTGATAGCCTCTTATTTCCTTAAATTAAAACGTTCCACCCCTTTTCTCTTTCCCTTCTAGGTTGTTATTGTCAGATTTTTTTTCTCTTCTTTTTTGTGTTGTGAGTTTGTGGTTAAAATGACTAGGTTATATTTATTCTTGGTGTCTCCGTTCCGTTTATCTTTAATGTTTTATTTAACTTTTGCTAACCTTCCTGATGGAGTGCTGCTACTTTGTGTTATTGTCCTTCTGCTTATCTCCTTTGTTCTGGATTTTGTAACCCCTTTCCTTTTTTTGATTTTTCAGGTATGAGGTTCTTCTTGAGCATTTCTTGAAGAGGAGGTTTTGTGGCAATGAACTCCCTTAACTTTTGTTTATCTGGGAAAGGTTTTATTTCTCCATCGTATTTGAAGGATATTTTCGCTAGGTAGAGTATTCTTGGCTGCAGGTTTTTGTGCTTCAGAGTTTTGAATATTTCATTCCAATCTCTTCTAGCCTGTACAGTATCTCCTGAGAAATCTGCTGATAGCCTTATGGGGTTTCCTTTGTAAGCTATTTTCTTCTGCCTGGCTGCCCTTAGTATTTTCTCTTTGTTGTTGACTTTAGCCAGCTTCATTACTATATGCCTTGTGGCTGGTCTTCTTGCATTAATAAAGTTTGGAGATCTATTGGCTTCTGTCACATGAAGTTCCATCTCTCTTCCCAAGTTTGGAAAGTTCTCAGCCATTATTTCTTTGAACAGGCCTTCTGCCCCCTTCTCCTTCTCTTCTCCCTGTGGTATACCTATAACCCTTATGTTGCATCTCCTAATTGAGTTGGATAATTCTCGGAGAGTTTGTTTGTTTCTTTTTAGTCTTAGTTCTCTCTCCTCCTCTGCCTGCAGCATTTCTGTATTCCTATCCTCCAAATTGCTAATTCTGCCCTCCATATTATCGACCCCACTGTTCAGAGAGTCCAGATTTTTCTTAATCTCCTCCATTGTGTTCTTCATCTCCAGTATTTCTAATTGGTTCTTCTTTATAGCATCAAGCTCTTTTGTGACATAGCTCCTGAACTCATTGAGTTGTCTATCTGAATTCTAAGTTGTTGAGTTTTTTAATCATGGCTGTTTTGAAATCATCTTCATTTAGGTTATAGATTTCATTGTCTTTGGGACTGTTTACTGGGTGCTTATCATTTTCCTTCTGTTCTGAAGAGTTAATATATTTTTTCATACTGCTTTATGGCATGGATTTGTGCCTCTGCATAGAGATAGAGTTTAGTCGCTGCTTCCACTTGTTGCAACTGGTGTGTGGGGGGGAGAAGCTCTTTAGACTGCACCAACCAGGAACCCTGTCAGCTGTTACTGACTGGATCTGGGCCTCTCCTTGTAGTCACAGTGGCCCTGTGGGGTCCCTCGTCAGTTGTGGGGGCAATTGCAAGGGGGCCTCAGGCTGCTGGTGCCTACTGTTGCAGCCCACCTAGACACGCTCCCTCCTTGGGGTCTGCAGCGGTGTTATGGACTTTCCCAGCAGCCAGGAGCAGGATCACCTATAATCGCAGCTTTGTCACTGTCAGAGCCCACAAGATCACACTTGTCCACTATAGGTCCCAGCAGAGCTATGAGTATCTTCTGCAGTCTGTCGTTAGCTCACCTAGCTGTGCTACTTTTGCCCCAGGGCCTTCCAGCCTTGTGATTGCTGGTCGGGACCTCTCCACTAGTGCTGCGCAGAGGCTTTCGCTGAGGCTCCTGTGGGAACCTGGAGTTCTCCCGGGGCCACGTACCCATTCCACTGGAGCTCCACTCAGCCCCACACCACTCTCATGGAATCTCTGGGAGCCCCTTGCTTCGTCTGATAGCCAGAGTCCGTGGGCCTGGCGGCGGCTGGTGGACTACTGCCTTGCCGGGAATTTTGCTCTTTGGGAGCTTCCTGGTGTTCCAAATGGGGGGAATCAGCTCCCTGGGAGTCTCCTGGTGTTCCGTATGCTGGGAGGGGCCTCCCCACTAATGGCGAGCAGAGGCTTTCCCTGCTGGTGGGTGCGGGACCCTGGAGATTCCCCCTGGGCCGTGGAGCCGGGTGACGGAGCTCCACCGAGTCCCCAAGCACGTCCACGGGAAGTCTGGGCACCTCCTGCACTGTCTGTGCACAGCCTGAGACCGTGGGCCTGGCAGCGGCTTCAGGCTGGTGCCCTGCCAGGGAATCCGCTCCCTGGGAGCTTCCCCTTGTTCTGAATGCTGGGCGAGGCCTCTCTGCTAATGACGAGCAGAGTCTTTCCCTGTCGGCGGGTGCAGGACCTTGGAGTTTCCCCCTGGGCTTAGGTGTAATCGCGGGGGCTTAGGTAGGGCTGTTGTCACCTGTTTCCATCGTCGCTCCACTGGTGAGTGCACATTCCTGCCCTTGGTGCATGGCGATGCTATGGGGGAGTCCACTGGAAGAGAGCCTCTTTCAGGTACTAGGCTGTCCGGGGGTCGGGGGTCGGAGAGATTTCACCTATTTCTACCTCCTTCCGGGGGGAAGTCCATCCGCCTTCCGATGTATAGCAGCACGAGTCTCTCAGACGTCTTGAGATACTATCTGGATATCCTTTGTTAACTGTTAACCGGCGAATGTCCAATTAGTTGTAGATCTGAAGGGGAAGAGACAAAGGAGTCCACTCACTCTGCTATCTTGGTCCCGCCTCTTGATATACCATTTTAAATCTCCTTGTCAAGTTCCATAAGTAAACAAATAGGAATTTTTACTGGTATTACACTGAATTTGAGTGATGCAGGTAAAACTGATGTCTTTCAACATGGTCTGATTATTCAGGAATTTCTATCAAGCTGTTTACCATGGTTGAGTGGGTAGGATTGGTGAAGTCCAGTTTTTTATTTGTCTTCTAATTTTTCTTTAATAATGTCTACTTATTGAATATATTATGTGTAAATTCATTCCAGTAAGCTTATAACCCACATTAACTGTCAACAGTTACACTGTTTTTATGTACTTTAAAAAGTATATTTATTATTGTCTTTGTTTATGTATACTTTTTAAGATACTTAGTTTTTTATTCCAATTGTTCTATCAATTACTTGGAGGTATGTTAAGATCTCCCAGTATGGTGAATTTGCCTATGTCTCCTTGCAGTTTTGTCAATTTTTGATTTATATATTTTGAGGCTATATTATTAGGTGTATAAGTTCAGAATTATCTTCTTGGTGAACTGAACATTTCATCATTATGTACTGGCCCTCTTTGCTTTGATAATGGTTCTCACCCTACAGCCTGTTTTATGTCATACTAATATGGATCATATTATTTATATATATAAAAATATCAGAAGAATACAAGTGTTTTGAGGTTTTGCATTTGTCTAACGTTTTTTCATTCTTCTATTTTCAACTTATTAGTCATGCTAATGCACTTTGAAATCACTGTATCATCCCATCATTCTTTGGCTTCCACTGAGGCTAGTGAGAAGTCTGCTGTCAATATAATTCATATTCCTTCATAAATTCTCTCTGGCTGCTTAAAATTTTTTTTTGATGTCCTGTAGTTTTGCTATAACACACGTAAGGGTGGTTTTAAAAAATTAATCCTCCTCAGGATTTGCCAGACTTCCTGAATTTGAGAACTAGATCTCCATCATTCTCCTTCCAAACAGTGCCTCACTCTCTGCTCTGAGGCTCTGATTAGATCTCCCTTCAACCTGTATGTCTCTTAAACTCTTTCATATTTCCCACCTACCTGTCTTGGCCATGTTCTTGCAATTTCTTCATATCTACCTTCCAATTCGTTTACTCTCTAATGCTGCTAAACCCATTTGGCATTTACTTCAATTTCAAATACATATAAATTTATATTTATCAAAGTTATTTGGTATTTTAAAACATATGCTTAACCTTTTTTTGGTATTTAACCACATTACAAGTAATTTTATATTCTGTGATAATTCCAATACTTCTAGTCTCTCTAGGAAGGTCTGACTCTACTCTCTTACCTTGCTCATACTAATGGTACCTTGTTTTCTGATCCATTCTGTCAGTGTTTTTACCTGAGCTCATTATTTCTTGGAATGTTATCTGTAAGAATTCTTTGAGGCCTTGCTAGAAGGTAGGTTTCTCCTAAAAGGATTTGTGTTCTTCTCCGGCAGAGATCTGAAGGTACTACCTGATGGCAATCACTTCAAAATTAAATTTCCACCTGAGGGTTTTTAATACTACACCAGTTCACAAGAATTTGTGCTAAAATCCATTAGTGGATCAGCCTGTCAGGGCCAGGTTGTCCTCATAATCTAGCACCATGGTTCAAAACAGCTCTTTTTTGCTTTGTTTTGTTTTAGCTGGTCTCTCAGCAGAGAGCTAGACAACGCTGGGATAAAAGTTTATCCTTGCATTCAGGAGGGGTTTGTTTGCAGACTTCCCACCTTTTGTAGGCCCTTAGGTCTTGTGGTCCTCTGTGTCCTGTAAGGTGTGAGAACCACAGCCCAGGTTCAGTAGAGTTTGGCAAGTCAGACTGTGTCCCTCCTACTTCTCCAGGTCTTTTTTTTATCTCAAGTTTGCTTTATTTACTCACTAGCTCATTGATTCATTTTAAAGACTGCATATTTCAAAGTACACTTTAAGCTTTTCCAGTGATAGTCTCTGTCCACGTATATAGGTGTCTATCTGCCACAAAGCCAACCCAGGCTATTTTCACCTGCACGTGAAACTATGACTGGTGAAGCAGTGAGTCACAGAAAGAAGAGCAAGAACTTGAAGTTCCCCCTGCATGTCTGAGAAGCAACAGTGTCCAAGGCAGCAGCACGCACAGTGAGAACCACCTTTAAATGTCTTTTGCTGGAAGAACCCACAAACTAATATCTATCAAAGGAGATTAGCCAGACAGCAAGACAGAATATCCTAGTCACCTCAGAAACCTTAACTCTGACACCCTATAATCAATCAGGGTTTATGATTACATTGAAATATAATTTCAACTGAAAAGAAATCAAGAAAATCTCCAAGAAATAGCCAACTCAATGAGGAAATGCAACCTAAGAATTACTGGTATCCCCAAGGGAGACAAAAAGGAGAATAGAGCGGAAAGCATGCCCAAAGAAGTAATAGCAGAGAACTTCCCAAGTCTAGGGAATGAGAGAGAAATGTGCGTGGAGGAAGCTTTGAGATCTCCTAGATTTGTCAATGTAAGAAGACCTACTGCAAGGCATATAGTAGTAAAACTGGCAAAAGTGAAGGACAAAGAAAGAATACTCAGGGCAGCAAGGCAGAAGAAAATAATCTACAAAGGAACCCATATCAGACTTTCAGCAGATTTCTCTGCAGAAACCTTACAAGCTAGGAGAGATTGGAATGACATATTGAAAACTTTAAAAGATAAAAATCTTCAGCCAAGAATACTCTATCCAGCAAAAATATCCTTCAGATATGAGGGAGAAATTAAATCTTTCCCAGACAAACAAAAGCTAATGGACTTCGTAGCCATGAGGTCCCCACTAAAAGAAATACTCAAGAAGGCCCTCATACCTGAAAAAATTAAAAAAGTGAGAAAGGGTCACAAAACACAGAGTAAGGAAACAAAAAGATAGAATCAGAATAAGATAGCAAATATTCAACTATAGCACTAGGATAAAGGGAAGAAAACACCAAAAATGAAGACAACCTTGTCACTTTAACCACAAACTCACGACACAAGTTGGAATAAGAGATGACAATAATAACTTAGGAGGGGAGGAGCAAAGGGACTGAAACAGTTTAGGTTAAGGACACCAGAAAATGAACTATGTTATGCATGAGATTCTGAATACAAACTTCAGGGTAGCCGCTAAACTAAAAAACAGAACAGAGACACAAAAAATGAATGAGGAAAAAGCTAAGAAACCCAGCATAAGAAACTGCAGAAGTCAACAGGTAGGCCAAAACACACAGGACGAGCAACAGAGGAAATGCAGGAAAACCGGACGAGTGACAGAATGACAGCATTAAGCTCTCATGCATCAATAATCACGCTCAATGTAAACGGATTGAACTCTCCAATAAAAAGACACAGAGTGGCAAGATGGATTAAAGAACAAGATCCAACAATCTGTTGCCTCCAGGAAACACACCTCACCTCCAAGGACAAACACAGGCTCAGAGTGAAGGGGTGGAAGACAATACTCCAAGCTAATAGCAAACAAAAGAAAGCAGGTGTCGCAATACTTATATCAGACAAAGCAGATTTCAAGATAAGGCAGGTGGAGAGAGACATAGAGGGTCAGTATACAATGATCAAAGGGACACTACATCAAGAAGAAATAATGCTTATAAATATCTATGCACCCTACACAGGAGCACCAAAGTTCATAAAGCAACTATTAACAAACCTAAAAGAAGATAGCAAAAATAACCCAATAATAGTAGGGGACCTCAACACCCCACTCACATCAATTGACAGATCATCCAGACAGAAAATCAACAAGGAAACAGTGGAATTAAATGAAAAGCTAAAACAGTTGGACTTAACAGACATATACAGAACACTCCATCCAAAAACAGCAGAATACACATTCTTCTCAGGTGCGCATGGAACGTTCTCAAGGATAGACCATATGTTGGGAAACAAGGCAAGCCTCTATAAATTTAAAAAAACTGACATAATAACAAGTATGTTCTCCTATCATAATGCTATAAAGCTATAAATTAATTACAAGAAAAAAGCTGAGAAAGGGACAAAGATGTGGAGATTAAACAATATGCTATTGAACAAGCAATAGATCATTAAAGAAATTAAAGAAGAAATAAAAAAGTTTCTGGAGACAAATGAAAATGATAACATGCCATACCAACTCATAGGAGGTACAGCAAAAGCTGCACTAGGAGGGAAACTCATCGCAATACAAGCACACCTTAACAAACAAGAAAAATCCCAAATAAGCAATCTCAAATTACACCTAACTGAATTAGAGAAAGAAGAACAAACAAAGCCCAAAGTCAGCAGAAGGAGAAAAATAATAAAAATCAGAGCAGAAATAAATGCTATTGAAACGAAAAAGGCAGTAGAAAGGATCAATGAAACAAAGACCTGGTTCTTTGAGAAGATAAATAAAATTGACAAACACCTAGCCAGACTTACAAAGAAAAAAAGAGAGAAAGCTCAAATAAACAAAATCAGAAATGAAAGAGGAGAAATAACAGCAGACTCCACAGAAATACAATGGATTATAAGAGAATACTACGAAAAACTATATGCCAGCAAAATGGATAACCTAGAGGAAATGGATAAATTCTTAGAATCTTACAATCTCCCAAAGCTGAGTCAAGAAGAAGCAGACAATTTGAACAGACCAATCACAAGGAAGGAGATTGAAACAGCAATCAAAAGCATCCCAAAGAATAAAACCCCAGGACCAGATGGCTTTCCTGGGGAATTCTACCAAACTTTCAGAGAGGATTTAATACCTATCCTTTTCAAGCTATTCCAAAAAATTAGGGAGGATGGAACACTTCCTAACACATTCTACGAGGCCAACATCACGCTGATACCAAAGCCTGACAAGGACAGCACGAAAAAGAACTACAGGCCAACATCGCTGATGAACATAGATGCAAAAATTCTCAACATAATTTTGGCAACCTGAATTCAGCAATTCATGAAAAGGATCATACATCATGATCAAGTGGGATTCATATCAGGGACACAGGGATGGTTCAACATCCGCAAATCAATCAATGTGATACACCACATCAACAAATTGAGGAATAAAAACCACATGATCATCTCAATAGATGCAGAGAAAGCATTTGACAAGATCCAACAGCCTTTTATGATAAAAACTCTGAACAAAATGGGGATAGAAGGGAATTACCTCAACATAATAAAGGCCATATATGACAAACCCACAGCCAGCATCATACTCAGTGGGCAAAAACAGAGCACCATACCCCTGAGAACAGGAACAAGACAAGGATGCCCTCTATCACCACTCTTATTTAACATAGTACTGGAGGTTTTGGCCAAAGCAATTAGGCCAGAGAAAGGAATAAAAGGAATCCAAATAGGGAGGGAAGAAGTGAAACTCTCGCTGTTTGCAGACGACATGATGTTATATATAGAAAACCCCAAAGAAACCATTGGAAAACTATTAGAAATAATCAACAACTATAGCAAAGTTGCAGGGTATAAGATCAATTTACATAAATCAGTAGCATTTCTATACTCTAATAACAAACTAACAGAAAAAGAACTCAAGAACACAATACCATTCACAATCGCTACAAAAAGAATAAAATACCCCTGGGTGAATTTAACTAAGGAAGTTAAAAACCTATACGCCGAAAACTACAAGGCTTTTCTGAAAGAAATGGATGATGACATAAAGAGATGGAAAGGCATTCCATGTACTTGGATTGGAAGAATAAACATAGTTAAAATCTCCATTCTACCTAAAGGAATCTACAGATTCAATGGAATCCCAATCAGAATCCCAATGACATTCTTTACAGAAATTGAACAAAGAATCCTAAAATTCATATGGGGCAACAAAAGACCCCAAATTGCTAAAGCAATCCTGAGAAAAAAGAACAAAGCTGGAGGCATCACAATCCCTGACTTCAAAACATATTACAAAGCTACAGTAATCAAAACAGCATGGTACTGGTACAAAAACAGGTGCACAGATCAATGGAACAGAATTGAAAGCCCAGAAATAAAACCACACAGCTATGAACAGCTAATCTTCGACAAAGCAGCTGAGGGCATACAATGGAGAAAAGAAAGTCTTTTCAACAAAAGGTACTGGGAAAACTGGAAAGCCACATGTGAAAGAATGAAAACTGACCATTCTTTTTCACCATTCACCGAAATAAACTCAAAATGGATCCAAGACCCAAAGGTAAGACCTGAAACCATAAGGCTTCTAGAAGAAAACGTAGGCAGTACACTCTTTGACATCAGTATTAAAAGCACCTTTTCGGGCACCACATCTTCTCAGACAAGGGAAACAAGAGAAAGAATAAACAAATGGGACTTCATCAGACTAAAGAGCTTCTTCAAGGCAAAGGAAAACAGGATTGAAACAAAAAAACAACCCACTAACTGAGAAAACATATTTGCAAGTCATACATCTGATAAAGGGTTAATATCCATAATATATAAAGAACACACACAACTCAACAAAAAATCAAACAACCCAACCACAAAATGGGCAGGAGACATGAACAGACATTTCTCCAAAGAAGATATACGGATGGCCAATAGGCACATGAAAAGTTGTTCATCATCGCTGATCACCAGGGAAATGCAAATCAAAACTACACTAAGATATCACCTTACACTCATTAGTATGACAAAAATATCCGTAACAAACGTTGGAGAGGTTGTGGAGAAAAAGGATCCCTCATACACTGTTGCTGGGAATGCAAACTGGTACAGCCACTATGGAAAACAGTATGGAGATTCCTCAAAAAACTAAAAATAGAAATACCATACGATCCAGCCATCCCACTACTGGGTATCTATCCAAAGAACTTGACGTCAGCAATTCCAAAAGTCCCATGCACCCCACTGTTCATTGCAGCATTATTTACAATAGCCAAGAAGTGGAAGCAATCTAAGTGCCCATCAACTGATGACTGGATAAAGAAGATGTGGTATACATATACACAATAGAATACTACTCAGTCATAAAAAAGAACAAAATTGTCCCATTTGCAACAATAAGGATGGACCTTGAGGGAATTATGTTAAGTGAAATAAGCCAGATAGAGGACAATCTCTGTATGACTCCACTCATATGAGGAATTTAAAAATGCAGACAAAGAGAACAGATTAGTGGCTACTGGGGGAAAGGTGGGGTGGGGGGAGGGCACAAAGGGTGAAGGGGTGCACTTACAACACGACTGACAAACAATAATGTACAACTGAAATTTGACAAGATTGTAACCTATCATTAACTCAATAAAAATTAAAAAAAAAATGGGCAGGAGACATGAACAGACATTTCTCCAAAGAAGACATACAGATGGCCAATAGGCACATGAAAAGATGTTCATCATCACTGATCATCAGGGAAATGAAAATCAAAACTCCACTAAGATATCACCTTACACCCATTAGAATGGCAAAAATAACCAAAACAAATAGTAACAAATGTTGGAGAGGTTGTGGAGAAAAAATGATCACTCATACACTGTTGGTGGGAATGCAAACTGGTGCAGCCACTATGGAAAACAGTATGGAGATTCCTCAAAAAATTAAAAATAGAAATACCATATGACCCAGCAATCTCACTACTGGGTATCTATCCAAAGAGCTTGAAGTCAGCAATTCCAAAAGTCCCATGCACCCCTATGTTCATTGCAGCATTATTCACAATAGCCAAGATGTGGAAGCAACCTAAGTGCCCATCAAGTGATGATTGGATAAAGAAGATATGGCATATATACACAATGGGATACTATTCAGCCGTAAAAAAGAATAAAATCGTCCCAATCGCAACAACATGGATGGACCTTGAGGGAATTATGTTAAGTGAAATAAGCCAGATAGAGAAGGACAATCTCTGTATGACTCCACTCATATGAGGAATTTAAACATGTGGACAAAGAGAACAGATTAGTGTTTTCCAGGGGAAAGGGGGGGGTGGGGGTGGGCACAAAGGGAGAAGGTTTGCACCTACAACATGACTGACAAGCAATAATGTACAACTGAAATTTCATAAGATTGTAAACTATCATAAATTCAATAAAAATTAACTTAAAAAATATATAATTTCACATTCAATAATTTACCATATAGCATTTCCATGTTTAAAAACAAACACACACACACATATCTTAACATAATAACCACATACCTTGAAAGCCCTTCTGGCCTACAAAATAAATCTTACAATTAAATCTTTATACAGCAGGATTTTCAATGTGAACACATTACGACCTGTCTGACACAGAATCCCTCACAATGAATTCTAAAGTGGCGGCAAATACCAGGTGAGGCCTCACTGAAGCATGCTCTGTTCCCTCCGGGGGGCCGCTCATGCAGTTGCTTCTGCCCAGAATGCTGTTCCTATCCCAGCTCCCACTCATCATACCTCTCAGTGCATCTCTAGCAAGTCTTCCCTGATATGTGCCCAGATTTAGTTTCTTGCCATCTGTTTCCAAGCTTTGTTCCCCATGATTTCAAGATTACACATACTCGGGACACAGTAGGCCCTAACAAATGTTAGCTCCCTTTCTCTGAGCAGTGTGGCTAAAGAACAATGTGGGCCAGAGCCGTAAGAGGAAGGACAGCTTCCTGGAAAAAGTAAATTTTATGCTGGGCTAGACAGAGACAGGTAGGATTTAAATAAGTGAAGAGAAGGGCTGGGCTGAAGACACAAAGGCAGTAATAAGAAGACTGGCCACATGTCCGGGGAGCAGCCGATGGTGAGGCTGGATGGGTGAGGTGAGACGAGATGTAATGGAACGTGAATGTCAAGCAGCACCCTGGCACACCCTCACCTGTGCTCACTGAAGACAGAGGTATGCAGAACCGTCTTCTCCAGCAGCTCAATCAGTTCGTTAGGCAGGTCAGCTGTCATGAAGGCCTTGACAGTGACTGAGACCTCTTCAGGATCCTGTGTTTCTGACAATGCTGTTTGTACCAACTGGTTTAAAAAATCATTAGAAAGGTTACATAAAGTTCTTTCAAGATGGTATCTTTGAAGCTAAACAGAAGGGAAAGATTCCTCCAAGACAGTCTGGAATAGAAAATGGGAGATTTCTCACGGTACAAAGGAAAGGGTGTTTAAAGGAGTCAATCTCAGGGATTTCTCTGTTTGCCCTATTTTAACAATTTTTTTCTCTCACATCAAAAGGGCTACAGACTTATCTCTGCACCAATGACCATACTGTAAATTTACTCCAAAGCCAGGAACACAGTGCACTAAGCAGGTAGCTGAGACGCATGTCTGCTCTCATCTTCGTTTTCGTAAGCCATTGTTCATAGCAAATGTGGCCTCCACAGGGACCCCACTGGCCCCTTGATAGCCTAGAGCACCGCCGCGGCTGTGGTCCAGCCCACCTGCAGGGATGCAGTCAAGCACACCCCGAGCCAGAGCCCTCAGAATCATGCTCTGAAGGAAAGGCCAACAAAAGACTGGCCACGCACCCCTGATTCAACTACGGGTGTCTCACCTACAAGAAAACGTACAAATTGGGCAAAAAGACATTTTTCCAAAGAATACAATTACCAAATAATAGCCAGCTAGGAGACCAGCACTGTACTCTTTGCACTTCATACCAGGGGCCTTTGGCGACTTCAGGATCTATCATTTCTGTCAAGTTTCTGGTTTTCATCAGGTGGGCAATAGCAGTCCACTAATGAGGAAGAACAGACAGCTCTGAGGAGGTCTGACACGCTGACGTACACCTCTGGCCATGAACTTTCACCATGCAATCGTGAAGGGCTTCAATGGAACTAGGATCAAGGTCAGCCTAGTCCACCTTACAAGCGGCCACTACATACTCCACGGCACCGTAAGAGACAAAAGTTCTTGCTCTAAGGAGTTTTTAACAATCCCAATACACATGCAGAGGAGGTCGAGAAAAGGGGCTACTGCAGTAGGTAACAAGCCGCGTACACTCAAGGGAAAGGACAGCTGCGACATAGCAAACCAAGTCCACTCAGAGGAGATGTGCTTTCAATTCTCGAAAACCTTACAGCACTCGAAATACACACTGGTTGTTCTAAGGGCAAAAATAAATTTCTGCCATCTATTTGAGTCAAACAGGATGCCCAACCTAAGGTCACCTCAGAACACTGCTTCCTGTAAGTAAACTTTCCATAATGAGTTTCTACTCCAGACCTAAAAGCAGTCTGCCACTGCCATCACACATTCCCTCTAATTAGAAGGGCACTGCAGGAGAATGTCCCCAGGAGGCGGTTATGAATATTCAGTCACAGCAGACATAATGACAGGACCAGTGGCTCCACACAGACACGGGGAGACCCAGAGGCACCCACTGGCTTCAGTTCAGCGTAACGTTAAAGCTGCTCTTCCTGGTTCCAATATGATGTGACCTACAAGATGCACGAGGCAGCAGGACCACAGCTGGAGAAACCTGTTGTCCACGAACTTGAAGGAAGATCCCTAGAGGACTCTTAACCGACTCTGCCCCACGCTCTCTGCTGCTCAGTGTCTCCATCAGGTTTGGATGAAGTGCATTAAACTCTCACGAAAATCTGAGAGATGGATAAGTCCAAAGCTGAATAAAGAAGATTCAAAATAACATGAGCTTCTACACAGCTAGAAGTGTTCCACAATAAAAAGTTTATTAAGAAAAAAATAAAAGCATGGGCATGACAACAGTGGACAGAGAGCAAGAAGGTGAAATTCAGTAGAGATACAGGGGAACGCTAACCCTTGAGTTTAAACAAATGCGCCCAGTGGGCTGGCAACGTCCTCAGGGCAGGTGGGCGCTTTAATTGACCACCTCAGGCTGAATGAAGCCCACTTGTTGGACCAGGATCTCGTTCCCACCTGGTCTTAGGCCAGCCCTGAACACTGTGCTCAGCAGCTAGGGGACAGCGCTGAGGAAGACGAAGGCACCATCTGCTAATGCTGAGGGCCTACAGGAAGCCCACTGAAGGGCGAGGCCAACAACTACCTGTCAGGGTGCACCTAGGAAGGACCCCCTGCCCCAGCACTGCACCCCAGCTCCAAGGAGACGGTGGATGGTCATAAAGGTACAAGGGGCTCCTCAACTAAGGGAAGTCCAGTTGAGACAATGTTGACAGTCACTTAACTTTTGTCAGCAAGGGCTGAGGTGGAAAAATATTAGGACGCAGCATGCAGGCATGCCATCAGATATTCCTTTTACTGAGGCTGAACATCCCTGCTTTAGAGATTAGGGCCAAGCCTGTGCCCTTAACCAATAAACGGCTCCAAGTTAGCGCACCCTTGGGAATGAAACCATTTTTAGGCAAGCTGCTTCTAGAGAGAGAAGAGAGTAGTGAAGGTTTGCAAGATTGTCTGGTCACACGTCTGAGATGTTTTTGATATAATAATCAAACCAGTCACTTGAGCCACAGACGATTAGAGGGCAACATGTGGGCGCACACACGCATACATCCCCCTGCCCTTTCTGTGCCTCACCTGGTCAACCAGCTGTCTCCTGGATGGGCTGGTCTCCTCAAGGTCTTGAGCCCAGAGCTCTGGGTCCTTCCTGTGAACCAGGTAGTGGACCTGGCTTTTGAACAGAGAATTCTCATTGCAAACCTGAAATAAGCATACTTGTGTATAACACAAGCAGCCAACCAATGGAAGCTACTTGAGGGACCCACCCCAGTCAGTTCCCTCTGACCTGACACTTGTGGAAAGCCAGAGCCCAAGAGAGAGATGTAGTGCTTCGACATGAGACCAGCAGCATCCGAAAAGGTTGACAATGCCCTCTTAAGAGCGATGAGCTGTCTCCAAAGGCCCCTTTCTCAGTTTACAACTTACAGCGAGGTGCAGCTCCTCACACATCAAGCCCTCTCTCTAAAGCGGTGTTGCCCAGCAGAAGTTTCCGAGATGAAGATGTTCTGACCTGTGCTGTCCTATAGAGCCACCACTAGCTACAGGAGGCTACCGAGCATTTGAAATGTCGTGGATGAAGGAGAAACCAGTTTTTAATTTTAGTTAATTTAAATTTAAATACTCACATGTAGCTAGCTCTAAACTATCTCTAAAGTATTATCAGAATAGTGTAGAACTGGTATAGAACAGCATATATGATGCAATATTTTAAGGCCTACGAACATTAAAATATGCTTTCATTGACTGAACTTGAGACTCTTTTCTGAATGTTACAATATATCTCCAAAAAACCAACTGTCCATTGGAACATTCCAGTCTGTGAGGGACTTGCTAAGGCCTGGCGGGAATCAGATTCCTTGCATGATCCACGTGTGTCTGCGAATGCAGGCTGCGCCTGTACATAGCAGGCGGCCAGGAGTGGGCTGGCCCAGCGCCAAGCACACAGGTGCCCACTCTGAAATCTCACCACAGCTCTCCTGCCCAAAGAGCAGACCAAGGGCGTCTCTGTCCTATGTGAACTGCCTTACTAAAAGGACACATCACCTCATAGGGCAGATGGATGCAAAGACCTCCAAAAGGTCTTTAACTGCACTTTGTTAAAAAGGTGGTAAATTAAGCCAAAAGGTGGCTTATGGTATCAAACTAACTAAAGTCCCCAGGCTCCCCAGAGACTCGCAGGTGGGGGGATATGTCCGCCCAGATTGTCGCTTCGGTGGTGTGTCCAAAGTGAGAGTAGGATGAGAAAAGTGAGCTGCTCTTGATCTTCAGCTCTGGATGCCTGATGCCTAATAGACTCCTTCCCCAGTTGTGACTTTCTACTGTGCTGCCAGATGCCCTGAGGTGCTGGGGGCAAACAGACCAGCTGCCCACAAGGAGCTTACAGTCAGACAAACGTCAGATGCATGCACATGAGATTTCTGCAGTTTTAGGTCATGTGGTTAAGTATCAACAGCTCAACCTAAAAAAGTAATTGAATACATGTAGAACCAAGCCAAGGCAGAGGTAAGCAGGAGGCCTGGGGGAACATTCCAAAGAGGGGCCAGTGAAAGCTCCGTGGTTGGGAAGAGATGGCGAAGGGCGTGTGTAAGGGGCTGCGCCCAGAAGAGGGGCAGGAAGTGCAAGGGAATGCAGGTGGAGAGGCAAGAGGGGAGGTGGTCAGGTCGGTTGGGGGAGGGTGGCAGTCCACAGAGGAGCTCCTGGGTCAGGTAAGGGGTTCAGTTTTGCCCTCAGGACACCGGGCAGCACTGAAGACTGTAAGCAGAGGACTGACAGGACAGACCAGGGGCCAGTCAGACCTATAGGCACAATACATACAAACAGGGCACGAGCAGGCCAGAGACAAGGTGTCAGAACTGGAAGGAAACTAAGGTTATGGAAATGTGTTTCATGACCCGCCATGGTGAGCTTCAGAAGCAGCCCTCATCAGACCCCACAGACGATGCGTCTGAAGCCCTGCCTCAGGAGGCCTGGCAGCTGAGCATATCTGCTGCACACCTCGATGAGCTCAAGGTCACACTGCCCCCTCTCCCAGGCAAGGCAGGCCAGATGTGGGTCCCTCTTCTCACAGTACTGGCACACCACAAGGCTGCTGTAGTAGGCATTCTCTCTCAGGAAGTGCTCGGGGCTGCTGCTGTCAATGCAGATCTTGGCGAGTGCACTGTGAGTGGCAGGCTCCTCACAGCCTTCATGGCTCCGGGACTCCAGCCAGAGAAGCAGCAGCTTTAGCCTTTGAGAGAAGGAAGCGCACCATTACCAGTCTCAGAGCTAACGTCCAGCCCCTGGACTCTGAAGGTTGCTTCTAGAAACAAAATAATCTCCCATTTCATTAACCCCACGTTGCTCTAGGGACCAAGACAGATTTGAGTTCCAGATGTCAATTGTTAAATTTTTCCCAAAGGTCTTCAATATCAATAGAAATAACTCACTAGTAGATCTAAACATGAAAGACCAGCCAGAGACAGTCAGTCCTGGGGCCAGGAGGCTAACGTGAAGGGATCGTAGAGAATCAGTCAGGGACTTAAAAACAAACACTAGACCCCAAGGGTACAAGAAGATACCAAGCTACAATACCTTACCTGTTTCCGTTTTCTACTTCAGCCACCAGCTCATCAGTGGAGAACTGTCCTCTCACCACCATGATTAGGTTTTTAATATCCTCAGAACAATCCACATCAAGCAGCCCTCCAACCACGGCTGGGATTCGGCCAGGGTTGACCTAGAATGGGCAAGGTGGTGACTTCAGTGCTGCATGCACAGGTCATTGCCCCAAGGCCCCCAAGACTTGGACAGTATGGTCAAAAACCTGAAAGGGCTCCTGTGATGAAGCGAACTTTTCCCCCTCCAAAATTCATGTTGAAGCTCTAACCCCAGATGTGACTGTATTTCAAGATAGGCCTTTGGAGGAGATAATTAAAGTTAAATGAAGTCATAAGGCTGGGGCCCTAATCCCATGGGACTGGTGTACTTATAAGAAGAGGAAGAGGAGCCAGCCCGGTGGCGCAGCGGTTAAGTGCGCATGTTCTGCTTCTCGGCAGCCCGGGGTTTGCTGGTTTGGATCCCGGGTATGGATATGGCACCACTTGGCAAAAGCCATGCTGTGGTAGGCGTCCCATGCATAAAGTAGAGGAAGATGGGCATGGATGTTAGCTCAGGGCCAGTCTTCCTCAGTAAAAAGAGGAGGATTGGGAGTAGTTACTCAGGGCTAATCTTCCTCAAAAAAGAAAAAAAACACAGAGAAAGAGACAGCAGGGGCACAGGCAAAGAGAAAACACCATGTGAGGACACAGACAGAAGGTGGCTGTCTGCAAGCCGAGAGAGGCCTTGGAAGGAATCAAGCCAAGGTGGCAGGGTCAGCACCTTGATCTTGGACTTTCAGCTTCCAGAACTGTGAGAAAAAAATGTTTGCTGTTGAAAATCTTTGCCTGGTCTGTGGAATTCTGCTATGGCAGCCTGAGCTGACTTAAGACATTACCCTTCAAACTACCAGTCTCAGACACACTCAGGGGTCAGAGGCAGCCTCTTAGGTATAGACTATTATCACCAACCACCAACCGAGGCACAAAGGCAGCCAAACGTCACCTGGGAGCCAGCAGTGATGGTCCCAGCAGTACCTTTTGAATGTAGATCTCTATATACTTCTGCAGGTTGTTTCGGTATAAGTACAGGACGAGGTCGTGGACAAAGTCAAAGCCATCACACACAATGATGAAGGGGAACTGGTCTGTGAGGCTGGCCTCCTATGTGTTAGAAAGCAGAGTACATGTCAGGCAGTGAGGGCCCCAGCGCAGGAATGGCACTGCTTCTGCCAGCACAGTGGCCCCACAGGAGAGTTAAGACAAGACTCTGTTCTAGATATGTCGTCTTTTTAAGGTGTTTGCTTTTGGGGATGTACTATTTGCTTTCAGAAACATGTAGGGGAAAGAAAATAGTATTTGGTAAAGAAAAAAAGAACTCTGCTAAATTTTGGAATAATATTCCAAATTGGCCCAAAATGAAACATTTTTTAAGACAAGTAGCTAATTATGCATAAATCTGACCCAGACCAGGCAGCAGAGAGTGGGCGGCTCTCAAGAACACCTGCCAGTAAGGGCTGCCTTTTCAGACGAGCAGTAATACTCCATGGAACATCACCTGTCAATGCAGGGGGCTGCCCCCAACACGTGCTTTCCACACCCAGCAACCCACCACACTCATGTCTCCCCTTTTTGGCCATACCTAGACCACACTGCTCAGGTTCAAATGCACCCTTGCAGTCTTGGGTGTGGCCATGTGACCCAGTCTCCTCTAACAGAAAATGAATCAAAGTGTCATGTGCCACTTCCAGCCTCACCCATAAAAACATCCATGCTGGCTCCTCTGTATTCTTTCCTTCTTCCAGTTGACCAGGAAGGCGATGTTCAGGGCTACATGTTGAAGATGGCAAAGTAGTCACGAGCTCAGTCCATGAAAGATGGTAGGAAAAGAAGCCACCTCCCTTACCGCCACGTCCACTCAGAACTGTGCATGAGAAAGAAATCGACTTGTGTTTTATGCCACCAGTAGTGGGGGGTTCACTTGCTGCTGCAGCCTTGCCCAGCCTCATTAACAAGGGCACAGCTGGGGGTGCTGCTGAAATACACAGCAGCAGGACACTAACTCTCCACTCCCACGTCAGCCAATTAAGAGCACGGCCTCAAGCTTCTTTCCACAGAAGAGTCGTAAAACAACTAGTGGGTTCCTCTAAGAACTTTAGACCTCAGAGTAGAGTGCTGTCACTGGGGACCTAGGCAACACTGGGGAGACAAACCCAGCTTTCCAACTCTTGGGCAGCTGGCTGACGGTTTGCTCAAGGAAGGAGGGAACGCACAGACACACTCACCTTCAGAAAGTTCTTCACCTGCTCCGGGTGGTAGCAATTATCCTTCCGGCATATCCTCTCCACCACCTTGATCTGCCCCGTCTTACAGGCAGCCTGAATGTATTTCAAGTGCACATCTGGATCCTGGCTGAAGTTCACAATTGAACCCAGGAAGTAGAATAGGCCTAAGAAGAGAGACTGTTCCATTTTGTGCCCTTCTAATACCAACGACCTTCTCCAAGGTTGTAGCCCACCTGCCTTTGACGGCCCAGCCCACAATGACCTTGCTCTGTTTTCCAAGTACCCACAGCCCACACAGAATTTATAATCTATGTGAAGTTCGACAGCTCTGGCATCTCCCCAAAATAGCTAATCAGAATTCCACCAAATTTGGGAGGTATATCTGGGACGTTCTGATGTAAAATACGCGCTATGTATGTACATGGAATCCTTCTCGGGGGCCCAGGTACACTAGATGGTCATCTTCAAGAATAATTCAAACTGAGGTAAGGTAAGAGGGCTCTGTGACTGTTGCTCTAAAAAGACATGCCAGGAACAGAGGAAAAAGCAATGGCTTCAAATAGGAGCCTCCAAATGAAGAGTCTGCTACCTAACACTGAGCTGATGGCACAAACGTGAGCCACCATGGACTGGGTTCCATAACACCCAGAGGCACGGATTTCCTAACCATTACAGGCTCCAGCCAGGAGGTACCGGTAACAATAGCAGGACATGACACCCCCGAGAAGACCACTTTCCCCAAGCAGGTCTTTGGCTGTAAGCTGGGGATGGAACCAGCAGCCCCAAGGCGATGGTTCCCACCAACCCTACCCTACCGCCATCTCCCATCCCAGAACCACCCCACTGCTGCTGCAGCAGACTTTCCTCCGATGGCATCTTCTTACCAGAAGGCCAGCCTGAGTGAGAGCAGGTCTTCCCCTCATTCCTCCAAAGTCCCAGCATCACTAGGCGCATGGCAGCGGTTTGATGCCTCACTGGACAAATGCTGTGTCTCCACCCTGGGCAAGCCAGACAGCCGCAGCTTGTCCCCAACAGACCCTCACTTGGGAAAGCCACGCCCCACTAGCACATTTCTGGGTGTGATGCTCACAGTAGGGCAAAGGGAAACAACCAGGGCAGGCCCACCAGCCCAGCAACCACATTCCTCAGGAGCTCTGTGGGGTTCTCACTTAGGGGAAGTCATAAGCCCTGGTGACTTTTTCTTTTTTGTAACGCAAGTGCCTGACGTAAGCTTTGATTGGTCAACTTCAAAGAGGGTTATCTCTAATAAACACACTGCCAGCCACAAGCTAGGCTGCCTCTCCCCAAGCTGAGGCGCCTGTTTTGGGGATCTTGGTTGATTTTGATAACTGACCATTTGCGCCACTTGATTTTTCCTTTGCTCTCTTCCTGTGCTTTCAATTCCTGCCCTTACGTTTTAAATTCACCAATAAAGAGTAAGCCCATGAAACCCTAGTCCCCCACCCTCGACCTCAAGAAAAGCAGAACCCCAGGCCTATGTGCTCTCTCTCTTTACCTGCAACCTCACTACATAGTCCCAGGTGTCCTATGTAATTTCCAGGTCCAGTGAGTAATAAACCTTTATTTTTTCAAAGTTTCCTGATGGTTAATGCTTAAGGGCATCTTGCAATCATAAGAAGAACCACAAGGGTCAGTCCAGCCACAATATTAGTTATTGACAGGCTGAGGCCAGCACAAAACACTCACCCTCTATAGGCTGTGCACTCCAGTGCCACTAGTTCAGGGTTTCAGGTGAACTCTGTGGCAGACCGTGCAACAGAGCCACTGGATTTCACAGAGACTCCAGAGACACAAGGGGGATTCTAAGTCTCCCCACACCAACGCCAACCAACTGATTTCTTCGTTTGCAAAAACCAAAAGAGCTACCTAAGCCGGGTGACACACACAAGAGAGCGGGAATCTTCTGCCATTGACCAACACCTGAGGCAGTGAGTGCTACATCCCACTCAGCTTGCAGGAAGACTGTTAGTTTGGGCGGGCAGACAGTGACAGCTGAACAGGAGGCATGGTCAGCTGGAGGCTGCACAGCTTACCTTCGTAACTCTTGAAGGATGCAAACAGTTCCACCAGGGGCTGCGTGCCCAGCTGCTCGTGGTACTTGGAGGTGACCTGCACACACAGCTGAAGGTTCTGTCTGACGCTGGCGGACAGCAGAGCACACAGGCACGCCAGAGAATCCTCCACCAACAAGGAGCCAAAGAAGCTGACAAGCCAATGGGAAGCAAGAAGTGTCTGTCCACAACTATGTACCATCTTTGATGCTTCCACCACTGGAAAGATAACCGGATCAATTTTTCCCTCTGAGTGTCAAAAATATCAAGAATTTCCACTTGAAAGAACAGAAAAGCAACTGTCCCTCGTGGTGAGAAGTGGGAGCTGGGAGTAGACTTGGGACAAGACACTGACCTCAACTGTTTAACAAGCTGTCAGAGACCCTGAGACTCTCCATGGTTGATACTAAACCTATTCTATAAACTGGAATGCAATAGCTATTTAGCTCTCACTAACAGTTTCAGACATCCCTGCTAGAGTTGTCAGTAAGAGGTTCTCTCTATTAGACTAAGTCAAAGGTGACAGAAAGAAAGAGGTGATACAGGGCCAGCTGTGTGGCTGAGCCAAGTGGGTTTTGTGTGTGGGCTGAAAGAGAAATGCACATGGCAGTGACAAGGCTCATGCATAGGAAGGACACATGGCATACTCCCATAACCACCAACTTTGCAGATTTGGAAGCATGTGACCCTAATGGCCAGGTGAAGGCCATCCACAGTGGGAGTGCCCCAGGGGCATGCCATACCTCAGGACTGAGGAGGTGAGTGTGGACCACAGCCCTCTTGATGTCGCACAGGTCAGTGTAGTGCTCTAGTGCCCGCTGCAGGAGGTCTGCCTTTTCACAGAGCTGGGCGTTATGGGCCCTATCATAATGTGTAAACATCTGATTTCCAAGGACGGCATCTGCAACCTGTGAAACAGTGAGTTCAGTAAGAAAGTCTGACTGATGATGATAACTTTTTTTTTTTTTGATGATAACTTTTTAAGAGCAGCTGCTCAACCATGCCTCCGGCACACCTCCAGAACCAGCACTCAGGGGAAGTGGAAAGGCTTCCCATGTCTGGGCCCCTGCACATACCCATGCTTCCAGAGCAGCAGCAGCTGCTTGTGGGTCCTGAGCAGAGTGCTGGCCGTCATTCCAAGTCACCTGAGGCTCTCCCAACAAGGCTCTGTCCTCCTAGTTGCAGAGCTGACCCAGCATTTGTGGCCGAGGCTCTGCCATGAAGCGCTGTTACTGGAATCAGTGCACACTGTTGCTCTGGCTTTTCAACCATCGCATTTGTACAGTTTTCTCTGGGAGGTCAATGTGAGAGCTCCAGTCTACCAAGGCCTCCTTCTTTAATGAGCTCAAGCCTCAGATTAGTAACAGTCAGAATTAGACCTGAAATTAACAAATCCTATTTGTGTTTACCAGACTTCTCTGGTTAAACGCAGAATAAGGAGTGGCAGGTTGCATTTGAAAAACAACACTCCTGGAAAGAATTTTGATGAGGCTTAACATTATCTTTAAATAAGTAACCTCTGTGCTAAGAAGATGCATCAACAGAGGAACTCTGCAGCCTTGCTGAGTGATCTGACCCTCCATGTCTAACTAGCAGCTAGTCTTGATGAGATGCATGCTTGGGGGCTTCACTGGCTGCCTAGCACACTCTTTCCCATTCCTTCCAGGATACAGAACACCAACCAAGTACGTAGAAACCAAAGACCTAGTCTAACACCATGATGCTCCAGGATTACACACGCTCAGGGCTCCCTATGGAGGAAATGATCCAAATCAGGTGCTGAGAGCAGTTTTGTAACATCTGGCACTTATCTGCCGTCCCCACCCTCTGGTTTCCTTCATATCTATTCCTTACTACCCTCTTGTTTGAAACGTTTCCCCTTTATTATAGCAACAGTGCAGTTTAGAGAACTTAGAAAACATAGATAAACCAAAAAGAAAATGTCAACCAAGCTCCAACCTCCAGAGAGGACTGCCCCAGCCTCTCGGGTGCCATGCTCAGTGGCATGCCCATCCAGGCTGCCCTCCTTTGAGGTCAGGGCTCTCCTTAGGTCTATCTGCTCAGTTTCTGAGTTGTGCTTAGTTTCTGTCTCAAATCTCATTTACTAAAAACTGTCATTTATCATCACCAAGTCATCAGAGTTCAACAGAACACCAAACAACAAATCAACTGCACTTGTGTGTCCTAGAGTTGGGATCTGACCCCACAGCAGCAGCTAACTTGTGGATTTGAATAACCTGAGGTAACAGAACAACATAATTAACATATCGTTTCCTAATGGAAAAAAAATATATGATTGTTAAAGAAAAGCAAATGGGAAGACAGATAAGAACAAAGTGAACTTCTACAATCCTATCCACTCAGACAACCATGGTTAACAGCTTGATATAAATTCCCCCAAACTCTTTTCTTTCATGTATATCCAAATGATTTAATCACACCTCCTCTCCAACTGTCAGGTCAAGAAATGCCTCACCATAATGAGATACCACTTCACACCCATTAGGATAGCTATTATTTAAAAAAAAAAAAAAAACCACATGCACAGAAAACAATAAGCATTGGCAAGGATACGGAGAAACTGGACCCCTCATACACTAACTGGTGGGAATGTAAATGGTGCAGCTGCTTGGAATACACTATGGTGGTACCTCAACAAGTTACACATAGAATTATATATGATTCAGCAATTCCACTTCGGGGTATATGCCAAAAAGAACTGAAACAGGGCCTCAAACTGATAGTTGTACACCAATGTTCATAGCAGCACTATTCACAACAACCAAAAGGTGAAAACAACCCAAGTGTCCACCAAAAGATGAGTAGATAAACAAAATGTGGCATATATGTACAATGGATTATTATTCAGCCTTAAAAAGGAATGAAATTCTGATATATGCTACAACATGGATGAAGCTGGAAAATACTATGCTAAGTGAAAAAAGTCAGACACTAAAGGACAAATACTGTATGATTTCACTTATATGAAGTGTCTAGAACAGGCAGATTCATAGAGACAGAAAGTAAAACCGACGTTACCAGAGGATGGGGGAGGGGACGGAGACTTATTGCTTAATGGGTACAGAATTTCCGTTTGTGGTGATGAAAAAGATCTGGAAATTTATAGTGGTGATGGTTGTACAACATCGCAAATGTACCTAATGCCATTTAATTGCACACTTAAAAATGGTTAAAATGGTCAATTTTGTTACATATATTTTATCACAACGAGAAAAAAAAAGGAAAAGAAATGATGCCCTAATTGTAACTGTTTCTATGAAAGTCTTGCACCGTGGATTCTGAGAGTCCCTGGCAGGAAAATCCTGGACAATGTCCACTCAGGCAAAGAAAAAGCCCTGGCACAAGCACAACCCAGCCCAAAGCCACTCCCTCTCAGTGTGTGAGTCCCATGCAGAAGCGAGATAAGTGTGCAGGCCCTTGGTTTCAGCCTAGAAATGTCACTTGCCTGGGGTGCATGAATCAGGTTCATTTCCAAAAGGCGAGTCTGGAGGTGCCCCTCAGATGGGCGATTATTCTTCAAGGCGTCCAACAAGAAGGAAGTCCACTCCTGAATTAAACTGTTTTCCATGAAAACGGCTACAATCTGAAACAGATCGCAAGCCACATACTTACTCAAAGGAAACTGTTCTGTTTTCCTATTGAAATAGTTCCTGAAATTGAATCTCATTTAGAAATTCAACAATTGGTTCCTTCTTCTGCATTTTCTTACATCATCAAAATTCATGTAATTTGGGGCCAGTCCCGTGGCCGAGTGGTTAAGTTCGCGCACTCTGCTGTGGTGGCCTAGGGTTTCACCGGTTCGAATCCTGGGTGCGGACATGGCACTGCTCATCAGGCCATGCTGAGGCGGCGTCCCACATGCCACAGCTAGAAGGACCCACAACTAAGAATATACTACTATGTACCAGGGGGCATTGGGGAGGAAAAGGAAAAAACAAAATCTTAAAAAAAAAATTAATGTAATTCATAGCTATTCTTTAATAGTAGGTAATTCTGTGAAATTTCATCACCTACGTCATATTCACCAACAAGGCATTTTACTCGAGTAGATTAAAGAATGTACTTTTGTCACATATGAATCCCCAGAATCCTCTGAAGTAGTCAAGCAATCTTAACAATCCATTCCTTAATCAAATCCTAGAGGCAAGTCAATACCTGGTGTGTAGCCCATATACTATCGGTATTTTATTCAGACACAACTGGGAAAATCCAAACATTGACTTAGACGCCAATCATTAAGGTTAAACTGATGTTAAAGAATTAAAAAGCCTTAATAAGAGGTGATATATAGGTAATAAATGTACTAATTGAGTAATTGTTCCCATATTCAAAGTATATCAGGAAAGCTTCTAATAAAAATACTTTAAAAATATGAAATACAATCCAGGTGTAAACTGGAGCCTTCCTTCCCCTTGAGATCTACATACATTTGGTTCAAACCCCTTAATCATGATCTCCAAAATATCTGCAAATTCCAAGACATATAAACCCAATATAATCGTATTTATTCCTATACAGGCTGTTGGTCTTGTTGCCTTGCTTCAAGCTTCGTTACATACCTCTGTATTACCGAGAGCCCCTTGGACACAGTGTACTGAAGGTGGCTTGTCATGTGTTCACATCTAAATACTAAGTAGGTTATACTAAAACAACAGGCTTACGTTTATCTGACTCCAGGTTAGTCAGACAGCCATGAGATGAAAGTCTGCAGACTTGAGGGCACTCACCATGACCAGGCACTCAGGCAAAGCTCAGGCCTCTTGTCACAAGGGATAACAAGGTGGTGACTAGGGTGCAGGTGGGATTACCATCGTAAAACGACATCCTCACACCCTACCACCAATCACCACACAGAAACAAGACCCTCACAACTCAACACACAATCTAAAATACTTCAAAACAAAGGGAAACAACAAGTATTCAAATAATAAAAGACTAGAAGACAAGCTCCCCTAGTACGTCAGATTTTTTAAAACTGGAAGATTAATAGCAAGCAAGCAAAGAAAACAATCGAGACACTGGGAACAGGAAAATAAATAAAAGAGACTCTTCTAGACGGCTATACAAAGCCACGGAAAGCTGCCTCAAGCCAGGCTCACCTGGTCAGTGTTGGCCAGTGGCTGTTCACCCTACACGAGCATTTGAGAAAACTGTAGGCCCTGGTCTGGGCTGATCCTCATCACACTCCTCAGCAAAAAGATCCGGTCTAGGGCATAGCCAACCTAGAAGCAAGGAGACAGCCATTGGGAAAATAAACAAAACACCTTCAGTGTTAAAAAAAAAAGTAGTTCCCAATTGCCTGCTGATGAGTGCAACAAGCTAAAAGAAGAGATTTCCAAAATGAAAGCATTCTTGGCTCGAAAAAGATAGTGAAACAGGAGAAAACATAAGGTAGGCAGCATCTTCCCTTCAGCTAGCATCACTGAAGTGCTTCGAAATGGCACACAAAAAGACGGCATCTGAGCAAGAAGGCTCTGGAAGCTCCGGCACTGGGAAACTAAAGGAAGAGCAGAAGGAGGAGAAACAGGACTAGCAGTAAACTTGGAAGCTGAAAGGACAACATACCATGACACTTGGGAGTGAAGGGACTTCCTGAGCAGATACGGGCAAATCTCAGTCTTTTACTGTTTTCACAGTATTCTATATATAATTTCCTTAATATGTACATTTAGTGACTGTTAGCTAATGATGATTAAATGAGCGATAATTTCAACAGTACAAAGTTCAAAATATTCCGTTCCTAGCCTGTCATCATTTTTCAGCTGCATGTAAAAGGGAGGGGGAGATGATTTATTTATTATTATAAAGATTTAATGTTTTTCGGTGCTGATAAAAAAAAGAAAAAACTTCCCCATCCTTTGTTTCAAACAAAGAAATAAAGAATGCTATGTGCTATGTGTTTGTGCTGGCCCTCTGCCAAACATAACATGCAACCCAGAGTACAGATTCCATGTACACAGAGGCACAGTCAACTACACAAACAGCCCAGACCACAAAGAAGGCACCCCAGCCAGTGTGCAAGCTCCAATCAACACCCAGCACAGTGGCCAGTGGGCTGCGGGGATAAAGCCTGGGAGCCCACCAAAACATCGAACTAACACACAGAGGGCGCTGAGGGGGAACGGAGAAGGGAGAAAAAGAACAAGAGAAAATGACAAGAAAGCCCCAAATGGAAAAGAGATGGGAAGACTGTAAACAGAAGACAGGAAAATAAAAAACTGAGAAAAATAAAATACGACCATTATCAACGAGTGACAGAGGTAAACAGCAGCACTGACAACTCTCTCAGACAAGAGTACTCACGCAGAAGGGCATTCTATAAACTTCAGAATCAGCAACCACCCAACCACAAATTAACTATCTGTGAAATGCTAATGGTTAAACACACATTACCTTTTTGGCACAGAGCACAATTTTTTGGAATTGGCCTGTTTCTGCAAAACACTGGATAACTTCGCTTGGCACGTTTGCCTGAAGGTACACACTCAGAGCGAGTGTAGGGTCAGCAGTTTTGACCAAATCTCCAAGTTCTTTGGAACACTCCGGCTGCAGTGTGCCAAAGGGACAAGGCGAGATTAGGACGAGAGGAATAGTGAGCCTGGACCTAGTCTTCAAACTGTGCTGGGGGCTGTGATTTCACAAGTGTCTGCACCTTGTCTTCCTTCAGCTGCTTTTCTAAGAGTTCTTGCGCCACTGCTGAAGAACTGGACGGCAGAGTTCTAAGGATTCAAGTTGGCTGAGCTGACCTGGTCAAGCAGGATTCCAAAGGACTGGAGCGGAGGAGAAGCCTGCCCAGGCTGGGTGGGATACTCTGGAACTTCTGAACCGTGTCGTTGGTATGCAGGATTCCTTAATAACAAATGGAAATGCAGGTCGTTTTGTTGTAGTCACAGGTCATCCCTTCATTTAACTTGATTGTATAAAAAAAGTCTGCCAAGAGAAATTCTGTACTGAATTATCAGTGACAAAAAGTCCTCTAGCAAGGCAACGGCTTCTGCCTTCAGCAACGACCCCATTGCAGTGGTCTCAGTCCCAGGGGCTGTCTCTACTTAGGGTCCTCCATCTCCCCTAGCAGATGGCAGGGGGAATCAGGTTTCTGCATCAGTGCCGCAGTAGCGGAGTTCTACCATCACTACATTCTCTCAGATGAAGGCTAGAAATGTTTTGTGCATAAGCATCACTGAAAAGACAGGAAAAATCCTTCCAAGGAGAAGCAAGTGAAAAGCCTTTATCTACTACTCATCAGGAGAAGATCCAATCCCAGGACAATTTATCCTAATGAAACAAATCAAAGAAAATGCCCTAAGCTTGGGTGCTGGCCCTGTGGCAGAGAGGTTAAGTTCATGCACTCTGCTTTGGCAGCCCAAGGCTTTACTAGTTTGGATCCTGGGCACAGACATGGCACTGCTCGTCAGGCCATGCTGAGGTAACATCCCACATATCACAACCAGAAGGGCCTACAACTAGAATATACAACTATGTACTAGGGGGCTCTGGGGAGAAGAAGAAAAAAAAAAAGGATGACTGGCAACAGATGTCAGCTTAGGCGCCAATCTTAATAAAAAAAATAAAAGAAAGAAAATGCCCTAAGCCGTACTGTTGTACTTCAGAAGAGTGGAGAAAGTCCAGAGCAGAAATACGACTAAATAAAACAGGGTACAACCACTTGATGTATTAGACAGTTATGTATTTGCTAAGCTAAGAAGTTGGGTGAGAAATATGTATGCACATAGACAAGAAGTGGAAGAAAACGAAAAAGACTACATCATTGCAGCAAGATTGTGCTTTTTGTTCATTTGTTTCCATTACTGTCATGCCATTGGCAGAACACTGTAAAGCCGAAAACTAACAGAACACCACGATACTACAGCATCAGTAATGGAAAGCTTTTAGGATTTGTTTCACTCTCAGGATGGCACACATGTTCAAGTGTTGTTACCTTTGGTGCAGATGCTGCTACTTTGGCAGTTTCAGCACTGCTCCCCCGTGCAAACAGGGTACTGAATTTTCTCTCAAATAACTCCTCTGCCCCAGCGAGGTTACCAAAAATGGCCAAATGCAGACCAAGGTTTGGATTCTGAAGCACGTTGGTTGCATAATTCACAATGTTATCTTCCTCAACACGAACTGACAGCACCTACAAGGACCCAACAAATGAGACTAGTTAAGCCTAGAAAAGTGCTCCATACACACACACCGCTACATTCAACTCACAGGAGTATCAGCAAAGGTCTAAGGCTCATGCTGAGCACACTCACAACGCTGGCCTTAATGGTGACAGAATGCAAAGGGGCCTAACGCCTAAAGGTAACACAATAGAACATCATGGTACTACTACAGCGTGGGGTTCTACACAGTTGTTTAAAAGACTATAAAAATATTAAATGAGAGAAATATAAAGTTGCATGGGCATTAACTAGAGATGCATTTGGGATGACAACCATGCCAAAATGACCCGTTTGGGTGGAATTGACAATTTTTCCTCTCAAATTTTTTTTTAAGCACAGATTTTCTTCTTTTAACTGTCTTTTTAACTTTGGTTGAGAAAGGTAACCTAGGTAGCATAGTATCTGCTTTTTCAACCCTCCTCAGTCAACGTGTGCGTGGCCCGAAGATGTTGGTGGTGTGCATTAGAACTGCTGCTCCACTGGCAGAAGCATCATGCAGGAAGGGAGCTCTTCTCTTCTGAGAATCAATTCTGTCTTAGGAACGGTGCTGTCTGAGAGGTGAAGTGATGATATGAAGAAGGGAGACATGAGTTAAGTTTAATAACTGGAGCTAACTACACCTGATCACTTTTTTTGGAGAAGGAGGAAAAGTTAAGCTCCAGTCTCCAGTGAATGAAAAAGGTGGGAGATGAACCCTCAAAGTTACATACCTGTCCCTTTTTGTTGACACTAATAATTCCAGAGGTAGGTTCATGTGGAGCAGTTACAAAGATTGTGTCAGCACTAACATGGTTCATGTAGATGCACATGCCAGACTCCAGGTCATACATATGAAGATAGCTATACTTTGTGATCACGTAAATAATACCATGTTTAACTCCAATCTATAAGAAGATAGAGAACAGGTGGAAAAGTAGGGAGAAGCCAAATAAAGCAAAAGAGCTCAAGAACGATAAAAGAGGACTTTTGAGTTTTTAGACCAAAAGATCATTTAACATCGCTGGGAGCAGTGCGTCCCTGAGACATGGATCCCAAGTTGATTCTAGTCCTACCCCACTGAGAACTAGTTTTCAAGCCAATCCTTTTCCCAACCACTCTCAAATAAAGGTCCAATAAATCAGGCTGTTCTATCTATTTTTCAGGTAGAGCTATCCTTTCCCTGGTTTCTAACCAAATCCAAAGCAAGCTGCAAATTCATAAAATAAGGGAAAAGTTCTGGATAAAAACCTCAAACACTGAGTTCACATTCCAGCCTGCCCTCTACCACCACTTATTAACCTTTGACCTCTGCCAAGGCCATTGACTCTCACAGAAAAATACTTCACACACAGGAAATCCTGACAGAGTGGGAGAAAGACAGATAAATTTGCCCAATTAGATTATTATAAAACTTACGGTAATTTAAAATATGTTGTACTATGAAATAATTAGCATAGGAAGAGATAAGATGGAACTTAATTGAGAACTCTGAAATAGAATCAAACATATCTAAAAATTTAACATGAATGAGTAGGTATTTCATATCCATGGAAAACAGACTTTAATCAGTATACGATGTTGATATAACCAGCTGGCTATCTGAGGATGGGGAATGAGGGTAAAGAACTGTACCCCTATCTTACTCTTCAGATCAAAGTAAATCCCAGATAGGTCAAAGATTTTTAAATAAAAATTAAAGCTAAGAGAGCAATAGAAGAAAATATGAACATTTTGATCATCTTGTGGTGTAGAATTCTTTTCAAAACATGATACCAAAGCCACATAAAAATGCAAAACTTCTACAAGGTGGGACATACCACAAATAAACTTTTGTTATGACTGGGAAAAAACGTTTATTTGAAACACATCAGGCACTTAGTATTCCAAAACTATGGAGAGTTCTTACAAATAAGATAAAGAGGGAAAACGCTAAGATCAGGAAGAGGCAATTAACAAGATGCATATGAATGACTGGTAAACCCATTCCATCTTCACAATAATCTCAGGAAGGACATGAACACCGCTGGACACTGTCCAGCTCTGAGAGGTGGCGTCGGCAGAGTGTGAACTGGCCGGCATGATCATGAGAGTCAGTGACATGCACACGTCCCTGACCTACCAGTTTCATTTTTAGGAGTTTATCCTTGGATTTTTGGACCAATGCACAAAGAGGTATGGACAACAATATTCCCATAAGTGTTTACTGTAAATGTAAATACCCATCACAAAGGATTGCCTAAATGAGTTATAGCACATCCACAGAACAGACGGTGCAGACATTAAATACATACGTGTATTTTATTGGCATAGAATGGTCTACAACATAGTGAGAGAAGGTTGTAAAGTGCAAAGCCATTTCATAGGAGTCTACTTGTATATATCTGCATAAATGCATGCACGTGAAGATATTCCCAAGGGATGGGCAAAAGTATCAGCTGTGGCAGGATTTCAGTTATTTAATTCTGCTGTTACACTTACTGATACTGTTGGAAATTTACGGACAATGTATATTTTTGTAAGACAGAAAAAAAGCCAATTTCACTCTGGGAAAAAAATCGCATTCTTTGATTATGTAACTACTTCCAGAAATCTAGCTTAAAGAAATTATCATTAATATGGACAAATACTTGAAACAGAAAAAAAGGAAATAATTGAAACATCCTACAATTATGGTACATCCCTAAAAATAATTGTTCATTTCCCCCAATATTCACAAAGAATGTAACACCTTATGGAAATGCCTATAATGTACCGAGCAAAAGAGTAAAAAAAAGAGAGTAGATCACATAATTTTACACATATAGTGTGATCCCAATTTTGTTCAGAAACGGTTTACAACTAAAGTTCTTATATAAAAAGTAGTCAGATCTTTGATATATTTCACATCCAATTGGTTCAGCTACAGATTATTGATTTCTTCTTTATATATTTTTGTACCACAGTGAACATCTAACCTTTTATAATAAAATGGAAAAGACCTGGGACTTTGGTATGTTAGCTGGAAAAAGTCCTGCTGGCAGAAAAGAGTGCTCCTCATCAGAGAGTGCTGAGGCAGCCTGAGCTAGAAGGCGAGCCTCAACGGCATCTTCCCTACGTTCTAATATCAATGTCATCTTCTCCGTGTTCTAGTATCACTGTCATCTTCTCTGTGTGCTAATATCAATGTCATCTTCTCCGTGTTCCAGTATCACTGTCATCTTCTCTGTGTGCTAATATCAATGTCATCTTCTCCGTGTTCTAGTATCAACATCATCTTCTCTGTGCTCTAGTATCACTGTCATCTTCTCTGTGTTCTAATATATCTACTCTGACACGTTCTGAGGCACAAGAGGCCACTATCTGTGAGATCTATGATTCACTCAAACTCAGAGAGCAGTACATTCACACTTGCATAGCCACTGGGAAATCTGTCTGAGCCTCTAGAGGGGAAAAACATATCCACAGCTTTCTTTATAAAAGGTTGGTTTCCTGCTGCGGGCTGTCCGACTTCGATTATGTGCAACTAGGAAAGAGATTTTAGGTCAATCCAAGTAAACGTTCTTGGTGGCAGACTGATGCTAACCAATGAACAGTGGTGAGCAGAGCCTTAGGTCCACGCTCTGTATGACTAATGATAAAACTTACATTCAAACAAACGGTCAAGGTGCTTATGTTATTCACTAACCTGCTCCCTATCACCAAGTACAACAGAAAGAACCAATGCCAGGAAGCCTGAGAAACATTTAGTTCCAGCTTGCTGACCAAGTCACTTCTCCCCTCTCTGGGCCTCAGTGCAGATGCCCATGAAACAAAGGGCTCCAACGGATCTGCTGTCTCTTCCAGCTCTGCCACTCTGACCTCCTGGACACAGCTCAGGCTAACACAAATCAGTTAGTAGACAGGACCACACGACTGAATGCCAAACTCACAAGAGAGTCAGTCGTGGCAGAGCCTGAGTTTTTCAAGGTTATGCTGGAGGATGTAAGGAACTCTGGAGATTCTGGAAGAAAGAGTAGATGAGGCAGCCCATCTCTGCTTTTATCAGAACAGTTTCAGGTTCCTTTCATCTAACGGAAAGTTATCATAGCTAAAACAAGTCTGGAAAAAGTCCCGAGTAGAGGTGGATCAGAGACACAAAACTCAAGGGTTGGAGAGGAGGCTCAGTGAAGCAAACGGATGAGTGTACACTTAAGGACAGTCTGGATTTGGCCCAGCAGAGAGAAGGGGAAATACCAAAGAGGCTTGAGGCAACCAGAGGATGAACTCTGAGAGACGGGCCAGACGGCAGAGGGATGACGCAGCGAGTGACTAGGGGCTACTGTAGGTCAAAATGGGGGGAGACCGAAGCTCCCTGAAGAGGGGCACTTTCAGATAAATGGTAGTTTAGGAAAATCCTTTTCGATGGGCAGAGTGGGTCTGAGGACTTAATAAATGGCTATTTTCTAACCCAAATATGAGTGACAAGGGCCTAGTCGACCACAGACGTGAGAATTGCTAAAGGCTGAACAGTGCCAACAAGAACAGAAAGGAGCTTGAGAGTGGTTTCTTGCTTGGGAGTTGGGAAGGATGGTGGCACTGCCAACAGAAATGGGGCTGTGGGAAGGGAAGCCAGGCTTCTTACGGAGGTGGTGGGAGAAGGGCACGTCTATGGACAAGTGGCGCCCACCTGTGAGAAAGTTAGCAACAAGGAACTGGTGTCCAGACAAAACTCAGATCCATACACGGAGACTGCAGAGCCCTCAGTAAGTACAGCTAGGCTGAATCAGAAGGCAGGCATGTGCAAGGGGCACAGGCGCAGGAAACCACTGAATGGACCACACACCTTCCACTGTGGTAGGGGAAGTGACATTCAATCACAAAATAGGCAGCACTTGGGACAGATGCTGCGGGGGTCTGTGTGGTGGAAGGGGCTGCCAGGAAAGACTGCCCCTGGCCGCAGCTCCACCCTGAAGGAGGGGCCTGCCTGGCAGTCGAGTCTCAGAGATAAGGGAGCCCGCCTGCCTTAGGAGCCCTTCTCTGCCCAGGGCCGCCGTCCACCTACAGAGGGTGTTTCTGGTGTGCTCTTTTCTTCACAGGGAGCTTGGTGGGCAGGTTCTGCTCCTACAAGGGAGCCTGTGGCCACCTAACTCTCTGTGAGGAGGTGAAAAGTCTCATTCTGAGGTGATACAGTAGCAAGCTCTTTGTGTAGGCTGGTATTTTTACCTGAGTCCTATTCTTCTATTGGTTCTCAACCAAGGAGAGCATGAAGTACGTTACACAAGAGACCAAAGTACCCAAGTACGAGGACCTACGAAGAGGAGGTTTGGAAAGCCGCATACTGATTAGAACTCTTCTCTGGGGAACACTTCAGGGCTGGTGACCAACCCAAAACAACGATTTCAGGAAGCGTTTTTGACAAGAGTTTACTGGGATAAGGACTCTGTTTTGAGGCAGCTCTCCAGATGAGCCACAACCCTGGTGCAACCCCAAGTCTCCCCAGCATCATGAACTCTTATACCTCCACATCTCTGCCCACAGCAGCCTTGCCAAACAGGTGCTGGCCATGCCTCGGAGCCTGACAACACTCCACTCGCCCCCAGGGCACAGCCTTTCTCTCTGCAGCTCCCTTGGGGTCTCACCTCCACCCCACCATCTGGGCAGAACCATGCCTCGGTGACGTAGGACCCACGCCTTAGGTAAGGATGGCTGCACTGGCTCTGTCACAGCCATTGCTCCCAGGAGATGGTGGGTGAGAGTAGAAACCAGGCTCCGCTTACCTAGCCCAGGTTCAGCAGGCTCTGTCCAAGAGGACTCTTAGGGAAAGGGACCAATTAAACACTAGTCAACTTGAGGTCACTAACTTTATGCAAAGGTTGGCTGTGAAACCACCAACAGGTACAACAGGTGAATGGTTCTAAACACGGCAAGAGCTTCATTCACATGAAGCACCTGCAGACCATTCCCCACTCCCAGTTATAAATTGGTTTTGAAATGTTGGTTAAGCGGCTACCAATTACACACATACAAACTCCTGACAGACTCAGGACACTCTTCTGAAGGAGGAGACAGAGTAGATCTTACCTTGCCCCCTGCGGGATTGCGTACAGCAAAGCAGAAAAGGGTGGCAGGCTTGGCATTCCCCTCGCTCTTGAACTCTGCAAAAGCAGCAGCAGGGCCTTCTATGGCTTGTGAAACCTTCCTATCCACAGAGTAGAGCTGCATTGCCCCAACCACACGATTTTGCTAAGAAAAGACATTTTGCAATAACGGGAGACAAAAGAGATGGACATAAACAATTGTTAAAATGTTTCTAAAATGAAAGTCTCATACGTTGATATAGTTCCTCTAATAAAAAATAAGTTTATTAGCTAGTAAAAGGCATGAAATAACTCTGAATTTGATAGGGAAAGATGGCTACAAACACCAGAGAAAAAGACTACAAAACAGTAAGATAGACGATCTCAATTTGTAAATGTGTGTGTATACACACAGATACATATATATGTGAGTATGCATATATATACACACATAGACAAACACACATACATTCAGAGAAAGTTAAGTTTTGGGAGGAAAAACTCCAACATGTTAAGAATAGTTTAAATCAGGAGGATGAGATTATGGGCTAATTTTGAAAATAATGTTTTCTGAAATTTCTAATTAGCAAAAATTGTATCTTTTATAAAACTTAGAACTTAACATTTTCTAGCAAAGAATTTCAATACATTTATATCCAATGTTAAATGCTCAAAAAGCTAAGTAAATGGAACATGAAAGCATCACAGTTCAAGCTCCTAGAATTCAACATTCAAACCAGCATCTCTGCCAAATGAACCTCCAAAAGCAGTCTGTGGGCAAAATTCAGATATTCAGTTGATTCCCCACCTACCCACATCTCCTTAAAAGGGGAAAACAAGGAGCTGGTCCAGTGGCGTAGCGTTAAGTTCAGGCACTCTGCTTCAGTGGCCTGGCGTTTGCAGGTTCGCATCCTGGGTGTGGACCTACACAATGCTCATCAAGCCATGCTGTGGTGGCGTCCCACATACAAAATAGGGGAAGACTGGCAACAGATGTTGGCTCAGGGCCAATCTTCCTCACCACAAAAAAGGTGGGGGGGGGGGGACAAAAGCTTCAACTTTTTTCTTTTTAAAGATCTTTTCTATTGCACACACATTAAAACTACTACACAAAACATTGATTCATGCTACAACATGGATGAACTTTGAAAACAAGAAAAGTGAAAGAAGCTAGTCACAAACTGATTCCACATATGAAATATCAAGAATAGAGAAATCTAGAGAGACAGAAAGTAGACTAGCAGTCACCAAGGGCTCAGAGTAGAGAGTAACACAGCAGAAACCCATAGACAAATGGTGTACACTCTAACAGAAGAATGAACAAGGACATTTTAAAATGAGAATAAGGACAGAACAAGATTTCCTCTCCCTAGGAGACAATGGGAAGATTTTCGGCAACATGGCGACAGTAGACTTGAATCCCAGTGCTAGAGAAGATGAAGCTGAAGCCCAGATGAGAAGGCAAAGCAGAGAGAACACCTGAGATCAAGCCTGGAGCCCTGGGCTCTTACTCCACCTGTACTCGCAGACCCACAGGCTACATGTGTAGCCTTGGGCAGTGACCTGCTTCTAAGCCTCAGGCTCCTGTTAGGTGAGGTCCACCTCATGGGGATGGATCTCCTGTGAGTGTTATGTGTGCTTTGGGTTAAGACAAAACAAAAACCATAGCTGCCAAGGATTCAACACAAAAATGCTTTCTTTGTGACAGGCTCTGTGCGAGGGGCTAAGGATAAAGAAAATGAATACAACACAGACCATTTCCTTAAGGACACATGATGAGGGTTTCCAGCAAAGAAGCAAGCAGTTGTAATATAGGGTATTGACTCCTATGACTCATGAAAGAGCGAGATTGCTATGACCTCACGAGTTCGGTGAGTCAGGGAAGGCTTCTCAGTAAGTGACGAGAGCTAACCAGGTGAGGAGGAAAAGTGGTTTCAGAGAGAGGAGTAGTAGCATTTGCAAATGTTTAGACACGGGGTGGCAAACTAAGGCCTGTGGGCCAAAATCCACCCACCATCTTCCCCTCTCCCCTTTTCTTTTGTTGAGGTGAAATTCACATAACATAAAATTAACCATTTTAAAACGTACAACTCATTCAGTGGCCTTTAGTACATTCACAATGTTGTACAACCATCGCTGTCTCTATAGCTCCAAAATATTTTTATCACCCCCCCAAAAAACCCTGTGCCCATTAAACAATTAGTCCCCACCTCTCTTCCTCCCTGGTTGCCCCTGGCAACCACCAACCTGCTTTCTGTCTCTAGAGCTATCCGAATATTTCATACAAATGGAATCATAAAATACGTGGCCTGTTGTGTCTGATTTCTTTCACTTATGAGGTTTTGAGGTTTGTCCATGCTGAAGCATGTGTCAGTACTTCATTCCTTTTTAAGGCTGAACTATATTCCATTTTACATATAAACCACATTTTGTCTACCCATTCATCCACTGGTGAAGATTTGGGTAGTTTCCATCTTTTGGCTATTAGGAATAATGCTGCTATGGACACTTCTGTACAAGTTTTTGCATGGATATACATTTTCATCATTTCTCTTGGGTAGATACTTAGGAGTAGAATTGCTAAGTCAAATGGTAACTCTATGTTTAACTTTCTGAGAAGTCGTCAAACTGTTTTCCAAAGGAGCAGAACCAGTTTACAATCCCACTACTAAGGTATGAGGGTTCCAATTATTCTACATCCTCACCCATACTTATTCTCCATTTTTAAAAAATTACAACCATCCCAATGAGTGGTACCTCACTGTGGTTTTGATTTACAATTCCCTAGTGACTAATGATATTGAGCTTCTTTTCATGTGCTTGTTGGCTATTTGTGTATCTTGGATGAATGTCTATTCAAGTCTTTTTGCCCATTTTTTATTTGGGGTATCTTTCTGATGTTGAGTTGTAAGTGTTCTCTATATATTCTGGATACTAGACTCCTATCAGACACACAATTTGCAAATATTTTCTCCCATTCTGTAGGCTGTTTTTTCACTTTCTTGACAATATCCTTTGAAGCATAAAACTTTTTAATTAAAGTCTAATTTATCTATTTTTTCTTCCATTGTTCATGCTTTTTGTGTTATACCTAAGAATCCACTGCCAAATATGAAGTCATACGTATTTCCCATGTTTGCTTCTAAAGGTTCTATAGTTTTAGCTCTTACATTTAGGTCTTTGATCATTTAGAGTTACTTTTTGTATATGGTGTGAGGTAGGGGCCCAACTCCACTCTTTTGCATGTGGATATCCAGTTGTCCCAGCACCATTTGTTGAAGAGAATACTCTTTCCCCATTGAATGGTCTTGACATCCTTGTTAAAAATTGTCAATTGGCCATGGATGTATGGGTTTATTCCTGGACTCTCAATTCTATTCCATTGATCCACATGTCTACCCTTATGCCTGTGGCACTTTTTGTTGTTAAATGCTTCCATGTTATTGTGATATAATAAGAAATATATATTTGGTCTTGGTCCCTGTTTCCTGGCACAGAACTCCTAAAACCCTTGTAATTTCCTAAGGGATCATGAATGACAGAAGTATCTTTTGTTATAATATATGGTCTTAGTACCCAGTTCCTAACATAAAAGCTTCTAAGACCCTTGGGATCTCCAAAGTGATAAGAGTGCCTTTTTGTATGATAATGAGATGACTGGCAACTGGGGGCCCCTAGATAGCTTCAGGATGGGGTCTGGTCACGGGGAAAACAAAGACGTGATTAGAGGGTTGGAACTTTCAGCCCCACTCCATCCTGACCTCCGGAAAGGGGAGAGGAGCTGGAGATTGAGTTCATCACCAACAACCAATAAATTCTCCATAAAAATCCCTAAACTATGGGGTTCAGAGAGCTTTCCTGTTGATGAACACATCAAGGTGCTGGGAGGATGGACTGCCTAGAGAGGGCATGGAAGCTCCACAGACACCCCCTTCCCCATGCCTTGCCTTATGCATCTCTTCCATGTGGCTGTTCCTAAGTTGTATCCTTTATAATAGACCAGCAAGAGGAAATAAAGTGCCTTCCTGAGTTCTATGAGCCACTCTAGCACGTTATCAAACCTGAGGAAGGGGTTGTAGGAATTCCTGATTTATAGCCTGTCGGTCAGAGGTACAGGTGGCCTAGCACTTGAGACTGGCATCTGAAGGGGTTGGGGCAGTCTTGCGGGACTCACCCCTTAAGTTGCGGGGTCTGCACTAACCCCAGGTAGTTAGTGTCATAACTGAATCGAATTCTTGATCACCCAGTTGGTGTCCATAGAGAACTGGAGAATTTTTTGGTGCAGAAAAACCAACACCTTTGGTGTTAGAAGTATTGTGAGAGCAAAAAGAATTTTTAGCTTGGACCTTTTTTTTTTAGATTTTATTTTTCCTTTTTCTCCCCAAAGCCCCCCGGTACACAGTTGTATATTTTTAGTTGTGGGTCCTTCTAGTTCTGGCACGTGGGACACGGCCTCAGCATGGCCTGACGAGCGGCGCCCTGTCCTCGCCCAGGATCTGAACCAGCGAAATCCCAGGCCGCCGAGGCGGAGAGCATGAACTCAACCACTCGGCCACTGGGCCAGCTCCTAGCTTGGATTTTTTTATTTGTTTGCTTTTATTTTGTCAGTAAGTCATAAACAAGCAACACTGTGATTTCGTCTTTTCTTCTAAAATATTTTCTCAAATGTGATGATTTCCTTGTAAATGAGCATGATTCCCAAGAGGTTTTGTTTTGTTTTGTTTTGCTGAGGAAGATTTGCCCTGAGCTAACATCTGTTGCCAACCTTCCTCTTTTTTCTTGAGGAAGATTTGCCCTGAACTAACATCTGTGCCAGTCTTCCTCCGTTTTCTATGTGGGTTGCTGCCACAGCATGGCTGCTGACCAGTTGTGTAGGTCCACGTCCAGGAACTGAACCTGGGCTGCTGAAGTGGAGCACGCTGAACTTACCCACTAGGCCTAGGTTCCCCCAAGGATATTTTTTAACAACTTTCTTGAGATATAATTCACATACCATATAACTCATTTGTTTAAAACATACCATTCAATGTTTTTCAGTTTATTCACAGGATTGTGCAACCATTACTACAACGTAACTTTAGAACACTTTCACCCCATAAAAGAAACTTCATTAGCAGTCAATCCCCAATTCTCATCTCCCACACTCCACTCCCCATCTAAACAACTACTTACCTATTTTCTGTCTCTATAGATAACTATTATGAACATCTCATATAAATGGAATCATACAATATGTGGTCTTTTGTGATTGATGTCTTTCACTTAGCTTAATATTTCCAAGGTTATTCATGGTATAGCATACATCAGTACTTCATTTCTTTTTACCATCAAATTAATACTCCATTGTATGAATGTACATTTTATTTATGCACTTATCAGTTGACGGACATTTGTCCCACCTGTTTCTGTAAGTAAAGTTGTATTGGCATGCCCACACCCATTCATTTAAATATTGTCTATGGCTGCCTGTAATAAAACTTCAGAGTTGAGTAGTTGCAACAGAGACCATATGGCCCACAAAACCAAAAACATTTACTGTCAGGGCCTTTATAGAAAAAATTTGCTGACCTCTAGTTTAGAAGAATAAAATAAAAGTTAAGTACTGTAGTAAACTGGAGCAAAAGGCTTTCAAGAAAAATATTAGAGGCAAGTAGTTAGTGTGGAATGCATTAACTATAATCTAGTTTTATGACTCTCAGTTTAAAATTCCACCCATGTCCAAGCCCTGAGACATCTTCACTTCCGGAGGAACAAACACATTTCCAGACCAGGTTCAGAACAAAGATCCAGCTTCAAGGAATAAACAGGAAGTTCGAAAGCAAAAAGTTTTCTGGGAAACTACGGGAAGAGTGATAAAGGCTATATCGTGAGTAACTTTCTGTTTCAGTTGAGGGTCCTGTAATTTTTAGAAGCCTCCTTCTACAGCAACATAAAGGCTCAAACAAGCATAGCTTTCCCAACGACTCTTGAATAGCACAGACAGGCTGTGAGAGAGCACTTTCCCAGGTACCCTCCTGACCTCACAAAGGTAGAGTAAATCAATTCTTTCTTTCCACCCCATATTGCCTTAAAAATTTACCATTACAGCATCTGTCACACAGATTTTACCTGTGCTTGTGACACTCACAATTCATCTCACCATCCTTAGGCTGTGTAAGGTTCACTCCTCACCCCTTACATCATAAAAATGCCCCTGTCCTTATTTCCATTAGCAACACCTGCACTGCCCACAACCTCTGCCCACCATAAGGGCCAACAGCATCCGAATCCTTTCAGAGGGACACCAAAGGCAGACAGTAATTCCAGGTAACAGACGATACCCCACAGAAACTGTCCTGGTTATAAAATCATTCCTGTCATGTAAGCTTTGGCATTCAGACTCAAACAAGTTCTCTTATGGGTGACACCATTATAATGTTATTTCATGTTTAGGAGCAATGGGAATGCCCATCATTCCAGATGTGATGTGAGGTTTCCTACAAAGACATTGTCACTCCAGCTTAACCCTCAACCCTAACAATAAGAAATAACGGGCTAAATGGAAGCCTTGGGTCTGTCATTGAAAGGCTCCATGACCCTAAGAAAGTCTCTTAAACTACATCACAAAACTCCCAGGTCACCTGGGAAAACATACTTGTCACTACATTACAGAAGATGAAGGATTACAGCAGAGGTACTTAACTCTCCCTCATCCATGTCCCATTCCAGGACAAACGCCAGGCCATCATGTAACTCTCTTCTCCCCAACAGACACCCAGTCCATCACCAAGTTCTAGATATTTCATCTCGAAAATCTGAAGTCTTGCCTCTCCTGTTCATCTCCAATGCCACTGCCTCCATCTAAATCCCACATGGCTTATTGCTTCTGGGGGTTGCAGAATAGGAGAGACTCCCAACAGTGGAGAGAAGTGCTCCTTCCATCTTTGCTCACTCTTCACCTTTCTCAGACATGCTTCTACTCCAGAACACACTATATGGCTTTATTCCTCTATCTGCCTGTCAACTTGCCTCCCAGCCTCCAGTCTTCAAGGTGAGCCATCATCAACATCACTAATAGCGTTATTTCTACCCCACCACACTGCTGAGAAGGAAAATGAATCACATCACTGTCACTTTAAAACCTGCTGCAGAGAGCTGGCCCTGATGGCCTAAAGGTTAAAGTTCGGCAAGCTCTGCTTCGGTGGTCCGGATTCAGTCCCAGGGTGCAGAACCACCCACTCTTCTATCAGCAGCCATGCTGTGGGAACGGCTCACATAGAAGAACTAGAAGGACCTACAACTAGAATATACAACTATGTACTGGAGGTTTTGGGGAGAAAAAATAAATAAAAATAAAGAAATAAAAGCTGCTGCAGAATTCCCATTGCCTGCAGGACAGAGTAGGCACCTCAGTCTTGCCCCCATCTATTGCTCCAGACTTGCCCTTCTAGCTGCCTCTTATGTACCCTACAGGTACTAGCCACAGTGGACGCCCTCAGACTCCCAGAAAGAGCCATTCTCCTTCATTTCCATGCCTTTGCACACAGTTTCCTCCCAAAGTACACTTTTATAGCAAAGTGCAGCTGAGAGGCCCCCTCTGCTGTGGGCCTTCTGTGACTTAAGGTACTCTCTGATGGCTCCCACAGCACCCTCTTTAATTGTTTGACAGTTTTCTAAGTACTAGAATCCCGCAGTAATGCCTTCCCCACCAGGTTATGGGAGACCATTCAATGGCCAGAATCGGCTAAGACCTAGGTCAGACATCCCGTAGTCCTCAAGTATCTGGTGACTGGATTAGCCACCAGGAAGGAAAAAAGGAAGCATGGCAGAAAGTTACTGCTTTTATTATAAAAGGATATGAGTTGGTAACATTCCATTAAAGCCCTTAAAATAGAGCCCAAAAACTACTTCCTATAAACCTATTGGTTTCAAGTGGCTCTCCAAATTTCCTCAACAATTCACTTCTCAAAACTGTGCAAGAAATAGTTTAGAGAGTAAACATTAGCAACCTGATGAAATATACTAGTTGATAGGCAAAAGTTCAATTAAAATTCTTACATGATCCAAAGTTCGAGTTTCTTTGTAACCCGTTTCTTTCAGTCCCAGGCCTATTTCTTCTGCCTTACACCTACACCAACTTTAACATTAGGCCTCGACATCCTGTCAGACCAGCCCGTGAAAGCAGCCAAAAGCTTACTGGAGCTGAGATGCCAATGAGGAGCAGCCACTTCTGGTACTCATCAGTCTGGTAGTGGATCATCTGGCACCCTGCCAGACTGGGATGTCTATCAAACATCTTCACAGGCTGGGGATCCCCTTCCATGTTCCAGTGGTAGACTGTGGTCTCAGTCACCAGGGCAACAGTGTTCACAGAGACCCATTTCCAGAAAATCATCTCTTCTGCCATCACATGAGACTTCATTTTACTCTTCATCTCAATATTAAAGACGTGAAGTGTCTTCCCAGCTAGCATTTGATGAGATGGAGATTAAAGAAAGATAAATTAAAAATCTGAAAGACAAATTCTTACACTCTTAATTCCCAATCTTTTAAATATTACTTTAAGTTGTACTACTTACGGCTAATCTGAGTAAGAGGTGAAAAAAAGCTGCCTGAAAAGTAACTATACTTTGATGTCTAAATAATGAGAAGAGCCTCTTATGCATTAGATCCTTCTTCAGAAGAATGTAAAAATGTGTGACTATTTACAGAATGTATGAGTAACAATCAGAAATTAGTTCTAGTGAAGCAACTATCAAGAGAATCGGTCTGAGATTGGTTTTAAAATACTTTTATGGATAAGTCAGCATTCTTTCTCTGTTTAGTGTGTCTTACTTTCAGGAAAGAAGGAAACCATTCCTTCAAATTAAACCAACTTCTCCACATAACAGGGTTATTTTGTTTTAAATTCTTAAAAATGCTGGACCAGTGTTGTCAAGTAGAATTTTCTACAATGTTGGAAATGTTCTGTGTTTGCACTGTCCAGTACAGTAGACACTAGCCACATGTGGCTATTAAGTATTTTAAATGTGTCCAGTAAGGCACATTTCAGGAATTGAATTTTTACTTTTATTTAACTTTAATTTAAATTTAAACAGCCTTACATGCTAGTGTCCAACAGGACAGCATGGTTCTAGACCAAAGGCTTTGGCATCCATCCTCTGGCAAGAGACTCACATTGTTTCCATCTCTGGTAAAAAGCTGAGTTCTGATCATGGTATCTATGCAAAATTTAGAGCTAACATGAAATACTCCTTCCCCTTAAGATCAGGACCATGGCAAGGATTATTTCTCGCACAACTTCTATTTGGAGTTTTACTGGATATCCTAGCCAGTGCAATAAGGCAAGAAAACTAGAAGGTACAACAACCAAAAAGAAGTCAAACTGTCTTTATTCACAGACAACATAATTGTTTACAAAGAAAACCCTCAGGAATCTAATCTACAAAACCACCTTGAGAACTAATAAGTGAATATAACAACACAGTAGGTAACCAGGTCAATAAACAAAAATATCAATTGAATTTCTAGATGCTAGGAGCAAACAATTTGGAAATAAAATGTTAAAAAGATAACATCATTAAAAGAAAAAAAACTTGACTAAGAATTCTACACCCAGCAAAACTGTCCTTCAAAAATGAAAGAGAAATTAAGACATTCTCTGGTAAACAAAAGCTGAGGAAGTTTGTTACCACTAGAGCTGTCTTGCAAGAAATGCTAAAGGGGGTCCTGCAGGTGCAAATGAAAGGAAATTAGACAGTAACTTGAAGCTGTATGAAGAAATACAGATCTCAATAAAGGGAGGTAAATACATGGGTAATTATGAAAGCTAGAATTATTGTAACTTTGGCTTGTAACTCCACCTTTTGTTTTCTATATGATTTAAGAGACTAAAACATTAAAAAAACCTATTAGTCTAAAAGCTAGTATTATTGTAACTGGTTTGTAACTATACTTTTTGTTTTCTACATAATTTAAGAGATAAATGCATTAAAAAGAATTATTAGTTTATGTTTTTGTACACACGATGTATAAAGATGTAACTGTGACATCAACAACTGAAAGAGGTAGGGACAGACATGTAAAGGAGCTGAGTTTTTCTATGTTATTGATGTTACACTGGTACAAATTTAAATTAACCTGTTATAATTTTAGGATGTTAAATGCAATCCCTATGGCAACCACAAAGAAAATAGCTACAGAATATACACAAAAGAAATGAGAAGGGAACTAAAATGTTTCACTCAAAAAATCAACTAAACACAAGAAAAGACAGTTGCGCAGGAAATGAGGGACAAAAGAGCCATATGGTATACAGAAAAAAACAGTAAAATACAGAAGTCCCTCCTTATCAGTAATGCATTAAATGTAAATGCATTAAACTCTCAATCAAAAGACAGAAAGTGGCAGAATGGATATAAAAACATGATCCAACTATACGCTGTCTACACAAGACTCACTTTACGTCCAAAGACACAAATAGCTTGAAAATGAAAGTATGGAAAAGATAGTCCATGTAAACAGTAACCAAAAGAGAGCAGGAGTGGCTAATAGCCCCGCAAAATAAACTTTAAATTAAAAAAGGTTAGAAGAGACAAAGAAGGACATCATGTTAAGTGAAATAATCCAGTCACTAAAAGACAAATACTGCATGATTCCACTTATATTAGGTACCTAGAGTAGTCAGAATCATATAGACAGAAGGTAGAATGGTGGTTGCCAGAGACTGGAAGGAGGAAAGAATGAGGAGTTATTGTTTAAGGGGTATACAGTTTCAGCTGTGCAAGAGGAAGGGAGTTCTGGAGACGGATGGTAGTAATGCTTGTACAACAATATGAACATACTTAAGACCACTAACCGTAGACTTAAAAATGGCTAAGATGATAAATTTTATGTTAAATGTATTTAGTCGCCATGAAAAAATAGGTGGAGATTTCAAAATTCCACCAATAATTGATAATAACAACTAGATAGAATAAAAGATCTGAACACTACTAACCAATTCAACCTGACATCTTTAGAACACGTCACTCAACAAGAAAACACATTTTCTTTTCATGTATAACTGAAATATATTCTAAGATAGACCATACATTAGGCTATAAAACAAGTCTCAAGAAATTTAAAAATTTTGAAATCATATAAAATAAGTTCTCGGATTAAAACACATATATTAGAAATCAACAACAAAAGAAGTGTGAGATATTCCCAAATTTTGGAAATTCAGCAACACACTCCTAAATAATCCATGGGTCAAAGAAGAAATTACAAAGAAAATTAGAAAATACGTTGAATTGAATGAAATAAAAAACAGAACATATCAATTTTGGGGTTGCAGCTAAGACAGTGCTTAAACAAAAATATATAGTTTTAAATGTCAAGAGCAGAAAAGAAGATCTCAAATAAATAAACTAAGTTTCCACCTTAAGAAACTAGAAAAAGAAGAGCAAATTAAACCCGAAACAACAAAAAATAGAAATTAAGAGCAGAGCAAAAATCAATAACAGAAAAATCAATGAAACAAAAAGTTGGCTTTTCAAAATAATCAAGAAAATTGACAAACCTTAGTTACATTGATTAAGAAAAAAAGAGAAGACACAAATAACCCAAATCAGGAATGGAAGAGAGGACATCACTGGTGACCCTAAAGAAATTAAAAGAATTATGAGTGAATATTATGAACAATTTTAAGTCAACACAATAGAAGACTTAGATGACTTGGATAAATTCCTAGAACGACAAATTACCAGAAGTGACAAAATAAGAAACAGGAAATCTGAACAGATTCACAGGCATACCTGAGAGATATGGCAGGTGTGTTCCAGATCACCACAATAAAGTGAGTATAGCAATTAAGCAAGTGACATGAATTTTTGGTTTCTCAGTGCATACAAAAGTAATACTTACACTACACTGTAGTCTCTTAAGTGTGCAATAGCATTTTGTCTGAAAAAAGCAATGTATACTCCTTAATTAAAAATATTTTATTGTTCAAAAATTCTAACCACCATCTGAGCCTTCAGGGAGTCGTAATCTTTTTATTGGCAGAGGGTCTTGTAAAAAATGCGATATCTGCAAAGTGCAATAAAGTGAAGGGCAATAAAAGGAGGTATGCCTGTACAGCAAATGAAGAAGTTGAATTCATAGTTTAAAATCTTCTCAAAAAGAAAAGCCCAAGCCCAGAAAGCTATTATTGTTGAATTCTACCAAATACTCAAAGGAAACAGAAATAATGAGTCTTTCACAAACTCTTTCAGAAAGGAGAAGAAGAGGGACCACTTCCCACCTCATTCTATAAGGCGAATACTAATGTAATTACAAAGTCAGACAAAGGCATCACAAGAAAAGAAACCACAGACCAGGTATCACAAAAAATAGAAACATCTTTGGGGGCTGGCCCTGTGGCCTCGTGGTTAAGTTCGTGCGCTCCGCTGCAGGCAGCCCAGTGTTTCGTTGGTTCGAATCCTGGGCACGGACATGGCACTGCTCATCAAACCACGTTGAGGCAGCGTCCCACATGCCACAACTAGAAGGACCAACAACAAAGAATATACAACTATGTACCGGGGGGCTTTGGGGAGAAAAAGGAAAAAATAAAATCTTTAAAATATTAGTGACCCAGGTGCTGGCCTGGTGGCACAGTGGTTAAGTTTGCACTTTTGCCTTGGCAGCCAGGGGTTCGCCGGTTCAGATCCTGGGTGTGGATCTACGCACTGCTTGGCAAGCCATGCTGTGGCAGGCATCCCACATATAAAGGAGAGGAAGATGGGCACAGATGTTAGCTCAGGGCCAGTCTGCCTTAACAAAAAGAGGAGGATTGGTGGCAGATGTTAGCACACAGCTAATCTTGCTCAATAAATACGTAAATAAATAAAGCTCATTGCTTTAAAAAAATAATTAGTGACCCAAATCCAGCATCACACAAAAACAATTATACCCCATGACCAGGCGGGATTCATCCCAGGAATGCAAAGTTGGTTTAACACCCGAAAATCAATTCACATAATACATTACACCAATAAAAGACAAAAACCACGTGATCGTTTCAACAGACGCAGAAAAGGCATTTGATAAAATCCAATACCTTTTCATGTTAAAAACTTTAAACAAAATAGAAATATAAGGGAACTCCCTCAACTTAATAAAGGGTTCATCTACCCAAAACCCACAGCTAACATATTCAATGGTGAAAGACTAAATTCTTTCCCCTAAGATCAGAAACAAGCCAAGTATGTCCATTCTCACCACTTCTATTCAACACTATACTGGATATTCTAGCCAATGCAATGTTGAGACAAACAAACTGAACTCACATTCGAAAAGATGATGTGTACCACTGATACGGTATATCAAAAATCCCAAGAAATCCACTAAAAATGCTAAGAACTAATAAATTAGTTTAGCAAGTGCATAGGATATAGACAAATATATAAAAATCAATTGTATTTCTATATGCTGGTAAAAAACAATCCAAAAATGAAATTAATAAAATAATTTTGTATATAAAAACATCAAAAATAAGACAAGAATAAATTTAACAAAAGAAGTTCACGATTTGTACAGTGAACGTGTAAAACAGCATTTAAAAAAAATGAAAGACCTAAATAAATGGAGAAATAGTCCATGTTGAAGGACTAGAAGACTCAATATTGCCAAGATGGCAATTCTTGCCAAATCCATTGATAAACTCAATGCAATCCCAATCAAAATCCCAGTAGGCTTTGTGTAGTAATTGCCAAATTGATCTTAAAATTTACGTGGAAATTCAAAGGACCTAATTTCAAATAGTTTCAAAAATTATTTTGAAAAATAAAAAGTTAGAGCACCAACATCACCTGATTTCAAATTTACTATTAAGCCACAGTAATGAAGTAATTGGCACAAGGTTGGGTAATAGATGAATGGAACAGAATTAAGAGTCCAGAAATAAGTCCTTATGTTAATGGTCAATTGATTTTCACCCAAAGTACCAAGACAATTCAATGCAGAAGGATAAACTTTTCAAAAAATGGTGCTGGGACAATTGAGTATCTATATTCAAAAAATATATAGAAAAAAATCCCACCAAAAAAGAAAGAAAAAACCCTACACCCTTACCTCACACCATACACAAAAATTAACTTAAAATGGACCACAGACCTAAATGTAGGAGTAAAACTATAAAACCACTAGAAGAAAATATAGAAAACTGTATGACCTTGAGTTAGGCTAATCACTCTTAGATAAGATAGACTCCAAAAGCATGATCCATTAAAGAAAAAAACTGATAAGGTCAACTTTATCAAAATCAAAATTTTTCCCTTTAAAAAATACCATCAGGAAGATAAAAAGACACATTACAGACTGGGGAAAAAAATACATGTAAATCACATAGCTGATAAAGGCTTTATATCCAGAACATATAAAGAACTCTTAAAATTCAATAATAAGACCGCCAATTAAGAAATGGGCAAAAGATTTAAATAGAAAGTTCTCCAAAAAGATATATGAATGGCTAATAATCACATGAAAAGAAAAGATATTTAACATCACTAAGCCTTAGAGAAATGCAAATTAAAAGAACAATGAGGTACTAGTACACAACCACTGGAAGTGCAATGATAAAAAAGTCACTCAAGTGTTGACATGGATGTGAAAAAACAGAATGTAGAGTGGTGCAGCTACCTTGGAAAACAGTTTTGTAGTTTCTTAAAAAGCTAAAGAAATTTACTATATGATCCAGCAATTCAACTCCTAGGTATTTACCCAAGAAAAATGAAAATATATGTCCATACAAAGACTTGCAGGCAAGTGTTAATAGCAGCAATACTCGTAATAGCACAGAACTGGAACGAATCCAAATGTCCATCCACTGGTGAATGGAGAAATAAAGTGTGATATATCCATACAATGGAATATTATTCAACAATAAAAAGGGGGGCTGGCCCAGTGGCACAGTGGTTAAGCGCACACATTCCGCTTCAGTGGCCCAGGGTTCACTGGTTCAGATCCTGGGTGCAGACATGGCACTGCTTGGCACGCTATGCTGTGGTGGGTGTCCCACATATAAAGTAGAGGAAGATGGGCATGGATGTTAGCTCAGGGCCAGCCTTCCTCAGCAAAAGAGGAAGATTGGCAGTAGTTACCTCATGGTTAATCTTCCTCAAAAAAAAAAAAAGCAATAAAAAGGAACTAACTACTGATACAAGCAACAACATGGATGAATCTCATACTATGCTAAGTGAAGGAAGTCAGATGTAAAAGACTATATATCATATGATTCCATTTATTTGAAATGTCCAGAAAAGGCAAATCTATAGAGGCAGAAAGCAGATCAGCAGCTGCCCAGGATGGGGTGGGAGTGGGAAATGACTGCAAGTGGAATGAGGGAACTTTTGGGGTAGTGGAAATGTTCTACAACTAGATCATGCTGATGGTTCCACAACTTGATAAATTTATCAAAAGTCATTGAACTGTACAGTTATAACTGGTTGATTTTATGACATGTACATTATACTGGAATAAAGTAGTTAAAAAAAGAAGAAAAAGACTGGACTAAAGTTCATTTATAGGATGAGGGTATCTTTTAGTTTCAAATAGCCTGGGATCACAGAGGAAACTGCCTCTAGCTTGAAAACTTGTCAAGTTGTCCTCAGACTGGTTAAAAAGAACTTGTTTTATATGAGGTACAATATTTAAGGTCACAAAAAGAAAAAACAAAAAGAAGGACCAACCTCTTTCGGGAATCAACCTCAGGTCAGATTCAAGTCACCAAGGTAAGAGTGTGCCACCACAAGGGGGCACCATCCCACCACCTCTCCCCTGGCCACCTGAGCCGAGAGCTAACTGCTTGGCTGGCTCTAGGTCAACCTACACCCCATTTACCCCTAAAAATTAAAGGAAAAAAGGTGAAGTTTGTAAAAAGAAACATACACAGATACTCAAAGGGCAATGTTTCATAATAAAAGTTGGAAATCATGCTCAGGCCAGCAGTGCAAGCTGTCAGCAAACTCTTCCTACAAAGGACACAGAAGATCTCTGTCACATATTCATCCGTTTTGTTTTTACAACTGTTTAGAAATACAAAAACTGGGGCAGTCCGGTGGCATAGTGGTTGGGTTTGTGGGTTTGGATCCCAGGGGTGGACCTACATACCACTTATCAAGCCATGCTGTGGCAGCATCCCACATACAAAATAGCGGAAGACTGGCAACAGATGTTAGCTCAGCAACAATCTTCCTCACCAAAAAATTAAAAAATAAAAACCATTCTTAGCTCAGGGACTGTAGAAAAACAGTCAGTTGGCTGATCCCTCAGTTAGGGCATTAATGTTCCATTAAAATGATGAGCAACAGATGAGGAATTCTACCCCAGTGCACAATCTTTGAGTCAAGGGTAAAAATGTCTCTGGTTTTAAAATATCCACCACAAATCCAGCAACAGAGACAGTCTGGAGAGAGACTGGGGTGACTGAGTCTGCTCTAAACTTCTCCAGAAGGACTGGCGATGATAAGGGCGGAGCACCTCGGGAGCTCTTAGCCAGAAACGAGGGTAGACAGCAAAGGCAGACCTTTTTAAAAAAGAGGTCCATCTCACAAAGAGCCCCTTCCAATTAGAAGACTTCACGAGCCAAAATGGGGAGACTCTATAAGATTCAAGACTAGGTCCCCTGCCTTCACTTTCATGCTTTCACACTGGCACGTCTGCAACAGCTAAGGTGTGTGAAACAATGAAAGTGTAATTCAATTATCTCTGTAATTCAATCAGTGTACAAATAACTTTATTTTATTTTTTTGACGAAGATTAGCCCTGAGCTAACTACTTCCAATCTTCCTCTTTTTGCTGAGGAAGACCAGCCCTGAGGTAACATCCATGTCCATCTTCCTCCTCTTTATATGTGGGACACCTACCACAGCATGGCTTTTGCCAAGCGGTGCCATGTCCACACCTGGGATCCAAACCGGCGAACCCCAGGCTGCTGAGAAGCGGAATGTGTGCACCTAACTGCTGCGCCACCGGGCCAGCCCCAACTTTTTATTTTTTTTGAGACATTTTCACTCATTTTGGTCTAGGGCCTTTAAAACACACTAAATATCTTTCGTTTGCCAACAATTTGTACTACAAGGGTCCAAGATCATCCTTAAAGAGAACTATACTAGAGAACCAGGAAGACTAAAATGCTGGTCATTTCGGAGACCTGCTGAGAATACCAAACAGAAAATGACATGCTAGATGAGGTCTCTCAAAAGTACTGCAAAAACAGAAAATGCAGAAAAGTAAAAAGAATCATTAGGAATCCACAAAGTTTAATAATTTCTTCAAATAAAACCAAAATAGTTAACAGTGCTTATACTACATGTTCAAAAAAATTCTTGACAAGAAATAGAGTTGAGGGCTGGCCCTGTGGCTAAGTGGTTAAGTTCGTGCACTCTGCTTTGGCGGCCCGGGGTTTCCCTGGTTCGTATCCTGGGCGCAGACCTAGCACCGCTCACCAGGCCATGCCAAGGCAGCATCCCACACAGCACAACCAGAAGGACCCACAACTAGAACATACAACTATGTACTGGGGGGCTTTGGGGAGAAAGAAAAAAAAAGATTGGCAACAGATGTTAGCTCAGGTGCCAATCTTAAAAACAAAAAAAAAGAATATAAGCTAATAAAATGTAAAAAAGAAAGAAAGAAACAGTGTTAACAAAAAAAGATAATTTTGAATAAAAAATTTTCAGCTATTTCTTTAAATAGAAAGGTCTTAACTTCCAGATGTCCATCTATGTACTGAAATGACAAAGCAGACCCTATTTCTATAACAAAATAGAAGCATAGGTAAAGCTAATATTTGGCATTCACAAACTTCAGGCCAGAGAGAGCTACACTTTTCAAGATAAGTGATAATGCATTTCACATAAAACATTAGCAAGTCCAGTATATATGCAATCCTTTCATTTCCTGAATCATGGCAAAATGAAGATTCTATATTCTCAAGGTGACCAAAAGGTTCCAAGCAGCCAGGGTCCCCAGAGTTCAGGGAAGCGAAATTCTATTAATCGGCAGCTATACTGTCATCAGTGTGTTTCACAAGAGAGGTAAGTATCTTGGCTCATACTCTAGGATACTTGGAGCACCACAGTAAACCAGCCCCTCATGGGTCAAGGCCACCACATGGCCTGACTGGTGAGCACACATAGTGTAGCTGTTGGCCTTTCCAGACACGGCACCCATGAGGACGAGGTCCTGGGTGTTCACTTCCTCTCATGTATTTGGCACTAGGGGTGCTGGGACAAAAACCTGGGGTGCTCAGGGGCCAAGTGGGCATGCAAAACAGCTTTTGCTAAAACTTTTGGAATTAAGTTTAATATTATAGATGATACTTTGCTGTGAGTTTACTGACACCTGTCCAATATTTAAGGTGACAAAGCAGGTAAAGTGAGGCAAAATTCTTTTCTACAAGTCCCATCAGGCTTACCTTTCAGAGCTATCACCTTAGAGGCTGGGTTCATGATGGTGCTTTCTGCTGAGACAGGCCATCTGACTGGCACCACTGGATCACTCATGTCAATCATCACCACTTGCGCCAGTTCACCAACTTTCTCTCGGACACATATAACTTGTCAGATGCCATGGTCAGTGTGCTGAATCCAATATTGGCTGGATTAATTCCCAGGTTTTGGAGCTAAACAGAAGAGAAAGATTTGATTAAGTTTTTCCTCTCTGAAAGAGGTTCGATCTAGCCCATTATTCAGCAAAGTCTAACAGAAGGAGGAAAAGTTAAGCAAAAGTTTAGAAGAAAGTTAATATTGAGTATTGGAGGAAACGTTGACTTGCCTTTCCACACCTTTAACAGATACAGCCAATGCAGCAACAACAGGCTGTGAGTCAACCCTCAGGAAGCTCACAATCCTGAGGGGCTGATGAGAACATGCAAGAATAAGGATAATACGAGGGACAGAGAAGGATGCCGTGAGTGACACAGACAGGAAGAGATCAGCTGGGACGGGGTGGAGAAGCCCACAAAAGAACACGTCAGAGAAGGCCTCACAAATAAGCCCACACCTGAGAGCCTCAACAGGAAGGAAGGAAGGAAGTCTTGGAGAGGGGAAGGGCAGGCAGAGGAGAAAAAGAAAAAGACACAAAAACGGTTTCTCCAAAAGCAAGCAATAACAAAGAACTAGCCAAGAGTTTTTGTTTAAGATATTTTCCTACATATCATAAAGTCTGTCTAAATCTGATTTCAATGAACTTCTAAGTCATTACGAACACTTCTCGGCGAGTCCAAGGTTAATAAAAGTCAACAGGTTTGGCACATCTTTGGAAATAGATCGATTGCTTCTACTTGTTTTACCTGAAATCAGGTGCCTTCCTCCAAAGGCTATTTTATACACAGTGCCTGGCATAAAAAAAGACCTATTAATGAGATAAGCTTCAGTAACAAACCCTGGGGAAACACCCACACTCAAGAAATTTCTATCACCCCTATGAAGAACCATGTTTATTTCTGTAAACTTCCCCTGCCCCAAAATTCCTACAAGGCACCTTTATTTCTAAACATTGTTCTGCTCAACCCAAATCACACTGCTACTGACTTGGACCCTTTAACGCCTGTTACCTTGTGTGACCTTGTATAGGTGTATAGTGGCAACAAAGATCAGGGACCACTTGCTAAAATAATCACCACTCTTTGTAAGGAGCACAAATGACTGTTCATACTGCTAGTATAATTCTTTATTCTATCGTTTATTTCCTATGTTACACACACAAACTCCGTAGAAGAGGGGACTGTATCTTACTTGTCCTCTGTAGTACGGGGTCTAGCACACACGTGACACTCCAGTTGCTGAGTGGAACAGACTGCAGGACAACAGCTCACCTCATCTGACCTGCCCATTAACCTACGAAGCAAGTATGCTGCACACAATTTATACTCACGTAACACAAGGCTTTTAGGTTAAGAAATCTTTCCAAAACCTCAAAGGTGACCAGTGATGGAGCCAGATGTGAATGATGCCTGTGCCCTGAACCACAATACTGAGTTGCTCAAAATTCATATTTCATTTTAACACAGAAAGGATGAACTAAGTGTTGATTACCTTCCCAAGACAGTCCACCAAAACAAACAAAAACACACATAAACAGCAAAAAGAAAACATTACTTTATAATTGTAATGAAAGCATTTAAAAAAAAAAGAACCTACCCATTGATACTGCCATTACCACAATAAAGTCCCTTCTCATTCCAGCTGAGGGTTACAGGACAGGAAATAATGCTAACAGGGGACAGGGCTCACGGGGGCACACCCACCAGCATCTCCAGCCACAGCAGGGGCATTCCAGGCTCTCTGTCCTACAGATACCACCTCAGGGACTTGCCAGAGAGAAACTTTGACCCTAGAGTATTAGGTAAAGGAAGTTACCTCCTGAAATAGAGAAAGCTATTGCAGAAAAAATAATTTAGGCTGAAATTAAGTCAAAAGGGAATCTTCTCACTTCTAAAGGAATACCCAAAAATACAGCATTTTCAACTTAAATTTGTATTAACTGTCCCCAAAATCAAGAGGTAAAAACAACCACCTTTAAAGACTTCTTCCTTAAAGAAGTCAAAGGCAAGTAGGCTGGATGTTGATCTGATGGCAAGAACGTTTCAGGTGGAGAATGTGGTACTCTCCAGTTCTTTGGGGGTACCCCTCAAGGTCTACTGTTCTTTTCAGTTCCAGTGAACAGATAATATTTATTCATTCCTCTGAAAAACACAATTTTATAATTTTTATATGTTTCAAAGTTTGGAAGACTACACACCAAACTTACCACTGGTTATCTCCGGGGCATGGGAACCACTTTCACTTTTCACTGTCTATACATCCTTGTTGTTTGAAGACACACAGGTTACCCTTGTAATTTGTGAGAAGATGCACAAAAAAGAATGTTCTTTCTAATGAACTTGATATCGACCCTGATATCAGTTTCCCCACACTAAACCCAGCATATATGGGGTTAAAACCAAAACACTCATTCCCTGCTTACTCTCTGGCTTTCTGGCTCCAGAATCCACTATGCTCCATGGAGACAGACACCGTCAAGGACAAGCACCTGGACTATCTCCTCCCCACAAACAGATACAGACTGGTGGGAAAGCTTCTGACCAGCAAGGTCATGAGCTCCCTCCTCTCTGCAAGTGTCTCAAGGCCAAAGACAGGCTGGTGGGAAAGCTCCGACCAGCAAGGCCATATGCTCCCCCTCCCCTACCTAAGCCCCAAATAAAAACCCTTCCTTTTAGCTTTTCGGGGAGTTTGGGATTTCAGCGTTAGCTGCCCTCTCTCCTTGCTCAGCGCTGTGCAAAAATAAAGTTCCTACTTTCTTTCACCACCCCCGGTGTCAGAGATTGGCTTGCTGCGCAACGGGTGACCGAACTCACTTCAGGTTCAGTAACAAACTCAGCTACTTACCAATGAAAAAGTTGAACCTTTTGGTCAAGATTAAGGGGGAGTGAGGAGTTAGTATTTAATGGGTACAGAGTTTCGGGAAGTTTGGGAAGATGAAAGAGTTCTAGAGATAGATGGTGGTGATGGTGGCATAGCAATGTGAATGTACTTAATGCCACTACACTGCACTCTTAAAAATGGTTAAAATGGTAAATTTTATGCCCACTGTATTTTACCAAAATTTAAAAAAAGATTACGGGAGGATTTAAAAAGTGAATTAGACACTGCTATGAGGCTGGTTAAAATCAAGCACACACAATCAAGGAAAACACATTCAACCATGGGGCATTTTTTAACACACGGAGGTTTTCATAACAAGCCTTCATTTGCTATAAACACCCTGCCTGTTTGTTATTTCAGCATCCCTTTCCTGATCACAAAGAACATCCACACGTTGGCATAGGACATTATTGTTGATTTGGCAGAAATGACTCAATATAGATTGCTAAAATTAAGATAACAAATTAAGCCAAGAATCTAGCTAAAAAGAACAAATTGATTTTCTTTCAACAAATAAATATCAAATACCCACTATGTGCCAGGCTTTAGGGACACAATGGACAAAAAAGCAGACAAAATTCTCTACCAGCTCACATTCTAGTAAAGAAAACCTACAAGCTTATTTTAAACTGAGATCGTTACGATGACTAAACAAACAGGGTGAAGTGACAGAGCTCCAGGATAACAGAGCTATTTTAGACATCATAAAAGGACAGGAAGGAGTCCTAAGCCATTTCTCATATTCAGTTTGATGATTTATAATATATTTAAACTACTCATTGTGTAACCTTCCTAGTATCAGCCTCTCTTTCCAACGTGTTTCTTACTCCATAAAGTTTGCTCATAATACTCCACTGGTATTTATGCAGATGTTTCAGAATTATCACAAAGCCATCTGAAGTAGCAGGTTAATGTAGAACACGTAGTAATGTAGCAGTGTAGCAAATGAAAGTTGAGACTTCCTCAAAGCAAATAATGCTCATACTTTGATTCCATAAATAAGTATTGAACACATACTACCCACTAGCCACTGCACTAGACTCTGAAAATAATAAGATACATAAGATACAGTCACACCATCCAGAGCCCCACAGACCGCGGAAATGAACAATTATCATTAGGGTGAACCACATGAAGCCACTGATAGATGTGATGAGGGGACAATGAAAACTTACCATGGGGGAGGGGCACGGGAGAATAGGAGTGAAAGAAAGCTCCCTGGAGAGAAAAAGCAGAGTCTTCCTTTTGGATTATGAAATATTATAGGCATAGAGTAAAATTTGGAGAGCATCCTGACACTCAAGCATCCAACACCCAACCCTGTCAAATCTTGCCACACTTACCCCAGCTTGTTACAGATGAAACTTTACAGATAATGAAAAGATAAGATATTCATTCTCACTAATAAAAAATGCCAATGAAAATAAGATGCCACTTTTCTCTCATCAATTTAGGAAAATATTTTTTAATTGCTTAATATGCAATCTTGGCAAGAGTGTAGGTATTCATACAGAGCTGAAGAGAATAATATTTCACAAGCCATACAACAGTATCAATTTTAAATAAATACCCTATCACCCAGTAATTTAACTTCTACTAATATATCCTACAAAAATACATAGTAGGATGAGTACATAAAGACTTCCCACTCTCTAGCAGAAAAAGGGACTATGTTAAGGATATTCTCTGCAGCTTTGCCAATAACTGGAATATTTTGCAACTAATAAAAATAGTGAATCCGATGTATATGTAGTCACTTGGAAAGAGGTCTACTACATGGTAGGTTTAAAAAAAAAGATGCAGGATTCTGCAGAATCCTTATAGCCCACAAAGCCTAAAATATTTTTATCTGAATTTATTTTAGATTTCTCTGGTCTTATATAGGCTCCCCTAACCGACAGCCTACCATACACACTGTTCTGCTTTTCACTCAATATTTCCTTGTATTGATGTAGCATAATTTAACACACTTTCTAGTGCTAGTTGGCTTATTCCAATGTTTTGTTATTACCAATGAGCATTGCCATAAATCACTTTGATCAGATATACTGAAATTGACATGTACTAGAATAAATTTCTAGAAGTAGAATTGTATGGGTCAAGGAATATATTTCCAAAACCAGCACCAAATATGTACACCTATTTTCTACACCCTTCTCAGCCACATTATCAACAGCTTGATATCCGACGCTTCGATAGATGAAAATTTTTAATTGTACTCTCACATGTAAAGTCTGAGTATCTTTTTACGTTCAAGAGCCATTTGTATATCTTTTTCTGCAGACTGTCTCTATATATCCTTTGTCCATGTCTCTTACTGCTTGGAAGGCACTTTTTATATATTATTAAAGGTAGTTCCCTGAAGTGAGTTGCAAACCTTTTCAGTCTCTTTATGCAGACTTCTATGTAGTCTAATTCACTGATCTCAGGCGTGCCTACTGGGCCTGGTGTCACACTTAGAAAGACTTTTCCACATTTTCTTCTAATACTTACACTCTCTTCTTTATGTTTCAGTTTCTGATCCACTAGAGATTTATTTTGGCATAAGGTTTCTTCTAAACGGCTATCCAATTTACACCGTATCATTTGTTAACAATATTTGAAATGCTATCCTCACCTCACACTAAATTCCCAAATGTATTTGTGTCTACTAACTTATCTACTTTTAAAAAAATTCTTAGCGATCACCAATGCAGCATATAAGTAGGGGATGTGCAAAACTAACCAAATAAGGTCTACAACACAGTTCCATTTATGAAACCAAACATGCATCCGACATTACACATGTACATGAGAATATACAAGTTTTAGAATATGTGCCTATGGCGAGGAAATGCCGGTAAAAAGGAAATAACCAAGCAGACAGAGGCTTGCATAGACCAAGTGTGCTGTGAACTAAGAAATACAACCACCATCTACTCCTGATCAAAAAAGATTCCTCTTTTCTGGATGAGGGTAAGAATTAAGTGAATGAAATCTGTAACAGGAAGAATGTTAAAGGTCCAGGAGACGTTGTGTCCACTTTTGACTCTCATAGTTAGTTCCTTTAATCTCTCTATGCATCAGCACCACACTGTTTTATTTATTGAGGCTTTAGATTGCTTTTAAGCACCTGGTAGGGTTTGCCCTCCTCAGCACTCTTTACTTTGAGAATTTTCTTAAATTTTACATTGCTTAACTTTTTGTCTAAGTCTAAAGGGAAATTTGACTTTCAAAAATAAAAATACAGAGATCATCTATGTATAGATGGTAGGTGAAGCCATGAGACTGGATAAAATCACCAAGAAACAGCATGAGGAGTGAGAACGATGGGCACGGACCCCATGGCAGAGTCTCAGGGAGCACCAAGACTTAGAGTGGGGGCAGAGCGGCAGCCCATGAAGATGAACGTAATTTAAGTAAATGAAGGTTAACAGATTTAAACAAACCAAGAATGAGAAATAGCAGAAGTCCCACAAGGCAACAATCACCAATGCTTAGTGAGTCATAAAACTCCACAGATCACAAGAAAACCTCCCAGTCCTCATAATGAGTCCCTGTTCTCAGTATGAGCCGCACTCACATTCCATCAGGCTCTTCCTGCTTAGTCCCCTGCTAGCTTACACGACAGTGTCTAAGATCATAAATACCTAGAGGATGTGGATCGGATTAATTTTATTTACTCTGTCTGCAATTGACAGAAAAATCCTGGAAAATAGAACGATATTAATGTCCTAGAGAGAACAATATTCAAGACAGAAGGCAGTGGGACCCTAGAAGACTGCTTCACCTCAGGTACTCCCCTCCAGATTTTACAGCACCATCCATCAGATGATTTGTGAGTCCTTCAAGAAGAAAATCAGGAATACCTTAGAGTCAACATGGATTAAGAAGTCATGCCAAATCAACCTCATTTTCCTGAAGCCAAGCAAATGCGGCAGAACAAATCTTCATTTCAGCAAAGCATTTGGCTTAGCTCTGCTGAGGCAGCTGGAAGTGACTTCCACAGCCAGTAAAGGCCCCATCCCAAGCCTTTTATCTGTGGCACTTTTATGGCATATAGAACTTTGCTTTGTATTTGTTATTCACATATACCTTATCACTTATTTATTCTTAGAGTCAGATTCAGGGTCTCCTCATTTTGAATCTATCAAACATCACAAAAGGTCAAATAAAATAGGAAACAAAACACTCTTGAAATGAGATGGAGAAGTGTGAAGTGAGCTTGTATACAAGCAGGTGTACAGCTCAACCGTACTTCAAGGGTGCTGGCTGTATAAACCATTGTCTACCTAGAGCTAGACCCCAGGGCTCTGACCTTAATCACATGCTGGTCAATATTTTGAACAATGATTCTAGTTGAAGCCACAGATGGTGATTTTTTTTTTATGGGCTAAGGGTCTGCTTGGAGACTGTCAATATACTTGGGTAATAATCAGAATAGACTCTTAATGGATTTGAAAGGACTATGAAATAAAAATAGTAAGACGTACACAAACAAATAAAATACTACATTTGTGCTACATATCAAAAAACAAGATCAAAGCTTTGCTCAAAAAGCAGCTCTAAGACATAAAATATTGACCAAATGCAATGTGTGGACCTTCTTTGGATACTAATTCAAACAAACCAAATGCACAAAACATTTGAGACAAATAGAGAAATTTAACATTGACTACAGATTTGAGGACATTGAGGAATTACTGATTTTTTTTACGTGTGACAATGTTATTAGGGTATGTTTTAAAAATAAATTTCTTAGTGTCTACTGACAGATAAATGGATAAGCAAAATGTGGCATACACAAAATAGAATATTATTCAGCCTTAAAAAGGAAGGACATTATACCGGGAGGGGGCAGAGCAAAATGGCGGGGTGAGCTGACCCGGGATTCTCTCCCCTCCAAAATACAACAAAAGATTGGAAGAACTGAATTTCAGAGAATAAACATAATGCCAGCTCGTTAGAGACCTACAATACCAAGAAGGCGGAGATCATAAACCTTGCTTACACCCTCGGAGGCGCTGGAACGGTAGGAGAGAACATTGCTCCGTCTCCTGGAGTCTGCGATCGCTGCAGCGTGGGTCGGGAAGGAGCGGGGGAGGGGCCGCACGACCCGGGGATCATCCAGGACTCCTGCCGCTGGTTCAGTGGAGACCCGCTGACGGGGGGAAAGCTTCCGTCCGCAGGGACCCTATAAATCAAGGGCCTTGGGAGACCAGAGAACAGAACTGATCTGAACCCAGACCAGCGCGTGTGAGTAACAGCCCCTCCCCCCCCCCCCCCCCCCCAAGCAAAGCCAGTGGGCGCAGCCATCTTGCCCCAAGGCGGAGAGCTCATAACACGCCGCTCTCGACCCCCATCTAGTGGCGACAGGCTGTAACTGCAACTGAATTCTACCACCATGAGAAAAAACCGCTCCTCTACCATCCAGCAATTTATAAAAGCCCCAGACCAGAAGGAAAACAATAAAAACACAGAATTAAGTCCTGAGGACTTGGAAGTAGGTAAACTAAGTGATAATGAATTCAGAGCAGCTATAATCAAAAAACTCAATGAGGTAGAGAGAAAGAGAAACAAGCTGAGTTCTGGAGTTACTTCACAAAAGAGATTGAAATCATAAAGAAGAATCAAACAGAATTACTTGAGATGAAAAACACAATGGACCAGATAAAACAGAATACGGATTCCCTGAATGCCCATGTAGACAACCTAGAGGAGCAAATCAGCATAATCGAGGACAGACAGGCTGAATGGCGCCAGACAGAGGAAGAAAGAGAACTAAGAATTAAAAAAAATGAGGAAAATCTCCAAAAGATAATGGATTCAATGAGGAGTAAGAACATAAGGATCATAGGAATTCCCGAGAATATGGAAAAGGAAAATGGAGCAGAAAGTGTGCTTAATGAAATTATTGAAGAGAACTTCCCAAATCTAGGGATCAACGGAGAAATGTGTGTAGAGGAGGGTTTTAGATCTCCTAGATTTGTCACTGTAAAAAGACCCACCGCAAGGCACATAATAGTAAAGTTGGCAAATAGGAATAATAAGGAAAGAATACTCAGGGAAGTAAGAAAAAAAAAAGAGAATAACCTATAAAGGAGCCCCTATCAGACTGTCAGTGGATTTCTCTACAGAAACCCTACAAGCTAGGAGAGAATGGAGTGATATATTCAAAGCTTTAAAGGATAAAAACCTGCAGCCAAGAATACTCTATCCAGCAAGAATTTCCTTCAGATATGAGGGAGAAATTAAATCTTTTCCAGACAAACAAAAGTTAAGGGAATTTGTAACTAAAAGCCCTCCATTACAAGAAATCAAGAAGGCTCTCATACTTGAAAAAAGAAAAAAGGGAGAAAGGGGACTCAATCCACAGACTAGGGAGACTGATGGATAGAACCAGAACAGGATAGCAAATATTCAACTATAGCATTAGGGTAAAAATAAGGAAACTACCAAAACAAGGACGATCTTAGCACTCTAACTACAAATTAATAAGACGAGTTGGAATAAAAAATGAAAATAATTATTTAGGAGGGGAAGAGCAAAGGGTCTAAATCAGTATTGGTCAAGTAGGTAAGAGACCACCAGAGAATAGACTATATTATACACGAGATTCTAAATACAAACTTCAAGGTAGACAGTAAAATAAAGTACAGAACAGAGTCACAAATCATAGATAAGGAAAAATCTAACAAACCCAGCATAAGAAATTGCAGTATTAAATGGGTAGTCTAAAGCAAACAGGAAAAGAAACACAGGAAAACAAGATAATGAGCGACAGATTGACAGCATTAAGTCCACATGCATCAATAATCACTCTCAATGTGAACGGATTGAACTCTCCAATAAAAAGACACAGAGTGGCAAAATGGATTAAAGAACAAGATCCAACAATTTGTTGCCTCCAGGAAACACACCTCAGCCCCAAGGACAAACACAGACTCAGGGTGAAGGGGTGGAGGACAATACTTCAAGCAAATAGCAAGGAAAAAAAGGCAGGTGTTGCAATTCTCATATCAGACCAAGTGGATTTCAAAATAAGACAGGTAAAGAGAGACACAGAGAGACAATATATAATGATCAAAGGGACACTTCATCAAGAAGAAATAACGCTTATAAATATCTATGCACCCAACACAGGAGCACCAAGATTCATAAAGCAACTATTAACAGACCTAAAGGAAGATGTTAAAAACAACACAGTAATAGTAGGGGACCTCAACACCCCACTCACATCAATGGACAGATCATCCAGACAGAAAATCAACAAGGAAATAGTGGAGCTGAATGAAAAACTAAAACAATTGGACTTAACAGACATATATAGATCACTCCACCCTGAAGGAGCTGAATACACATTCTTCTCAAGTGCACATGGAACATTCTCTAGGATAGACCATATGTTGGGAAACAAGGCAAGCCTCTACAAATTTAAAAAAATTGAAATAATAACAAGCATCTTCTCAGATCATAGTGCTGTAAAGATAGAAATTAATTACAAGAAAAAAGCTGAGAAAGGCACAAGGATGTGGAGACTAAACAATACGTTATTGAACAAGCAATGGATCATTGAAGAAATTAAGGAAGAAATCAAAAAATACCTGGAGGCAAATTAAAATGATAACATGCCATACCAACTCATATGGGATACAGCAAAAGCTGTATTAAGAGGAAAATTCATCACAATTCAGGCACATCTTAACAAACAAGAAAAATCCCAAATAAGCAATCTTAAACTACACCTAACTGAACTAGAGAAAGAAGAACAAACAAAGCCCAAAGTCAGCAGAAGGAGAGAAATAATAAAAATCAGAGCAGAAATAAATACTATTGAAACAAAAAAGGCAGTAGAAAGGATCAATGAAACAAAGAGCTGGTTCTTTGAGAAGATAAATAAAATTGACAAACCCCTAACCAGACTTACAAAGAAAAACAGAGAGAAAGCTCAAATAAACAAAATCAGAAATAAGCGAGGAGAAATAACAACAGACTCTGCAGAAATACAACAGATTATGAGAGAATACTACGGAAAACTATATGCCAACAGAATGGATAACCTAGAGGAAATGGAGAAATTCCTGGACTCCTACAATCTGCCAAAGCTCACTCAAGAACAGGCAAACAATTTGAACAGACCAATCACAAGGAAAGAGATTGAAACAGCCATCAAAAACATCCGAAAGAATAAAACCCCAGGACCAGATGGCTTTCCTGGGGAATTCTACCAAACTTTCAGAGAGGATTTAATACCTATCCTTTTCAAGCTATTCCAAAAAATTAGGGAGGATGGAACACTTCCTAACACATTCTACAAGGCCAACATCATGCTGACACAAAAATCTGATAAGGACAGCATGAAAAAGGAGAACTACAGGCTAATATCACTGATGAACATAGATGCAAAAATTCTCAACAAAATTTTGGCAACCTGAATTCAGCAATTCATGAAAAGGATCATACATCATGATCAAGTGGGATTCATACCAGGGACACAGGGATGGCTCAACATCCGCAAATCAATCAACGTGATACACCACATCAACAAACTGAGGAATAAAAACCACATGATCATCTCAATAGATGCAGAGAAAGCATTTGACAAGATCCAACAGCCATTTATGATAAAAACTCTGAACAAAATGGGGATAGAAGGGAACTACCTCAACATAATAAAGGCCATATATGACAAACCCACAGCCAGCATCATTCTCAATGGGCAAAAACTGAGCACCATCCCCCTGAGAACAGGAATGAGACAAGGATGCCCTCTATCACCACTCTTATTTAACATAGTTCTGGAGGTCCTGGCCAGAGCAATCAGGCAAGAAAAAGGAATCCAAATAGCGGGGGAAGAAGTGAAATTCTCGCTGTTTGCAGATGACATGATCTTATATATAGAAAACCCCAAAGGATCCATTGGAAAACTTTTAGAAATAATCAACAACTACAGCAAAGTTGCAGGGTATAAAATCAATTTGCATAAATCAGTAGCATTTCTATACTCTAATAACAAACTAACAGAAAAAGAACTCAAGAACACAATACCATTCACAATCGCAACAAAAAGAATAAAATACCTCCAGGTGAATTTAACTAAGGAAGTGAAAGACCTATACAATGAAAATTACAAGGCTTTTCTGAAAGAAATGGGTGACGACATAAAGAGATGGAAAGACATTCCATGCACATGGATTGGAAGAATAAACATAGTTAAAATGTCCATCATACTTAAAGCAATCTACAGATTCAACGCAATCCCAATCAGAATCCCAATGACATTCTTTACAGAAATTGAACGAAGAATCCTAAAATTCATATGGGGCAACAAAAGACCCCGAATTGCTAAAGCCATCCTGAGAAAAAAGAACACAGCGGGAGGCATCACAATCCCTGCCTTCAAAACATACTACAAAGCTACAGTAATCAAAATAGCATGGTACTGGTACAAAAACAGGTGCACAGATCAATGGAACAAAATTGAAAGCCCAGAAATAAAACCACCCATCTATGGACAGCTAATCTTCGACAAAGGAGCTGAGGGCACACAATGGAGAAAAGAAAGTCTCTTCAACAAATGGTGCTGGGAAAACTGGAAAGCCACATGTAAAAGAATGAAAATTGACCACTCTTTTTCACCATTCACCAAAATAAACTCAAAATGGATCAAAGACCTAAAGCTGAGACCTGAAACCATAAGGCTTCTGGAAGAAAATGTAGGCAGTACACTCTTTGACATCAGTATCAAAAGGATCTTTTTGGACACCATGTCTTCTCAGACAAGGGAAACAATAGAAAGAATAAACAAATGGGACTTCATCAGACTAAAGAGCTTCTTCAAGGCAAGGAAAAACAGGATTGAAACAAAAAACAACCCACTAACTGGGAAAAAATATTTGCAAGTAATACATCCGACAGAGGCTTAATATCCATAATATATAAAGAACTCACACAACTCAACAACAAAAAATTAAACAACCCGATTAAAAAATGGGCAGGAGACACGACCAGACATTTCTCTGAAGAAGATATACGGATGGCCAATAGGCACATGAAAAGATGTTCATCATCGCTGATCATCAGGGAAATGCAAATCAAAACTACACTAAGATATCACCTTACACCCATTAGAATGACAAAAATATCTAAAACTAATAGCAACAAATGTTGGAGAGGTTGTGGAGAAAAATGAACCCTCATGCACTGCTGGTGGGAATGCAAACTGGTGCAGCCACTATGGAAAACAGTACGGAGAATCCTCAAAAAATCAAAAATAGAACTACCACATGATCCAGCTATTCCACTACTGGGTATCTATCCAGAGAGCTTGAAGTCAGCAATTCCAAAAGTCCCATGCATCCCAATGTTCACTGCAGCATTATTTACAATAGCCAAGATGTAAAAGCAACCTAAGTGCCCATCAACAGATGACTTGATAAAGAAGATGTGGTATATATATACAATGGAATAGTCCTCAGCCGTAAAAACGAACAAAATTGTCCCATTTGCAACAACATGGATGGACCTTGAGGGAATTATGTTAAGTGAAATAAGCCAGATAGAAAAGGACAATCTCTGTATGACTCCACTCATATGAGGAATTTAAACCTGTGGACAAAGAGAACAGATTAGTGGCTACCAGGGGAAAGGGGGCGTGGGGGTGGGCACAAAGGGTGAAGGGTTGCACCTATAACAGGACTGACAGACAATAATATACAACTGAAATTTCACAAGATTGTAACCTATCATTAACTCAAAAAAAGTTAAAAAACGAAAGAAGAAACTACTCATCTGACAGTCCTGTGGTTGCTGTATGTAAGGGGCTCAGGGATGGTAGTCTTGACTGGGAGGGTGGCAGCGGAGTTTATACAGACTGTTGGTGCAAACACCAACTGCCCGTATCAAAGAGCCAGAACGCTCCAGTTGCACTGAACATCCCTGTGCTTTGATGCCTCTGTGCCTTTGAAGATGCTAGTCCTTTTTCCTTCTGTATCTGTCTCCTTCCCAGGCTCATTCACTGCCTTATCCCAGTGGCTGGAACATGGATGTTAAATAATTAACTAGTAAAGAAGTTACCTGTTTTAGGCAGTCAGATTTAGTTTATCTGCAATTTAACAAAATGTATTTTATATTTTAAAATTACGAGCAAGCTTTTCCTAGCTTAAAGAGGGAGCTTGGTAAATCAGGGCCTATGAAGAATGATGATATTAAGGTATTTTCCAGAAGTTACTAGGACTAGGTTAGTTAATGGGTAGTTTAAAAACTACATTTGTATAGTGCTTTACAGAACCTCTCTCAAATTACAGTACTGCAGGTTTTCTGTATTTTAAAACCAATGCATAAAACCCTATATTTATCCCTGTTAAATGTCAACTAGTTGGATTCCGGCCTGTCAAGATCTGTTTAGATTCTAATTTTGTCACTGAACTTTACTATCCCAGCTCTGTGGCATCCTTCTTCAGCCAGCTAAGAGCGATGATAATCTCTCCCCAGCATGGAGGCCGCCAGCAGACCTCAAGCAAGAGAATCAGAAGAAAACGTAGAACAGACTGAAGCAGCAGATTTGGTGAAGCAACAAAGGAAAGAAAAATCAAAGAGAGCAGGGGAAAGCAAAGAAATACTAACAGGATGGGGTGACACGGCTCCAATAACTACTGCCCCGGAAGGATACTGACAAGCAATACTGCCAAATATATGCTGTTACCTGTATATAATCTTAAAAGAAAGATCTTCAGACTGTATGAAGTTACAAAAGCAAAGGGCAGGAGAATATTTACAGTAGGATTCTTTTAACCTTTTTTTGAAAGATATAATGGTTTCGTTAATAGTGGTTTCTTCTGGAGAGAAAGACCCAGAGGTTGAACAGAAAGGCTTTAATCTTCAATTATACTTGCTATCTGGGGCTATGCTCCCCATGTATATGTATTGCTTTAAAAAGATTGCTCCAGAAAGAATTTTGCCCCAGCTACAGAATGCTCAAGAACCTGGTAGAGAGGAACCCTGACTAAGATCCTCCTAGGACTTGATAACTCTTTCAACCCAATAAATTCAAGAAGTATTGGGAATCTTGTGCAGCTTAGGGATTTTGAATATTTAAATGTGTTGTATGGTGATGAATTGTTCTTCCAAAGAGGTCCTATTCAAGTTCATTTAATGTATGTGGTCGCTCACCATGCTACTGTTGTGGGTACTCTCACAAAGGCTCACCCCCCAGACTCCCCAGGTGAGCAAGTGGTTCCTTTCCTTACCTTGTAAATAAGAAAGTGATAAGGCGGATCTACTTCCAAGACAAAGATCATCAGTCTGCCAAGAGGGAAAATTTGACAGCTTACACAAGAACTTAAAAAAGGTTTTACATAGATGTACAATTTTAGAACACAATGAGCCTACCACTGTGTGTCTTAGTATATCAAAAACCATTCCACAAAATAAGATTGCAAAATAAACCAAACATGTGCTGGGCTGTGGATAGTGTTCCCTTTCAGAGTGACACCCTGGCAGCCTCTCCAGGAGACACAGGGGCTCATGAACTGTTTTCAGTCCAAGCTCAATCTACTCCTTAGAGTTGTGCCTTCCCTCCTCACGTGTAAAAGGCTTCCAACATTGACCTCTTTAATTATGAATAATGACTGGTTCAACCTAGCTGCAAGCGAGACTCACTTGGCAAGAAATGCCAAAGTCCCACCCCCACCTCTCAGAGCTTCCGATTGAACGTTTGAGGTGAGCGCCTGGAGAGGTGGTCTTAAACTCCCAGTCCAGACTGATAAACACTGATTCAGACCAGTGACCACCTTGCTGCTATAATTTACAAAGCTCGTAGTTTGCAGACTCTGTGTCTGTTAAGGACATCACCTCAGAGATATGCTACATAACCACAATCTTGAGGGAACACGTTTATATGTTCTCTGTGTATGGAGCTGTACTACATTTCAAAACTCTGACAAACTAGCTGCTGCTTTTTGATACAGCTGGGAGAAAATTACCTAGGGCTCATAACAGAATTTCTGTGCCAGTGAATGCTTCAGCCATTCCTCTTCTGAATCAAGGTGTCATCAATTCTTAGCCCTTTAGCTTTTTTCCATTCTCAGGTATCACGAACAACCACCACCTTCAAACTCAGATATCTGAATCTGAAAATAGTTCAAATAGTACGTGTAATACAAGAAAAATATTTCTGCAGAACCAGTTCTCCTCTCAAAACCAGGGTGACAAGATAAATAAAACTAAATAAAGCACTACAATCTTAAGCTGAAGTGGAAGGGATGCTTTATTACAATGCACTATACATAAAAGCACAGCTTGTGTTCTAGGTGCACTCCTGAAAAGTTGATTTCTTTTTTCCCCACTGACCACTATAAAACTGCTGTTTTTCCTCTGGGGGAAATCTGGTCCGAGAATTTTCATATGAAACAAACCAGAGTGAAAAAACAAAAAATTAATATTCCTACCATTAGATTCACAATTGTAAAGTGTCTAGGATTATTTTTCTACGCATGGCACAGAAACCAAGATCTACAGGAAAAACTAAGTTTAAAGGAATAGAACTGATATTTTATCATTCACTGTCTATATTCTCTCCTTCCTCATGGTGTACAACTGGAGAAGTGATTTCCACTTGCTTTTCTTAAGGAACTTTTGGTTTGGGGGAGTGAACAGGTGGACAGAGGTGAGGCAGAAACAAAGCAAAGTCAGTGAGACAAGCCAGAGCACTCTTAATAAAGCAGACTTACGGTAACCGGTCACAGGTGAGCAGTCTGGTAGGCCTGGAAAAGCCTACAAACCTTGTCACTAGACAATCTACATTATAACTAATCAGTCACTGATCACACAAACATTTTATTATGAAAGTGGTTTCATTCCTTTAAAGATCTGAGGGCCTATTATGTATCAGGCAGTGGGAGTAGATCCTGAACTCGAGCTTGTGGTCCAGGAAGGAAAATGAATAAGATCATGGGATGGGGGCCATCATTAAGGGAAGCATCAAAGGCCATGAGGGCACAGAGGAAGGGCTCCTAACTCTGATAAGTCAGGGACAGCTTTCAGAGAGAGTGTCACTTAAGCAGATACCAGAAGACTAAGCAGTGCTTGGTCGGTGAGGGGAAGAATGTGTTCTGGAAAGGGGCAACAGCATGTGCAAAAGCCCAGGGGAAAGAGTGTCAGGCTCCAGAGAAGGTCCTGGAGAGCAAGAAGGGGAGTGCAAGATTGCTGAGCAGATGCTGGATCAAGCAGGACTTTACAGGGCACTTAGGAGTTGGGCATTTTCATTCTGGAGGCAACAAGAAACCATTCACTCACAGCCTTTAAGCAGATGTTTATCCTCTGAGAAGACCTCTTTGCCTGTGTGCTAGAGAATGGATCACAGGAAGGCAAGACTGGAAGCAGACAACCAAAGACAAAGTAAGTGCAGTCGTCTAAGTGAGGAATGTTGGCATAGTCCAGGGCAGTGCTCGTCATCAGGAGAATGGCAGAATAATGCCAAAAATAAATAGAAGGAAGACCCAACAAGATAAGGAGGACTCTGGAATGTCTCCTAGGTTCCTGGCTGGAAACTGAAGAAGATACACATTTGGGGAGAAAGAGGAACCCTATTTCTGAATACAATTTGTCTGAGGACCCCACGGATCATCCAACAGCCTTCTCCAACACACATCTGTCTCAATGGCGATAACCGCTGACAGGAACGCAGCGCGTGATTATGTACCAGACACTGTGAGACACTTTACATTTATCACATTTATTAACTCAAATCCTTATAATAACTCTATGAGGTAAGAACTATATTTATCTCTATTTTATAGATGTAGAGATAGAGGCACAAAAAGGTTATAAAAGTTGCCCAAATTTGCATGCAGTAAGTGCCTGAGTCCAGATTCAAACCCTTCCATTTGGCCTCCATCTGTGCTCTTGCCTCTCCTACACACATCTCTGAGGCTCAGCAAGAATATGCAGCCTGCCTGGGAACACTGAGCATGTGCAGATGTACACTGAATGAAAAGACAAAGGGGTTCACGACAGACCCAAGGCTCACGCATAAGAGGAGCCCACAAAGGAAACAGGTGCAGGCAGAGAGGAAGCCCGGGAGACTGTGGCATAATGAAAGCAGCAGGGCAGTAAAGCGCAGCATCAAATGCAGCTGGAAAGTCAAGGGAGATGTTGGTGATGCTGAGGGTTTGAGTTTATTTTTTATAGTGGGGTTGGCAAACTACAGCCTGTTTTTGTATGGCCCAACTAAAAATGGGTTTTACATTTTTTAGCAGGTTAAAAAAAGAGAATATGCAACAAGAGACAAGATGTGGCCCTCAAAGCCTAACATACATCCTATCTGGTCCTTAACAAAAGAGTTTGCACGATGACTTGTGACCTTGTCAAGAAGAGATGGAGGGGAACAGTGGGGACAAAAGCCAGATAAGATTATTGAGGAACATAAGGGAAGTGATGAAAGGATAAGGCAATTCTTTCACGACATGTGGCTGTGAGCTAAGAGGTTCAAGGGTCAGGAGAGAGGAAGAGTTTCTTTGTAAATATGGAAGATATGAGCATGGTTGACACAAATAGGAAGAAGCCACCAAGAGGGAATGGATAAAAAGATGGGAAAAAGAAGATGCTACTGAGCAAGGCCCAGTTAAAGGGAAGAAGGATGCAAGATGGACACAGACAAGAGAAAGAGCCTCACTTTTGAGGTAAAAGGAAGTCAGGCAACCGCAGACAAGTTTGTAAGGCTGCAGGCATGACGCTGAGGAACATGCCAGTTTCCGGAGTCTGTTTCTCCAATCATCAGCTGGCAGCCTGGGGGAGTAGCAGATCAGGGATTTAAGGAACAGATGGAGGTTTCGAAATATCTGCAGTGAAGGGAGAGTGTGCACAAGAGAGAAACAAGGAGTACAGAGTAGCCTCAACACCCAGTTAATGCTACAGAACACAAACCACAGAGTTCCATTCACAAGGCCTGTGTGTGACAAGCCACAAGTGTTTTCCAGATAGAATATATCCCTTCAAGACATTATGAACTTCAACGGGAATTTAAAATGCCTTACTACTTCCCAGGCTTTTAAAGAGAACATATTTAGATAGCAGGTAACGCACAGCCTTTGCAGTCAAACACCTGGGTTAGAACCTACCAAGCTCTGTCACATACTAGCTGTGTAATTTCACCTGGATTATTCAACCTCTCTGCGCCCCAGTTATCATGAGGATTAAATTAATTGAGATTTACAACATAAACAGTATAGTGATTGGCAAGAGAAATGGCTGAATAAATAACTATATTATGATATAATTATCAGCAGTAGTAGTGTTCTGCCTTTTCCCATTACTGGCAACCAGCCCAGTTTAGCGGCGGAATGGAGCCCAGGCAGGAGATGGGTGTTCAGGAGACTTCCACCACACAACCCCAGCTGTGTCACCAACCAAGTGGCCGTGGCAGGACGCTCTCGGTATCCAGTTTCCAATATGCAGAATGGGAGGATTTGAAGGGTCACTCTCTGACTCCCAGGGCCTTTCTCATTTGGATACAGTTAAACGAGCTCTGTGTTGCGGCAACATGACCTTTCAATGCACCGCATTCCTTGCTATACAGCTGTGTAGTCAAATACCCGAGTCTGCAGCCCGCTTACTCGCTGAACGACTGAAGACGCGTCACTTGTGTGACATCTTTGTGCCTCGGTCCCATCATGTGTCATGTGGGAAAGTCATGTGTGTCTTATAGGACTGTGATGACCTAACATAAAGCACTTAGGACAGAGTCGGCGGCTTCTGTCCATCCAGCCCCATCTCCTCTCCCGTGAATGAGAGTCCTACCGGCCTTCTCGGGTGCGGCCCGTGCCGATGCGAGGCGAGCCCTGCGCACGGCGCCTGTACTGAACTCCTCTTCACACACAGGAGGCCAATCTCTACTGCCCCGAGGCAAACAAACCGGAACCTCCCTAAAAAGCTAAACTTTGGGGTGTCACTGTATTGAAAGGCTCTTTTAAAGCACGCCGCGATGCGTTTGCCTCTTGGGTCGCACAACTCGAAGCTCCTTCCCCGAGGCCCGCACTGAGCGGCGGCCGCAAGGCAGGTGCTAGAGCGGCGACTCCGAGGGGGCTTCTGGCTGGCCGGCTCTCCGAGGGCTCCAGGGCACGCCGGCAGCCGTCGGTCCCGGACCCTCGACGCAGCCCCGTGGCGGTGCGGGCCGCCGAGAAGGGCTCTCCGGCTATGACCTCCCGGCGCCGACTGTCGGGGCCGGATAACGGATTTCGGCCACAGCACAGCTGGTGGGGCCGCACGTGCGGCCCCGCGCCTCCCGCTGCACCAGCCGGCGCTCCGACGCCACCCTCCTGCCCCTGCCCTGCCCACTGGGGTCGGGGTCGTGGGCTGCTGGCCGCCCCAGCAGGGTTCCCCGGGAAGTGGGGAAGCGGCGGACAGGACGGAGCGCGCGGGTCGCCTAAGGGCCTGCCTGCCTGGGCCTCGGCGCCCGGGCCTCACCTGGAAGTGCTGCTGGAAGCCGATGGGGAGGATCCGCGCCACGGCCGGCGCGGGCCAAGGCAGAGACGGATGCGGCGGGTCCCTGAGGCGACGGGTGCCTGAGGCAGGCACGCAGGCGGGGCACCGGCGGCGGCCGCGCAGGCGCACCGCTGACGGCCGCGTCCCGCACGCGCTCCCCTCCGCGAAGATCCTGCGCGGGATCCCTCCGCCCACCGCCTGAGGGTCCGCGAAAAGTAGTCCGCGCGTAGCCGCACTCCCGGCCCCCTCCAGCCCCTGCCGGGGGGTGCGCACGTGCGCGGCGCCGCCGGAGCAGGTGTGCGCGGGAAGGTGGAGCCGGGCGCTGGCCGCAGGGGCTACGCTCGGGCAGGTGGCGCGGCGCGCTGACGAGGCGTGGGCCGCCCTCAGCCGGTGCCCGGGGGGGCGCTTTTCGGGGGAAGTCAACCGAGTTCCTGGACTGCCGTTGCCGGGAGCCTTTCGTGAGTACGGGGTGGGCGGCAGGGGAAGTCCTTCCTCGGCCTCTGGACGGCTGAGTTCAGGGACGCGTTTTAAGTCAGGTGCCCGCGAGCGTCCTTTGTGAAGAGCACGGCTGGCAGCAGGTGGCCAACCGCAGGCCAGTGAGGGTCCCCTGGATTGCCTCTGCTCCCACGATAGTACTCGCTGGTCCGGACTAGAGTCCACAGCGGGCTTGCGCAGCGGTCGGCCGTTTCCCGAGGCACCGTTTGAAGAGGCGTTTTGCACGCAGGTGGCTCAGCGGCATCAAAGATGGTGGTGAGGGAGCGAGGCCTCCGGCTCGGCGTCCCGCTCCCACGGCGGGACCCGCGTCCTCCCCTTGCTTCACCTTGCCCGCTGGTGATGTTCAGAAGTGGTGGCCCGCTGGGACTAACAGAGTGGTGCGCAGTTGTTTGCACACCAGCTTCACAACTTAGGAGCCAATGACGTGGTAAAGAAGAGAACAGGCTGTTCACTACCAACTTCACTCTCTTTCCCACTGTTAGCCGAGGCCTCTGCAGACTGCCCTTTCAGCCTCGGTGGCCTCATCACCTAACAGGAGAGCCGAGTTTTGCTTTAATACTACGTTTCCCAAGTCTCTCTGTTTTGACAATAATGTCTATGACCCCAAGTACCCTTTACCCCAAATATCATAAAAATCCTTTAGTATTAAGGGTATCATTCCCTAAATCACCATCCTCCCCCCACCCCAGGGCTTTTTTGAGTCAAAACTAAACATTTACACCTTAGGAGAAATTATTTTAAGAAAATTGTGGTTAAGCAGAATGATAGACTTGTTAATAAGTCAGGACCTCGTCTGGTGTCTACGCCTGTAAAGGAACTAAACGTTCTGACTTGAAAAGGATTCCAATATTCTCACCGCTGTGGGTAATGGCCCAAGTAATCCTGAAAAAAACTTTCAACCCTTTGTGCTGATTTCTTATCTTCACAATAGAAATGATGAGATCCCCCAACTCAATAAGACCAAGAACCGAATAGAAAAGTGGGCAAAAACAAATGAACAAATAATGCATAAAAAAGAAATAGAACTGGATAAAGAAGATATGGTATATATATACAATGGAATACTACTCAGCCATAAAAAAGGACAAAATCATCCCAGTCGCAACAACATGGATGGACCTTGAGGGAATTATGTTAAGTGAAATAAGCCAGACAGAGAAAGATGAACTCTGTATGACTCCACTCATAGGTGGAAGTTAACATATAGACAAAGAACTGATTGGTGGTTACCAGGGGAAAGGGGGGTGGGGGGAGGGCACAAAGGGTGAAGTGGTGCACCTACAACATGACTAACAATAATGTACAACTGAAATTTCACAAGGTTGTTAATCTTAAGAAAAATATGAGCACATGACACATGAGGAAGATAATCACAGTGAAAGATATGAGGAATGTAAACCACCAAAAAAAGAGAATCAAAACTAAAAAAAAAAAAAAAGAAATACAACTGATTCTTAAACATGAAAAAAATGCCCAGCTTCACTCATCAGCAAAAGGCAAATTAAAACTACACTAATTATATCTCTCTATGTATTTATGTATTTATATACACGCTACACATATATACTTTTTTTAACCTATCAAATCAGTAGAGGTCAAAAACTTTGATAAATCTGTGTTGGCAAGGGTATCAGGAGAACAACTTGGTAATAACTATGCATATGCACTTTAATATTCCACCCAGATATCTATTCTATGGTTATTCTTGCATACCTTCATCCTACAAATAAAATTCCAAGGAAAGTGAACAGCTCGTGGTGAGCAAAACAAAACAAACAAAAAACCCACTCAGGGAAACAAGGTGCCACCAGAAAAACCAGGAGGACCAAGAAGCAGATACAGACTCAGAGAGAGTGAGAAAATGAAGTCATCACAAAGAGGCTTTGTTACTTTATAAAATGTGTTTGAAAAGTTAAATGACAAACTTAAAAACACATACGGGGGATAAAAGTACATTCAGAAAACCTGAAACTATAAAGAATGACCAAACAGATTAAAAAAAAAGCAAGTAGAAATTCTAGAAGTGCAAAACGTAATAGAGTACAGTTAAGCCTTGGCATAACATTCTGGGTCCAAAATTTCTAATCATCTTGTGAGGTAAATAAAATGAGACTAGAGGAAGGACAAGGATGGGAACTGTCAGTCAGAATCCAGTCAGAAGACAAAAACCACACCAGCTATTTGAACAGAAGGAACTGAACATAAACCACAGCTAACATGAAATAAGAACCCCAAGTTATCATGAAAGTACAAGCGTAAGAAGAAGCTACCGCCCCTAGAACTCAGGGATGAATAGGAAGAAATTGGAAATATTCCAATTTAGAGGGAGGGTTCTGCAGAGCTGGAACTCAGACCTCTGGGGAGAGGGGTTGGTCAGCTGGGGCTAGGGTCTCTAAGCCTACAAGAGGGGTCTTGTGGGGCTGGGACACAGACCTCTGAGAAGGGTCCCAAAGGAACTTGAATGTACATTGCTGACGAGGAGCTGTGGAGCTGGGACCAGGACCTCTGAGGAGGAGGTGCATTGAAGCTGGTTCTGCAAGTCGTAGAAAAACCTCAGACCAGATTCAGCCTCTTCTGTGGGAAGAATCTGCTCTGCTCTGTTGAAGAAGAGTAGCTGGGGTGATGCTCACAGGAGCAGACCCTGTAATGGCTCTCCAGCATCTGTATGGGGAGAGTCTAACAGGGCATATCTGCCAGCACAGAAATACGGTTTTCAGAGTCTTAGCCCCAGCATCACAAAGTCGTTTCTGGAAGGGAGAAGGGAAGATAGAGCTGAAAGACAAAACTCAATAACTGGCACAGGAAACAACATGTTATATCTAAAGTCAAATTCTCATGGGCTTTCTGATAAGTGAAATTAAACAGTCCACAGAGAACTGCTGTTTCCAGAAAGCATCAGAGAATTAACAAGGCAGCGGAATAATTATGGGGCCAATATCCGAGAGAGAGAGAGGAGAGGAAAGAGGCTAGCCTGGTGTTTGGGCTGCTTTTTCCTGAGGGACCCCTGCCACTTCCAGAGGAGTGGCTGAGAAGCTGGGACCCTAAACAGCACTTTTAACACCCTCTAGCCTGAGGAGGACAAAGTTTGGAGTCTGGGAACCACCAAGGAGATACCTTAATGTATTTTTTGAGGACCACAAATTGTTTGGGACCCCATTTGAATCATGTCTGTCCTTGCCAGCAGCAAACATAAATACTCCTGGGAGAGAGATAACCTTACAATAGACCTCAAATTACTTCTACAGTTGTTCATACGCAGTGATCAGCATTCAATCAGGAATAAACAGGCATCCAAGGAAGTAAGACAAATGATTGTAAACTGAGAGAAATAACAGACAGACCTATCGGAGATCTGGATAATGGAGTTTTCCCAAAGACTTTTAAAGGACTATGCTTAATATGGTTTAGAGGATGAAAGACAAGATTGAGAATTTTACCACTAACCTGCAAACTATAAAAAAAGAACCAAATGGAAATCCTAGAACTGAAAAATATCGTTGAAATTTAGAATTCAATGGATAGTGTTTTATAGTAGGTTATACGCTGGCAAAAAGAGGAAACTAATGAAGCTGGAGTTAGGTGAGAAGAATATATCCAAATTAAAGCAGAGAGATAAAAGGACAGAAAATACAGAATATAGATAAATATAGAGGATACAGTAAGAAGGTCTAATATACATGGAACTGGAGTCCTAGAGGTGGAGACAGTGAAGCAGTGTCTGAAGAGATAATGGCTTGGAGTTTTTTGAAAACTAATGAAATAGATCAAGCCTGAGGCTCCAGAAGCGTTACAACTTCAATCTGAATTCATAAAAAGCATACTACACTTAGGCATATCTTAGCAAAACTGCTGAAAACTAAAACTAAAAACTTAAGGACATCCAGAAGGAAAAAAACCGATTACTTTCTAAGGAACAATAATTAAGCTGAGAACTGACCTCTCAATAGAAGCCGGAACACAGAATCGTATCTTCAAAGTGCGAAAAGAAAATAACTGCTAACCTAGATTTTATATCCAGCAAAAAAATTCCTTTAGAAATGAAAGAGAATGATGACATTTGCAGGCAAACAAGATCTGAGAAAATTCATTACCAGTAGACTTGAATCACAGGAAATACTAATGGATTTTCTTCAGGCAAAAATAAAATAATCTCAAATGGAAGATCAGAGATGTAGGAAGACTAACATTCAACAAGAAGAATGTGTTGGTAAATCTAAATGAAAGTTGACTGTATAACACAAACACAATAATAATGCCTTCTGAGATTAAAAATGTCAGAATTAAAATATATGAAAACTATAGTATGTCAGTCAGGAGTGGAATAAATGGATTTAAGGATTTTGTATTCTAAAAGCAAAATCCAAGCATCATCTGAGAAAAGGGTACAAACAGGTTAGATTTGTAGCAGACTGAATTATTGATCCTGTCTTAATTCCCTGTAGTAATTCTATTCGTCCATACTCTTGCTGTGGTTTTGTGACGCACTGAGGGTGCCTCTTCAGCCCTTGGTTTGAGGCTTGGCCCTGTGACTTCGGCTGGTTGGATGTTAGCAGGCATGATACAAGTAAGGGTTTAAACGTCCTGCGTTGTTTGGCTTTCATCCTTGCATTTCTGTGGTGTTCATGACTACAACATGTCCCTGGTAGCCACTGCCTTTTCATCTGGGAGCTCAGATTGGAGCATATAGAGAAGATCCAAACCCAACATGAAGCCTGGATGTCAGATTAGCCAAGTTGATCCAAACCTCAACTGACCCACAAACCTGTCAGTGAGAAAAATAATATGTTGAAATGACTTAAGTGTGCCTCCCTTTCTTCCACCTTGCCATTCCCCTTCTTTGCTACTGGGAGAATTTGTTGCAATTTTCCTGTCTCTTTTCTACCACTGTATGTTGGGTGATTGGGACAGGGGTAGGGGGCAAACAACTTGTATTTTTAGTATATAGATCTCTGGGTCAAAGAGAGTCCCACCCCAGCTGATGTTGATCAAGAGATCCCGGACTTCAGTCCTGGTGCTGTGACTGGTGGAAGTTTTAAGGTCTCAGGCTGGGAGGAGACCTCTCCCATAGTCTTTCATGCAGAAGTACAATGATTATTTGTGACCAGAAGTGTGGGTAGAGATAGTTTGGATTATTATTCAAGTAACATTTATTTTCTACCCCATCCCACTATTGAGATGAAGTATACTTTCTCATGGCATTTTTTAGGCTTAGCCATATCACTTGTTTTGGCCAATGGAATGTAGATGGAAATGACATGGCATGAGTTTTGTAACTAGCCCTTCCAAGGAGGCATCACTTGCTCTTCTGGAAGCTTCCTGCTCCATCATGAGCAAAACATGCCCTTGGTAGCCAATGTCCCTCCTGTCAGAGCCCCAAAGGAGGGACATGGAGAGAAGAAAAAACACAGAGCCTGCCCAAGGTTGGTGAATCTAACAGGAGACCTTGCTTGCATAAACGTGGGACCCCAAACCTCATTACCCTCAGGATTGGGATGACTCACCAGTAATGCAGCCCCACCCCCAGGGGACATCACGGAGAGTGGCTTGGATGGTTAACAGAGCAAGGCAGGGAGTGCAGACCTCTCTCTAAGAAGATGGAACCATAAGCCAGGCCTTGTATACACTAGCAAGCCAAATTTGCATCTTTTTTTTGTTTGTTTTTCTCCCCAAAGCCCCCAGATACATAGTTGTGTATTTTTTTTTTTAGTTGTGGGTCCTTCTAGTTGTGGCATGTGGGGTGCCGCCTCAGCATGGCCTGATGAGTGGTGCCACGTCCGAGCCCAGGATCCAAACTGGCGAAACCCCGGGCCGCCACAGTGGAGCACGTGAACCCAACCATTCGGCCACAGGGCCAGCCCCCCAAGTTTGGATCTTCTAGCTTATCCATAAAACTCCAAGCCATGAATAGTTTGCAGTGATTTTTGGAGAGAGGCACTTTAATCCTACACCTCAAAAATGTCTCATCAGTAATATTCCAAGGAAATGAGTAGCTCACAATCAACTAACACACAAGGAAATAAGGCGTAACAGGGTAGAAGAAGACGTAAAACAGCAGAAACAGATCCGCAGTTAACTTAGGTGTTGGAATGATCATTTAGATTACAAAGAAAAAATTGATCACATCTCAAGAATTAAAAAGATATAGAGGAATATTCTGTGGCCCAGCGATTCTACTTCCAGGTACATGCCCAACAAAAATATATAGATATGTTCACCAGAAAACATGTATTAAAACCAGAGCATTCATAGTATTTATAATACTCCCAAATTGAAACCACCCGAATGCCCATTGACAGCAGAATGGATGAATAAATTGTCGTATGATCACACAATGGAATACTATAAAGCAAGGAGAATAAATGATCAAAAACTACGTATAATATCATGGGGGAATCTCACAGACATAATGTTGAATAAAAGAAATCAGACACAAAAGAACACATATTGTATGATGCATTCATTTAAAGTACAAAAGTAGACAAAGCTAATCTATGGTAAAAAGGTAGGTTGGTTCTTGTGCTTCGCGGATTTTGTGACTGAAAAGTAGAGGGGGGTGCCTCAGGGATGTTGTTAACGTTCTGTTTCTTGATCTGTGTTCATTATTAATGTGTTCTGTTTGTGAAAAGTCATTGACTTATTCAACTGTGTTATTTATGGTTGTGTTACAAATTTCCCAAAAACTTAGCACCTTAGAACAAGGTGCTATTTATTTAGCACCTTGAAAACAAGGTATTCAGGGGCCAGCCCATGGCCGAGTGGTTAAGTTCGTGCACTCTGCTTCGGCAGCCCAGGGCTTCACCGGTTCAGATCCTGGGCGCGGACACGGCACCACTCATCAGGCCAGGTTGCGGTGGCGTCCCACATAGCACAACCAGAGGCACTCACAACTATGATATACAATTATGTACTGGGGGGCTTTGGGGAGAAGAAGAAGAAAAAAAAAGAGAAGATTGGCAACAGATGTTAGCTCAGGTGTCAAGCTTTAAAAAAAAGAAAGAAAGAACCTAACAGTTTTTTTTTAAAATTTTTTATTGAGTTAATGATAGGTTACAATCTTGTGAAATTTCAGTTGTATATTATTGTCTGTCAGTCCTGTTATAGGTGCAACCCTTCACCCTTTGTGCCCACCCCCACCCCCACCCCCCCTTTCCCCTGGTAGCCAGTAATCTGTTCTCTTTGTCCACATGTTTAAATTCCTCATATGAGTGGAGTCATACAGAGATTGTCCTTTTCTATCTGGCTTATTTCACTTAACATAATTCCCTCAAGGTCCATCCATGTTGTTGCAAATGGGACGATTTTGTTCTTTTTTATGGCTGAGTAGTATTCCATTGTATATATATACCATATCTTCTTTATCTATTCATCTGTTGATGGGCACTTAGGTTGCTTTTACATCTTGGCTATTGTAAATAATGCTGCAATGAACATTGGGATGCATGGGACTTTTGGAATTGCTGACTTCAAGCTCTTTGGATAGATACCCAGTAGTGGAATAGCTGGGTCGTATGGTAGTTCTATTTTTAATTTTTTGAGGAATCTCCATACTGTTTTCCATAGTGGCTGCACCAGTTTGCATTCCCACCAGCAGTGAATGAGGGTTCGTTTTTCTCCACAGCCTCTCCAACATTTGTTACTTTTTGTTTTGGTTATTTTTGTCATTCTAATGGGTGTAAGGTGATATCTTAGTGTAGTTTTGATTTGCATTTCCCTGATGATCAGCGATGATGAACATCTTTTCATGTGCCTATTGGCCATCCGTATATCTTCTCTGGAGAAATGTCTGTTCATGTCTCCTGCCCATTTTTTAATCGGGTTGTTTGATTTTTTGTTGTTGAGTTGTGTGAGTTCTTTATATATTATGGATATTAAGCCTTTGTCAGATGTATTACTTGCAAATATTTTTTCCCAGTTAGTGGTTTGTTTTTTTGTTTCAATCCTGTTTTTCCTTGCCTTGAAGAAGCTCTTTAGTCTGATGAAGTCCCATTTGTTTATTCTTTCTATTGTTTCCCTTGTCTGAGAAGACATGGTGTCCAAAAAGATCCTTTTGATACTGATGTCAAAGAGTGTACTGCCTACATTTTCTTCCAGAAGCCTTATGGTTTCAGGTCTCAGCTTTAGGTCTTTGATCCATTTTGAGTTTATTTTGGTGAATGGTGAAAAAGAGTGGTCAATTTTCATTCTTTTACATGTGGCCTTCCAGTTTTCCCAGCACCATTTGTTGAAGAGACTTTCTTTTCTCCATTGTGTGCCCTCAGCTCCTTTGTCGAAGATTAGCTGTCCATAGATGGGTGGTTTTATTTCTGGGCTTTCAATTCTGTTCTATTGATCTGTGCACCTGTTTTTGTACCAGTACCATGCTGTTTTGATTACTGTAGCTTTGGAGTATGTTTTGAAATCAGGGATTGTGATGCCTCCAGCTTTGTTCTTTTTTCTCAGGATTGCTTTGGCAATTCGGGGTCTTTTGTTGCCCCATATGAATTTTAGGATTCTTTGTTCAATTTCTGTAAAGAATGTCATTGGGATTCTGATTGGGATGGCGTTGAATCTGTAGATTGCTTTAGGTAGAATGGACATCTTAACTATGTTTATTCTTCCAATCCATGTGCATGGAATGTCTTTCCATCTCTTTATGATGTATTACGTTGATTGAGTTTCTTATTTTGATGCACTCTTGCTTTCCTTGGATAACTTCCACTTCGTCATGGTGAATAGTCCTTTTAATATGCTGTTGGATTTGATTGGGTAATATTTGTTGAGAATTTTTACATATATATTCATAAGGGATATTGGTCTATAATTTTCTTTTCTTGTGATGTCTTTATCTTGTTTTGGTATCAGGGTAATGTTGGCCTCATAGAATGAGTTAGGAGGTATTACCCCCTCTTCAATTTTTGGAAGAGTTTGAGAAGGATTTTTGTTAATCCTCCTTTAAATGTTTGGTAGAATTCACCAGTAAAGCCATCTGGTCCAAGACTTTTCTTTGTTGGGAGGTTTTTAATTATCAATTAAATCTCTTTACCTGTTATAAGTCTGTTGAGATTTTCTGTTTCTTCTTGAGTCAGTTTAGGTAAGTGTCTGTTTCAAGGAATTCGTCCATTTTTTCTGTTATCTAATTTGTTGACATACAATTGTTTATAGTACTCATAATTCTTTATATCTTTGTAAGGTTGGTAATAATGTCCCACTTTAATTTATGATTTTAGTTATTTGCATCTTTTCTCTTTTTTTCTTCCTCATTCCATCTAAAATTTTGTCAATTTTGTTGATGTATGTAAAAAAGCAACTTTTGGTTTCATTCATTTTCTCTATTATCTTTCTGTTCTCTATTTTGTTTAACTCCACTCTAGTCTATTAGTTCTTTTCTTATGCTAGCTTTGGGTTTAGTTTCTTCTTCTTTTTCTAGTTCCTTAAATTGAAAAGTTAGGTTATCAATGTGAGATGTTTCTTCCTTTTTAAAAAAATTTTTTTTCATAAGATTGGCACCTGAGCTAATATCTGTTTCCAACCTTTTTCTTCCTCTTCCTCCTTCTCCCTCCTCGTCCCCCTCCCCCTCCTCCTGCTCCTCCTCCGCCTTCTTCTTCTCCTTCTTCTCCTCCTTCTTCTTCTCCCCACAGCCCCCTGGACATAGTTATATATTCTAGTTGTAGGTCCTTCTGGCTCTGCTATCTGGGACGTTGCCTCAGCATGTCTTGATGAGTGGTGCTAGGTCCTCATCTAGGATCTGAACCGATGAAACCCTGGGCTTCCAAAGTGGGGCACACAAACTTAACCACTCAGCCACAGGGCCAGCTCTCTTCCTTTTTAATGTATGCATTTACAGCTATAAATTTCCTTGAGTACTGCTTTTGTGGTATCCCACAAGTTTTGGTATGTTGTGTTTTCTTTTCCATTTGACTCTAAATAATTTTTTATTTCCCTAGTGATTTCTTCTTTGACCTGTTTGTTGTTTGAGTATGTTGTTTCATTTCCACATATATGTGAACGTTCCACTTTTCCTTCTGTCACTGATTTATAACTTTATCCTCTTGGTATAAGTGAAAATACATTGTATGAATCTTTTTAAATCTATTAAGACCTGTTTTGTAGCCTAACTTTTGGTTTATCCTAGCGAATTTCCCATGTGCTCCTGAGAAGAACATGTATTCTGCTGTTTGAGTGGAGTGTTCTGCTTATGTCTGTTAGGTCTAGTTGGTTTATTGTGCTGTTAAACTCCTGTGTTTCCTTACTCATCACCTGTCTGGTTGTTCTGTCCATCACTGAAAGTTAGCTGTTAGAGTCTCCAAGCATTTTTGTGGAACTATTGATTTCCCGCTTCAATCCTACCGACTTTTGCTTCATATGTTTGAGGTTCTATTATTAAGTACATAAATGGTGTATCTTCTTGCAGTATTGAACTTTTTATTAACAGATATCTTTCTTTGTCTCTTGTAACCTTTTTTGATTTGAAGTCTATTTTGTCAGATATTAGTATAGTCACTCCAGCTCTCTTTTGTTTACTGTTTGCATGGAATATCTTTTTCCGCATTCTTTCACTTTCAAACTATTTAGTGTCTTTGGATTGAAAGTGAGTCTCTTGTAGGAAGCATAGTGTTGGATCATGTGTTTTTAGTCCATTCTGCTAATTTCTCATTTGACTGGAAAGTTTAATCCACTTACATAAAGTAGCAACTGATAAGGAAGGAATTCTGCTATTTTGCTTTTTGCTTTCTACATGCCTTATAGTTTTTTTGTACTTTATTTCCTCTATTACTATCTTCTTTTGGGTTTGGTTGATTTTTTTTTGTAGTGAAATGTTTTTACTTCCTTCTCATTTCATTTTGTATATATTGTATAATTACCTTTTTGTTGTTACCATGGGGATTAAATTTAATATCATAAAGTTATAGTAATCTAATTTGAATTTATACCAACTTAACTTCAGTATCATGCAAAAACTCTGCTCCTATGCAGCTAATTATACCTCTTTTCTGTTATCAGTGTCACAAACTACATATTTATATAGTTTGTGCTCAATAACATAGATTAATAATTCTTTTTTATGTACTTGTCTTTTAAATCATGTAGGAAATAAAAAATGGAGCTACAAGGCAAAATTGCAATAACACTAGGTTTTATAGTCACCACCTTTACCAGAGATCTTTATTTCTTCATACAGCTTTGAGTTACTGTCTAACATCCTTTCATTTCAACCTGCAGGACTCCCTTTAGCATTTCTTGCAGGATAGCTCTAGTGGTGAAAACTCCCTCAGCTTTTGTTTATTTGGGAATGTCCTAATTCCCACCTCATTTTTGAAGGACAGTTTTGCTGAATATGGAATCCATAGTTGACTTTTTTCTTCTTTCAGCACTTTGAATATATTGACCCACTGCATTGTGCCTCCAAGATTTTCGGGAGACACCAGCTGGTAATCTTACTGAGGACCCCTCCTCATGATGAGCTGCTTCTCTTGCTGCTTTCATGATTCTTTGTCTTTTCATAGGTTAACAATATGTGCCTTGATAGGACTTTTTTGGTTTTTGTAGTTTAGTTTATCCTAGTTGAAATTTGTTGAGTTTCTTGGATTTGTAGATTTACATATAACATCAAATTTGGGAAATTCTAAGGCATTATTTCCTCATATATTCTTTCTGCTCCTTTCTCACTCTTTTCTCCTTATGTGGATCCTGCAATGCACATGTTGGACTGTCTGATGGTATCACACAGGTCACTTAGGCTCTATTCACTTTTCCCCATTCTCTTTTCTTTCTCTTCTTCAGACTCAATAATTTCAATGGTCTTATTTTAAAGTTTGCTGATTCTTTCTTCTGCCTGCTCAAATCTGCTTTTGAATCCTTCTAGTGAATTTTTCGTTTCAGTTAGTGTATTTTCAGTTCCAGAATTTCTTTTTGCTTCCTTTTTATAATTTCTACCTCTTTCTTGATATTCTCATTTTGTTCCTACATCATTTTCCTCTTTTTCCGTGCCTTCCTTTAATTCTTTGAGCATCCCTAAGAAAGTTGTTTTTAAAGTTTTGTCTAGGAAGTCTGAAGTCTGGGGTTCTTCAGGGTTAGTTCGTGGCAATTTATTTTGTTTCTTTAATGAGCCAAACTTTCCTGTTTCTTTGTATACTTGTGATTTTGTTGTTGTTGTTGTTATTGAAAACTGGACATTTAAATTTCATAATGTCATAACTCTGGACATCAGATTATTCCCCTTTCCCAGAATTTGTCAGTTTTTAGCTGTTAAAGGGTGTCTCTGTGCTGGAGACCAGCCTGAGATAGCTTGAGATCTCTCAGGTGTTTTCTGAGTCTTCATGTTTTCCTGGGCTTGCATGGTGGCTTCTAATTCCTTTATATACACGTTTCATTTTGAATGTCCTAATCCTTAAATGTCTGATTCTCAAAAGGGGGGAAATGGTGAAAAGAAAAAAGAAAAGAAAAAATACCTCAGGGACTATTCCTTTAAATCCTCTGGAAGTCAATTCAGTTGGTGGGGTTTAAAACAATAGTGACCAGCCTCTAGCCTTCACCTCAGTGATCAAAAGCAGCAGTCAGCAATCAGAAAACCAAACAGCAGTATTTGAGGGACAAGGTCCATATTGCCCACCGTGGTTTCAGAAAGCCGCACCAGGAGCATGGACGTGGCTGCTTGCCATAGGTTTGGTGAGTGGAAGATGGGTAGCCATCATTGTCCTAAACTGAAATTAACCAAAATTAACTTCAGTTTACCAGCCAAGTTTTCCCCAGGAAGTTGCACCCATTCAAGTAGACTCTAAAGTTCCATACTTACATCAGACAGTTTCTGCTGGTACAGTTTTTTCTAGGTGGAGAGACAGATCCTGGGCACTTCCTACTTTTCTGTCTTCCTTGGTGTCACTCTAATGTTTTAATTTTGATGACATGTTTTAAACTTCTCTTCATATTTCATGCTTTTTATGTTATCATTAAGAAACCTTCGTCAAATGCCAAGTCAGTAAGATTTCCTTATATGTTTTTTAGAAGGGTTATAGTTTTAGATGTTACATTTAGGTCCTTACTCCATTTTGAAATTTTTAAAAAATATGGTATGGTAAGGACTGAAGTTTATCATTTAATCGTATGGATGTCAAATTGTTCTAGCATCATTTGTTGAAAAGATTGTACTTTCCCTCATTGAATTACCTTGATAGCTTTGTTGAAAATAAATTTATTACACATCTTTGGGTCTATTTCTGGATGGTCTGTTCTACTCCATTCATCTATTTATCTATTTTTGTATAAATATCATACTGTCTTAATAACTGAGCTCTAAAATAACTCAAAATCAGGTAGTATAGGTCTTCCAACTATGTTCTTTTTTTTCACAATTCTTTTGTTTATTCTAATTCCTTTGTATTTTCATATAAATTACAGAATCAGCTTGGCAGTTTCTCAAAAAGAGCGTACAGATGTTTGGTTAGGAATGCATTTAATCTATAAACCAAGTGCACAGGGTGAAGTTCAAGCAAAACTAGATGCAAAGTTCTCGAGTCCTTTCCCAGTGGAGTCACAAAGGACACGTTTAATTCCCCCAAGAACAAGTTGTGACGACATGTGTGAAATGTTGGCTACCAAGAGAGGGTGTTAGAGACTCAGTGCCCGGGGTTTTTACTGGGGGATGATCACATAGGCACCCCTGTCTGGCACGTAACCAAATCCCAGAATGCCAGAAGGAAAGCAAGTATTTAGAATAAACCATGTGGTTTGTACAAAAACATTAGGCATAGTAAGCAACTAATATCAGTTAATGGTGGAAACCCTCCTGAAATCTAAGTTTCCAGACAGCAGCCAAGGGCCAACCTTGTAAGATGCTATCAAAGTACAGCAGTCAGGGCTGCTATGATAACTCTTTTCTGTGCTGTTAGCATGGTTTATTTTCCCATCTTTCACTTTTTAATTTTACTATTTGTTTTATTGTGTTAAAAGACATATAATATAATTTTTTAACCATTTTAAGTGCACAATTCAGTGGCATTAATTACATTCAAAATATTGTGCACCATCCTTTCACCTTAAGTTTATTTGTTTTATATAGAGAGTAGGTTTCCTTAGGCAGTTTATAGTTGGTTGTTGCTTTTGTATCCAATCTGAAAATCTATGCCTTTTAATTGGGGTGTTTAGACCATTTATATTTAATGTGATTATGAGTTAGCTTGACTTTAAATCTGCCACCTTGCTATTTATTTTCATTTGTCCCATCTGAATTTTATACTTTTTCCTATTTTCTTCTGCCTTGCTTTTCTATTTTGGTCTGCCTTGTTTTGGATTTATGGTGTATTTTATTTTTTTAAGATTATGATAGTTAACAACCTTGTGAAATTACAGTTGTACATCATTATTAGTCATGTTATAGGTACACCACTTCACCCCTAGTGCCCTCCCCCCACCCCCCCTTTCCCCTGGTAACCACCAATCAGTGCTCTTTGTCTATATGTTAACTACCACCCATGAGTGGAGTCATACAGAGTTCGTCTTTCTCTGTCTGGCTTATTTCACTCAACATAATACCCTCAAGGTCTATCCACATTGTTGTGAATGGGAAGACTTTGTCCTTTTTTATGGCTGAGTAGTATTCCATTGTATGTATATACCATATCTTCTTTATCCAACCATCAGTTGCTGGGCACTTAGGTTGGTTCCATGACTTGGCTATGGTGAATAATGCTGTGATGAACATAGGGGTGCATGGGACTTTTGGAATTGCTGATTTCAGGTTCTTAGGATAGATACCCAGTAGTGGGATGGCTGGGTCATAAGGTATTTCTATTTTTAACTTTTTGAGGAATCTCCATATTGTTTTCTATAGTGGCTGCACCAGTTTGCATTCCCACCAACAGTGTATAAGGATTCCTTTTTCTCCACAGCCTCTCCAACATTTGTTACTTTTTGTTTTGGATATTTTTGCCATTCTAACAGGTGTAAGGTGATACCTTAGTGTAGTTTTGATTTGCATTTCCCTGATGATTAGTGATGATGAGCATCTTTTCATGTGTCTATTGGCCATCCGTATATCTTCTTTGGAGAAATGTCTGTTCATGTCTCCTGCCCATTTTGTGATTGGGTTGTTTGATTTTTTGTTGTTGAGTTGTGTGAGTTCTTTATATATTATGGAGATTAACCCTTTGTTGGATAAATAACTTGTAAATATTTTTTCCCAATTAGTGGGCTGTTTTTTTGTTTCAAGCCTGTTTTCCCTTGCCTTGAAGAAGCTCTTTAGTCAGATGAAGTCACATTTGTTTATTTTTTCTATTGTTCCCTCATCTGAGGAGTTATGGTGTCCGAAAAGATTCTTTTGAAGCTGATGTCAACGAGTGTACTGCCTATATTCCCTTCTAGAAGACTTATTGTTTCAGGCCAAATTTGATCCATTTTGACTTTATTTTAGTGAATGGTGAAAAAGAATGGTCAGTTTTCATTCTTTTACACGTGGCTGTCCAGTTTTCCCAGCATCCTTTGTTGAAGAGACTTTCTTTTCTCCATTGTATGCCCTCAGCTCCTTTGTCGAAGATTAGCTGTCCATAGATGTGTGGTTTTATTTCTGGGCTTTCAATTCTGTTCCATTGATCTGTGCTGCTGTTTTTGTACCAGTACCATGCTGTTTTGATTACTGTAGCTTTGGAGTGTGTTTTGAAGGCAGGGATTGTGATGCCTCCAGCTTTGTTCTTTTTTCTCAGGATTGCTTTGGCAATTCGGGGTCTTTTGTTGCCCCATATGAATTTTAGGATTCTTTGTTCTATTTCTGTAAAGAATGTCCTTGGGATTCTGATGGGGATGGCATTGAATCTGTAGATTGCTTTAGGTAGCATAGACATCTTACTATGTTTATTCTTCCAATCCATGTGCATGGAATGTCTTTCCATCTCGTTATGTCATCAATTTCTTTCAAGAAAGTCTTGTAGTTTTTGTTGTATAGATCTTTCACTTCCTATCCCAAGGTATTTTATTCTTTTTGTTGTGATCGTGAATGGGATTGAGTTCTTGAGATCTTTTTTTGTTAGTTCATTGTTAGCATATTGAAATGCTACTGATTTATGTTCTTGATTTTATACCCTGCAACTTTGCTGTGGCTGTTGATTGTTTCTAATAGTTTTTCTATGGATTTTTTGGGGTTTTCTATATATAAGATCATGTCGTCTGCAAAGAGCGAGAGTTTTACTTCTTCGTTGCCTATTTGGATTCCTTTCATTTCTTTTTCCTGCTGAATTGCTCTGGCCAACACCTCCAGTACTAAGTGGAATAAGAGTGCTGAAAGTGAGCACACTTGTCTTGTTTCTGTTCTGAGAGGGATGGGTTTCAGTTTTTGTCCGTTGAGTATGATGTTGGCTGTGGGTTTGTCATATATGGCCTTTATTATGTTGAGGTACTTTCCTTCTATACCTATTTTATTGAGAGTTTTCATAATAAATGGATGTTGGATCTTGTCGAATCCCTTCTCTGCATCTATTGAGATGATCATGTGGTTTTTGTTTCTCATTTTGCTAATGTAGTGAATCACGTTGATTGATTTGCGGATGTTGAGCCATCCCTGTGTCCCTGGTATAAATCCCACTTGATCATGGTGTATAATCTTTTTGATGTATTGCTGTATTCAGCTTGTCAAAATTTTGTTGAGGACTTTTGCATCTATGTTCATCAGTGATATTGGCCTGTAGTTTTCCTTCTTTGTGTTGTCCTTGTCAGGTTTGGGGATCAGGATGATGTTGGCTTCATAGAATGTATTAGGGAGTGCTCCATCTTCCTCTATTTTCTGGAATAGTTTGAGAAGGATAGGTATTAAATCTTCTTTGAATGTTTGGTAGAATTCTCTAGAGAAGCTGTCTGGTCCTGGACTCTTATTTTTGGGGAGGTTTTTGATTACTCTTTCTATTTCTTTACTTGTGATTGTTCTATTCAGATTCTCTATTTCTTCCTGATTCAGTTTGGGGAGGTTGTATGAGTCTAGGAATTTATCCATTTCTTCTAGGTTGTTCAATTTGTTGGCATATAGTTCTTCATAATATTCCCTTGTGATCCTTTGTATTTCTTCGGTATCTGTTGTGATTTCTCCTGTCTCAGTTCTAATTTTATTTATTTGAGACTTCTCTCTTTTTTTCTTAGTGAGTGTGGCTAAGGGTTTATCGATTTTGTTAATTTTTTCAAAGAACCAACTCTTTGTTTCATTGATCCTTTCTACTGTCTTTTTTGTTTCAATATCGTTTATTTTCTGCTCTAATTTTTATTATTTCTCTCCTTCTGCTGACTTTGGGCTTTGTTTGTTCTTCTTTTTCTAATTCCGTTAGGTGTCATTTGAGGTTGTTTATGTAAGATTTTTCTTGCTTATTGAGGTGAGCCTGTATTGCAATAAATTTCCCTCTTAGGACTGCTTTTGCTGCGTCCCAAATAAGTTAGTATGGTGTGTTTTCGTTTTCATTTGTCTCCAGATAATATTTGATTTCTTCTTTAATTTCTTCAATAGTCCATTGTTTGTTTAGTAGCATGTTGTTTAGTCTCCACATTTTTGCCCCTTTCCCAGCTTTATTCTTGTAGTTGATTTCTAGTTTCATGGCATTCTGATCTGAAAAGATGCTTGATATTATTTCAACCCTCTTGAACTTATTGATGCTTGCTTTGTTTCCCAAGATATGGTCTATCCTTGAGAATGTTCCATGTGCGCTTGAGAAGAATGTGTAACCTGTGTTTTTGGATGAAGTGTTCTGTATATATCTATTAAGTCCATCTGGCCTAATTTTTCATTTAATTCTATAATTTCCTTGTTGATTTTCTGTCTGGATGGTGTGTCCATTGGTGTTAATGGGGTGTTGAGGTCCCCTACTGTTATTGCATTGTCGTTGATGTCTCCTTTTAGTTTTGTTAATAGTTGCTTTACAAATTTTGGTGCTCCTGTGTTGGGTGCATATATACTTATAGGTGTTATGTCATCTTGTTGGAACATCCCTTTTATCATTATATGCTGCCCCTCTTTTTCTTTCTTTATCTGTTTTGCTTTGAAGTCTACTTTGTCTGATATAAGTATGGCAACACCTGCTTTCTTTTGTTCATTATTAGCTTGGAGTGTTGTCTTCCATCCCTTCACTCTGAGTCTGTATTTGTCTTTGGGGCTCAGGTGTGTTTCCTGGAGGCAGCATTTTGTTGGATCTTGTTCTTTGATCCATCCTGCCACTCTGTGTCTTTTGATTAGAGAGTTCAATCCATTTACATTTAGAGTGATTATTGAAACGTGAGGGCCTACTGCTGCTATTTTATCACTTGTTTTCCAGTTCTTTTGCATTTCCTTTGTGTCTCGTCCCATGATTTTTGGATTCCTAATTCAAGTAGGTAAATTTCTGTATTTGCTTTCTTCTTATTTGTAATTTGTGTCTTTATTCTTGTTATTTGTTTAGTGGTTACCAGGTGGTTTGTATAACACATCTCGTAGATGAGATAGTCCTTTTTCTGATAGCCTCTTATTTCCTTGAATTAAAACGTTCCATCTCTTTTCTCTTCCCCTTCTAGGTTGTTATTGTCAGATTTTTTTCTCTTCTTTTTTGTATTGTGAGTTTGTGGTTAAAATGACTAGGTTATATTTATTCTTGGTGTCCCCGTTCCGTTTATCTTTAATGTTTTATTTAACTTTTGCTAACCTGTTCTGATGGAGAGCTGCTACTTTGTGTTATTGTCCTTCTGCATATCTCCTTTGTTCTGGATTTTGTAACCCCTTTCCTTTTTTTGATTTTTCAGGTATGAGGTTCTTCCTGAGCATTTCTTGAAGAGGAGGTTTTGTGGCAATGAACTCCTTTAACTTTTGTTTATCTGGGAAAGTTTTTATTTCTCCATCGTATTTGAAGGATATTTTCGCTGGGTAGAGTATTCTTGGCTGCAGGTTTTTGTACTTCAGAGTTTTGAATATTTCATTCCGATCTCTTCTAGCCTGTAAGGTATCTCCTGAGAAATCTGCTGATAGCCTTATGGGGTTTCCTTTGTAAGTCTCTTTCTTCTGCCTGGCTGCCCTTAGTATTTTCTCTTTGTTGTTGACTTTTGCTAGCTTCACTACTATATTCCTTGGGGTTGGTCTTCCTGCATTAATAAAGTTTGGAGATCTATTGGCTTCTGCCACATGAAGTTCCATCTCTTTTCCCAAGTTTGGAAAGTTCTCAGCCATTATTTCTTTGAACAGGCTTTCTGCCCCCTTCTCCTTCTCTTCTCCCTCTGGTATACCTATAACCCTTATGTTGCATCTCCTAATTGAGTTGGATAATTCTCGGAGAGTTTCTTCATTTCTTTTTAGTCTCAGTTCTCTCTCCTCCTCTGCCTGAGGCATTTCTATATTCCTATCCTCCAAATTGCTAATTCTGCCCTCCATATTATCGACCCTACTGTTCAGAGAGTCAAGATTTTTCTTAATCTCTTCCATTGTGTTCTTCATCTCCAGTATTTCTAATTGGTTCTTCTTTATAGTATCAAGCTCTTTTGTGACATAGCTCCTGAACTCATTGAGTTGTCTATCTGAATTCTCTTTTAACTCGTTGAGTTTTTTAATCATGGCTGTTTTGAAATCATCATCATTTAGATTATAGATTTCATTGTCTTTGGGATTGTTTTCTGGGTGCTTATCATTTTCCTTCTGTTCTGGAGATTTAATATATTATTTCATACTGTTTGATGGCGTGGATTTGTGCCTCCACATAGAGATAGAGTTTAGTCGCTGCTTCCACTTGTTGCAACTGGTGTCTGGGGGAGCAGCTGTTTAGACTGCACCAACCAGGAACCCTGTCAGCTCTTACTGACTGGACCTGGGCCCCTCCTCGTAGTCACAGTAGTCCTGTGGGGTCCCTCATTAGTTGTGGGGGCAATCGCAAGGGGGCCTCAGGCTGCTGGTGCCTACTGTTGCAGCCCACCTATACGCACTCCCTCCTTGGGGTCTGCAGCGGTGTTATGGACTTTCCCAGCAGCCAGGAGCAGGATCACCTATAATCGCAGCTCTGTCACTGTCAGAGCCCACAAGATCACACTTGTCCACTATAGGTCCCAACAGAGCTATGGGTATCTTCTGCAGTCTGTCGTTAGCTCACCTAGCTGTGCTACTTTTGCCCCAAGGCCTTCCAGCCTTGTGATTGCCAGTTGGGATCTCTCCACTAGTGCTGTGCAGAGGCTTTCACTGAGGCTGCTGTGGGAACCTGGAGTTCCCCCCAGACCATGTAGCCATTCCACTGGAGCTCCACCCAGCCCCACATCACTCTCACGGAATCTCTGGGAGCCCCTTGCCTCATCTCGGACACAGCCAGAGTCTATGGGCCTGGCGGCATCTGGCGGGCTGCTGCCTTGCAGGGAATTCTGCTCTTGGGAGCTTCCTGGTGTTCCGAATTCTGGGCGGGTCCTCCCCGCTAATGGTGAGCAGAGGCTTTCCCTGCCAGTGGGTGTGGGACCCTGGAGTTTCCCCCTGGGCTGCGGAGCCAGTCACTGGAGCTCCACCCCTTCCCCAAGCACGTCCACGGGAAGTCTGGGTGCCTCTTGCACCGACCTGTGCACAGCCGGAGACTGTGGGCCAGGCAGCGGCTGGCGGGCTGGTGCCCTGCCTGGGAATCTGCTCCCTGGGAGCTTCCTGGTGTTCTGAATGCTGGGCGGGGCCTCTCTGCTAATGGCAAGCAGAGGCATTCCCTGCTGGCAGGTGTGGGACCCTGGAGTTTCCCGCTGGGCTGTGGAGCTGGGCGCTGGAGCTCCACCAAGTCCCCAAGCACGTCCATGGGAAGTGTGGGCGCCTCCTGCACTATCCCGTGCACAGCCGGAGACTGTGGGCCCAGCAGCGGCTGGCGGGCTGGTGCCCTGCCAGAGAATCCGCTCTCTGGGAGTCTCCTGTTGTTTCATGTGCTGGGGGGGGCCTCCCTGCTAATGGCAAGCAGAGGCTTTCCCTGCCGGTGGGTGCAGGACCCTGGAGTTTCCCCCTCGGCTTAAGTGTAATCTTGAGGGGCTTAGGTAGGTCTGTTGTCACCTGTTTCCACTGTCGTTCTGCCAGTGAGTGCACACTCTCGCCCTTGGTGCATGGCGATGCTATGGGGGAGTCCGCTGGAAGAGAGCCTCTTGCAGGTACTAGGCTCTCTGGGGGTCAGAGGTCAGAGAGTTTTCACCTATTTCCACCTCCTCCCGGGGGTAAGTCCGTCCGCCTTACAATGTATAGCAGCACAAGTCTCTCAGGCGTCTTGAGATGCTATCTGGATATCCTTTGTTAACCAGTGAATGTCCAATTAGTTGTAGATTCGAAGGGGGAGAGACAAAGAAGACCACTCACTCCACCATCTTGGTCCCGCCTCTTCCTTATGGTGTATTTTTAATAATCCTATTTATCTCCATTGTTGGTTTAGTAACACTAACTCTTTGTTTTGTTTTCTTGTTAGTGGTTCACTAGAGTTTACAGTGTACCTATTTAACTTAGCACTCTCTACCTTGAAGTCATGTAATAACATTTCACACATAGTGGAAGAATCTTAAAACATCATACTTCCATTTTTACCCTTGCAGTGTTTGTGCTATTGTTGTCATACATTATACTTCTACATATGTTGTTATACCTCACAATATATTATTATTTTTGCTGTTGGACAGGAGCCAGCAAATTATGACCCCTCTATCCAGTTGTCACAATACCATTTGTTGAAAAAACTATTCTTTTCTCCATTCAGTTGTCTTGGCACCCTTGTTGAGATCTTGTGATGTCTTTGTCTAGTTTTGACATTAGAATTATACTGGTCTCATATTCTATTGTATGTATACACCACATTTTAAAAAATCTGTTAATCCATTGATAGACACTTGGGTTGTTTTCACCTTTTGGCCATTGTGAATAATGTTGCTATGAACACTGGCATACAAATAGTTTGTTTGAGTCCCTGTTTTCAATCATTTTGGGTATATCCCTTGGAGTAGAATTAGTGGGTCATATGTTTAATTTTTGAGTTATATGTTTAATTTTTTGAGGAAAATCGTCAACGATTAAAATTTTTTTTTTAACTTTCAGGTGTACATTGTAATATATTTCAAATTCTGTGTAGATTAGAATATGTTCACCATCCAAAGACTAAGTATAATCCATCACCACACCTGTGCCTCATCGCTTCTTTTACCCTCCTCCCTCCCCCATCCCCTCTAGTAACCGCCAATCCAATCTCTGCCTCTATGTGTTTGTTTGTCATTGTTTTTATCTTCTACTTATGAGTGAGATCATATGGTATTTGGCTTTCTCCCTTGGACTTATTTCACTTAGCATAATGCCCTCAAGGTTCATCCACATCATCAAAAATGACTGGATTTCTTATGGCTTAGTATACCACTGTGTATGTATGCCACATCTTTATCCATTCGTCCCTTGATGGGCATGTAGGTTGCTTCCAAGTCTTGGCTATTGTGAATAATGCTGCAATGAACACAGGGGTGCAGGTATCTTTATGCCTTTGCGTTTTCAAGTTCTTTGGATAAACACCCAGCGGTGGGATAGCTGGATCATACAGTAGATCTATTCCTAATTTTCTGAGGAAACTCCATACTGCTTTCCATAGTGGCTGCACCAGTTTGCACTCCCACCAGCAGTGTGCAATGGTTCCCTTCTCTCCACATCGTCTCCAACACTTGTTGTTTCCTGTCTTATTAATTACAGCAATTCTGACAGGAGTGAGGTGATATCTCATTGTAGTTTTGATTTGCATTTCCCTGATAGCTAATGAAGTTGAACATCTTTTCATTTGCCTGTTGGCCATCTGTATATCTTCTTTGGAGAAATCTCTGTTTAGATCTTTTGCCCATTTTTAATTTGGTTGTTGGTTTTTTTTGTTGTTGAGACGTATGAGTTCTTTGTATATTTTGGATATTAACCCCTTATCTGATATATGGTTTGCAAACATCTTCTCCCAATTGTTGTGTTGTCTTTTGTTTTGTTGATGGTTTCCTTTGCTGTGTAGAGGCTTTTTAGTTTGATGTAGTCCCGTGTGTTTAATTTTTTCTTTTGTTTCCCTTACCCAGTCAGACATGGTACTTGAAAATATGCTGCTAAGACTGATATCAAAGAGAGTACTGCCTATGTTTTCTTCTAGAAGTTTCATGGTTTCAGGCCTTACATTCAAGTCTTTAATCTATTTTGAGTTGATTTTTGTGCATGGTGTAAGATAATGGTCTACTTTCATTCTTTTGCATGTGGCTGCCCAGTTTTCCCAACACCATTTGTTGAAGAGACTCTCCTTTCTCCATTGTATGCTCTTGGTCTCTTGTTGAAAATTAGCTGTCCATACATGTGTGGGTTTATTTCTGGGCTCTCAATTCTGTTCCATTGATCTGTGTGTCTGTTTTTGTGCCAATACCATGCTGTTTTGGTTACTATGGTTTTGTAATATTTTTGAAATCAGGGATGTGATACTTTCAGCTTTGTTCTTTTTCCTCAGGATCCTTTGGCTATTCGGGGTCTTTTGTTCTTCCATATAAATTTTAGGATTCTTTGCTCTATTTCCGTGAAAAATGTTGTTGGAACTGTGATAGAGATTGCACTGAATCTATAGATTGCTTTAGGAAGTATGGACATTTTAACTATATTAATCCTTCCCTTCCAAGAACACAGAATATCTTTCCATTTCTAGTGACTTCTTCAATTTCTTTCAACAATGTTCTATAGTTTATGGTGTACAGATCTTTCACCTCATTGGTTAAGTTTATTCCGAGGTATTTTACTCTTTTTGTTGCAATTGTAAATGGGATTGTATTCTTAATTTCTCTTTCTGCTACTTCACTGTTAGTGTACAGAAACGCGACTGACTTTTGTCTGTTGATTTTGTATCTATTCAAATGATCCACTTTTCCTTGATCCAGTTTTGGAAGGTGGTATGATTCTAAGAATTTATCCATTTCTTCTAGATTATCCAGTTTGTTGGTGTATAGCTTTTCAAAGTATTCTCTTATAATCTTTTGCATTTCTGAGGTGTCCATTATAATTTCTCCTCTTTCATTTCTGACTTTATTTATTTCAGCCTTCTCTCTTTTTTTCTTGGTGAGTCTAGCTAAAGGTCTGTCATTTTTTAAAATATTTTCAAAGAAATAGCTCTTTGCTTCATTACTTTTTTCTCTTTTTTTTGGTCTCTATTTCATTTATTTCTGCTCTGATTTTTATTACTTCCTTCCTTCTGCTGATTTGGGGCTTTGTTTGTTCTTCCTTTAGGTGCAGGGTTAGATTGTTTACTTGGGGTTTTTCTTGTTTGCTGAGGTAGGCCTGAATTGCTATAAACTTCCCTCTTAGAACTGCTTTTGCTGTATTCCATAGATTTTTGCATGTCGTATTTTCATTTTTATTTGTCTACAGGTAATTTTTGATTTCTTCTTTGAGTTCTTCATTGACCCAATCATTGTTCAGTAGCATTTTGTTTAATCTTCACTTTTTTGTGGTTTTTCTAATTTTCTTCATATAGTTGATTTCTAGTTTCATACCTTTGTGATCAGTAAAGATGCTTGGTATTATTTCAATCTTCTTAAATTCATTGAGACTTTCTTTGTAACCTAATATGTGATCAACCGTGGAGAATGTTCCATGTGCATTTGAAAAGAATGTGTATTATGTGGTCTTTGAATGGAATGTTCTATATATATCTACTAAGTCCATCTGGTCTAATGTGTCATTTAAGGCCAATGTTTCCTTGATCTTCTGTTTGGGTGACCTATCCATTGGTGTAAGTGGAGTGTTAAAGTCCCCTACTATTATTGCATTGCTGTTGATTTCTCCTTTTTGTCTGTTAATAATTGCTTTATATATTTAGGTGCTCCTCTGTTGGGTGCATAGATATTTACAAATATTGTATCCTCTTGTTGGATTGTTCCCTTTATCGTTATGTAGTGCTCTTCTTTGTCTCTTGTTACAGTTTTTATATTAAAGTCTATTTTGTCTGATGTAAGTATTGCTACCCGAGCTTTCTTTTCTTTGGCATTTGCACAGAGTATCTTTTTCCATTCTTTCACTTTCAGTTTGTGAGTGTCTTTAGGTCTGAAGTGTGTTTCTTCTATGCAGCATATATATGGGTCTTGTTTTTTTATCCAATCTGCACCCTGTGCCTTTTGATTGGAGCATTTAGTCCATTGACATTTAAAGTAGCTATTTATAAATATACATTTATTTCCATTTTGTTACTTTTTTTCTGGATGTTTTAGTAGTTCTTCTCTGTTCCTTTCTTCTTCTCTTGCTCTCTTTGCTTGTGGTTTGATGGCTTTCTTTAGTAATATGTTTAATTTCTTTCCTCTTACTTACTTGTTTATTTTTGACTTTCTGGTTTGTGATTACCATGAGGTTCCTATATAATACTATACATATATAGCAATCTTTATTGAGTTGATAGTCTCTTTAGCTTGACTTCTTTCTAAAAGTTCCACTCTTTTACTCCCCTCCACCCACATTTTGTGTTCTTGAAATCATATCTAATCTCTTGTTTTGTGTGTGTCTATCCATTACCCTCTTATCATTGAAATACGTATTTTTAGTACTCTTGTCTTTTAACCTTCGTATTGTCTTCATAGGTGGTTGATCTGCTACCTTTACTGTATTTTTACCTTTACCAGTGATTTTATTGCCTGGGTTTTTTAAAAAATAATTTTCTTATCCCTATTTGTGGTCTTCTCTTTCACACTTAAATGAGTCCCTTCAGCATTTCTTGTAGAATTGGTTTCTTTGTGATAAACTCCTTTAGTTTTTTCTTTTGTGGGAAGCTCTTTATCTCTCCTTCCATTCTGAATGATAACCTTGCTGGATAGAGTATTTCTTGGCTGTACGTTTTTTCCTTTCAGCACTTTAAACATGTCATGCTGCTCTCTTCTAGCCTCTAGGGTTTTTGCTGAGAAGTTTGCTGATAGCCTTATGGGCTTTCCTTGCCTTTCTCCTGCTGCTTTTAGGATTCTCTCTTTATCTTTAATTTTGGACGTTTTAATTATAATGTGTCTTGGTGTGGTCCTCTTTGGGTTTATATTGTTTAGTTCTGTGCTTCCTGTACTTGGATATCAGTTTCCTTCCTTAGGTTAGGAAATTTTTCAGCTGTTATTTCTTCAGATAGATTCTCTGCCCCTTTGTCTCTCTCTTCTCCTTCTGGGACACCTATAATACAAATGTTAGTGTGCTTGATATTGTCCCATAGTTCCCTTAAACTGTTCTCTCTTTTTTTTTTTAAGATTTTATTTTTTCCTTTTTCTCCCCAAAGCCCCCCGGTACATAGTTGTGTGTTCTTCATTGTGGGTTCTTCTAGTTGTGGCATGTGGGACGCTGCCTCAGCGTGGTCTGATGAGCAGTGCCATGTCCGCGCCCAGGATTTGAACTAACGAAACACTGGGCCGCCTGCAGCGGAGCGGGCGAACTTAACCACTCGGCCACGGGGCCAACCCCAAACTGTTCTCATTCTTTTTAATTCTCTTTTCTTTTATTTGTTCAGTTTGGGTGATTTCCTCTAGTCTTTCATCCAGCTTGCTGATCCATTCTTCTGTATCATCTGCTCTGCTATTGAGTCCCTCTAGTGAATTTTTCATTTCCAGTATTGTATTCTTCATTTCTGATTGGTTCTTTTTTATATTTTCTGATTCTTTGTTGATGTTCTCAATGTGTTCATCCAGTCTTTTCCCAAGATCAGTGCATCCTTATGAGTTTTTGTTTGAACTCTTTGTCAGGTAGATTGCTTATTTCTGTTTCACTTAGTTTTTTTTTTCTGGGGTTTTGTCTTGTTCCTTGCTTGGAATATATTCCTTTGCCTCCTCAGTATTCCTCTTCCTCTGTGCTTATATCTATGTATCAGATGAGTCAGCTATGTCTCCTGATCTTGGAGAAGTGGCATTATGTAAGAGATGCCTTTTGAGGCACAGCAGTGTGCTTCCCTCTTCTCACTAGTCCAAATGATCCAGGAGTGACCCCTGTGTGAGCTACTTGTGTCTTTCTGCTGTGGCAGCATTGCTCTTACTGCAGGTACCCAGGGAGTCTAGTCTTTCCCTCCTTGGTTGGCTGTTTGTAAATCAGGTTTGGGGAGCCCCAGCACCATTGGCTACAAGGTCTAATAGCACACTCTGGTTGCAGTTTTCCTGTTAATTGGGTAGGTACCCAGCGTACCTGGTTGTGGCTCAGGACCTTACAGTTGCTGTAGGCCTCAAGACTGAAAGGCTGTTGTCAGCTCTCTTAGGATTGCAGCTGAGTGGGGCTGGCCCCAGGCAGGGAGCACTCAGTTGTTTCAGGCTTTGGAAGGTGGAGCTGATCCTCTTTGTGGCTGATAGTGAGGCACAGGTCTTCTGCCACTGAAAAGTCTCACCCCCCACAGGTCCACACACACCGTCAACACAGTCTTGGCCTGTGCACACTTCCCAACCTCCTGGAGCATACCCTGATGCTCCACTGCAGAGGACCCCACCTCTCCACCAATTCCCCCCACAGTTCACCTGGTCCTCACACAGGCCCTACCCCATGGAGGTGGACACACTCACCTGCCTGTAGAGGATCAAGGCACCCGGTCTATGCAGGCTGACAAGTAGCCTGAGGACTTGCTTTTGGGGGGCCCCGTCCCTAGGGTGGGCTGTTTGTCCTGGCTGAACTGGATTAAATCCGTGCTCTAGTGGGTGTGGCAGACCACTGGGCTAACAAGCCAGGGGAAGAGCTTCAATGGTGTCTGCCAGCATCTGTACCAGCATACCTGTACTAGGTCACAGCAATGGCTGCCACCAATGTCTCAGTCTCTGGAGAGGTCTCAACTCTCACTGAGATGCACCCAGAGCCTAGCAGGTAAGTCTCTTCTCACCAAAGGACTGTGCACCTTTCTTTCTGGTGATTTTAGGTTTCTGAGACAGGTGAATTTGTACATGGGCCCTTTAAGAGCTGGGTTTTTTCGGCTTTCATCTGATAGCTTTTCTGGGGGTATTCCCCACTGCAGTTAATAGCCAGCAAAGCCAGGTAGTCAGACGTCGTCTCACTTGTGCTGAGCCTGAAGAATGCTTACAGTGGTAACAGGCCCCTGCTCAGGTCCTCATTTCTCCAGGGAAGGCTGTGTACGTTAGGGTGGCTCCTGCCTGGCCTGCTGTGGATCTCCGCAGCTCATGAAGGTGGCTTTTTTTCTCTTCAGAAGGAATTTCTGCCTCTTCCACCTCAGTGAGGACTGTCCCTTGTTGTGGGGGTTCTTTTTATCCAGTTTTCAGTTTTCTCTCCACAGTAATTTTTCCAAGAATACTTGTAACCTGATTGTGTTTGTGGGAGGAGGTGAGTTCAGAGTCTGCCTATGCTGCCATCTTGACGAGATCTGATTTTAATTATATATTTTATTGTTAGTGCTGTCGAGTTGATTCTGACTCCCAGCAACCCTGTGTACAGCAAAGTGGAATCCTGCCTGGCCTTTTTGCACCATCCCCTCACCTTCTGGCGTCAGATCAGACAATGCTCTACTACTATTCGTAGCGTTCTAATGTTTTTGGAAGTGGATGGCCTGGTCCTTCTTCCTAGTATATGTATTTGAGTTATATCATTAGTAGTGACTCTAGAGGTTACTGTAAACATCTTAACTTATAAGAAGCAGGTGCAGATTTATACTAACTTAATTCCAGGGAGATACAGAAACATCCCTTCTATATAGCTCTATTCCTCCCCCTCTCCTTTTCCAGGTATTACTGTAATACATATTACACCTATAAATGTCACAAACTCAAAATGCATTGTTGTGATTATTACTTTAATGGCTTTAAAGAAGATAAGAAAAATAAGGAAAGCAAGTATATATCTATAGCTTTTTAAAATATTAACCTCTCGCTTATCATTTCTCATTCTCTTTATAGTTCCTGTGTATTTAAGTTGCCATCTGGAGTAATTCCCTTAACCCAGTATAGCTTTACTCTACTCCCTCTTTTGTGTTGTTACTGGCAAGTATTTTATATTTCTGTAAGTTATATGCTCAAGAATACATTATATACATATCATTTTATACAACTTCTTTTAAAATCACCTAAGAGAGGGAAAGAGAAGGCAACAGGATTTCATAGAATTGTATAGAATACTCCGTCCAACAATAGCAAAATGCACATTAATTTTTTAAATTTTTTATCTTATTGATGTCGTAATTGTTTATAACATTGTCAAATTTCAGTTGTACATTATTAGTTGTCAGTCACCATATAAATGTGCTCCTCTACCCCTTATGCAACCCCCCTAACCCCTTTCCCCTCTGGTAACCACTAATCTGTTCTCTTTGTGTGTTTGTTTATTTTCCACGTATGAGTGAAATCATATGGTGTTTGTCTTTCTCTGTCTGGCTTATTTCGCTTAACATAATACCCTCAAGGTCCATCCATGCTGTTCCAAATGGGACGATTTTGTCTTTTTTTTTTTTTCCCTTACAGCTGAGTAGTATTCCATTGTGTATACATACATCTTCTTTATCCATTCATCAGTCGATGGGCACTTGGGTTGCTTCCACGTCTTGGCTATTGTGAATAGTGCTGCAGTGAACATAGGGGTACATAAGTCTCCTTAAACAGTTGATTTCAAGTTCTTTGGACAAATACTCAGTAGTGGGATAGCTGGGTTGTATCGTATTTCTAGTTTTAAGTTTTTGAAAAATCACTATACTGTTTTCCATGGTAGCTGCACCAGTTTGCATTCTCACCAGCAGTGTATGAGGGTTCCCTTTTCTCTACTTCCTCTCAAACATTTGTTATTTTTGTCTTGGTGATTATAGCCATTCTAATGGGTGTAAGGTGATATTTCAAGTTAGTTTTGGTTTGCATTTCCCTGATGATTAGTGATGTTGCACATATTTTCATGTGCTTATTGGCCATCTGTGTATCTTCTTTGGAAAAATGTCTGTTTAGGGGCTGGCCCAGTGGCACAGCAGTTAAGTTCACACACTGCTTCAGCGGCCCAGGCTTCAGCAGTTCAGATCCCTGGCATAGACTCTGCACCACTTATCAAGCCATGCTGTGGGAGGCATCCCACATATAAAATAGAGGAGGATGGGCACAGATTTTAGGTCAGGGCCAATCTTCCCCAGCAAAAAGAGGAGGCTTGGTGGTGAGTGTTAGCTCAGGGCTAATCTCCCTCGAAAAAAAAAGTCTTTTCATGTCCTCTGCCCGTTTTTTGATTGAGTTGTTTGTTTTTTTGTTGTTGAGTTGTATAAGTTCTTTACGTATTTTGGAAATTAACCCCTTGTTGGATATATCATTTGCAAATAATTTCTCCCAGTTGGTGGGTTGTCTTTTCGTTTTGTTCATGGTTTCCTTTGCCTTCCAGAACCTCTTTAGTATGATGAAATCCCATTTCTTTATTTTTTCTTTTGTTTCCCTTGCTCAAGTAGACATGGTATTCGAAAGATCCTTCTAAGAACAATGTCAAAGAGCATACTGCCTATATTTTCTTCTACAAGTTTTATGGTTTCACATCTTACCTTCAAGTCTTTAATCTATTTTGAGTTATTTTTTGTGTATGGCAAGAGATAATGGTCAACCTTCATTCTTTTGCATGTGGCTGTCCAGTTTTCCCAAGACTATTTATTGAAGAGACTTTCTTTTCTACATTGTATGTTCTTGGCTCCTTTGTCGAAGATTAGCTGTCCGTAGATGTGTGGTTTTATTTCTGGGCTTTCAGTTATGTTCCATTGATCTCTGTATCTGTTTTTGTATCAGTACCATGCAATTTTGGTTACTACAGCTTTGTAGTATATTTTGAAGTCAGGGATTGTGATGCCTCCAGCTTTGTTCTTTTTTCTCAGGATTGCTTTAGCTCTTCGAGGTCTTTTGTTGTCCCATATGAATTTTAGAATCCTTTGTTCTACTTCTTGGAAGAATGTCATTGGGATTCTGATTGGGATTGTATTGAGTCTAGAGATTGTTTTAGGTACTTTGGAAATTTTAACTGTGTTTATTCTTACAATCCATGTGCATAGAATATCTTTCCATTTCTTTGTGTCATCATTAATTTCTTTCAATAATGTCCTATAGTTTACAAGGTAAAGATCTTTTACCTCCTTGATTAAATTTATTGCTAGATATTTTATTCTTTTGCTGTGATTGTAAATGGGATTGTATACTCAAGTTCTCTTTCTGTTAGTTCATTATTAGAGTATAGAAATGCAACTGATTTTTGTAAGTTGACTGTGTACTCTGCAACTCTGCTGTAGTTGTTGATTATTTCTAATAGTTTTCTGATGGGTTCCTTAGGGTTTTCTATATATAAAATCATGTTATCTGCAAACAGCAAGATTTTCACTTCTTCATTGCCAAGTTGGATTCCTCTTATTTCTTTTTCTTCCCTAATTGCTCTGGCCAAAACCTCCAGCACTACGTTGAATAGGAGTGGCTAGAGTCGGCACCCTTGTCTTGTTCCTGTTCTCAGAGGGATGACTTTCACTCTTTCCCTATTGAGTATAATGTTGGCTGTGGGTTTGTCATATATGGCCTTTATTATGTTGAGGTGCTTTCCTTCTACACTCATTTTATTGAGAGTTTTATTTTTATCATAAATGGATGTTGGACCTTGTCAAATGCTTTCTCTGCATCTAATGAGATGATCATGTGCTTTTTATTCCTCATTTTGTTAATGTGGTGTGTCGCATTGATTTGTGAATGTTGAACCATTCCTGTGTTCCTGGTATAAATCCCATTTGATTGTGGTTATGGTCCTTTTAATATATTGCTGAATTCAGTTTGCCAGTATTTTGTTGAGGATTTTTGCATCTGTGTTCATCAACGATATTGGTCTGTAATTTTCCTTCTTTGTATTGCCCTTTTCTGACTTTGGGATTAGGGTGATGCTGGCCTTGTAAAATGTTAGGGAGTGTTCCATCTTCTTCAATTTTTGGAATAGTTTGAGAAGGCTAGATATTACATGTTCTTTGAATGTTTGGTAGAATTCTCCAGAGAAGCCGTCTGATCCTGGACTTTTATTTTTTGGGAGGTTTTTGACTACTGTTTCAATCTCTTTACTTGTGATTGGTCTATTCAGATGATCTATTTCTTCTTGGTTCAGTTTTGGGATACTGTATGAGTCTAAGAATTTATCCATTTCTTCTAGATTGTCCAATTTGTTGGCATATAGTTTTTCACAGTATTCTCTTGTAATCCTTTGTGTTTCTGTGATATCCATTATAATTTCTGCTCTTTCATTTCTACTTTTATTTATTTGAGCCTTCTCTCTTTTTTTCTTAGTGAGTCTAAGGGTTTATCAATTTTGTTTATCTTCTCAAAGAACCAGCTCTTAGACTCATTGATCCTGTCTGCTTTTTTTTATTTCATTTATTTCTGCTCTAATTTTTATTATTTCCCTCCTTCTGCTGACTTTGGGCTTTGTTCTTCTTTTTCTAATTCTGTTAGTTGTAGTTTAAGATTGCTTATTCGAAATTTTTCTTGTTTGTTAAGGTGGGCCTGTATTGCTATGAATTCTCCTCTTAGGACTACTTTTGCTGCATCCCATATGAATTGGCATGGTGTATTTTCATTTGTCTCCAGATATTTTTTATTTCTCCTTTAATTTCCTCAGTGATCCATTGGTTGCTCAGTAGCATTTTGTTTGGTCTCCACATGTTTGTCACTTGCCCAGCTTTTTTCTTGTAATTGGTTTCTAGTTTTGTAGCATTATGATCAGAAAAGATGCTTGATATCATTTTAGTCTTCTTAAATTTATTGAGGCTTGCTTTGTTTCCCAACATGCGGTCTGTCTTTGAGAACGTTCCATGAGAAAGTTTTCTTTAATTTTTATTGAGATTATGATAGTTTACAACCTTGTGAAATTTCAGTTGTACATTCTTGTTTGTCAGTCGTGTTGTAGGTGCACCACTTCACCCTTTGTGCCAACCTCCACGCACCCCTTCCCCTAGTAACCACTAATCTGTTCTCTTTGTCTACATGTTTAAATTCCTCATATGAGTGGAGTCAAAGAGAAATTGTCGTTCTCTATCTGGCTTATTTCAATTAACATAATACCCTCAAGGCCCATCCATATTCTTGTGAATGGGAGGATTTTATCCATTTTTATGGCTGAGTAGTATTCCATTGTGTGTGTGTATATATGTATATACCATATCTTCTTTATCCACTCATCAGTTGATGGGCACTTAGGTTGCTTCCACATCTTGGCTATTGTAAATAATGCTGCAATGAACATTGGGGTGCATGGGACTTTTGGAATTGCTGACTTCAAGCTCTCTGGATAGATACCCAGTAGTGGAATAGCTGGGTCATATGGTAGTTCTATTTTTGACTTTTTGAGGAATCTCCATACTATTTTCCATAGTGGCTGCACCAGTTTGCATTCCCACCAGCAGTGTATGAGGGATCCTTTTTCTCCACAACCTCTCCAACATTTGTTACTATTTGTTTAGGTTATTTTTGTCATTCTAATGGGTATAAGGTGATATCTTAGTGTAGTTTTGATTTGCATTTCCCTGATGATAAGTGATGATGAACGTCTTTTCATGTGCCTATTGGCCATCTGTATATCTTCTTTGGAGAAATGTCTGTTCATGTCCCCTGCCCATTTTTTGATCAGGGTGTTTGATTTTTTGTTGTTGAGTTGTGTGAGTTCTTTATATATTATGGATATTAAACCTTTGTCTGATATATGACTTGCGAATATTTTTTCCTGATTAGTGGGATTTTTTTTGTTTCAGTCCTGTTTTTCCTTGCCTTGAAGATGCTCTTTAGTCTGATGAAGTCCCATTTGTTTATTCTTTCTATTGTTTCCCTTGTCTGAGAAGACATGGTGTCTGAAAAGATCCTTTTGATATTGATGTCAAAGAGTGTGCTGCCTATATTTTCTTCTACAAGCCTTATGGTTTCAGGTCTTACCTTTAGGTGTTTGATCCATTTTGAGTTTATTTTTGTGAATGGTGAAAAAGAATGGTCAAATTTCATTCTTTTACATGTGACTTTCCAGTTTTCCCAGCACCATTTGTTGAAGAGACCTTCTTCATGAGAACGTTTTTTTTTAGAAGGTTATGTACTCTGCTGATTTTGGATGTCGTGTCCTATATTTATCTATTAAGTCCATCTAGTCCAGTTTTTCGTTTAACTCCACTATTTCCTTGCTGACTTTCTATCTGGATGATCTATCCATTGATGTAAGTTGGGTGTTAAGGTGCCCTACTATTATTGTGTTGTTGTTAATATCTCCTTTTAGGTTTGTTAATAGTTGATTCATGTACTTTGGTGCTCCTGTAATGGGTGTATATATAAGTGTTATGCCTTCTTGATGGAGTGTCCCTTTTATCATTATATACTGCCCTCTTTGCCTCTCATTGTCTTTTTTATCTTGAAGTCTACTTTGTCTAAGTATGGCAACACCTGCTTTCTTTTGTTTGCCATTAGCTTGGAGTATCGTCTTCCATCCCTTGACTCTGAACCTGTGTTTGTCTTTAGAGCTGAGGTGTTTATCCTGGAGGCAGCATATTGTTGGGTCTTTTTTTTTTTTTTTTTTGTAATCCATCCAGCCACTGTATGTCTTTTGATTGGAGAAGTCACTCCATTTACATTTAAAGTGATTATTGACATATGAGGGCTTAACACTGCCATTTTATCACTTCTTTTCCAGTTGTTCTGTGTTTCCTTTGTTTCTTGTCCTGTGCATTTCAGACCGCCAAGTCAGTCGGGTAGTTCTCTTTGATGATTTTCTCAGTTTTCTCTTTATTTATCATTTTTGTCTTTGTTTTGATTATTTGTTTAGTGGTTACCACAAAGTTTGTATAAAATATCTCATAGTTGAAATAGTCCATTTTCTGCTAACCTCTTACTGCTTTAGTCTAAGCAGATTCCATCCCTTACCTATTCCCCTTCTAAGTTATTGTTGTCACAACTTATTCGATTTTGTGTTGTGTGTTTGTGGTTCAAATGACGAGATTATAGTTATTTTTCATGTTTTTCTTCCCTTTATCTTTAATGTTATAATTGTTTGCTAACCTGTTCTGATAGAGAGCTGCAATTTTCTGACTTTGTCTGCTTCTTTATCTCCTTGCTCAAGGCTTTGTAAACTCTTTTTTTTCACGTATCAGGGCCTTCTCAATAATTTCTTGTAGGAGGGGTCTCGTGGTGATGAACTCCCTCAGCTTTTGTTTATTGGGGAAAGTTTTTATTTCTCCATCATACCTGAAGGCTGTTTTCACTGGACAGAATATTTTTGGCTGAAAGCTTTTGTCTTTCAGAATTTTGAATATGTCATGTCATTCTCTCCTGGCATGTAAGGTTTCTGCTGAGAAATCCACTGAAAGCCTGACAGGGGTTCCTTTGTAGGTTATTTTCTTCTGCCTGCAGCCCTTAATATTTTTTCTTTGTCATTGACTTTTGCCAGTTTTACTACTATATGTCTTGGAGAAGGTCTTTTTACATTGATGTAATTAGGAGTTCTACTAGCTTCTTCTACTTGTAATTCCAGCTCCTTCCCCACGTTTGGGAATTTCTCAGCTATTATTTCTTTTAACAAGCTTTCTGCTCCTTTCTCCCTCTCCTCTTCCTCTGTAATACCTATAATCCTTATGTTGCCTTTCCTAATTGAGTCAGATGTTTCTTAGAGAATTTCTTCATTTCTCTTAGTCTTAGTTCTCTGTCCTCCTCCATCTGAAGCATTTCTATATTCCTATCCTCCAAACTGCTAATCCTATCCTCCATAATATAGGCTCTGTTATTCAAGGACTCAGGATATTCCTTTATCTTATTCATTGTGTTTTTCATCTCCAAAATTTATGATTGGTTTTCCTTTATAGTTTCAATCTCTTTTGTGAAGAATTCCCTCTGTTCATTAATTTTATTCTGGATTTTATTGAACTGTCTTTCTGAATTTTCTTATAACTCGTTGAGTTTTTTTTTATCATAGCTATTTTGAATTCTCTGTCATTTAGATTGTAAATTTCGGTGCCTTCAGGATTGATTTCTGGGTGTTTCTCATTTTCCTCCTGATCTGGAGTATTGATATACCTTCTCATATTATTTAATGGGGTGTATTTGTGCCATTGCTTATTGGTAGTATTGGTCACAGGTTCCACCTGCTGCCGCTGGGGTGGGGAGGAGCTGTGTATTCTGAGTTCACCATGATCCCTGGCATCTGTGCCTGTCCTTTGGAATCTATGCTGACAGGGCCCATCTGCAACTACCTGTTCACAGCTGCTGCTTTACTAACATATGCACAGGCACTCTGGTGGGGGTCCCTTGTTCTGACCAACTGGCCGAGCTGGTATGCTGGGCAGAGGAAGGGGCACTTTCTTTTGCATGCACAATCCTGGGAGTGTTCTCGCTCTGCCCTCACTACCTGCCTTCCTTGGGTGCTGGCTTTCTAGAGATACCCCTGCAATAACTTAGCCTCCACTGTGTGTAGCTTTCCCATGGCTGGGAGGCAATGCAGTAAGCAAAGGTGTTCCTGTGGAGAGCTGCCCTCCCCCATCTCCTCTCAGAGCCTTGCACAGTCCCGTGCTATAAGTCACTGCCATGGAGGGAGAGGAGCTCCCCTTACCTCCCTCCACATCCTCCCAGGGGGTCCACCACCTCCACCTTCAGATGTATGGTTGAGTGGGTCTCTCAGAGGTCTATTGTATTATGTGAATGTCCTCTGTTGATTTATCAACGTCCTTTTCATTGTATCTTAGAGGGGAGAGTCTAAGGGAAGAGCTCACTCCACCATGATGCTGATGTCACTCCTCAAAATGCATATTCTTTTCAAGTGTCTATAGAACATAAACCAAGATAGCCCATATCCTGGGTCATAAAACAACCTGAACAAATTTAAAATGTATTGAGAAAACTAGAAATTAATAATAGAAAGATAACATGGAAATCTCCAAACACTTGGAAACTGAACAACACACTCCTAAATAATCCATGAGTGAAAGAGAAATGCTCAAGGGAAATTTTAAAAATATATTGAACTGAACAAAAATGAAAACAAAACATAAAATTTGTGGGATGCAGCCAAAGTATTTTGAGAGGGAAATTTATAACAGTAAATTCTTATATTAGAAAAGAGAGAGTGACATCACCAACATGGCTGAATAAGACATCCCTCATTTGTGTCCCCTACCGTCAACAGTAACAATTTGATATCCATCCACGGACAAATGAGACTTTGTGGGAACCTTGGGATCCAGTACAATATGCCAATGAACCCAGGAGGAGACTTGCTCACCCATCCATCAGGTAATAGGAATACAGACCTCAGTCCTGGCTGTAGACCCTGCAGTGGTGCGAGAACTGGCTCCAGACCATATTCACCATGGCACAGGAGCCCCTGGAATACACTGACTTGGACACTCACTCACAGACCAGAGAGCCTTTTTGAAAGTCCAGGTTTCCAGCAGAGAAGTTCTCCCATACCACAGGACCGAAAAAATCTAAGTTTGGACACATTGGAGAGGGTAAGAGAAAGAGTTTGACTTACCTACATTATCCCTTCCCCAAGGTGGCACAGCTCAGGACCAAGAGAGTTCTTCTGGGCCCATGATTTCTCCTGCAATGATGTGAGGAAATGTTTAAGAATAGACTTTTTCACAAGCCACATGGGTGGTGTGTTGGGGGGCGTGGGGCAGTGATGTTCGAATGAGATGTATAGACAGAAACAGGTGGTTCCTGCTCTTTCCTTAATCTCGCTCAGCCCCAGCTGATGTAGACTTTCCTACTTTCTCACGCCTCACGCTCTCTTCTGTTTTCTAGTTTCTATACGTTCTTCTCTCCGACTGAAGCCCTTCCGGTGTGCCTTCTCCTCACCAATGCCTGAATCCTAGTCATCCTTTCATTCTGTGTCCATATCACGTGTCTAGGAAGTGGCTTCTCGATACCAGAACATTCAGAAACACAGAATCACACTCCTTTATCATTTATCATCAATACTCTCACACTGGGTATGGGACACCCAGATTCTTTGCTCAAAGTAACACCCCGTCCCATCTCTGCACCTCCAGTCTCACCTGTTTGAGGCTGTAACAGGACTAGAAACCCAACCAGAAGCAACGTCTGCTCCCTGAAGACATTGTGACTCTTGAGAAGATGATGACTTTTCTCCTTTATTCTATTCAGTTGGTGCCTTCCATTAACTGACTTCCAGGTGTTAAAACAACTTGCATTCCTGAGCTAAACACCACTTCGTCATGGAGTTTACGCCTTTTCCCATGTTGCTGGGTTAGGTTTTCGGGGAATTTGTAGAGGGTTTTTGTATCTATACCTGTAAGTGTTACTGATCTATAGTTTTCTTTCCTTGTGACCTCTTTATCTGGCTTTGGTGTCAGAGTAATAGTGGCCTCATAGAATGAGGTACTCACCCTTACCTGGTTAACACCCCAGTATCCTTCCTCCCTCTGTATACAAGTCCCATCCTCAGGGAGTCCATCCATGACATAATGAGCCTCATAAAATCAGGCTCATTGATTAATGAGCCAATCAAATATTTCCCTTTCTCTGCGTCTGCACTTTCTCTATGTAAATTTTTCCCAGCTCCCTCTGAAGGAATTCTCCTAACCACTTATGGGTTGGCGCTCTGGTAACCACTTCCACTTCTAATATTTTTCGGAAAAGCTTGTGAATAATTGGTAGTAATCCTGTAAATATTTCATGGAATTCTTCCGTGAAGCCATGTGTGTCTCGGCCTTTCTTCGTGGGTAGTTTTTAGTTACTAATTTCATCTTTTTTCTTGTTGCACGCTTCTTCAGGTTTTCTATTTTTTATTGAGGTAGTTCCAGTAACTTGTCTTCCTAGGAATTTGTCCACGTCATCTAATTTTTTGGCATGCAGTTGTTCACAGCATTCCCTCACCACTTTGTTCCTGTAATGTCAGGAGTGATGTCGTGGACTCACTCCTGGGCTGGCAGGGCTCAGAGGTGAATCTGTTGACATTATCAGAAACTACAGCTGACACCCTGAGGCACAGATGGCGGCAGGGTCCTACCCCCGATCACAGCTTCTGATTGACAGAGCTGAATAAAACTTCCCCCTTGCTAAGGCACATGGAGTATTTCAGGAGTCACAGAGGAGCTGCAAGCTTTCGCTCTTCCTGAGAGCTCCTGGGGCAGGTCACAGGGGCTGTGCCTCAGTAGCCCTAATGTGTGCACAGGGCCAGGTACAGATGCGGTGCTGGAAAAATGTCTGACACCACGGTGTTTCAGCATGAATGGCATTGGCTGGGATGAAAAGAAGGATCTGAGCATGTGCCAGAGAGAAAGGAAAATTCCCCAAGAACAGATCTGAGAGACACGGAGCTAGAGGAATTCTACATGAGTGTCAAGGACGATACTCTAGAAGAACCTATGCCTTTTCCTTCAGGCGTGAGGTCCTGGTCACTAACCCCCCTGCACGGTGGAACTCCCTGATGCCCAGGCCCACCCCATCTCAGGCGCTGGGCCAGGTGACTCCCTGATGCTCCCTGGTGGCCGCCCCGCACTGGCTGCGGGGGACACAGGGTCGTCCTCTGTCCAGGGGCGGATTCAGACCCCCTGCTGAGGTCCCGATTCCCTCATCCATGGACTGCTGCCCCAGGGGAGGAATGACTCTTCCCTGTGTGGCCCCTGGCTGCCTCAGGGCCAGGCAAATATGAGCCATGAAAACATGAAGAGTCCTATTAGAGAAGGAGGAGGCAGGGCCCACTGGGGACAGCACATAGATGTCTCTGGGGTGGGGGCAGCCACGCAGCTGGTCCTGAGGCTTGGCACTGGGGACGCAGACCTCAGGGATTGGCTCCTCCTGGTGCTGGCTGTGGGTGCAGGGCCAGCGTGGGGTGGTAGTGGCTACATCCCCGAAGACAGAGACAGAAGGTCCATCAGGAAGTGCTTATTCAGACCCACTTAGTGGGTGTCCCTTCCGTCCTGGGAACTGGCACGAACAGGACTCTCAGGAGTTCCTGTCCTGTGGGGCTTGGAGACCTAGCAGACAGTCTCCATCACCTTCTACCTGAACACTGACCTAGATTTATTTAACAGCCACTCTCTCAAGTTGTCTCTTTTTGTTGGTTGGTTTGTTTTGGGTTTTTGTTATTTTGCTGGGAAGATTCACCCTGAGTTAACCTCTGTTGCCAGTCTTCCTCTATGTTATGTGGGTCGCCACCACAGCATGGCTGACGAGTGTTGTAGGTCAGCGTCCAGGATCCAAACTCGTGAACCCGGACCACCATAGCAGAGAGCATGGAACTTTAACCACTCAGCCACGGGGTCGGCCCCAGGGTGTTTGTCTTTTTGTTGTTGAGTAGAAAGAGTTAAATATTGTCCTGACACGGGACTTATGCTCCATGTGTGTTAATTGGTTAAACAAGGAGGCCATCAGACAGAAGCTGCTCCAAAGCTCTGATGGCTACGTACGCAAACCAAAACCTCAGCCTGTACCGCCTCAAGGGTAAGAAAGTGAAACCTGAGGACAAACAATCACGAAAAGTCGCCTGGGCTGTAAGCTGCAGCCAGTCAATGATTCCCTTTCTCTGCTTCCGCACCTCATCTACAAAAGTCTTTCCCTGACTCCTGCTGGTGGAGTCTAAGCACTTGCTGGTTTGGTGCTGCCCAATTCCAACTGACTTTTGCTCAAGCAAACTCTTACAATTTGTAATATGCCTCCGTTTATCTTTTGACATATGATTTGCCATATTTTCTCCTATTCTGTAGGTTGTCTTTTTCATTTTCTTGAGAAATTCCTTTGAAGCACAAAAATTTTTAACCAAGATGAAGTCCAATATTGTATTTTGTCTTTTTTTGTTCCTACTTTTGGTGTCATATATAAAAACCTGTGCCAAAGTTAAGGTCTTAAAATTTTACCCCATGTTTTCTTTTAATTAGTTTACAGTTTTAGCCATTTTTTTTGGGTTATTGATCTACCCTGAGTTAATTTTTGTATATGATGCAAGTAGGGATCTAATGACATTCTTTTGATTTTGGATATCCAGTTTTCCCAGAACCATTTGTTGAAGAGACTTTTTCCCCAATGAGTGGGCTTGGCACCCTTTGGAAAAAGCAATTGACCATAGATATGTGGGCTTATTTCTGGGCTCTCAATTCTACTCTGTTGGTGTATTTGTCTATCTTTATGTGAGAAGCACACTATTTTGGATCAACTTTTCCATTTCTAAAATGCCAATGAAACTTTGAGGGGGATTGCATTGAATCTGTAGATTGTTTTGGGTATTGCTAGTATTGCCAGAGAAATTAGGCAACAAAAAGAAATAAAAGGAACCCAAATTGGCAAGGAAGAAGTGAAAATCTTGCTGTTTGCAGGTGACATTCTATATATAGAGAACCCTAAAGAATCCATCAGAAAACTATTAGAAATAATCAACAACTACGGCAAAGTTGCAGGGTATGAAATCAACTTATAAAATCAGTTGTCTTTCTATACTCTAATAACAAAGTTAGCAGAAAGAGAAATCAAGAACAAAGCTGGAGGCATCACAATACCTGACTTCAAAATATAGTGATCAAAAGAGCATGGTACTAGTACAGAAACAGACACGGAGATCAATGGAACAGAACTGAAAGTCCATAAAAAAACCCCCACACATCTATGGACGGCAAATCTTTGACCAAGGAGCCAAGAATTTACAGTGGAGGAAAGGAAGTCTTTTCAATAAATGGTGTTGGGAAAACTGGACAGCCACGTGCAAAAGAATGAAAGTAGACCATTATCTTACTCCATACACAAAAATTAACTCAAAGTGGATTAAAGAGTTGAAGGTAAGACATGAAACCATAAAACTCCTAGAAGAAAATACAGGCAGTACACTCTTTGACATCACCCTTAGAAACATCTTTTCGAATACCATGTCTACTCAGGCAAGGGAAACAAGAGGAAAAATAAACAAGTGGGGCTTCATCAGACTAAGGAGCTTCTACAAGGCAAAAGAAACCAAACCAAACAAAAAGACAGCCCACCAACTGGGGGAAATATTTGCAAATCACATATCCGACAAGTGGTTAATCTCCAAAATACACAAAGAACTCACACAACTCAACAACAAGAAAACAAACAACTTAATCAAAAAACAGGTAGAGGATATGAACAGACATTTTTACAAAGAAGATATACAGATGGCCAATAGGCACATGAAAAGATGCTCAACATCACTAATCATCAGGGAAATGCAAACCAAAACTGCAATGAGATATCACCTTACACCTGTCAGAATGGCTATAATTAGCAAGACAAATAGTAACAAATGTTGGAGAGGCTGTGGAGAAAAGGGAACCCTCATACACTGCTGGTGGGAATGCAAACTGGTGCAGCCACTATGGAAAACAGTATGGAGATTTCTCAAAAAATTAAAAATAGAAATACCTTATGACCCAGCTATCCCACTACTGGGTATTTATCCAAAGAACTTGAAATCAACAATTCAAAGAGATTTATGCACCCCTATGTTCACTGCAGCATTATTCACAATAGCCAAGACGTGGAAGCAACCCAAGTGCCCATCGACTGATGATTGGATAAAGATGTGGCGTATATACACAATGGAATACTAATTAGCCATAAAAAAAGAAAATCGTCCGATTTGCAACAACATAGATGGACCTTGAGGGTATTATGTTAAGCGAAATAAGCCAGACAGAGAAAGACAAACACTGTATGATTTCACTCATCTGTGGAAGATAAACAAACACACAAAGAAAACAGATTAGTGGTTACCAGGGGGAGGGGGTTTGGGGTTGAGCACAAGGGGTAAAGGGGCACATATGTATGGTGACTGACACATAATAATGTACACCTGAAATTTCGCAATGTTATAAATTATTATTACCTCAATGTTATAAAACTATTATGACTTCAACAAAATAATAACTTTTTAAAAAATGTTAATTGCCAACATTGAAAAATAAAGTTGATTTCCTGTTTCTCTTGAACACTTGGAAAACCAGCTACATAGCCCACACTTCTTTCTACCACACTTCCCTGCTGACCAGATCTGTCTCTCAGGTCAGCTAAGCCCCACAGGGTCAGGGTCCATCCACAGACTCTTGAGCGAAAAAACCGCCTTCTGGGATTTTAAGGATGTCGATAACAGCCTGGATGAAGTGCCTGAGTGCCCTGAGTCAGATCACGCTGACCAGCAGCTGCACCCCTTTAGATGGGTTTGTGCTCCTGGTTTACCGCAGTCCCCACCACTCCCTGCTGCCTGCACCTGGCCCACTTCTCTCACTCACTTGCCTGCCTGGCCCCTGGAGGCATCTGAGATTGTGACAGATCAGCACACTCGAGCCTCACATCAAATCCCTGAGGGATGTATTTTATCATCCTCAGTGCACAGATGCGGAAACAAAGTCAAGCAGACAGTGACTTGCCCAAGGTCACACAGTCAGCAAGTGTCAGAACCAGGATTCGAACAGGAGCCCACCTACTCCCAGAGCCGCCTTCTCTGTCCTTTGCAAGTGAGGTTCCTGCCCCAGGCCCGCAGGCTAAATGAGAGTGTGCCAGCGGAGACAGGAAGGCGCATCCATGCCAGCCTCTCCTTGGGAAAGGAACGTACAAGGAGAGAGTGCTTGAGTCGGGCTCAGGACTCCCAGACTCTCCCGCCACCTCCTTTCCGAGGGCACAGGGTGCTCCCAGTGGCTAACGGTTCCTTGGGTGCAAGACCCTCAGCAGGGAGAGCACCGGGCTCGTGTTTGTCCCCATCTGGGGACATCACAGAAAGGCTCTCTCCTGCCGTCTGCTGTCCCTTTTCGTCCTTCAGACCTCACAGGAGAGCAGGAGGCAGGGCGGGCTGTGGCCACAGCGACCCCACAGCCAGCCCCGCCCAGTGGGTGACAGCGCCAAGGCCCATGCCCCGCGTGAAGGGGCAGCTCCCCCCAAACGTGCACACAAAGCAGCCTCCCTGGCAGGGGCGCGGAGAGGTTCCATTGTCTTTCCTCTCCCAGAGCGCGCAGCTGGGTAGCAGCTTCAGAGGAGCAGCTTCATCCTCAGGGAGACACACGGCCGGGGCTTTAAACACTCCTGAGTACTTCCGGCTTTTCTCCCTGCTCGGGCCCACCCTTGGCCTTCCACGAGGTCCCCACCCCTGCCCGGGTAGCCTCACTACCGCTCCGCAGAGGCCGCCTGTCTGTCCTCCGGACGCAGAGCCACTGGACGCGCTGCTGTGTGGTGAATGAGGGCGAGGCTCCGTGTCTATCAGTCGCTGCAGGACACTGAGTCCGCTGAGGGCTTCCCCAGGTTCCATCATTTCATCCTCATAAGGACCCCAAGAAGGAGTCAGTGAGGCACAGAGAGGAGAAGCTGGTTCCCCGAGGTCAACAGCTAGGAAGCAATGGAGACAAGATTCAAATCCATACACCAGTGGCAGAAGTTCTTGGTCGGGAAAATGTCAGTGTAAGGACACCAGCTGCCCCTGCCTGGGGAGGGCAATGGCCTTCTATTTTTGAAGTCACGTCCTTCCTACTCATGAAGTATTAAGATCGTCTTCCTTTAAGAAATGATGGAGACAGCGGATGTGTGTATGTTGTCTTCTTTCTTGTCCTTAATAACCAAAGTTGACAATTTTTGCTATCCTATGTCTCCCGCAGCCCCAATCACCAGACTCCAAATCCAAGCTCGAGGACTATGTGTCCTGAAGACCAAGACCAATGGACTGGTAAATGGACCACTGGGGAGTCACTGAAGGGTTTCAGCCTGGGCACTGGAGGAGAGGATCTTGACATCATATCTGCATTTACCATGATCCCCTTCGCCGCAGCATGGGAAGGAGGCCAGAGGGCCAGAGTGGGCAGGGGAGGCAGGGGAGGGTCCATTGGGTGGTGCAAACCAGACAGCCACAGCGACTAGGAGCAACACTTCAACCAAGGGTCAAAGAATTCCGGGCCCTGGCAACAGGAAGATCATCTCTCCACATTGTACATGTTTAGTCTTTTCCAATGGAGCAATTTGCTATTTTTGGACTATTTGCTTTTAAAGTCCAGGACTAATCACCTACACACACGTCCCACCTGGAGAGCATGGGCCTGGCACCCAAGCTTCTGGGCCCGACTACACAGGGAGCTTTAATTCTAGGATGGGACATGACCCTGAGAAGTTCTGGCATCTTCTTCATAAAAGCAGAAGGAGTCCCTAAAGCCATCTCTCCCTTTTTCCCAAACAAGGATGAAAAGGAAGGATTTGCAGAGGAAACAAGCAAAACTTAGTTCATTTTAATTATGAAGATTAGAAGAGCTCCAGTTTGTGGTCCAATATGTATGGAGCTTAGAGACCACCACTCCTGTTATCATAACAAGAAAAAAGATGAACAAACTGAAAATCAACAATTTCTCTTAAATCCACCAGAGAATTGAGGTCATAGGGCAAACTATCACCAATCAAACTGGAGAGAGGGCTGAATACAGAGAATCACAGCTGAAGGGAGCAGAGGCCTCTGCTGGAGGCGGGATCTGGGCAGCAAGACTTAAACCTAACTGATGAATTTCTGGAGGCTCAGTGTGGCCCAGCTTGAGAGTTAAACGCCCCAGGGGGCCCAGTCTTATGGGGCCTCCACACTTCCCCAAGTTTTATCTCCAGTAGCCCCACCACATTCTCAGGGTGAAGATCAGAGAAAACTCCTTCACGCTTCCAGCAGGGAGAGAAGAAAAGACCCATTTTGAGACACACCAGCGCAGCCTGTTGTCCTCGAGAAAGCCTTCCCTCGAGGGAAACTGTTGTGCCAGAGCAGCCGCCTTGGCTCCGATCAGAGCATCACTGGCCTGGGGGAAGGAAATACCCTAATCTAGGCGCTCCAGCCTTCCCTGAGGAAGGGCACTACCCCACTCCAGCTCCCTCGAGCACTCTCTCACCTAACGGGAAAAAGTCTGAGAAGCACTTGTAAAGGTCAAACCTCAGGCACCAGGCTCACAAAAAGCCTGAGATGTGATCAGAGGATACAGAACACTCTGCCTTCCCTACACCTTCCCACAGCATTAACAGGGCTCCTGGATCAAAATGGGATCTCACTGGAAAGAACTTCCAGTCTCAGATCTGACGGAAGAGGAAGTATCAAGGGAAACCCGAAGAGAACAGAGCAGACAAACAACAAAAATGTGCAAAAAATAAAGGGTCCTGGAGGAAATCAGAGCTTCTGACACCTGATCAAGCAGCAAACAGCAAACATGGTGTAACTCCTAGAACATCAAAACCTCACATTAAAGGCCCACTGACCAAGTTGTTCATACCCAATGCATCATGTCCAGCTTTCAGCCAAAACTACAAGGCATACTGAAAGGCAAAAACCACAGTTTGAGGAGATGGAGCAAGCATGAGAAGCAGACGGGGACAAGGCAGAGATTCTGGAATTATTAGACTGGGAATTTAAAACAGGTTTAGTGAATATGCTAAGGGCTCCAGTGGAAAAAGTGGACAACATGCAAGAACTGAGGGCCAGTGTAAGCAGAGACGGGAATTCTAAGAAAGAATTCACAGGAAATGGTAGAAATAAAACATACTGTAACAGAAAGGGAAAATGCTTCTGATGAGCTCATGAACAGACTGGACTTGACCGAGCAAAGAATCAGTGAGCTTGAGGAAATGTCAACAGAAACTTCTCAAACTAAAAACAAGAGAAAAAAGGTTGAAGAACATAGAAAAAATATCCATGGAAGGTGGGACAATTACAAAAGGTGTAAGATCTGTGTAAAGGGAATACAAGAGGGAGGCAGGGCGAGAGGAAGGAGCAAAGCAAGAAGCAGAAGAAATATGTGAAGCAATAATGGACAGAAGCTTTCATTTAACGTACGTCCCACCACAGGTCCAGGAATCTCAGAGAACACCAAGCAGGATAAATACCAAGTGAGCAACCCCTTTGTAAATCATCTGACCCTCAGACAATCAAAGACAAAGAGAAAACCTTGAAAGAAGGCGGAGGGAAAGAAATCTTACCTGTAGAGAAACTAGTATATGAGTTATATCAAATTTCTCTTCAGAAACCACACAGGCAAGAAGAGAGTGGAGTGAAATATTCAATGTGTTGAAAGAAAAAGTACCCAGCAATGGAGGATTTTTACCCATCAAATTTCTCTTTCAAAATGATGAGAAATAGGGCCAGCCCGGTGGCATAGTGGTTAAGTTCGTGCACTCCACTTGGGCGACCTGGGGTTTGCAGGTTCAGATCCTGGGTGTGGACCTACACAGCACTCATCAAGCCATGGTGTGGCGGCATCCCACATACAAAGTGGAGGAAGGCTGGCATAGCTGTTAGCTCATGGACAAGGTTCCTCAGGCAAAAAGAGGACGATCGGCAACAGATGTTAGCTCAGAGCCAATCTTCACACACACAAAATGTATAAGCCAAAAAAAGAAAGAACAAGGACAATAGATAGGAAACAGTTACAAATATGATGGATATTAACCCAACTATATCAATAATCATTTTAAATAGGAAAGTTCTAAATGCAGCCATTAAAACACAGAGACCATCAGAACGCATTAGAAAAGAAGACCCAACTATATACTGTCTGTATGAAACCCATTTTCGTCATAAAGATGCAGATGGGTTAGAAGTAAAGGGACAGAACAAGATAAGAGACCAGAGTCACATCCCGGGAGGTGCCAGGAAGACCTACACGAAGCACCCATGAAGGCAGAGTAGAGGCCAGACTGTTGGGGAGAGAGAGCGATGAGCCCCCAGGAGGCATGTGTCACACCCATGGCGTCCCTGGTGTAGACGTCTGAGCACAGGGATCACTGTGTCCACCGTGTACTTTGGGCACACCAGCACACACAGGCAGGGTAACCGCTCACCCTCTATCACCCACGAGTGTGACCTGCAGTGACCAGGGGACCTCTTCTCCCCGCACCCAACTGGGGCCTCAGGTGCCACCTGACAGAGCACAAAGCCTGTGTGCCTCTGTGTGAGTGTGTGAGCCTGAGGAAGCGTTCTTAAGGCCACGGTGAGTCATCCCGCTGGCCCCATCACACAATCCAGAACTAGCTCGGTGCCTGTGTGTGACAAGGGTGACAGGAGCAGGTACAGGGGCGTGTTTCTGCCCAAAGGCAGTCACATGCTCTAGATTGTAAACCGAGGCTCCTTGGGCCCTGTGGGGCTGGAGCCCTGGGTGCTCTGCTGTCTGGAGGGGATACTGGGTGTTTCTCCTCGGCTTCTGGGCCGTTGCTAAGGTCCAGTGGGGGTCAGGGCCTGCAGCGGGCAGCAGGGCCAGACACCTCACCTGGGGCAGGAGTCAGGTGCCCCAGCACAGGCCAGCACCTGGGGAACGACCTTGAGCACAACTGAGAGTGTGGTGATAAAGTCCGTCTTCAGCCGTTCCAGAGTGGTCAGGCAGACAGGCCAGGACGCACAGCCTCCTCTGCACGGCCTCAGGGAGCAGCAGCCAGCCTGTGGGGTCATGCCAGTGCCAGAAGGGCTTGCCTGGTGTGGGTGCAACAGAGACCAGCAGTCAGGGTCCCAGCGTCAGAGAATCCAGCAATAGGGTGGGGGTCCAGGGCATCAGCAGAGGCACAATCTGTCTCCCCTCCTAGGGGGTCTGAGCCAGATGGGTTAAATGCCCCCTTGCTGGTCTGAGAGGAAGCCAACAAGCTGTGCAGAGGGGCCTCCACCAAGGTGGGCCGTCCCCTCCCCTGCTCACTGCTCTCCCCGAATCCCCCTGCCCAAACCCTGGGCGCCTTCTCTCCCTCCATCAGCGCTGGCCTGAAGAACGCGAGAAAGGATTTCTCAGCGAGAAGCCGAAACGCTCATTAGACTCAGGGTTTCCTCCGGGAGAATTTGTTTGCTTTTTTTTTCCTCCCCAGGGAATTTAACGGGGAGCAGCACAGAGAGAAGCCGGGTCCAGGGGGCACCCTCGTCTGGCTGGCGGGGAGTGGGTGGGGGAGGGGCTCCCTGAGGCCCGGACACTCTCCAAGTGCGCACCACTCCACCCGCTGAGGGGGACGGCAGCGCTGGAGGAGGGTCTTCCATTCTGAGGGTCACATCCCCGGCCCCCACCTGAGGCATCGCATCCCTAGAGAGACCCCAGGGGTTCTAGTCGTTTTTGGGAGAAGGCCAGAGGTTCCTCCATTAATTCAGGGTACGCAGCATCCTCTAGGATCCTGCGTGTAGAGCCGGCCCCAGACCACCCCTCACCCCGGCCCCGCGAGCCCGCTTCGGGCAGACCCCGGCCCCCAGCCCCGAAGCCGATTGCCTGAACCCTGGGGTCGAAGGGTGGGGACCCGACGCGACTAACGGACAGCGGCCCGCCGGCCCAGGAAGGCCGAGGGCGGCGGGGACCTGGATAGGGACGCGGTGGGTGGCGAGCAGGGGTCCCCGGGTGGCGCCCGCACGCTCGGAGCCCGAGCAGCCCCTCGAGTCAGCCGCCCCTGGCGAACCCCGCTCGTCCCAGCAGCTCGTCCGCCCACCGCGGACTCACTGGGCTCGAGGCGCGGCGTCCCAGCGCCGGGGTCCTCGGGGCGGGGTGGGGCGCAGGGGAGGGGGAGCGAGGGGCGGGGCCACCGTCGCGGCAGGCGGGGCCTGCGACCTGCGGACGTCAACTGACCCGTCCTCGTTTATTGAAAGAACTGTCTCCCCCACCGCCCTGTGGAGCCCCCTTTGTCACAAAGCACGTGTGTGTGTGCGCGCGTGTGTGGGCGCGTGTGTGCGCGTGTGCGTGTGTGCGCGCGTGTGTGGGCGCGTTCAGGCGTCTTCATTGGGTCCAGAGGGCAGTTTGGTTCGTTGTGCCCGTGTCACATCGTCTGAATTCCTTTAGTTTTATATAGGTCTCCATATCAGTAAAAGACGTTCCTGACTTTTGTCCCCTGCAAGACTATCTGAGCTGTCCTTGGCCTTGGGCGTTTGCACATACTCTGGAATCCGTCTTCGGGTCCCTCAGGCAACAACAAAGAAACACCTGTCGGGTTTGGGTCGCAATGGCACTTGGTCTACGGATGGATTTGCGGAGACGCTGCCTTTACAATAAAGGGTCTTCCCATCGCCCCGCCTCACACCACACACGTCTCCCCCGCTTGGGTTGTAGATCTACCTGTGAAAGACAGATCAGCAAAGCTGCTGGGAGCCGATAGTGGACACAGTCTTCACCACCTTGGGCTGGAGGAAGGTTTCTTAAACAAGGCAAAAGGCGCCGTCCGTAAAGGAAAACTGATAGATTTCACTGCGCTGAAACCATGAGAACTTCTCTTTGCTGGAAGACGCCATCAGAGAGTGAAGAGTCGAGCCGCAGAGTGGGAGCAGATGTTTCCCAAACACAGAACTACGGGCTCCTACCCAGAATTTGCAAAGAACTTGTACATCGAGTCAAAGACAGACAACCACCAAATGGTCAAGAAACTGGGACAGACGTTAACAAAAGACGAAGTTCAGAGAGCCAATAAAGTCCTCAAAAGGGGCTCAGCCTAATTAGAAATCCTGGGCACGCCTGTTTACACCGCAGGGAGACACCAATGCACTAACATCACAAACACCGACCATCCCAAGCGCTCGTGAGAATGTGGAGCAGCTGGAAATGGAAGATGCTGCTGGCGGGAGTGTAAATTGGTACAAACGCCTGGAGAACCTGTGTGGCGTTATCTACTAAAGCTGAATGGACACCCACCCCACGAGCAGCATTTCCACTCCTAGGAACCCATCCAACAGCAATGAAAGCTGAGGTCACCCAAAGATCACCCATTCCTAACCTTTCTTTACAGATGAAACCCCTGAGACGGGAGAGGGTGAGTCGTCAGGTCGTGGCGCGCGTGGGAGGCAGAACTGAGGGTCTGAGGAGCATCTGTGTGAGGCGGCCCCCTCTGGGTGAGGCGCTGTATGGGGCCTCGCTCCAAAGCTCTTCCCACAGAACCTGTAGCAACCATCACTTCCTTCCAGAGGATGGTTGACAGTCATATGGGGGCCTGCTAAAACTGGGACGCAGATCCCAGGGGCAGCGGGACGCATCCTGATGTGGCTTCACCCCTTTCTCTCCCAATCCCAAGGCATACTTATATCATCACGAAAGAGATCGAGAAGAATAATGTCATAAACTCATCCACTTCTAATTTATTTTTACATAAAAAATCTGATGCCTAACACAAATATGCATATATTTTCACAGAACTACACGTACTAGAATGCGCTGTTTGTAACAGCCCCAATCTGGAGACGACTCACATGTCCCTCACTGGAAGAACGGATCAATAGTGCTGTATTCACCCAATGGAAAACCATTCACATGAGAACAAATGAACTCCTGCGTCCATGACCACGTGGATGGATGTCACATACATGATGTCAACAAAGAAGCCAGACGCAGACATGCAGCGCTGTCTGCTGCCGTTTACATCAAGTTCAAAACTGCAAAACAAACCGGGCTGCTGAAGCCAGGAGAGTGGTTACACTTGGTGGGAGGCTGCTGCTGGCGGGGGTCTGGTGGGGGGTGGGGGCTGGTAATGCTCCTTTTGTTGGTCTGGGTGATGGTTCTGTGGGTGTGTTCTTTGTGAAATGCATAAGCTGTGCTTCTTATTTTTACACTTGTGGACATATATTAAACTCACATTAAAGTGTTTTTTAATGTAAAAATTGGCAACTTCCAGTATTTCAACCTTTATCAGTTAGCGATGCCTATGCGCCATCAGGGATCAAGCCACATAATAAAGGGGGTCAGTGTAGGCCTCTTAATCAGCATCCTCTCCTAAGCCTTGACCTTGCACACACCAGCTGAAACCAGCTTCCACTTCAGGCTCCCTGAGAGGGAGATCGTCTCCATAGGACCCGGCCCCAAGGAGACGAGCGCCATTACTCAGGACATCCGATCCAGAGAACAGGTGAACCTCCCAAATTACCCGATTTAGCAGTTTCCTGGGATCAAATGACCCAGGTAATGGTCACACTGCCAGTGACACCACACCCCAGCCAAAATCCCCACAGGGTGGGCCCTTCCCCTGGGGCCATATTTATGGGCAGAGAGGACAGGGGCCTGGGCCACCCCTGGGTCTCATTTCTGCATGAGGAGCTGTGGGAGCTTTTTAAGAGTCTGCAGAAGCCACAGAAAAGTAAGACCACTCTGGACCCCAAGGGGGCTCCAGGCAGGCCCCCGCTCAGTGCTGCCCTGGGGTTCTCCCACGGCCTCCCAAGGACACAGGTCTGAGCCATTGACTGCGGATTGTCTCATTTAATCTCAAAGCCCTGGAAGGAGGTAACATCATTACTCCCATTTTGCAGGGAAGGAAACTGAGGCACAGAGGCGTTCAATGAGTCACCCAAGTATGAACACCAGAAAGGGGTGGAGTCACTATTTTTGAACTGATTCTTTCACAGCTGTGCCCGCTCCCATCACTCCTTCCCGCAGGAGCACTGCTCCCGTCTCTTACGCTGGCTGCCCCTGCCTCAGGCTCCTGCTGAACTTCACTCTGCAGGATGCTCAGCAAGGTCACGTCCTCCACAAGCAGGCACCGAGGCGGAGCTAGAAGTGTGCAGGATTTATTGGAGGAAACCTCTGTGGAGGTGAAAGAGGGAGGGAGCAGGACTGAGCGGGCGGAGCCTTCAGACTGAGCAGGTTGACACCTGGGAAAGGAGAGGGGGAGGGGAGGAGGACATGCAGGAAGAGGCTCAGGGCACAGCACAGCTCCGAGAATGAGAATGGCTCAGCAGCCCAACAGGAGCCCCAGCGCAAAGCCCGTCTGCTGGCGGAGTCCCAGTGATGCGGGTTCGGTCAGCTGAGGAGTCAAAGAAAGATTTCTTGGACTCTCAAGATCTGGCAATAGTGCTCTTTTATTTAGAGAATATTGTGAAATAGCATGGGGACAGGACCCATGGGCAGTCAGGCTGCTGTGTGGGGACAGGGCCCATGGGCAGGAGGAGCTGCTGCTGCCCCGAGTTGAGGGTTAGGGCTAATTTTATAAGGCATGGGTATGTGAGTCATCTCTTTACAAGACAAAGGAAAGAACATGAAAAAAAGTTAAAATGGTATCAGTGCAGGTGGGGTCTGGTCATTGGGTGATCCCATGACTTTTAGACAAGAATCAAATCGGAGTAAGTAAAGGTCAGAAGCCACCACCCTAAATCAGTTACATGAGATTGCCAGACAGTAACCAATTTAAGTTCTTGCCTCTGGCATTAAGAGTTTCTAGAGATAAGGCCATCCCCCTTCTTCCTGGCACAGAGAGGGAGACATCTTTACAGATAGAGGATTCCCTTAGAAATGTAAATGTTTCCCAACAAAGGGGCAAGCAAATTCCACTGCTCGGAGCCTGCCTCTCATCTGTAGTTTTAAAATTAACCAGCCTAAAAATTCTCATCACCAGGTTGGGTAGGGATAGCCCAGGCTGCCAGCGTTTAGTAGACCGTGGGGTAGTCAGAAGCAGAGTGAGCATCAGTTTATTTGGGACAGTGGTTGTGAGCGGGCGAGCAGAGAGTCTCTTAAGAGCATCAGTGTAACTATTTATTGGATGGCTGTCTTCCCCTCTGATGGTAGCCCCACAAGGGCGGGAACCACCCTATTCAGAGGGCGTCTGGAATGTAGTAGTAGATGCTCAGTTAATGTTTGTGGACTGACCAGTTCCTGAGCAGCCCCTCTGTGTTTGTTGATCACCACACATTTCCTGAAGATGTTCCATGCAGTGCATTTGAGTGCCAAGGATGAGGGATTAGACGCTGGATCTGGTTTAAGTTTTAGACCCAGCTCTTCCAATCTGTGTGACCTTGGGCAGCTCATCTCACCTCTTGGAGCTTCTGTTTACTCATCTGTGGAACGGGGACACTGCTATCTCCCCACTAGATCTTATCCATCTCTTTCCAAGATCGAGTGAGATGCTGCTGTCACAGCATGTTTATTATTATCATTATAAGAACAGCAGATTCTGTGCAGATGATTACTTTCAGTGTTTGTGATGATTCAGAGAAACTACAGGCCCCAGCCTCCAAGACACGGATGTCATCTCGAAGTATACCATTACTTCCGTGGAAAACTCGTATTTAACACACACTGACACACCCTTGTCAAGAGGACCAGGACCCATCAGGGACTGTCCTACCTCACCATTTGCTGTGTGCTCAGTCATCGGGGCCCCGAGCCTGCCCTTGAAGCCGGATCCACATCTTATCTGTTGGGCTGTTGCCAGCACTTAGCAAGGGGCTTACACATCACAGGCACTCAATAAATGCACTTCCTGATCCCAGACCAGAGACCCGGCCACGTGACCACATGCCACAGGCGTTAGTTGACTTACTCCCCACAGCGGTGGCCCCCACGTGGGCAGCACTGTTCCCATCCTCCGAAGGGAGAAGCTGAGGCCCCTTGAGGCGGAGCAGCTCTCCTGAACTTGCAGAGCTTGCAGGCTTCAGGCCTGGGTCGTCCTGGCTCCACACCGGGGTTTTCCCCTGGGACGCGGGGCTGTGGCCCTGGCAAACAGGGCAGTCGGGACGCAGTCTACAATGCAGGATGATGCCCTCTTGCTCCCTGGGGCTCCAGCCTGGCCTCCAGGGAAATGCTCTTGGATCCAGCCTCTTCTGGCATGTTCTGATTTAGACCCAGAGTCTCCAGGAGGAGAGTGAGCCATGGGCTTGTGGGCCAGAGGACTCTCACCTTGGAGGTCAGCAGGAGTCAGGCTGACCTGCTTTCAGAGCTGCCCCAAGAAGCTTGGGTCCCTTGATGTCATGTTCGCCCGTGTCCTCCCTGTTCAAGCTTCTTCCGTGCACACGCGCTCTGGAGCAACAGGGCGTTCATAGCAGCAGCGGCACTTGCTGCTCCTCCTCTGTGCAGGTCGGGGTCACCGGTCTGCCACCATCACCTCCATTTTGGCCTTGCAGCCTCACAACTGCCATGTGAGGCGGGTATTCCTACCCCCGTATTCCAGATGAGGAAACCGAGGCTCAGGGAAACACGTAACCTGCCCCGTGTCCCAGAGCTGGGCAGTGGCACAGCTGAGACCTGGGTGCAGCCTGGTCAAGGTCTAAGCATGAGCCGGGAGAAAGGACACTGGCAGCCTGAGCGGAGCTTGGTGTTCTGCCGCCCACCTCTGAGCAGCAGGTCCTTAACGACATGCTGGGACAGCCTCGTCTTTGGCACCAGCTCGTGCATCCCCAAGACCCGGCCACAGCAATGTCACAGAACACACCCAGCTCCGACTCCACCACGCCCCGCTTACAACCTCCAGCGGCTTCCTGTTTCCCACAGCCCGAGCCCAGACGCCCTCAATCGGGGCTCAAGGCCTCCCGCAGTCTGGCCCCCAGGGCGCCTGCTGCTCCTTTCCCTCTGCTCCCGGCCTCCCCGACAGCAGACTCTTCATTCCTCTGCATGGGCTGGGCTCCTTTCTTTGCCTCCTTGCCTCTGTATGTGCTATTTCTCCTCCATGGAATGTTCTCTCCCTCCTTCCACTTCTCCATCCAACAAACTCCCACTCAGCTTTCAGTTTCAAATGCTGCCTTCCCTTGGGATGCCCTCCTTTCTCGAACGCGTGGCCTCACGAACGTAGCTGGGTCAGGGAGAGTAGAGGGAAACCCGTCTGGCCAATGGAGTCTCACTGTTCGGATCATGCCTGTTGACATAATCAGAGAAGGCAATTCCATGTCTTCAGTGCAGCTCAGAGAGATACCTTCCAAGAACCGTTTACGGAAGCTGGAAACCCTCTCCCCACATTTATTGATCTACTTGCCCAGAAGAGCATCCCCATCTGTGAGACCTGCTCCCCCCCCACTCCAACCTTGTGTGTCTGGGGGAAGCCTTCCTGAACACGGAGGGGCATCCTCGAGTCTAGCCAGGCCAGTCTTAGAGTCACAGTGTGACCTAAGCCATGTGACCTGGTCTTAGCAAAGTTAAGAAGATTGAAATACCAACTGTCTTTTCTGATCACAATGATATGAAACTAGAAATCGATAGTAGGATGAAGATATGAATAAATGGAAAGATATCCATGTTTATGAATTGGAAGAATTGATATTGTTAAAATGTACATACTACCTAAAGCCAGCTACGTACTTGAAAGTTGCTGAGAGAGTAGATCTTAAGTGTTTTTACCACAAAAAGAAATGGTAATTATGTGAGGTGATGCAGCTGTTGAATAACCCTACTTTGGTAATCATTTTGCAACATTTAAGTGTATAAAATCATCATCTTGTACGCCTTAAACTTACACATTGTTATATGTCAATTTTACCTCAATAAAGCTGGAAAAAAGGAGGTAATGTCTCAAGTCAATAATCTAAGCTCCTACTTCACAAACCTATAAAAAGAAAAGAAATCAAACCAAAACAAGCACAAAGAAGTAAATGCAAAAGGATGAATCAATAAAATTGTAAGTAGAAAAATATAGAAAATCAATCAATCTAAAAGTTCTGAAAGATCAATGAAATTGGCAAACTTCTAGCAAGATGGACAAAGAAAAAGAAGATTGGAGCCACAGATTACGAATATTAGGAATGAAATAGGGGATAGAATACAGGTTATCAGTACAAACCTTGCAGACATCAAAAGGATAAGGGAATAGTAGGTACATCTCCACAAGTGTAAATTTGACAACTTATATGAAATGGACCAATTCCTCAAAAAACACAAACATCCACACTGACTTAATATGAATCAGATGACCTGAATAGTCATGTAACTATTAAAGATGTTGAATTTGTAGTTACAGAATTCTCAAAATAGAAATCTCCATTGCCAGATGGTTTCATGAAGAATTCTACCAATTTGTTTAAAGTATCGATACCAATTCTATATAATCTCTTCCAGAAAAATAGAGAACACTTCCCAATTTACTTTATGAAGTTAGTATTATTCTGATACAAAAGACAGGCAAATAGTACAAAAAGGAAACTACAATCATGAATATGCACGCAAAAATTCTTAAGAAGATATTATAAAATGAAACTAAGCAAAGTATAAAAAGAACTACATGCTATGATGAAGTGGGGTATATTCCGGGCTTGTAAGGCTTGTTCAGTGTTCAAACATCAATCAATGTAATCCATCATACAACTGGCTAACTAAGAAAAATCACATCATCTTATCAATTGAATTGATGCATAAAAAGCATTTGACAAAGTCCAATAGTTATTCATGATAAAAACTCTCAGAAAACTAAGAATAGGGGGATTTCCTCAACTTGATAAAGAATGTCTCCACAAAACTGTAGCTAACATTAGTGAATACTCAATAGTGAAAGACTGAATGCTTTCCTCTAAGATCGGGAACAAGGGCCCTATCCTCCTGTTATCAGATGGCTCTTCGTTCAGAGACGTTGTGGACACTAAAGGGCACGGGACTGTCGCGGATGTTGCTTTCAAAAGGATGGCTGCTGTCGTTGCCTTAGCAGGCGTTGTGGCAACTCTAGGCCTCATCAGTTACTTGTGCAAGAAAAGAATCATGGGGGCCGGCCCTGTGGCCGAGTGGTTAAGCTCGCACACTCCGCTTTGGTGGCCCAGGGTTCAGATCCTGAGCACGGACATGGCATCGCTCATTAGGCCACGCTGAGGCAGTGTCCCACATGTCACAACTAGAAGGACCCAGAACTAAAATATACAACTATGTACTGGGGGCATTTGGGGAGAAAAAAAAGCAGAAAAAAAAAAGATTGGCAACAGTTGTTAGCTCAGGTGCCAATCTCTAAAAAAGAAAAGAAAAGAAAAGAAAAGAATCATGATGTCAAATCACTAACTGGGTTTTCAAATAAAGTGGTTGAAGTAAAAAAAAAAAAAATCAAAATCCAAAGAAAATGAAAAACATTCAAGAAAATATTGGAAGTTCCAGCCAGTGCAATCAGGAAGAGGAAATAAAAGGCATATCAATCAGAAAGGAAGCAATAAAAGTGTCCCTGTATTCAGATGATGTGATTGTCCATGTGGATAATCCCAAGGCATCTACAGAAAAGTCCTGGGACTAATAAGTGAGTTTAGCAAGATTGCAGGATGTAAGATCAACATGTAAAAATCAGCTGTTTTTCTATATACTAGAAGTGAACATGTGGACACTGAAATTAAAATATTTGTAATTGCTCCAAAAAAAGTTCTTTGTGTAAATCTGACAATACACTTATAGGACTTGTATGATGAAAAACTACACAATGCTGATGAAAGAAATCAAAGATCTAAATAAATGGAGAGGCATACCATGTTCATAGATTGGAAGACTCAACATAGTAAGGAGATCAATATCCCACAAAATGGTGTACAGTTTTAACACAATTACTATCAAAATCCAAGTACTTTTTTTTGTAGATGCAGACAAGTTTATATTACAATATATACAGAAAGACACAGGCCCTGGAACAGCTAAAACAGTTTTGAAACAGAAGGCCAAAGTTGGAAAAATCACTCTACCCAATGTGAAGGCTTTCTATACAGCTACAATAATTAAGACAGTGTGATATTGATAGAGAGACAGACACATAAGGAACACAGTAGAGAACCCAGAAAAATACCCATACAAATATGTCCAACAGATTTTCAAAAATTAATAGATTTAATTATTTTCAGGGTAGTTTTAGGTTTAAAGAAAACGTTGAGCAGTTAGTACAGAGTTCCCATATACCCCATTTCCCCTCTTATTAACATCTTGCATTAGTGTAGTGCTTTTGTTACACTTTTTGACCAATATTAATACATCATTATTAACTAAAGACTATAAGGTGTATAGTTTACATTAGGGTTCAGTTTTTGTGTTGTACATTCTATAAATTTTGACAATTGCATAATGTCATGTATCCACCATTACAGTATCATACAGAACAGTTTCACCACTGTAAAAATCCCCTGTGTTCACCTATTCATCCATTTTCTTCTGTCCAAACCCCCTCCCCCCAGCCACAGAATCTCTGGCAACCACTGATATTTTTACTATATTTATAGTTTTGCCTTTTACAGAATGTCATTTAGTTGGAATCCTATAGTATGTAGCCTTTTCAAATTGGCTTCTTTCACTTAGCAATATCCATTTAAGGTTTATCTGTATCTTTTCATGGCTTGATAGTTCATTTCTTTTTTACTGATGAACAATACTCCAATGTATAGATTTAAAAAATCATTGATTGGAACTGTTGGTACAACATTTTGTTCATTCACCTATGGAAGGACATCTCAGTAGATCTGAGTCTTTGGCATCTATGAATAAAGCTACTAAAACATTTGTGTGTAGGTTTTTGTATAAGTTTTCAACTCATTTCAGTAAATACCTAGGAGTTAAATTGTTGGATCATATGTGAGGCTGTGTTTAGCTTTATAAGAATCTGCCAGAACTGTATTCCAAGATGTCTGTAACATTTTGCATTCTCACCAGCAATGAATGAGTTTCTGTTGTTCCACATCCTTGACATCATTTGGTATTGTCAATTTTTTGGATTTTAGCCAATCTAATAGGTGTGTAGTGGTATTTCATTGTTTCTTAAATTTTTAAATTCCCTAATGATATATTATGTTAAGCATCTTTTCATATACTTATAGCCATCTGTACATCTTCTTTGGTGAGGTGTCTGTTCATATCTTTTGTCTGTTTTTTTATTGTGTTGCTTGTTTTCTTATTGTTGAATTTTAAGAGTTCTTTAAAGAGTTTGTAATATCACATAAGTCATTTATCAAATAAGTTATTTGCAAATATTTTCTCCAAATCTAACACTCATATTTTCATTCTCTTAACATTGACTTTCTTAGAGTAGCATTTTTAAAGTCTAGATTCACTATTTTTTTTTTTGCATGTGGATGTCCAGTACCTCTAGCAGCATTTGTTGAAAAGACTATTCTTTCTCCATTGAATTGCTGTGGTCAGTTTATTGAAAAAACTACACATGCATCTACCATAAGACCCAGCAATTGTCCAGGAAAACAAAGATGTAGGTTCCTACAAAAACCTTAATAGCAGCTTTAACTATAATAGCCAAAAACTAGAATCAGCCCTGATGTCTTTCAATAGGTGAATGGTTAAATAAACTGTGTAACAAAACCATGAAATAGTATTCAACAATAGACAGGAATGAAGTATTGTTACATAAAACAACTTTAATTAATCTCTAGTTACCCTGAATGAAAAAAAGCCAATCTCAATATGTTACATACTGTATGATTCCATTTATTTTACATTCTTGAAATGACAAAATTGCAGAAGTGGAGAACAGAGCAGTGGTTACCACAGGTTAAGGAAATGATGGAGTGTCAGAGAAGTGGTGTGGCTATAAAAGGGCAACAGGACTCCACTCAACAGCAGAATAAACACTCTTCTCAAGTGCATATGGGACATTCTCTGGGACAAACCATAAAACACACTCCAATAAATTTAAAAGATAGAAAAAAATGCGAAGTATGTTTTTTGACCACAATGGAAGGAAATTACAATAACAGAGAGAAAACTGGGAAATTCTCAAACTTGTGGAAATCAAACAACACACTCTAAATGACCAGTGGGGTTAAAGAAGAAATCAAAAGGGAAATTACAGGCTGGCCTGGTGGCACAGAGGTTAAGTGCACACATTCCACTTTGGCGGCCCAGGGTTTGCTGGTTCAGATCCCGGATGTGGACATGGACACAGCACCACCTGGCAAGCCATGTGGTAGGCATCCCACATGTAAAGTAGAGGAAGATGGGCATGGATGTTAGCTCAGGGCCAGTCTTCCTCAGCAAAAAGAGGAGGATTGGCAGCAGATGTTAGCTCAGGGCTAATCTTCCAAAAAAAAGGGGGGGGAATTAAAAAATAATTTGAAATGAATCAAAACAAAGACACAACATGCCAAAACTCATAGGATGTTGCTAAGGCAGTGCTTAGAGGGAAATTTTATAGCTTTGATCACATAACCTTCCCGCTTAAGACAATGGGAAAAGAGGAGTAAACTAAACCTAAAGTAAGCAGGAGGTAGGAAGTAATACAGATAAAAGCACAAATTTATGAAATAGAGAATAGGAAGGCAATAGAGAAAATAAAGGAAACCAAAAGCTGGTTCTTTGTAAAGACTGAGAAAACTGATGAACTTTTAGCTATATTGACCAAAAAAACAAGAGAGAAAACTCAGATTACTAGGATCAGAAATGAAAGAGGGGACATTACCAATCTTACAGAAATAAAAATTATAAAGGAATACTATGAATAATTGTATGCCAACAAATTACATAACAGATAAAATGAACATATTTCTAGAAAGACAAACTACTGTAACTGACTCAAGTAGAAACAGACAATCTGAATAGTCTTATATCAAATAAAAAGATTGAATTAGCAATCAAAAAACAACCCACAAAGAACGCACAGGCCCAGGTGACTTTACTGCTAAATTCTACCAAACATTAAAAAAAATTAATACCAATTCTTCACAAATTCTTCAAAGAAACAGAAGTATCATTCATTCACTCATCCAACTCATTCACTCATTCTGTGACACCTTGACATCAAAGCCAGAAAAGACCTCACAAATAAACTGTAAACCAATATATCGTTTGAATACGGACACAAAATCCTCAAAAATACAGTGACATATAAAGAGAATAATATACCATGACCAAGTGGGATTTAACTTAGGGATGCAAGGCTGGCTCAACATTCAAAAATCAATTAATTAGAACTAGAAGGGAACTTCCTCAGCCTGATGAAGGGAATCTGTGAAAAACCCCTAATTAGTGTAATACTTAGTGGTCAGAGACTGGATGCTTTCCCCCTAAGATCAGTAACACGACAAGGATGTCCATTCTTGCTACTCTATTCAACATTGTGCTAGAGGTTCTGGCCAGAGCACTTAGGTGAGAAAAATGAATAAAAGGCATCTAGACAGGAAAAGAAGTAAAACTATCTCTATTCACAGATGACATCATCGTGTATACAGAAAATTCTAAAGAGTCCAATAATAAGTATTAAAACTAATAAATGAGTTCAGCAAGTTTGCAGGATACAAGATTAATACACAAAAATCAATTGTATTTCTATGCACTTGCAATGAACAGTCTAAAAGTGAAAGCTTTAAAACACTGTCATTTATAATAGCATCAAAAAGAACAACATCTTGGGAACAAATGTTGCTAAAGAACTGTAAAATTTATATACTGGAAAATACAAAACACTATTGAAAGAAATTAAAGAAGACCTAAGTAAATGGAAAGACATTTGTGTTCATCAGTTGGAGGACCTCATATTGTTAAGATGCTGATACTCCCCAAACTGATCTACAGATTCATTGTAATCCCATCAGAACTGAAGAAACTGACAAGCTGATTCTAAAATTAATATGGAAAGTCAAAGGCCCCGCAATAGCCAAAACGATCTTGAAAAGGAACAATTAAGTTGGAGGAGTCACACTTCCTGATTTAAAAACTTAACTGTAAAGCAATGCTAATCAAGACAGTGTGGTATTGGCCTCAGGACAGACATATAGATCGATGAAATAGAATGACAGTCCAGAAACAACCCATGTGACTATGGACAACTGATTCTTCAATAAGAGTTCTAAGACCATTCATTGGGGGAAAGAACAGCTTTTTCAATAAATGGTGCAAGGATATTGGGTAGCCACATGCAAAATAGTGAATACCACATACAAAAATTTACTCAAAATGGATCAAAGTCCCAAATATGAGAACTAAAACTATAAAACTCTTAGGGGAGTGACGTCAGCGACATGGCGGAGTGAACTCACCTGGGACTCTCTCCCTTCCAAATTATAACCAAAAAGAGCAACCACATTCCAAGCAACAGAATCCTAATAACACAGAAATCGTCAGAGACCCGCAGCAGCCAAACGATGGAAGACAGAGAGGCTGGAGCTGCCCTCGAAGGAGCTGGAACGGGGTAGGAGAGAACTTCACTCCCTCTCCTGGAGACTGGGATCACTACAGTGGGTGAGGGAAGGAGCGGTGGAGGGGCTGCACATCTGGGGATTGTCCAGGACTCCCACTGCTGGGGCAGTGGACACCCACTGATGGGGGAAAGCTTCCGTGTGCGAGGAACCCATCAAGACAGGGCCCTGGGAGACCAGAGAGCGAGAGCTGATCCAATCCAGGTCAGTGTGAGTGAAAGTGCCCCTCCTCCCTCAATCCATGCTGTGTGCTGCCATCGTGGCTGAAGGCGAAGGGCTCTGAACATGCTGTGCTTGACCCCCATCGAGTGGCAACAGGCTGTGACTGCAACCGAATAATAGCATCATGCACAAAAACCGCTCCTCTACCATTCAGCAATTTATAAAAGCTCAAGACTGGAAGGAAAACAATAAAAACACAGAAGTATGTCCTGAGGATTTGGAAATAGGTAAACTAAGAGAAAATGAGTTCAGAATAGCTATCATCAAAAAACTCAATGAGATAAGGGGAAATATAGAGAAACAAGTCAATGAGTTCTGGAATTACTTCACAAAAGAGATAGAAACTATAAAGAAGAATCAATCAGAAATACTAGAGATGAAAAATACAATGGATCAGAATAAATAGAATATGGATTCCCTGAATGCCCCTGTAGACACCATAGAGGAGAAAACTAGCATAATCGAAGATAGACAGGCTGAATGGCTCCAGACAGAGGAAAAAAGAGAACTAAGAATTTAAAAAACTGAAGAAAATCTCAGAGAACTAGCTGACTCAATAAGAAAATGCAACTTAAGAATCATCGGAATTCCTGAGGGCGTGAAAAAGGAAAATGGAGTAGAAAGTGTGCTCAACGAAATAATAGACAAGAACTTCCCAAATCTAGGGACTGAGTGAGAAGCATGTGTGGAGGAAGCTTTCAGATCTCTTAGATTTGTCAATGTAAAAAGACCTACTGCAAGGCACATAGTAGTAAAAATTGCAAAAATGAATGACAAAGAAAGAATACTCAGGGCAGCAAGGCAAAAGGAAATAACCTACAAAGGAACCCCTATCAGACTTTCAGCGGATTTCTCTACAGAAACCTTACAAGATAGGAGAGATTGGAACGACATATTCAAAACTTTAAAGGATAAAAATCTTCAGTCAAGAATACTCTATCCAGCAAAAATATCCTTCAGCTATGAGGGAGAAATTAAATCCTTTCCAGACAAACAAAAGCTAAGGGACTTTGTAGCCACAAGACCTCCACTACAAGAAATCCTCAAGAAGGCTCTCATACCTGAAAAAAGAAAAAAAGGGAGAAAGGGGTCACAGAATACAGAGTAGGGAGACAAATAGATAGAATCTGAATAGGATAGCAAATATTCAACTATAGAATTAGGATAAAGAGAAGGAAATCACCAAAGCAAAGACAGTCTTATCACTCTAACCACAAACTCACAACACAAGTTTGAATAAGAGATGAAAATAATAACTTAGGAGTGGAGGAGGAAAGGGATTGAATCAGTTTAGGCTAAGGAAGTAAGAGGCCACCAGAAAATGGACTATGTTATGCACGACATTCTGAATACAAACCGCAGGGTAGCCACTAAACTAAAAAACAGAACAGAGGCACAAAACATAAATAAGGAAAAAGCTAAAAAACCCAGCATAAGAAATTACAGAAGTCAATGGGTAGGCTAAAACACACAGGACGAGAAACAAAGGAAACACAGGAAAACCAGAAAATGAGCAACAGAATGACAGCATTAAGCCCTCATGCATCAATAATCACCCTCAATGTAAACGGACTGAACTCTCCAATAAAAAGACACAGAGTGGCAAGATGGATTAAAGAACAAGATCCAACAATTTGTTGCCTCCAGGAAACACACCTCAGCTCCAAGGACAAACACAGGCTCAGAGTGAAGGGGTGGAAGACAATACTCCAAGCTAATAGCAAACAAAAGAAAGCAGGTGTCACAATACTTATATCAGACAAAACAGATTTCAAGACAAGGCAGGTAAAGAGAGACATAGAGAGCCAATACATAATGATCAAAGGGACACTTCATCAAGAAGAAATAACGCTTATAAATATCTACGCATCCAACACAGGAGCACCAAAGTTCATAAAGCAACTATTAACAAACCTAAAAGAAGATATCAAAAATAACACAATAATAGTAGGGGACCTCAATACTCCTCTCACATCAATGGACAGATCATCCAGACAGAAAATCAAAAAGGAAACAGTGGAATTAAACGAAAAGCTAAAACAGCTGGACTTAATAGACATATATAGAACACTCCATCCAAAAACAGCAGAATACAAATTCTGCTCAAGTGTGCATGGAACATTCTCAAGGATACACCATATGTTGGGAAACAAGGCAAGCCTCTGCAAATTAAAAAAATTGAAATAATAACAAGCATCTTCTCTGATCATAGTGCTATAAAGCTAGAAATTAATTACAAGAAAAAAGCTGAGAAAGGCACAAGGATGTGGAGACTAAACAATATGCTATTGAACAAGCAATGGATCATTGAAGAAATTAAAGAAGAAATCAAACAATACCTGGAGACAAATTAAAATGATAACATGCCATACCAACTCATATGGGATGCAGCAAAAGCTGTATTAAGAGGGAAATTCACAACTAGAAGCACCTGCAACTAAGATATACAACTATGTATGGGGCGGGGGTTGGGGAGATAAAGCTGAAAAAAAAAAAGAGGGAAATTCATCACAATTCAGGCACATCTTAACAAACAAGAAAAATCCCAAATCAGCAATCTCAAATTACACCAAACTGAATTAGAGAAAGAAGAACAAACAAAGCCCAAAGTCAGCAGAAGGAGAGAAATAATAAAAATCAGAGCAGAAATAAATGCTATTGAAACAAAAAAGGCAGTAGAAAGGATGAATGAAACAAAGACCTGGTTCTTTGAGAAGATAAATAAAATTGACAAACCCTCAGCCAGACTTACAAAGAAAAAAAGAGAGAAAGCTCAAATAAACAAAATCAGAAATGAAAGAGGAGAAATAACAGCAGACTCCACAGAAATACAATGGATTATAAGAGAATACTATGAAAACTATCTGCTAACAAAATGGATAACCTAGAGGAAATGGATAAATTCTTGGACTCCTACAATCTCCCAAAGCTGAGTCAAGAAGAAGCAGACAATTTGAACAGACCAATCACAAGGAAAGAGACTGAAACAGCCATCAAAAGCATCCCAAAGAATAAAACCCCAGGACCAGATGGCTTTCCTGGGGAATTCTACCAAACTTTCAGAGAGGATTTAATACCTATCCTTTTCAAGCTATTCCAAAAAATTAGGGAAGATGGAACACCTCCTAACACATTCTATGAGGCCAACATCATGCTGACACAAAAACCTGATAAGGACAGCATGAAAAAGGAGAACTACAGGCCAATATTGCTGATGAATATAGATGCAAAAATTCTAAACAAAATTTTGGCAATCCGAATTCAGCAATTCATCAAAAAGATCATACATCATGATCAAGTGGGATTCACACCAGGGACACAGGGATGGTTCAACATCCGCCAATCAATCAACGTGATACACCACATCAACAAACTAAGGAATAAAAACCACATGATCATCTCAATAGATGCAGAGAAAGCATTTGACAAGATCCAACAGCCATTTATGATAAAAACTCTGAACAAAATGGGGATAGAAGGGAACTACCTGAAGATAATAAAGGCCATATACGACAAACCCATAGCCAACATCATACTCAATGGGCAAAAAGTGAGCGCCATCCCCCTGAAAACAGGAACGAGACAAGGATGCCCTCTATCACCACTCTTATTTAACATAGTACTGGAGGTTTTGGCCAGAGCAATTAGGCAAGAGAAAGGAATAAAAGGAATCCAAATAGGGAGGGAAGAAGTGAAACTCTCGCTGTTTGCAGATGACATGATCCTATATATAGAACACCCCAAAGAATCCATTGGAAAACCTTTAGAAATAATCAACAACTACAGCAAAGTTGCAGAGTATAAGATCAGTTTACATAAATCAGTAGCATTTCTATACTCTAATAAGGAATTAACAGAAAAAGAACTCAAGAACACAATACCATTCACGATCGCAACAAAAAAAATAAAATACCTCGGGGTAAATTTAACTAAGGAAGTGAAGGACCTATATAATGAAAATTACCAGGCCTTTCTGAGAGAATTAGATGACAACATAAGGAGATGGAAAGACATTCCATGTCCATGGATTGGAAGAATAAACATAGTTAAAATGTCCATCATACCTAAAGCAATCTACAGATTCAACGCAATCCCAATCAGAATCCCAATGACATTCTTTACAGAAATTGAACAAAGAATCCTAAAATTCATATGGGGCAACAAAAGACCCCAAATTGCTAAAGCAATCCTGAGAAAAAAGAACAAAGCTGGAGGCATCACAATCCCTGACTTCAAAACACACTACAAAGGTACAGTCATCAAAACAGCATGGTACTGGTACAAAAACAGGTGCACAGATCAATGGAACAGAATTGAAAGCCCAGAATAAAACCACACATCTACGGACAGCTAATCTTCGACAAAGGAGCTGAGGGCATACAATGGAGAAAAGAAAGTCTTTTCAACAAATGGTGCTGGGAAAACTGGAAGGCCACATGTAAAAGAATGAAAATTGACCATTCTTTTTCACCATTCACCAAAATAAACTCAAAATGGATCAAAGACCTAAAGGTAAGACCTGAAACCATAAGGCTTCTAGAAGAAAATGTAGGCAGCACACTCTTTCACATCAGTATTAAAAGGAACTTTTCGAGCTCCATGCCTTCTCAGACAAGGGAAACAATAGAAAGAATAAATAAATGGGACTTCATCAGACTAAAGAGCTTCTTCAAGGCAAAGGAAAACAGGATTGAAACAAAAAAACAACCCACTAACTGGGAAAAAATATTTGCAAGTAATACATCCGGTAAAGGGTTAATTTCCATAATATATAAAGAACCCACACAACTCAGCAACAAAAAATCAAACAACCTGATCAAAAAATGGGCAGGAGACATGAACAGACATTTCTCCGAAGAAGATATACGGATGGCCAATAGGCACATGAAGAGATGCTCATCATCGCTGATCATCAGGGAAATGCAAATCAAAACTACACTAAGATATCACCTTACACCCATTAGAATGACAAAAATAACCAAAACAAAAAGTAGCAAATGTTGGAGAGGTTGTGGATAAACGATCCCTCATACACTGCTGGTGGGAATGCAAACTGGTGCAGCCACTATGGAAAACAGTATGGCGCTTCCTCAAAAAATTAAAAATAGAACTACCATATGATCCAGCCATTCCACTACTGGGTATCTATCCAGAGAGCTTCAAGTCAGCAATCCCTAAAGTCCCATGCACCCCAGTGTTCACTGCAGCACTATTCACAACCCAAGTGCCCATCAACTGATGACTGGATAAAGAAGATATGGCATATATACACAAGGGAATACTACTCAGCCGTAAAAAAGAACAAAATCGTCCCATTTGCAACAACATGGATGGACCTTGAGGGAATTATGTTAAGTGAAGTAAGCCAGATAGAGAAGGACAATCTCTGTATAATTCCACTCATATGAGGAATTTAAAAATGTAGACAAAGAGAACAGATTAGTGGCTACCGGGGGAAAGGTAGGGTGGGGGGTGGGCACAAAGGGTGAAGGGGTGCACCTACAACACAACTGACAGAGAATAACGTACAACTGAAATTTCACAAGATTGTAACGTGTCATTAACTCAATAAAAATTAAAGAAAAAAAAACCCAAAACTCTTAGTGGAAAACATAGGGGTAAATTTGCATGACCTCAGATTTGGCAATGGTTTCTTAGATGTGAAACCAGAAGCACAAGCAATAAAAGAAAGAACAGATAAATCATGCTTCATCAGAACAGAAAACTTCTATGCTTCAATGACACTATCAAGAAAGTAAATATACAACCTATAAAACGGGAGGAAATATTTGTAAATCATATATCTGACAAGGAACTTGTATCTAGCATGTATAAAACACTCTCACAACTCAGTAATAAAAATAAATAACCCGATTTAAAAATTGGCAAAGGATCTAAACGGACATTTCTCCAAATAAGATATTCAAATGCACAATAAGCACATTAAAAATGCTCAACATACATAGTCACTAGGGGAATGCAAATCAAAAACACAATGAGATTCGTTTTCACATCCACTCTGATGGCTAGAATAAAAAGTCAGATAATAAGAATTGTTGGTGAGAATGTGGAGAAATCAGAACCCTCCTACACTGCTGGCATGAATGTAGATGGTGCAGCCACTTGGAAGGCAGTCTGGCAGTTCCTCAGTTAAATAGAGTCACCATAAGACCTAGAAATTCTACTCCTACACATCTATCCATGAGAATGAAAACATATGTCCACGCAAAAACTTGTACACAAATGTTTATTAGCAGTATCATGCATAATCACCAAAAGGTGGAAGCAACCTGAATGTCCATCAGTGATGACTAGATAAGCAAAATGTGGTTTATCTGTACAATGGAGTATTATTTGACCATAAAAAGGAGCAAAGTACTGATACATGGTATGACATGGTTGAACCTTGAAAAAATTATGCTAAAGAAAGAAACTAGTCACAAAATACCATGTGTTCTATGATTCCATTTATATGAAATATCCGGAATAGGTAAATATACACAGAAAGTAGACTGGTGGTTGCTTAGGGATAATGGGGGTGGGGGATGGGGCATGATAAAAGGTATAGGGTTTCTTTTCAATATGATGAAAATGTTCTAAAAGTGACTGTACTAAAAGTGATTGAATTAATTGTACACTTTAAATAGGTGAACTGCATGTTATGCAAATTACATCTCAGTAAAGATGTTATTATTGTTTTTTAAAGGGCAACATGAGGCATCCTCATGGTGTGGAAAATGTTCTGTATCTTAAAACAAAAACAGAAACAATAACCTAGGAGTGGAATACCTGGGTCCTACAGTAAGTGTGTGTTTAACTGTACGAGGAGCTGTCAAACTCTTTATCAAAGTGACTATACTATTTTGCCTTCGTGCTAGCAATGTATGAAAGTTCCAGTTGTTCCACATTCTCATCCATAGTCAGTATTGTACGTTTTTTAAAATTTAATGCAATTCTGATAGGTATGTATTGTTATGTCATTATGGTTTTACGTTGCATGTTCTGAATGATTTATGATGTTGAGCATCTTTTCATGAGCTTTTTCATTTGCCATCACATGTCTTTGGTAAAGCTTAAAATAGTTAAAGGCATCACAAAAGAACAGCAATTAAATTTCACAACAATTAGAAACTTAAGTCAACACACAAATACAATTTAAAGATGAAGAACAATCTGGAGAAAACATTTGCCACGTGTGTGAGAGGACAGCGACACAGATCCAGCGTGGGAAGAGCTGACGGATTTTGCTTTTTCTCTCGAGTGTGCCTGTGTGCCTGCTGCATGTATACACAAGCTCCCGCTGCACCGACCTGATTAGTGAAGGGCTCTTGACTCCTCACAGTGATCTGAAAGCCGAAGTTGGGAGATGACCAAGGTAATCAGGTCAGAACTGTGAGACAAGACCCAGGGAGTCCCAGCCCAGGAAAGCACAGGCCCCCGGTGTTCTGCTTGTGAACAAGTTCAGCAAGTAGAGGTAGTGGGAAGGTGCGGGACACCAGTGGACAGGGGTAGGGAGGTCAGCAGGCATGGCAGGGGTAGGGGTGAGGGGAAAATGGGCAGTGGCACAGGGGCCACTTGCAGGGGCATAAGGGAGAGCAGGAAGGGGTGGAGCACGTTTTTGGCCATTATTTCTTCAAATACTTTTTTCTGTCACCTGCTTCTCTCACCTCTCCTTTGAGGACTTCCATCTTGTATATTAGGGCTACTCAACATTGATCCATGGCTTACTAATGCTATTTTCTTTTCTTTCCTCTTTTAATTTTTTCTGTTTTGGAGCATTTTTATCAGTATGCCTTCAAATTCACTAATCTTTTCTTCTGCAATATCTAATCTGCCATTTCTCCTGTCCCATGTACTGTTTCATCTCCATGTTATAGTTTTCATCTCTTTAAGTTTGATTGTGACTTTCTAGTTATGGTCTTCTATGTTTCCACTTAACTTTTTGAACATAAGTTAAAAAAGGAATTGTTACAATCATCATTATAAAGAAGTGTTATAATAACCATTTTAACGCCTTTCTCTGCTAATTCTAATATCTGTGTGAGTTCAGGTCGGTTCTGATGCGTCAGATTGATTACATTCCTCATTTGGGGTTGCGTTCCTGCTTGTGCGTGCGCCTGGTCATCTTTGTTTGGATGCCAGACATTGTGAACTTTACCTTGATGGATGTTGCATACTTTTGTATTCTCATAAATCCTCTTGAACGTTGCTTTGCAATGTAATTAATTACTTGGAAACAGTTTGATCCTTTGGCATCTGGCTTTTATTTTTTGTTAGATGGATCTGGAGCAGTGCTCTAATTATTCTCTAATACGGAGGCAAGACTTCCTGAGTACTCTGTCATAAGCCTGTGAGCTATGAGTTTTTCCAGTCTGGTTGGTAGGAACAGGCATTACTCCCAGCCCTGAGTGACAGCTGGTAATTTTCACCCATATCCTTTCAGATGGTTCTTTGCCTGGCCTCTCCGTTTCCTCAGGTGTATGCACCGATGCGTCCTCACTCGCTCTGCTGAGCTCCAGGGTGTCTCCGTGGAGCTTCCTCCTTTCTGGTATTCTGTCCCGTGAACTCCAGCTGCCTTGGTCTCCCTGGGCTCTCAGCTTCCTCAGCTCAAGTAGTCCACTGGGCTCTGCTTCAGCTTCCTCTCCCTTTCCTGTAGCCTGGAAACTCTCTCCAGGTAGTGAGCTGGGGCAACTGTGGGGCTCATTTTGCTTGTTTTCCATCTCCCAGGGATCACTGTCCTTTGTTTTCAGACATCCAGTGTCTTAAGACCATTGTTTCACGTATTTTGACTGGTTCCTTTGGTTGTTTCAGGCAGGAGGGTCAATTTCGTTCCTGTTACTCCATTTTGGTAAGAAGCAGAAGTCCCCGACCACTCATTCTGCTTCTCATATCTCTCCTCTCTAAATAGTAGTGTAAAAACACTGATTTGTCAAAGTTTCTTCAAGGGAATGTTTGCTAAGTGCCAGGACTTTGCCTATGTGATCCCTGTTAATCCTCACAACCATGCAGGTTTTCTTAACCCCATCTCCATTTGACAGCTGAAAAGCGAGGCCCAGATTTTTGCTGGTTTGGACCCCAGACAGACTTGTCAGTCCTGAGGCCATGCGCATCCTATGGCTCCAAAGGTATCAATGCAATGCTCCAGAATTGCCAGGGGAGCTGCCTGATCTGCACACCATCTCTGGCTTCTCATTTTTTAAAGAAAAGCTCACACTTGCAGCCTGGGTTTTAAGACACTCATGCCCACGTGCACTCTGCATTGGCTTTGTCAGGCATGTGTGTGGGCCTGGGTCCCATCCAGCCACTTGACATCTGAGTGAGACAAGCATTGGGACGGTCACTAGGCAGGGAAGCAGCCACAGAGGGGATGTCAGTGGCCAGTCACCCAGGCCTTCTGATTCCAAGTCCAGGCCTCCTTCCTCAGACTTAGGATCATACAAATCCGGCAGGGAGGTGACAGTGAGGTCCAGGACCCAGAGGTGAAGGTACTCAGCCCTCACCATGTTTGAAGAATCTGTGATTCTGGCACTCTCCACTCCTGTGGGTCAGCATCTGGACCACTTTCTAAGAAAATCCCAGCTTCCAGATAATTCTTCAGAAAATCCGAGTCGGTACCTACTGACTTCCCTCCAGGAAATTGGCAAGTCAGCTGCAGCCCTTGGTGCACAGCAGGATCAGGGACTTGGTGCACAGTGCAGCCAGAACTAAGGGCCTCGATGTCTGGCTTGGGAGAAGATATGTGCAAGGTGGCCTCCCCACCGGCCCCGGGTCAGCCTGAGATGCTGCACGACCAGGGCGTAGCCACCCTGCTGCAAAACGAGTATCTGCGTGAAGGGCTGGGGGCCAAGATCCCTCTGGCTCTGATGTTCTGCCACTGCCCACTTTAGGACAAGGGTCCACAGATGGCAGGAAGGTGGAAGTCAGAAGGAAAAGGCAAGGGAAGCCAGGATGATTTGGTATCCAATGTGTGTTCATTTATTTTATACTTACAAAAGAAATCGCCCACCCTCTGCCCCATCCCCCAAAAAACAGTCTCTTTTTACAAACATTTAAAAATTAAAACCAAATGAAGATAGACAAGTTAATTTCAGTACAATTATTTTTCAACGTAGCTGTCATAATTAGAGTTTAAATTTCCTACAAGTGACCAATGTCCAAGTGACTTATAGGGAAATCCTGATTATTGGCTGAAAGGAAAATTCCATATTACAAGTTAGCAAATTCTAGTACAAAAATAGTCCGTGTGTGGGAATAGCCTTTCCTTTTACATAGGTCTCGGGTCAGTCTACTGACTGCATAATACCCTAACGTTTCAGGGTTCTCGTTCACAAATGGCTCATTCGTCATAGCTGAAGCAGCACAGCGCCTGCAGCGGCAGAGGCTAGTGTCCACCTCGGGACCGTGCTGGAGATGGCAGGCCTGGGAGCGCCTCACCGAGCCCAGGGCAGCAGAGCAGAGCCCCAGCCCCAGCTCTGCACAGGGGTCCTGGAGGGAGGGATGAGTTGTGGGCAGAGCTGCTCCCTTCCAATGGAGCAACAGGCCCAGGACAGAGGGGAAGTCCGCCAAGGGAGCTGGGCCGACGCTGGTGCAGGACAGCCCATCTCCTGCCAGTGTTTCCCCGTCCTACTGTAGCCTGATGAGGTGTGAGGCGGCCCTGTGTGTCATCAGCGGTGAGAGTGTGGCCTTGCCCTTGCGTCAGCCAGGGCTGGCCTGGGCAGGCTACTTGTCCCTCAGAATGTCGAGCTGTTCCTGACACTCGGTGAAGAGGCGCTGGAAGCGGAGGTTCTGCCCGATGACTGGCAGCAACTCCTTCAGCAGCTCCCTCTTCCGCAGACCCTGTGGAAACAGGAGAAATAGCTGAGTGTGTCAGTGAGGAGACTAGACTGTGGGGGGCTTCCCTGGCCTGGCAGAGACCCTTGTGTCTGCCCATCTGACCCCCAGGAACACCCTAGAGAGACCACAGATGGATGAGAACAATTTCTCTGCATACTCGGAAGCACTGGGAGAGCTGAAAGGCTGTCTGCAGCATATGGGGTGGAGCGACAGGGCACAGCGGAAGGACACAGTGCAAAGATATGGCAGAGAAAACCAGGGTAGGTTCTGTTCTTCCATGTCCCCTAAGTCTGCTGGCATAGTCACCGCTGGCCTTTCCGTGCACTGGTCAATGGCCACAGTAGCCTGGCCTTCCAGAGCAGGATGGAAGTAGGATATCAGGGCAGAGGGACAGGTGGATGGCATCAAGAAGGGGCTTCTCCCTCACACACAGATGCTCCCCAGGGGCCTGGTCAAGCCCAGGGGCGAGGAGGTGCCTCAGGAGCAGTGACTGCTCTTGGCTTTACAGTCCTGGGGGCTGTGCCCTTGGCTCTACCCCACACCTCCTCCACGACTGGGTGCACTAGCTTCATGGTCGGCCTGGGCCCTTCTGCAAGATATACAGCAAGGCAGGGTCTCCACTACACAGACCCCCGAGAAGCACAGCTGTTGCAAAGGGAAAGCACCTAACCAACAACACTGACCACTGGAAGAGAAGGCCCAAGTTGTTAAAATAAGTATGGTACCATGACGAGGAATTACAGAAAAGAACCAAGTGCAGATATTACGCTTGAGCAAGACAGTGGTTGAAGGAGACGGGATTAGCAGAATGGACACTGCTGAAAACCAAGTCGGGGAGGGGGAGTCAGCTTGAGCCAGCAGCCCAGGATCAAGCAGGGAGGCACGCAGAGGGGAAACTGCAATAGGAGAAACAGTATAGAAAAAGCAAAAGTAGATGGAGGACAGGAGATGGGCCCAACATCTACATAATGGGTCCCGAAGAACTGAGGAAATATTTAAAGAAATAATATAGGTGGATTTCACATAATTAAGGAAAAAAATGGCTTTTGGTTGAAAGGCTCCATTGAGTGCTGATCAAGTAAGATATGGAAAAGCTGATATTCAGACACATTAGAATGAAATATACAGAATTTTCAGATATCAAAGAAAGAAAAAATCTGAAAATTTCTAAAGAACAAGAGCATATGACCTACAAAGGAAGAGATAGCAAGATTCACAATAAAATAGTATTTTTAATATATTAGAAAAAAACCTTATCACCTACTATTTTTACCCAAACAGTTACCATATAAAAGGGTGAAATAAAATATATTCTTAGGTTTCTAAGACCTCAGAAGATTTGCTGCAGGAAAGATGCACCCTGAAAATGTTTTGGAGGAAATACTCAAAGTAAGAAGAGATAAATCTAGGCGATGCTAAAAGAGGTATGGAAAGCAATGAGATCAACTCTTTCGCTAGAGTTTATGTTCGTCTTAAAAAAGCAAGAAAACAAAAAATGTAAATAGTTCAAACTTGGTGATGAAAAAACAGCTTGTCAGATTGGATAAAACAAAAGCCATCCACATGATATTGGCAAGAAACAGAAACATGGATATAGAAAGGGCAAAAGTTAAAGATGGAGAAAGACACGTTAGTAAATCACAAAATAAAGAAAGCTAATATTTTACAATGATCAGACAAAGTAGACTTGGAGACAATGGGGGAAGACAGAATCAAAAGAGGGACAAAACCACCCTCACAGGAAGATTTCAATACACATTTAATGAGGGATGGGTCAGAAAGGCAAAAATCTGCAGATTCAGGTAACTCAAAATGAACATTTAGTAAACAGGACCTAACGGACAGACACAGAGTGAGCTACGCACAACTAGAGAACACATATTCTTCTTTGGTGCACATGCAAATATGAAAAATTGCTCTAAAAGCAAACCTCAACAAAATGACAGGTATCATATAGATTACAGGTCTGGGATGGGCCAAAGCCAGCCTGTTGTCTATCTGTGTAAGTAATGTTATTGAAATGCAGCCACGCCTGTGCGTTTGTTTATATATCATGCTACAACGGCAGAGCTGAGTAGCTGCAACAGAGATCATATGGGTTTGCAAAGCCTGAAATGTTTACTCTCTGGTCCTGATGGAAAAAATCTGACAACCCTGAGGTGGGGCAGGGCCTGCCCAGTCCCTGATGCAGATAATGTTCTCTAACTAAAACTCAACTGAGTAAAACTCACGGATCAATTAGTAAATCTAGTAATTAATTAACTTAATGTTAGTTAATTGAAATTAAAAATGACTTACAAGTAAATGGTAATAAAAAACCCAAATACTGCAAAACTAGTGGGATGCAGCAAACGTGGGGCTTATACAGGGACATTTACAAACATAGAACAGGGTATATTAGAGAACATGAACAAACGACAAACAATGACCCAAGAGTCCAACACAGGAAAAAAAAGAAAAAGACATCAGAAAACACATTTTTAAAAAGCAGAAGGAAAATGACAACAAAGAATTGAAATTGATGAAACTGAAAACATTCAACAGAACAGATGAATAAAGACAAAAGTCATTTCTCTGAAAAGGCTAAAAAGACAAACTTCTTGCAAGATTAATCAAAGAAAAGGGAGAAAGCTCAAAGAAATAATATTAGAAATAAAAAAAAGACATAACTACATATATAGAAGAGATAAGACATGAGTACTATCAACAACTTTATCCAAACAAATCTGAACATTTAAAGAAAATGTACTAACTCTTAGAAAAATATAATTTATCTAAACTGACTCAAAAGAAATAGAAAATAGGAGTTAAATCTTACCACAAAGAAAAGATCAGGTATACTAGATTTTTAAACTGAGGTCTAAGAAACTTCCAAAGAACATTTTTCCAATGTTATATAAACTCAGAGAACGGAAAAGGAGGAACTACTGCCAAACACATTCTGTGGGGCAAATATAACCCCGATTCTAAAACCGGATAAGGACAGGCATGAGAATGAAAACTCCCAGACCAATTTCACCCACAAAATCAGATGTACAAATTATTAGCAAGCAATTCTAACAGTGAATAAATAAAAGAAAGTAATGACAGAGTTGGGTTTATCCAGCAAAGCAAGAATTTAATATTAGAAAATGAATAATTTACTATATTAATAGGTTTCAATATTACTAAAAACATGAAAATTGGAAAATAGGAAATAAAATAATTACTTGAGATGACTTGATTGCTTACTCCACATGGAAAACACAAAACTATTCACAAATTAATAAAATATAATAGAAATGCTGTGGAAAGATGGCTGGTGACTAACATATCAAAGTCAAATGCATTATATGCAACACCAATGAACAATGAGAAAACATAAATAAAACAATATATCATTTAGAATAGCTACAATTATGATGTCTAAGAATAAATCTAATAAAAGATGTGCATGGTCGTTGTGCTGAAAATTATAAAATGCTCTGGAAAGGCATTAAAGAAAATCTAACTGAATGGAGAGTGCTGATGGGAATAGTGACATAGCTTGGATATCAGAATGGAGGCTGCAAAAGGTAGTGGTGGACACTGGCGTGTGAGAGCTGCAGGGGAACTGCACACCCATGGGTGCCTAGGGGCAAGAGATTATGGGTAGAATACAAGAGAACATCTAAGGTTGTGGATAGAAGCAGAAGTGAGACTTTCAGGGAAATTAAAACATTTAAAAGTAGCCATGTATATGAGGAAATGGACAAAAAGCACATGCAAAAGCCTGGGAAAGACGTATCCCCAGAAAAGGACTGAGAGGACCAAGAGCCTTCAGGACGGGCTGAGTTGGAGCCAGTTTGCAAAGACTGAAAGAAGGTTGCTTTTTTCAAATGCCTAGGATTCGACAAAAGATCACATGGCATACAAAGAAACAGGGAAACATGGCCCACTCAAAGGAAAAAAATAAATTTCCAGAAATTGACCCTAAAGAAATACTAGCTTGGAACTTACATGACAAAGACTTTAAAAGAACTGTCTTAAATATGGGGAAAGAGAACACAGACAACTACATGAAATCAGGAAAACAATATGTGAACAACATGAGAATATTAACAAAGAGATCAAAATTATCAAAAAGAACCAAACTGAGATTCTGGAGCTCAAAATCAATAACTAATAGAAAAATTCACTAGAGGGGTTCAACAGGAAACTCCAACGGTTTACAAAAGAAATAATCAGTGAACTTGAAGTCAGGTTATTTGAAATTATTGAGTCTGAAGAGCAATTAGAAAATAGAATGAAGAAAAGTGAAAACAGCCTAAGGGACTAACAGGACACAATCAAGCAGACCAACATAAGCATTATGCAAGTCCCAAAAGGATAAGAAGGAGAGAAAGGGGAAGATAGCTTATTTGGAAAAATAACGGCTGAAAACTTCCCAAGTTTGAGGAAAGATGGACCTACAAATCCAAGCAGCTCAACAAATACTCCAGGTAGGAAAAACCCAAAGGAACCCATACTGTGAGACATTATAATCAAACTGTGGAAAGTCAAACACAAAGAGAGAATCTTGAAAGTAGGAAAGTGACCCACTAAGTAAAAGGGATCTTTCAATAAGATAATGAGTGGATTTCTCAGCAGAAACATTGAAGCCCAGAAGGCAGGAGAATGACATATTTAAAGAGCTGAAAGAAAAACTGACATCTGAGAATACTATATCCAGTAAAACTATCCTTCAAAAACAAGGGAGAAATTAAGACAGTCTCAGATAAATAACAACTGATGGAGTTCATTACTATTTAGATCAGCCCTTCAAGAAATGCCAACAGCAGTCCTTCAAGTTTAAATGAAAGGACAATACACAAAATAAAATATAAAGTTCTCTGGTAAAGGTAAATATATGAACAAAGATAAAAACCCATTTTATATAATATATGTATGTATAATATATATATGTAATTTTGTTTGGTAATTCCATTTTTTATTCTTTTACAGAATTTAAAAGACAAAAGCATAAGAAATCATAAATCCATGTTAATGGTTACACAATACATAAAGATATAATTTGTGATTTCAATAACATAAAGTGGGGGAGAAGACCTGTAAAGGAGTATGCAATTTTTTTGGTATGCAGTTAAAATTAAATTGCTATTAGTTTAAAATAGATTGTTATAACTTTAGAATGTTTTTGTTATCTCCATGGTTACCAGAAAGAAAATATCTGTAGAATATACACAAAAGAAAATGAGGGAATCAAAACATGACACTAAAAAAATCAACTAGACACAAAGGAAGATGGTAAGGAAGGAAATGAGGGAGGAAAAAAGCTATAAAACATCCAGAAAATAAATAACAAAATGGCAATATTAAATCTTTACCTGTTAGCAATTACTTTAAATGTAACTGGATTAAACTCCCCAAAGTGGATAAGAAAAGCAGGATCCAACTATATGCTGCCTACAGGGAGCTCACTTTAGATCTAAGGACACACAGGTTGAAAGTGGAAGGATAGAAAATGATATCCCTTGTAAACAGTAACCAAAATAGAGAAGGGTTGGTTAAGTTAACATCAGACAAAATAGATTTTACGTCAAAAACTGTTACAAGAGACAAAGAAGGACACTGTACAATGATAAAAGGATCAATTCACCAAGAAGATGCAGCAGTTATAAACATATACGCACTAAACATCAGAGCCCCTAAATATATGAAGCAGCCATTGTCTGAATTGAAAGGAGGAACAAACAGTTCCACAATAATTGTTGGAGACTTCAATATCCCATTCTAATAATGGACAGAACAACCAGACAGAAGATCAACAAGGAAAAAAAGGACTTGAAAAACAATACAGACTTACTGGGCCTAACAGACATCTAGAGAACACTCCACTGAATGACAGAAGAATACACATTCTTCTCAAGTGCACATGGAACATTCTCCAGGACAGATCATATGTTAGGCTACAAAACAAGTCTCGATAAGTTTTAAAAGATTGAAATCATAAAAATATCTTTTCTAATCTCAATGGAATGAAACTAGAAATCAAAAGTAGAAGGAAAACTGAAAAATTCACAAGCATGTGAAAATCAAACAACACACTCTTAAATAACCAGTGATTTAAAGAAATCACAAAGGAAATTAGAAACTATCTTGAGACAAATGAAAATGAAAACATAACACACCAAAAATTATGAGATGCGGGAAAAGCACTGGTTAGAGTGAAATTTATAGTGTTAAGAATCTACAAAGAAGAAAGATCTCAAACCAATAACACAACCTTCCATCTTATGAAACTTGAAAAATAAAAGCAAACTAAATCCAAAGCAAGCAGAAGCAAGAATATCATACATATTAGAGTGAAAATAAATAAAGTGGAGAATAGAAATCAGTAGAGAAAATAATGAAACCAAAAATGAATTCTTTGAAAAGGTCATCAAAATTGACAAACTTTTAGCTAGAGGGACTAAGAAAAAAAGAGAGAAGACTCAAACAATGACAATCAGAAATGAAATAGGGACATTACAACTGATGGCCACAACAATAAAAAGGATAATAAGAGAATACTATGAACAATCCTACATCAACAAATTGGATAACCTAGATAAAATGAACAAATTCCTAGAAACACACAATCTATCAAGACTGAATCATGAATAGAAAATCTGAACAGACCTATAATTAGCAAGCAGATTGAATCAGTAGTCATAAACCTCTCTATAAGGAAAGCCTAGGACCGACCAGATGGCTTTACTGGTGAATTTTGCCATACATTTAAAGAAGAATTAACAATACTCCACATACTTTTTCAAAAAACTGAAGAGGAGTCAACTCTTCCAAATACATTCTATGAGGTCAGCATTACCCTGATATCAAAGCCAGACAAAGACGCTACAAGAAAAGAAAACTACAGACCAATATCCCTGTGAAAACTGATGCAAAAGTCCTGAACTAGCAAAGAGAATTCAACAGCAAATTGAAAGGATTATACAGTATGACCAAGTGAGATTTCCTGGAATGCAAGGATGATTCAATAAACTAAAATCAATCGATTTCCCTCGTATGTGGAACATCACCAAACTTATGGACTAAGAGAACAAATTAGTGGTTACTGGGGAAGGTGGGTGGAGGGTGGGCACAAGGGGTGAAGGGGCATACTTGGTGGGCATATATGGTATATGACAAACAATAATGTACAACTGAAATTTCGCTACGTTATAAGCTATTACAACCACAATAAAAAAACAAACGAAAAAACTAAAATCAATGTAATACACCACATTAATAGAATGAAAGGAAAAAAATCCCAGAAGATCATCTCAATTGATGCACAAAAAGCATTTGACAAAATTCAACACCCTTCATTATAAAAACACTCAACAAAATAGTAATAGAAAAAGCTATCTCAATATGATATGATAAATATAATATATAATAAAGGCCATCTATGACAAGCCCACAGCTAATATCATACTCAAGGTTAAAAGATGGAAAGTGTTTGCTCTAAGGTTAGGAACAAGGCAAGGATGCCCACTTTCACCACTTCTATTCAACATAGTACTGGAAATGCTAGCCAGAGCACTGAGGCAAGAAAAACAAATAAAAGGCATCTAAATTGGAAAGGAAGAAGTAAATTTATCTCTGTTTGCAGACAACATGATCTTACATCAAACCCTAAAGATTCCACAAAAAACCTGTCAGAACTAATAAGTGAACTGAGCAAATTTGCAGAATATGAAATCAGCACACAAAAACTGGTTGCATTTTTATACACTAACAAGAAACAATCTGAAAAGGAAATTAAGAAAACAATTCCATTTACAATAGCCTCCAAAAGAATAAAATCCTTAAGAATAAACTTAACCAAGAATGTGAAAGACTAGTACATTGAAAACTATAAAACATTACTGAAAGAAATTAAGAAGACACAAATAAATGGAAAAACATCCCATGTTCATGGATTGGAAGAGTTAATATTGTTCAGATGTCAATAACACCCAAAGTGATCTATAGATTTAATGTGCTATCAAAATCCTAATGGTATTTTTCACAGAAATAGCAAAATCCATCCTAAAATTCATTTGGAATCTCAAGAGACCCTGAATAGCCAGAATAATCCTGAAAAATAAGATAAAAGTAGGAGGTCTCATACTTCTTGACCTCAAATCTTATTTCAAAATTATTATACCTGTAAATTTTTGAACTATGTGACTATATTACCATTCAAAACAAATTTAAAATAAATTTTAAAATTATAAAACTGAAAACCTCTATTAAAAAAAATGAAAGGGAATGAAGTAAATTGCTATAAAAAATGCAAAATATTCTGCCTTCCTGTGCCACCAGGGGCAAGCTGCAAGACGATCTGCCCTCTGGCCTGAAGGCTGGTGTCAATACCAACAGCTACCAAGTACCACCTCCCACCCGGGGCTCTCAGTAATGGATGATACTCCCCACTGTTGCAGGCAGAAGCCTGGGACATAGCTCATCACCACCTTTCTGGCCAGAGTCAAGGTCCACAGCGAAGACCTTGACAGAGGGAGGCTTCCCAAGAGCAGGGTCTGCCTGAGGAGACAGTGGCCAGCACAGAGTTCAGGTACCTGAAGGATGGTTACTTAGTGCCCCAACCCTCTGCTTCTTGTCTCTCTCCTGTGCACACTGTGATTCTTGAGGGAAACAAGCCTCGATCTTTGGGATCTCCTGAGGCACAGTGGCAGCCCATATCAGAGTAATTTTCCCAATATATAAAGAATTCCTACAAACCAATGAGAAAAACAAATGACAATAAAATATTTCAGCAGACTTCAAAAAAGGGATATACAAGTGGCTCTTGAACATATGAAATGATGCCTTCCTAATAAGCCTCCTGGGAGGGCTGCTGAGTCAGCATTGCTAGTGGAAGTTCACCCTCCACCCACAGCTCCATTTTCCAGCCATCCTGAGGACCAGTTCCATTTGAATGACCAATTCTCATCACAAAAGTGTTCACAAAGAAACTCAACAAGAGAACAGAGGGCTCATACTCAGCTCACCTCCTCTGCCCCAATATCTAAATGAAGAGACAGTGAAAAGGTTAAAAAAAAGAAGGAATAAATTCAGAATAGTGCTGAGACCAGGAAGGGATGTGGCAGACTGCCGGAGCTGCCTATGTCCACACCCACACCAAGACTTCTTCTCCTACATACTCTTTACTGCTCGCTTTGCCAGCTTCCCTTGCAACAGGGGTGCCCAAGTGATTTGCTGGTTGCCTGTAAGGCACGGACTGGTTTCTGGGAAAGCTTTTCTTTTTCTGGTAAGAGAGGTGGATGTTGCTGGTACTGGCTCGCTCCTATCTTCCTTCCTTGAACTTGGATATGACAGCTACCTTGTGATCACGAGGGAAAGGCCAGGAGAATCACCGAGATACAGGCTATCACGTACCTCCAGAAGACTTATTTGGAGGAGAGAAAAAAAACTATTTCAGCCACCATTAGATGGGGTATCAATTACCTGCAGCTAAAAGCATTTGTCATGATTTGAGCAGATCAGCTATTTCAGGCAGTTGACAGAAGGTGGAAAGCAGGTGGGACCATACTGATGGTGCCCCTGGGAAGGGAGCCACAGAGTGCTCCTGGGCAAATCCCCAGTGACATGTCCTGCTTAGAGCTGGCAAAAACAACCAGCAGAAAGAAGGGGGAAAGGAGAGCACATGGTCATTAACTGGTGACCTGTCTGTGCCCCCTTCCCCCTGCAGCACATTGGCCTGGAGCGCTTACTTTCAGGCTGCGACAGAGAACTACTGTGTAGAGCTCTGGCTGACCTCTCAGGCTGAGGTTCCCAGAGTGACAGCTTGGTCACAGAGTAAGGCCCCACAACCTGTCCAGTGGGAGAGGATGTCTGGGCACGTGCCTACCTGTCTCCCACTCAAGCCGACAGTCTATCAGGCTGCCCTGGAGGTGAGGTGTGCGGGGGGAAATAGCTCTACTTCGCAGGTAATCCAGAACCACCTCTCCCGTTGAAGACAGCAGACAAAGCTGGACAAATAGAAACAGACCTCAGAGAGCTAACGTGCTAGTGATGAAGGACTGAGCCAGGGTGGGGGGAAGGTAGAAATCCAGAGATAGATGGCTTTGCCTTGGGAACATTTATTGATGAGGAGGCTGAGCAGAGCTTCTGCCAAACTTGAGGGCCTAGGGCACATGAAAAGTGGGGTCCCTGGTAAATCACCCCTCCTTTGTGCTGACACCCCAAAGGGATGCACCCTAGAATAAAGGTAAACTGGCAATAAACCAGCTCCTGCACCAACTAGTGTGCAGCTTTGAGTCGCCAGGTAGCCCAGAAAAACCTTGATGCCTGAACTGCCTAAGGGGATCCTGCAGAGCTGGTGCCTCAAGAGCTGGCAGCCGCAAGTAAAAGTGCTCTCTGATCTTGAACTACTTCTACAAACAGTTGTTTTAGTATTATTTCCAGCAGACAGGCAAAAATAACCAGGCACATAAGGAGATAAGACAATATGAATGAAAACCAGCAGAAATATTTATAGGAAATAGAAGCAGATACACAAGGGCACCCAATACTAGAACTATCAGACATACATCTTTAAAATAAAGTAACGAAGCTTCCTATGCTCAAGCAGGTAAAAGACTAAATTGAAAATCTGGAGGAGAATTGAAACTATGTTTCAATTTCTAAAAAGAGAAGCCATTACATTTCCCTGATGATGGGAAAAATGGAAGGGAAGGTACAATCAAAAGGAACACAGGACAATCCACAGAATGAAAGAAAGACAAAGACTTAGAGCTTTGCAAAACTTCAAAACACCAAGAGAGGATTCCAAAAGAACTTATAAGGCAATGGAAATCAGATTTGCCACAGAGTTTTTAGCAACAATAGTGGATGTTAAAAGTCTGTGGCATTTTTATTCTTTCAAAGCTCTAAGGGAAATTGATTTTGAACCTAGGATTCTAGTAGCCAATCAAATTAGGATTTATTGCAACAAAATAAAAATGGAATGAAAAATAGAGGAAGCCAAGTACACACCAAGGCCTTCAGAGCCTTGTGAGGACTGACCCTCCAGTCTTTACTCCTCCCATCACCACTCTGCTCAGCTGCTCCTTTTACACTGCAAGCCCTCCCACCTCAGGGCCTTTGCACTTGCTGTTCCTGCTGCATGATGTTCTTCCCTCAAATATCTGCAGGGCTTCACCCCTCATCTTTTCTGGTCTTGGCTCAGTCAAGCCTTCCTCAATCATCCTGCCAGTACTCTGTATCCTCCTGTCCTCTTTAGTTTTGTTCACAGTGCCCACCCCCACCCAACACATTATCTGTACTTGCTCATTTGTTTTGAATCTGCCTCTCTCCACGAGAATGTAGATCCACAGGGCAGGGCCCAGTGGGCCTTGCTCCTGCTGCCCGCCCTGTACCTAGACGACGCCTGGCTAGAGAAGGTACTCCACCAGTATTTGCAGCTAACTCTGGGATCCACAACTTCTCCCATCCCTCACCAACCTGCTCCTTTCTCCTTTCCCAACTCAGTCAATGCACTAGCGGCAACCTGTGCAAGCCAAAAAATCTGGAGGTGACCACATGCTCATTCTTCTCTTTTCCTCATCTACTCCATATCCCACTACCCACATACCAAGTCTTGCCTCTAAAATACATCTTGGATCTGTCTCCTTTCCCTTCTCCATGGCCATCACACTGATCCAAGTCACCTTATCTTTTGCCGGAACCGCCGCAAAAAGCAAGCCCTGACTGGCTTTCTGTCATTTCATGTCACCTCTGCTCAAACTCCTGCAAGAGTTCCTGCTGCTGAGACTAAAACTCCAGCTCCTCACAAGGTCTCCACAATCTACTTCCTGCTCATTTCTCTTGCCTCATTGGACACCGCCCTCTCCTCTACTCACTATGTTCCAGCCGCAACAGCCTCGATGTACCAAGCCCTCTGCATTTACTATCACCTCTACCAGGAAACTCTCCCCAGGTCTCTGCAGAGCTGGCTCAATCTTACCCTTGCGTTCATCCAAAAAGTGCTCTTCCGAGGTCTTCCCTGGACACTCTTTCCCAGGCATGCTTGTCTTGTTGCTCTGCTTATTTCCTCCTTAGCATAACGCACAATCTAAAACTATCTTGTTGACTGAATTGCTTACTTGCTTATGTCTGCCTCCCTACCAGACTGTGAGCTCCACGAAGGCAGGAAAGGATCTTTCATCTTCACTATTGAACAAACCCACAGGCCCGGGCAGGCAGCTTTCCTCAGCACAGGCGCATAGCTGAGTGCTCCCTAGGCCTGAAGCCGAGGGCCCAGCTCCTGTCAGGTCGTGCAGTGCTGGCATCTCACCATCTCACTGATGCTGGGACCCAAGGTGGTGTGCTGGAGGAGTCTAATGAGGAAGAATTTCAAAGCACTTTGGCTTATTTTTTAAATCTCCACCTCCACTTTTCATGAGAGAACTCTTGCGGCAAGAATGAAAGCAGCACCTACCACTACTGTTGACTCCCACTGGCTTCCAGTGGAGTAGTGAACCGGACCCAGTAAGTCCTTGCATATTTCTCGAAGTCGGTATTCAAACCCTAATTACAGAAAAAAACAACAAAACAAAACAAAACAAAACAGAAATAGGAACACATTACAAAAAGAAATAAAAAATCAAGAATATGCTAAGTTGTTGTATATCAAAGCAGAATGAACAAATCCTTATGCTATTGCCTATTAAGGGCAAAATGCCTATTGCCTGTCTCTTGGTTTCAGGGCACTGAGACCTATAATGACAGATTCTCACTCACTCATTTGCTCCCTTGACGACATATGTAGCAGCCCCTCTGGGTGCTGGACCCCAGGAAAAATGAGATGTGGTTGGCTCTGGGATAAACTCCCCAAGGTGTTGGGAAAACATGGGAAATTGTGGAATGAGGGGACTGGACTAGTCAGATTTGCTTGAGAAGATGCCTTGGCAGCTGGTGTGAGAGGAGATCAGCAGGGTCAGGAAAGAGCCTTCAGGAGGTAAGAGATGGCAAGGGTATGAATTTAGACTGAGGAAGCGGTGACTGAGCAGAGACAAGAGAAGCAAGTGCAGGCCTGTCAACTCAAGGGTTATGGGCACAGCCAGGTGGAATGCCAGAAATGCTGCGGGCAGAATCTGGGGGGGTCAGCCAGCACTGAGGACAGCTGAAGCCATAAGCAATGGATGAAATCACCCAAAGATGAGGGTAGAACAAGAGGATGAAGTTGGCATTTGAGGAGTTTTAGAAATGAGTGGGGTCTCCCTTTAATTAAACCTTGAGTCCTCCTTTTATGGTTGAGGAAGCAAGAGATGGAGAGAGGAGGTGACTTGTGTATGGACACTGGAACAGATGTGTGGAAGATGGAGAATGAGAAGCAAGGGTTGGAAGGATCCCATGAATGGGTGCAGGCCCAAGGAGACAGTGGCTTTATGCAGGGCATCAGGGTGAGTTCTGATCAACACCCAGGATGAAGCAAACCAAAGAGAAGCCAGAGGACGGGTTTCCCCCAGAGAGTGGGGGGTGAGGCCCAGATGTGAGTGGAGCACCCTGGCAAAGAAGTGAGGGCCTGGGAATATTCAATTTATAAAAGTTGGTGACCATACATGCTGGTGACCACATAGACTGGGTGGGAAGAGTAAACATCAAACTGCCTACTGGAGTCAGCTGGGGAGTGGGAGGGGCTTTGAGTCTGTCAGCCATGTTTGCTGTCATCAGAGGTGTATATATATATATAGACAATTACATCACCAGAGGCAACATGACATGCGAGTTCTGGGAGATACATTTGTAGGCGTTTAGTGTGTTCTTTTCTTGTCTTTTTTATACTTAATTTTTTTCTCTACATCATAAATAAAATGGGGAGAGTGATGTCAAAAGCAAAGCAAGAAGGCTAAGAGGCTGCTCTGTAACCAGCCCTGGGGCTGTGTGGTGACACAGGCAGAGCTTTGAGAGGGGCAGTCCCCAGGCCGCAGCCCCAGAGGCCAAGCTCAAGCAGGAGGAAGGCTGCATGACCTCACACTCGCCTAGCAGAGGGATGAGAGGCTGTTGGAGGTCACCCCACAAACACAACGGCCACCTCTTCCAACACACCTTGCTTTCTGCTGACCAACAGGGGGTGGGGGCGCATCCGGGGGAGGGGGCATAGGTTGCTGAGAGCTCTTGCAGGAAAAGCTGGGCTGGAGGGTCATGGGGAGGCGCCGGACAGCAGGCCAGCCCTTCTAGGGCAGGAGGGGCTGAGAGGAGGAAGAGAAATGCAGGCCCACTGGATGCTGCCAGAAGACACCCTCCCCCAAGGTGACTGGCTCACTGACCACTGATGCTCCAAGGGTATGAAGGGCAGCAGGAGTCTGAGCACCGCATCTGCATCTTCGGAGTATTACTGTCTTTCCATGCATCCTCTGCCCCCACTCCCTCCCGCTGCTAATCTTCCTGGCCCTCAGGCCTACTCCATTTAAGTCCTCGAGCATTTCATGGGGCTGGGCATCTGCTGGGCTGCCCTGATCACAGCTCAGGCTGGGAGATGGGAGGCTGAGGGCCCACCTTGCTGACAGGGGAGCAGGAGGCTAGGGCCTCTGGGGATGACCACGGGAGACTGGGAGGAAGGACAGTGCAGGGAGCTTTAAGCCGCTGCATCTCTGTCCTGATTCACAGGCTTTCAGGAGGGTCATGTTGGGACGGGGATTGAGTTGGGCCCGGGAGGACAGACAGGCCCCCAGAAACCTTACCTTCGTTCACGAGGTACCGTGCGTAAAGGAGGAGCCAATGGCGGTATTCATGGCTGGACTGTAGCGTGAGCGCCGCCGCGACCTGACTCTCCAGGTAGGCCAGGGTGGTTTCCTGCTGCACCACGTGAGGCACGGAGAAGAGCCGGGCCGCCTGCCTTCCTGAACTGCAGAGACCAGCAGAGCACACATCATGAGGCAGTGGGCACTGTGTGGGGCAGGAGGCTGCCACCATGCACCCCAGGGCTCCAGTGAGGAGCCAGCAGGGTGGCAGGTGTCAGACTCCATGCTGGCTCACCCATCCCCATGTCCCAGCCAGCGGCCTCCTGGCCCTCTGGCACCCCATGTGGATCTGACCACTCTGTACCTGACATCTAGGTCCCTCAGGTAACAGGCCAGTGGTCCATTCCCCCCATTCAAAGAACTGCCCAACATGGATGTCCATGATCTGTAGCACCTTAGATCACCATCTAGGCCCTGAAGTGATAGAGCTTGCGTCCCAGCACCCTGAGATATTACCCAACGTGGGCGCACCGCACAGCTCAGGGCACCCCCAGCCTGCCTGTGCTGAGCAGCAGGTGGGCAGAGGGCACAGGCAGTCAGAGTTGGCCTGGGTGGGACTGTGCCTACATGACCTGGCCACCTCCCCCGGCACTCGGGTCACCTACGTGGTGGCACGACCCTGGACTATGGCTAAGGGTCCCGAGCACAGCATGGCGTCCTGGGGAGGCAGGCTGCTCCTGAAGTCCGCACACTGGGCCAGGGAGTCCTGCTTGTCAGAAACCAGGTTCCTGGGGAGGCAAAGGCAAGAGCAGAGCTCAGAAAAACCAGGAGGTCCACCACACGAGGCTGGTGGCAAGGTTACCAAGGAGCAAGTGCCACGTGACCCACTGCCAGAACACCAGCAGAGGCTGAGTGTCACTGCATGCTTAGCATATGGCGCCTCCCAGACAGGTTTCATAACAAAGGAACACGGATGACAGTGAAGGTCACCGACAAAGCTCTTGCCCTGAACACTTCAGCCCTGTGGTCTTGGTTCCTGGGGACAGGGGGCCTGTGTGTGAAGCATACCAGGGATGCCCACCTGCCCAGGGGCCCACATGGCCCCACCCTTGGGAGCTGTGAGGAACGCCAGGGCTCTAGCCTTCCTGTGCTTCCACAGCATCCCAGGCATTCAGCTCTTCACCTTCTCTGGACCCTTCACACCTTTGTGAAGAAAACATTCTTCACACACTTTTAAAATAGCTGGGTGCCTTTGTAAATGTGTCCAAAATACAAAGGGTCAACATTTCCCTTCTTAAATAACTGGCTTGTTTCCATTATTACAGTAATCACACATAAAACACAAAATTTTGTAATTTGGAAGAGTAGGGAGTGCGGTGTTCTGGGGTTGTTTTTCTTTTTTTTTAAACTCAAGAAAGAGAGCTCAGCGTGAGGATAAACTGATACCCGACAACTCTTAACAGAAAAAGGCTGGAAGGTAGCTAGCTTAGGTCTGCAAGACCAAAGGTGCAGACAAAAGAAAAGAACTCAGAATGGCTGGTACACAATGCACATGCTTCATATGTCTGGGTTAAGACCTCTGACATAAAGACATTTTATAAATACAGACAGGGCTCCAAATTCCAAAATGGACGGAGGAAACGTACAGACTATCACACTTGGTGAGTGATGGTGCAATCTTACTAATTCACCAAGTCAGTGAGAAGTGCTGTTTGGTTCCTCCTAAGCTACAAAAATTGACGAGCGCTGCTGGCAAGGCTCCTGTGAAGGCAACTCACCTATGCTGATGACAGCTCAGGAGGCCAGGGTGGAAATATATAGTGACAACCATAAAAATTTTCAAATGCCTATTCCAAACAAAGTAATCCCAGAGAACAGTGTGGAAGAAGGAAAGTACCTCTGTGCATGGGCTCTGAGCACAGAGAGGCTGTGGGCCAGTGGCTGCCCACAGGGACAGTAGGTTCTGCACTGGCAGGTTTGAGTTCTGCCTCCTCCAGCAGACAAAGCCCAGCCTCCACTCTGGGTGCAACTCCCAGGAGAAGCAGGCCAGAACTGGGAGCCCTTGCTCGCTGATCTGGGCTCCAACTCAGATGGACACTCTCCCTTGGGGCAGGGCTGGGGGATGGCTTGCTTACCAAGTAGAAAGTGACGGATTAAAGCAGTATGCCTTCCCATCAGACAGGTTCATCACTGGGATTCCATGCTGTGTCAGCAAGATCTGTGACACTGTCATATCACTGCCTAGGGAGACACCACAAAAATGGGTTCTGGGTGTGTTCTGATCAACAAGTGCATGCATGTACACCAAAGGAGAAGCCTGACCCACGGTTCGCATTGTCTCAGGAACAGGCACCTTAACGCTGCCTCAGCAACCAGGGAGTCATTGCTCTGCTCTGTGCATGCTATTTTCACTGCCACCCACCAGGTTCTTCGTCACCTTTCAAGGACCCATTTAAATGTGCCCCGGGAGAGGGTGTATCCCCCTGCAATGTGACTGCACCCCCCAACACAATGACTACCCCGGTCTGGCCCAGAGCCTGACTCTCTGTCTAGACAGAGTGGGGCCCTTCCCATCAGAGCTGGGACTTGAGCTACCTTGTCCTGCTCCCCACCAGACAACCAGGGACGGCCCAGGCCTGGGGTTACCTGCCAAGATGGAGTGTAGAGACTCTTCTTTCACAACAACCACCTGTCTGTGAACGTCCCTAGGAGGGAGACGGGGAATAGCTTACTCACCAGCCAGGGTAAATGCAACAGAACATGTCTCGGTGCTCAGACCCCTGCTCCATAGTCCCTGGTGCACTCCCAGTCCTGGCCTCCTATGAGAGGGGCTCTGGGCTGCAAGTGGCATCCACTCCCCATGTGCTGCTCCATTCCCTCCACAGTCCACAGCAGAGGGCCTAGGCAATAGAGCCATGGGGCTTGCCACCAATGCTACACCGACTCTGGGAGAAGCGTGACCATGCTCTGGCAGCTGAGATCCCATTTCAGAAGAACCCACATTAGGAGCCTGGCACATGCAATTAGGCATTGTGATTTGTTATGTGGTTTGCTCCTGTAAGGATGACAGCAGGGGTAGGGAGCTTGCCCCACTTCCACTTCCACATCCTCTCTCCCCACACATGGGGCGGCCAGCACAAGCAATGTGCAACTGCTCAGGGTCTCCTCAGGTGTTAAGACCCCAGGCAAGCAGACCCCAAGGACATGTCTGCTGGGTGGCCTCCTCCACTGCTTTCCCTGTCCCTGAAGGGAGGAGGACCAACACAGCCCCATCCTACCCTGGTTGGAGCCCGCCCAACCCCAGGCCTGCCTCTCACCAGACAGACAGTGTGGCTGCAGCAGTGAGCGCCATGACGTAGGAGCCCGTGCAGTGCAAAGTGGAGATCGGGGACGGCAGGAGGATGGGAGGGAGGAGGCGGCGACCACAGGTGGAGAACACTGACAGCATCCTCTTTTCACAGGCGACACACACCACATCACTGAGAAGGCACAGGGGGAAAAGGTGTCATGGGGGTCAGGAGCTGTGGCAGAGGTAGCAGCCCCAAGGTGCAGCTTCCCTGTGCCTGATGTGGCCTTCTTCTGAGCAGGGGCAGCAGAGGGATGGGTGAAGACTGGCTCAGGGGGTGGAAACAGGGCTGACGGACCCAGAGACCTCTCATTAGAAGACTATGTTCTCCTCCCCGCCACGCTCAAGCTTTTCTGAGCTCATGCTAATGCTGTCTCAGGGGGCTAGGTGCTTTGGAGGACCACCACATCTGACAGTGACCCAGGAAGCACGCCTCACTTGTCAGAGGAGGCCACACAATACCCACTTGACAGTCTCCTGGATATGACTAGCCAAGCTAGCCCTGAGAAGGTCTCTGCTGAGACAGGCCGTAAGAAGTGTGGGAATGACAGAGTGTATCTCCACAGGGGACACCAGCTGTGCCCTTGAAGGCCTTTATGGTTAGGGTGAGAGAGGCCTGTCACTCCCTGAGCAAGGAATGCTTCATGGGCAAGTGTTTGGGTGCTGTCAAACATCTCCACTCTGAGTGGCCACCAGACCCCTCAGGCGGGCCCACAGCAGGCTGACTTTCCTGTGAGGGCCCTGGTGAGGCCCCAGCCACAGGCCTAGGATGAGACTAGAGTCTCAGATCCTGGGCCCAGCAAACGACCTGGAGCCCCACTCCACGTCTCTTCTGTTCTGCTCAGCTGGCGCCAGCAGTCTGCATGAGCAGCAGGCTCGCAGCAGGGTCAGCTAAGGAGGCAGCTCTGCCAAGTGCCTCTCCAAACCAGTCATTGTTCCTGGCTGCTGGAAAGGGAGAGGCAGTGAGGTCTCTCTGTTTATAAAGGCTTACTGGAGCAGGGCCAGCAGCAGGGGTTCTCTGTAGCTGAATTCTGTCTGCTCATCTCTGATGGTCAGAGCTTTCCTGAAGCCAGCCCACTGCGGCACTGCGGACCAGGTCTGCTCACTGAGCCTGGGTGGTCCTCAGCCAGCCTCTCTAGCAGCTGCCATGTCATCACGTGGGAGGCTGTGCTGACATCCCTCTGCCCCCAGCTGGGGTGCATCACCTGCCTTGGGACCAGGGGCAGAGAGGACATGGTGGCACCTAGCACTCGGGCCTCTTTGCACTTCATAGGTCCCTGGGATTGGGAGCCCAGTCCACTTATTTTGAGGGGGAACAAGAGGGCAGAACGGAATGGACGTTCCTTCTAGGCCCAACACCATGAACTCTCTCAGGGCCCATGGGAACCCTGACCTAAGACAGAAGGCCAAGTGTTTGCAGACACTTGTGAAAGCATTTTACATATAACCTCATGATAGATGATTAAGGGTCTAATTAAATCACGTATCTAAGCTGATTGTCTTTGTAAAACCTCCTAAGAGTATTGAACACGTGGTCCTGACTGCGGGCCCTAAGTCTCAGCAGGCACCTGAGGAAGACGCTGGTCCGGCCACAGCCCCAAAGCCCATGGAAGACACTGGGTGACTAACCACCGATTTAAGGTCTTCCCTCAAAGTACAGAATCTCAAAAGGGCTCAGGACTTTGGGACAGTGAGAAATCCACAACCTCCTTGGATGAAAATCTGGGGTCCAGAGAAAGAACCAGCCCAAATCAGAGAGCCAGGCAGAGCTTAGCCTGGAACCTGAGACTTCAGAAATCCGGCCAGACAAGGGAATCGGAACACCTGAATGGAAATCCTGGCCTGGGTGACCCTCTAGGACTCAGTTTCCCTACCTATAATGGGGGATAATGATGTCAACTTCACTGGGCGTTGCAGGGACTGAGAGGACAGATGCACGTGCCCAGCCCAGAGCAAGGCCCAGCGTAGGCCTCTGTGGGCGCTGGCACATGCGGGGCAGTGCATCCTTCCCTCAGTCAGGCCACTTCCCAGTGCCACAGAGAGTAGCACAGTACTTGCTTTACATTAAAAGCCAGCTTGGGCGAAGACCCTCACCCTTACCAGCTGCCGGCAGCAGTGAGGATCCGGCTCGTGAGCACCGTCTCCCACTCCTTCCCTTCCCGGTTACACTTCAAGCGGCTCAGCTTCACACCCCCCACGGCCGTCACTTCATTCTCCACCTCAATGTACATGGAGGGGTCAGAGCTCACCTGGATGAAGAGAAGCAAACACAATGTCTCTTCAGGCGATAGCAGGCCCACTCAGACTTGGGCTATGGGACGGGTGAGATGCTCAACAGGCCTCATGGCCTGGGCTCTGAGGCAGGGGAGGACACAGAGAGGCACACAAAGCTGGCTGGCTAGCTGGAGGGTGGCGGGGGTGGTAACAAGGCAGGACAGGAGGGCCAGAGGTCTGGATGTGTGGTCCCCAGGGTAGGGAGAGTGCTGGGAGGTGGCTTCTGCCTCATCATCAATGTAGCAGAGCAGATAATCAGTGTCAGAGCTAAAGACCCCAAAGCCTCCTAATTCCACCACTTCGTCTCACAAGGGAGAACACAGAGAAGGCAAGTCACCTGCCCAAAAGCACACTGCAAACAAGGACCACAGCCAGCTGAGGACAGAGCTGGGAGTGAGATGTGGGTCTCCTGCCACCCAGTTGAAGGCTCTTCAAAGATCGCAGTGTGCGGCAATAATAGAGCCTGTGCCAGTGCCTGGAGGAAAAGTCTAGAAAACCCCAAGGTCCTCTCTAGTTCCTCCAGTAGTGAGCCTCAGTCTGCTCATCTGAGACTAACCTCATGGGAGCGTCCCCAGAAGAGCACGCACAGAAGCGCCTAGTGCAGTGTCTGGCTCACATGGGTGCAGCTTGAGCTTCCAGGGAGCTGATTCCCAGATATTCCGTATGGAAAACCAATCAGAATGGTTGAACAGTTTGTACTTGTGTGGTTACACAAGTGGGTGAGCTGGGCGGAGGGCCAGCTGTGGCTGAGAGCCTGGCCCCCCTTCGTGGGCCCCTAGAAACCAAGAACAGCCCCAAGCAGCACTCAGCAGTGAAGCCCCCAGGGAGTGCTTGGAGGAGTCTGGGAGGAGGGTTTGCGTGCCCTGCCTCTGCTCACATCAGCTACAAGAACAAACTATGTGGTCCCTACGTTTAGGCTCAGGAGGACCTGTGGCGGGAAGGGCTGACACCTGCTCTCCAGCACCACATGAGGACCAGCCTGGGCTGAGGCAGTGCGTGGCCAGCGAGAAGTGACCTGCATGTGGGGTCCTAGAAAGTTTCCTAAGGATGTGCACCTGAACTGAGGTACAAAGTATGTGAGGCGATGGCGTGTGCAAAGGCCTGGACTGAGTGACTAGAGGGCCTCTGGGAATAAAGGATTATTTGCTCTAGAACTGTGACTCGAATAAGCACACAGTTACAAGCTTCCACTCCAAGAATTCAAACAGCCTGGATAATGACTCCATGCCTGGCCCTGGACAGGGCCAGTGGGCTGGTTGGGAGATAGACAACTACCTCACTGTCCAGTGGGCACCGAGTATGAGGCTGTCCAGGGCTGAGTATGGAGCTCAAAGAGGCTTCTAGGAGAAGGAGCTGGGAATCCAGAAGATGGTAGCAGGGACTGTGAGGTGTGGAGATGGGGGGAGTGAGGGGGTCCCCGGGGAAGAGGATGGCAATCTTGCAAATAAGACTGGGTGGTTGGGGGCCGGCCCCGTGGCTGAAAGGTTAAGTTCACATGCTCAGCTTTGGCGGCCCAGGGTTTCACCGGTTCAAATCCTGGGCAGGGACATGGCACCGCTCATCAGGCCATGCTGAGGCAGCGTCCCACATGCCACAACTAGAAGGACCCACAACTAAAAATATACAATGATCTACCAGGGGGCTTTTGGGGGAAAAAGGAAAAAACATAAAATCTTTAAAGACTGGGTGGTTGCCCTGATAAGCTACAACTTCCTTCAGAAGGTGACGAAGAGCCAGTGGAAAGCAGCCTTAAGTCTGTGACAATTCAGGGTTTACACTGGGGAGGGATAGGTGGGAGCCTGCTCACCTGGAGGGTGAATGCTCTCTGGGGGCCCGGCATGGGCAGCTTCAGTGCAGGCGCTGGTACAGACAAACACATGGTGTCCTTCTCTGCAGTCAGGGCAGCTGGGGACTGCAAGAGCAGAAATGTCCCTGAGCTTCGCCCCAGCTCTGTAGGGCAGTGTCAGGTAAAGTTGTGTCACGTAGAGGTGAAGCTGGGCCTGTTCCCCGGGCAGAAGGCTACAGTAATTCCCTGCTTTACAGACAAGGTAGCCAAGGCCATGGAGTTGCTCAAGGACTCTGGGTGGATTGAGGGCAGGTCTGAAGGGCAGTGCGTGTCTAAGCCAGCTGTTCCCACACTGAGGATGTCCACCACAGCATGCAAGGCCTCCCTTCTCCCATTTGGGCACACACAGGCTCCAGCACTGAGCTCACGAGCTGGGCTGCGGGAGGCAGCATGGATGTGCTGGCCTCACCTGGACAGACAGAGACACAGGCATGAGCCGGGAGTCCTTCCGAGGCCGCCCTTTCTTCTTCTTCTCCACCGTTTCCACCTCGAGCTCCAGTTTTCGCTTGGACAGCGAGGAGGGCTTGGTCACAGGGACCTTCTCATCACTGTCACTGCTGCTCTCCAGGAGGTCCCGGGGCCTCAGCTCTTTCACAAGGTTCTGTTCCTTCAACCTGCATGAACACAGACACCCATGGCTTTTTCCATATGACTATTAATTTTATGGTAATCCATACTCATCCTAAAAAGTTGATAAATAATAAAGTAGGAGTGGACTCATGGTTTCTGCTCTAACACGCAAACGTGTGGAAGCTGTCATTCTCATCTTAAAGATAAGAGGAAAGCTGAAAACCTGAACTCCACAGCTCTTTTTAATTTTTTTTAAAGATTGGCAACATTTGTTAGCTCAGGTGCTAATCTTCTTTTTTCTTTTCCTGCTTTCTCTCCCTAAATTCCCCCAGTACACAGTTGTATATTTTAATTGTAGGTCCTTCTAATTGTGGCATGTGGGACGCCGCCTCAGCATGGCCTGACAAGCGGTGCCATGTCCGCACCCAGGATCCCAATTGGCAAAACCCTGGGCCACCGAAGCGGAATGTGCGAACTTAACCACTCAGCCACGGAGCCGGCCCCTCCACAGTTCTTGTTAGATCCCTCAGAGAAGTAGGTTGAGAACGGGAGAGACAGGCCAGACAAAACCACAGCTCAGCTGGAGCAGAAGCCCCTGGAGCCCTAACCAGCAGGAAGACTTAAAGGGAAGATAACTGATCCATTACTGGACGCTGACTGTGGGCTGGCCTGTGAGTTAAAACTCTTGGGGGCCCAGTGGTAGGAGGGCACCCACATTTTTGTTAGTTTTACCTCCAGAAGCTTCACCAGGTTCTCATGGGTGAAGAGTACTCCCCCTATGCTTGGGCTGGAGGAGGAGAAAATTAACTATTTTGAAACATACCTAGAGTTCTGTTCTCCTTAACAAAAGACTGTCCTTAAGGGAAACTACTTTACTGGAGCCTTATGGGACCTGGGGAAGGGGCAATTAACCAACTCCAGCCTAGTTTTACATACACATACACTTCTCCCCAATATCTTACCACCCAATCAACAGGGCTCCAGTATAATAATAGTAGATTATAACTAAGAGAGACGCAGGATAGACTCTATTTGTCAAAGAGTTTCTACGGAAACTCAAAGACAACAAGGACACAAAAATGAGGACACTGGAGGAAGTTGAAGCCTCTGACACCTACACTACAGGAAACAGTAAACACAACTTAACTCCTGCCCAGATATACAAAACCTCATACTAAAGCTCTTTTTACCTCAGTTCCTGATACTCAGTACATTATGGCTAGTTTTCAGCAAAAAATTACAAGGCATGATAGAGGCAAAACAAAGACAAAAAACAAAATGAAACACAGTCTATAGCTATACTCAAATAAATAAAATCAGAAATGAAAGAGAAGAAATTATAATGGATACTAAAGAAATACAAAAGATTATAAGTGAATACTATGGAAAGTTATATGCCAACAAACTTGATAACCTAGAAAAAATGGATAATTTTTAGATTTATACGACTCTCTAAAACTGAATCAAGAAGAAACAGAGAATCTGAATAGACTGACCACAAGCAAAGAAATTGAAACAGTAATCAAAAACCTCCTAAAAAGCAAAAGTCCAGGACCAGATTTTTTTGGGGGGAATTCTATCAAACATTCAAACAAGATTTAATTCCTCTCCTTCTCAGATTATTCTGAAAAATCGAACAGGATAGCAGCCTTCCCAACTCATTTTATGAGGCCAGCATCACCCTGATACCAAAACCAGACAAGGACAACACAAAGAAGGAAAATTACAAGCCAACATCGCTGATGAGCATAGATAACAAAAATCCTCAACAAAATATTAACAAATTAAAACAGCAATACATTAAAAGGATCATAGATCATGATCAAGTGGGATTTATTCCAAGGATGCAGGGATGGTTCCATATCTGCAAATCAATCAGTGTGATACACCACATTAACAAAATGAGGAATAAAAATCACATGATCATCTCAATAGATGCAGAGAAGGCATGTGACAAGATCCAACACTCATATATGATAAAAACTCTCAATAAAATGAGTATAGAATAATACTCAACATAATAAAGGCCATATATGACAAACCCACAGCCAACGCCATATTTAATGGTGAAAAACTGAAAGCCATTCCTCTGAGAACGGGAATAAGACACAGGTGCCCACTCTCACCACTCTTATTCAACAGAGTACTGGAGGTTGTGGTCAGAACAATTAGGCAAGAAAAAGAAATAAAATGATCCAAATTGGAAACGGAGATGTAAAACTCTCACTGTTTGTGGATGACATGATTCTCTACATAGAAAACCCTAAAGAATCCACCAGAAAACTATTAGAAATAATCAACTACAGCAGTTTCAGGGTAGAAAATCAACACACAATAATCAGTTGCATTTCTGAACACTAATAATGAACTAGCAGAAAGAGAAGTCAAGAATACAGTCCCATTTACAATTGCAACAAAAAGAATAAAATACCTAGGAATAAATTAAATCAAGGAGGTGAAAGACCTATATACACTGAAAACTATAAGACATTATTGAAAGAAACTGAAGACATAAAGAAATGGGAAGATGTTCCATGCTGATGGATTGGAAGAACAAAATAGGTAAAATGTTCATAGTACTTAAAGCAATCTATAGATTTGGTGCAATCCCAATCAGAATGCCAGTGACATTCTTCACCACAAGAGAACAAAGAATCCTAAAATTTATGTGGAACAACAAAAGACCCCTAATATCCAAAGCAATCCTGAGAAAGAAGAACAAACCTGGTATCACACTCCCTGATTTCAAAATATACTACAAAGCTATAGTAATCAAAACAGCATTGTATTGGCAGAAAAACAGACAGATCAATGGAACAGAACTGAGAGCCCAGAAATAACACTACATATCTATGGACAGCTACTCTTTGACAAAGGAGCCAAGAACACACAATGGAGAAAGGAAAGTCTCTTCAATAAATGGCGTTGGAAAAACTGGATAGCCACATGCAAAAGAATGCAAATAGACCATAACCTTATACCATACACAAAAATTAACTCAAACTGCATTAAAGACTTGAATGTAAGACCTGAAACCACAAAACTCCTAGAAGAAAATCTAGGCAGTACATTCTTTGACATTGGTCTTAGTAGTATCTTTTTGAATACCATGTCTCCTTGGACAAGGGAAACTAAAGAAACAATAAACAAATGGGACTACATCAAACTAAAAGCTTCTGCAAGGCAAAGGAAACCACCGACAAAATGAAAAACAACTCACCAAATGGGAGAAAATATTTGCAAATCATTTATCTGACAAGGGGTTAATCTCCAAAATATATAAAGAACTCACAGAACTCAACAACATATATACTACAAAGCTATAGTATTTGAGTATATTGGAGTCTTCTCTTTGTTTCCCAACATAAGTTCTATCTTTAAGAATGTTCCATGAGCAGTTGAGAAGAATGTGTATTCTGCTGTTTTTGGATAGAATGTTCTATATATATCTACTAGGTCCATCTGGTCTGGTGTTTCATTTAAGGTCACTGTTTCCTTGTTGACTTTCTGTCTGCATGATCTACCAACTGATGTAAGAGGAGTGTTAAGGTCCCCTACTATTACTGTGTTGCTGTCAATTTCTCCCTTTGGTTAAGAGTTGCTTTATATACTTTGGTGCTCCTGTGTTAGGTGTGTTTATGTAAGTGTGTGTGTGTGTATATATATATATTTTTTTAAAAATTTTTTTCTGGTGAGGAAGATTGGCCTTGAGCTAACATCTATTGCTAATCTTCCTCTTTTTTTCTCCCCAAAGCCCCACCCAGTATATAGCTGCACATCCTAGTTGTTAAGTCATTCTAGTTCTATATGGGATGCTGCCACAGCATGGCCTGATGAGTGGTGCTAGGTCCACACCCAGGATCTGAACCAGCAAACCTTTGGCCACTGAAGTGGAGCATGCATGATTAACCACTCAGCCATGGGGCTAGCCCTCTAGGTGCATACATATTAGTTAGCATTATGTCTTCTTGGTGGAATATCCCTTTTATCATTATATAATGCCCATCTCTGTTATCTTTTTTATCTTGAAGCCTGCTTTGTCTGATATAAGTATTGCTTTCTTTTGGTTGCTATTTGCTTGGAGTATTGTCTTTCATTCCTTCACTCTGAGCCTCTGTGTCTTTGCAGCTGAGATGTGTTTGCTGGAGACAGCCTATTGTTGGGTCTTGTTTTTTAATCCATCCCGCCACTCTGTGTCTTTTGATTGGTGAATTCAACCCATTTACATGTAGAGTCATTACTGATGTACGAGGGCTTATTACTGCTATTTTATCTTTTTTTTTTCTTTTTCCAGCTCCCTATTTTCATTGTTTCTTTTTCCTTGTATTTCTGTCTGCCATTTCAGTTTGGTGGTTTTCTCAGTTTTCTCTTTATGATTTGTGACTCTGCTCTAACTTTTTGCTTTAAGGTACCACGAGGCTTGTATAAAAGATCTCACAGATGAGATAGTCTATTTTCTGACAGCCTCTTATCTCCATTAGCCATTGCAGGTTCCATCCCTTTCCTCTTCCCTTTCCATGTTTTTGTTTTCACAAGATATTCTTTTTTGTTGTGAATCTGTGACCAAATTGAAGTGATGATAGTTATTTTTGATGCTTTCTTTCCTTTTATCCTTTATGTTATAATTAAGTCTTTGCTAACCCCTTCTGATAGAGAGCTGCAATTTTCTGATTTTGTCTACTTATTTCCTTGCTCAAATTTTTAAACCTTTGCCTTTTTGTTTTAGGAAGGGGGGCTCCCTTCAACATATCTTGTAGGGCAGGTTTAGTGGGAATGAACTCCCTCAGATTTTGTTTGTCTGGGAAAGCTTTTATTTCTCTGTCATATCTGAAGGATAATTTCACTGGATAGAGTATTATTGACTGATAGATTTTGTCTTTCAGTAATTTGAATATACAGTTACATTCTCTCCTAGCCTGTAAGGTTTCTGCTGAGAAATCTGCCGAAAGCCTGACGGGGGTTCCTTTGTAAGTTACTTTCTTCTCTCCTGCTGCCCTTAATATTTTTTATTTTTCATGACTTTTGACAGTTTTATTATTATATGCCTTGGAAAGGGTCTTTTTGCATTGATGTAATTAGGAGTTCTATTAGCTTCATGTACTTGCAAGTCCAGTTCCTTCCCCAAGTCTGGGAAGTTCTGAGCTATTATTTCTTTGAAAAAGCTCTCTGCTCCTTTCTCTCTCTGGGATACCTACTGAGTCAGATATTTCTCAAAGAATTTAATCATTTTTTTAAAATCTTAGTTCTCTCTCCTCCTCCCCCTGAAGCATTTCTATGTTTGTATCTTTGAGCTCACTAATTTTCTCCTCCATAAGGTCTACTCTATTTTTAATGCTTTCTACATCACTTTTTTTATCTCATTAATTGTACTATTCATATACAGAATTTCTGTTTGGTCTTTAAGAGCTTCAATCTCTTTGGTGAAGTGTTCCTTCTGTTCATTCATTTTATTCCTGAACTCATTCAACTGTCTTTCTGAGTTTTCTTGTAATTTGCTGAGTTTCTTTGACTGCTATTTTGAATTCTCTGTCATTTAGGTTATAATCTTCTGTGACTTCAGTTTGGCTTTTGGAGAGTAGTCATTTCTTTCTATTCTGCTGTGTTACTATAGTTCTTTGATGAATTGATTCTGCTGTTGCATTTGTGGTAGTAATTACTTTTTCTTATTTGGGTATGGCTTCGGTTATTTTGGTTCTGGTCTGCCTGGGTCTTGTGTTCCTCCAGTGACTCTGCGAGCTCAGATGCTGTTGTCCTCTGCACCACCTGTGCCGCTGTTCCCCAGATGTCTGGAACTGCTGGCTGCACCAGTTCCAGGAGTGCTGGGTTCATGGGTGTTGCTGTCACTGGCAGGGGCTTGGGGACACGGAGACTTGTATGCAGCCCCTGCTGCTGGTAGAGTTGGTGTCAGGGGTGCCACCACCAGGGGCTGGATGCTCCTGCCCTGTCTGCTTACAGTTGTACATGTGAAGCTGCTGCCACTGCCACCACTCTGTGGGTGTTTGTGCATGCAGGGGTCTGCTGCCGCCTCCCTGGGCCAGGCCACCCTCACTTCTACTCGCAATCGGAGAGGGCTTTGTTTGAGGATCCACGTCCTGGATTGCTGCTGCTGGAGGAGGAGGAGGGGGCTGCTCTCCTAGTTCTATTGCTTCCTGGGGGTCCAGTACCCCCACCTGTGGATGTATAGCTGCCTGATCTCTTAGATGTCATGTTGTGCTGTGTAGGGAGTCTTCTGTTGGTCAATGGATGTCTGTTAGGTTGTAATTTAGTGGGAAGAGACAAAGGGAACCACTCACTCTGCCATGATGCTGATGTCACTCTTAACATCATTTTCCTCGCAGAAATTGCAAAGAATCAACAAAAAAATCTGAAACTAATAAGCAATCATAGCAAGGTTGCAGAATACAAAGTTACCATACAAAAGTCAATTGTTTTTCTATACACCAGAAATGTATAACTGGCATTTGAAATTCTAAACACAATACCATTTACACTAGCACCAAAAAAATGAAATAATTTGAAATAAATCTAACAAAATATGTACAAATTCTATATGAAGAAACCTACAAAACTCTGATGAAAGAAATCAAAGAAGATTTAAATAAATCAAGATATTCTATGTTCATGGATAGGAAGACAATATTGTTAAGATATCAATTTTTCCTAACTTGATCTAGAGATTCAGTGGAACCCCAATAAAAATCCAAGGAAGTTAGACTGTAGATATTGACAAACTGATTCTAAAGTTTATATGGAAAAGATCAGAAATAGATTATACAAATATAGTCAACTGATCTTTGATAAAGGCAAAGGCATAGAAAAGACAGTCTTTTCAACAAATGGTGCTGGTACAACTGGACATCACACGCAAAAACCGAATCTAAACACCAACCTTACACCTTTCACAAAAATTAACTCAAAATGGATCACAGATCTATGTGTAAAATGTAAAGCTATAAAACGAGAACTTAGAAGAAAACACAGTAGGAAGTCAAGGTGAGCTTGAGTTTGGCAATGAATTTTTGATATAACATCAAATGCATGATCCATGATAGAAAAAAATTGTTAAGTTGGACTTCATTAACATTAAAAATTCCTTCTCTGAGAAAGACACTGTTAAGAGAATGAAAACACAAGCCAAAGACTGGGAGAAAAATTTGCAAATCACATTATCTGAATAAGGACTTGTATCCAAGAGATACAAAGAATTCTTAAAACTCAAGTGTAAGAAACAAGCAACCTAATTAAAAAAATGAACAAAAGATCTCAACAGGCACCTCATCAAATAAGATGAAGCTGGCTAATAAGCATATGAAAATTAAAATGGTGAGATACCACTGAACACTTATCAGAATGGCTAAAATCCAAAAACCTGATGTTAACAAATGTTGACAAGGAAGTGGATCAAACTACATCATTCATTCTTGGTGAGAATGCAGTCATTTTGGAAGACAGTGTGACAGTTTCTTACAAAGCTAAACTTGGTCTTACCATACAATCCAGGAATTGCACTCCTAGGTATTTGCGCACCCGAGTTGAAAAGCTTATATTCATACAATAACCTACACATGAATGTTTATAGCTGCTTTATACATCATTTATACATAACTGCCAAAAAATGAAAGAAATGAAGCTGTCCCTCATTGGGGAAATGGATAAACTGTGGTACATACAAACTGTATACATCCATACAGTAGAATATTGGTAATAAAAAGAAATGAGCTATCAAACCATGAAAATGCATGGAAGAACCTTAAATGGATATTGCTAAGTGAAAGACACCCATTTGAAAAGATGACATATAGTAGGATTCCAATTATACGACATTCTAGAAAAGGCAAAACTGTAGACAGTAAAAAGATCAGTAATTGTCAGTTGTTCAGAGAGGAGGAAGGGAGGGATGCGTAGCTGAAGCACAAAGAGTACTTAAGGAGGTGAAATTACTGTGCATGATACTATAATGCTGGATATATGACATTATGCATCTGTCAAAACCCATAAAACTGTACAAAACAAAGAGTGAACTCTAATGAAAACTATGGACTTAGTCAATAAAATTAAGAAAAATTTTTAAAAGTACTGGACTAGACACCTCCTGGAGTGTGATAATGGAACTGTGGTTATATAGGAGAACATCCTTGCTTAGGAAGGGCCCATCAGAGCAGGAAGGAGAGGTGTCATGTCTTCTTCATTTGTGTTGTAGAGTAAAAGCAAAATCAAAACTAGCAAAAATGACAAAAACTGGTAACTCTAGATGAAAGGTACAAAAATGTTTAATGAACTATTCTTTCACATTGCTGAAGGTTTGAAAGTTTCCAGAACAAAAGCCTGTGCATAACTCCACCTACAGCCCTAGGTACTGTTGAAGTAGAAACACTGTCAGTACTGCATGCACTTCTCCATTGCAATTTGTATGTACATACGTACATGTGTATGTATGCATTTATTTTTGGTAATAGCCTTACTGAGATGTAATCCACCACCATGTAATTCATGCATTTAAAGTGAACAATTCAATGGTTCTTGGTACATTCGCAAAGTTGTATAATCACCACAATTAACTTCAGAACATTTTCATTACTTCAAAAAGAAACTCCACCCCCTTAGATATCATCTCCCAACTCTCCCAACCACCCCAGCCCTGGGCAACCCCTAATCTACTTTCTGCCTCTAACGATTTGCCCATTCTGGACATTTCATACAAATAGAATCATAGAATACGTGACATCTGGGATTGGTTTCTTTCACTTAGCATGTTTTCAAGGTTCATCCATGCTGTAGCATGTACCGGCACTTCACTCCTTTTTATGATTGAATAACATTTCATTGTATGAATATATCACACTCTGTTTATCCATAGTTCAGTTAATTCACAGGACATTTGGTTGGTTTCAAGTTTTTGGTTATTGTGAATAATGCTGCTATTAACATTCATGTAAAAGGATTTGTGTAGCATGTGTTTTCATTTCTCTTGGGTGTATACATGGGACTGGAATTTTGAGGTCAAATGGTACATCTATGTTTAACTTTTTAAGGAACTGCCAGACTGTTTTCCAAAGTGTCTGTACCTTTTTACATACCTGCCAGCACCAAATGAAAATCCTAATTTCTCCACATTGTTGCCAATACTTATGATGTCTTTTGACTTCCTAGCAGTGTGAAGTAGTATCTCATGGAGTTGACTTGCATCTCCCTAATGGCTAGTAATGTTGAGTATCTTTTCATTTGCTTATTGGCCATTTGTGTATCTTATTTGAGAAATGTCTATTCAAATTCTTTGCCCATTTAAAAATTACATCATTAGCCTTTCTATTATTGAGTTGCATGAGTTGTTAAGAATACTTGTATTCTAGACACAAGTACTTTATCAGATATATAATTAGCAGATAGTTCTTCCAATTCTATAGGCTTCCTTTTCACTTTTTTTGATGGTGCCCTTAAAGCATGAAAATTCTGATGAAATTCAATTTACCTATTTCTTCTTTGGTTGCTTGTGATTTTGCCGCTATATCTAAGAATCCATTGCCAAATCCGAACTTAAAAAGATATATCCTAAATTTTCTTCTAAGAGTTTTGTAGTTTGGTTTTTAACATTTAGTTCTTTGACATATTTTGAGTTAATTTTTGTATATACTGTGAAATAAGGATCCAACTTTATTCTTTTGTGTGTGGATATCCTGTTGTTTCAGCAACATTTGCTGAAAAGACTATTCTTTCTCTATCTATTGAATGAATGGTCTTGGCATCCTTGTTGAAAATCAACTGAATGTATATAGATATGTGGGTTTACTTCTGGAGTCTCAGTTCCATTCTTTTGATCTATATGTCTATCCTTGTGCCAGTACCACACTACCTTAATTATTATTGCTTTGTAGTTAGGTTTGAAATTGGGAAGTGTGAGACCTCCAACTTTGCTCTTTTTTTCCAAGGCTATTTTGGGGCTCTTGAGTTTCCACATGAATTTTGGGATCAGCTTGTCAGTTTCTAAAAAGCCAGCTGGACTTCTGAAGAGGACTGTGTTAAATCTGTAGATCAATTTGGGGAGTACTACCACCTTAACAATGTTAAGTCTTCCAGTCGAAGACAATGGAAGGTCTTTCCATTTATTTAGGTCTTCTTTAATTTTTTTCAACAATGTGTTGTAGTTTCCAGAGTATAAGTTTTATGCTTACAATTTTTTTGGTAAAATTTATTCCTAAGTATTTTATTCTTTTCTACCCTGTTGTAAGTAGAACTGTCTTAATTTCACTTTTGGATTATTCTTTGCAAGTGTATAGAAATACAGTTGATTTTTGTTTATAAACCTTGTATCTTACAACCTTGCTGAAGTCATTTAGTCTAGAAACTTTAGTACGATGTTGAACACAAGTGGCAAAAGTTGACATCCTTGTCCTGTTCCTGATCTTAGGGGAAAAGCATCCAGTCTTTTATCATTAAGTAATTAATTTATCATAAAGTAATTAATAATGTAACTTGTGGGTTTTTCAAAGATGCCTTTTATCCAGATTGAAGAAGTTCCCTTCTATTCCTAGTTTGTTGAATTTTTTCTTTTAAATCACGAAAGGGTGTTCAAATCTGATCATGTGGTATTTGTTTTTTATTCTAGTGATAGTGTGTTACACGAACTGCTTTTCAAATATTGAACCAACCCTGCATTCTTGACATCAATCCTAGTTGGTCATTGTGTATGATTCCTTAAATATGTTGCTATACTTTTAAGGATTTTGTGTCCAAATTCATAAGATATTGGTTTGTAGTTTTCTTTTCTTGTGATATCTTTGCCTGCTTTTGGTATCCTGATAATACTGGCCTCATAGAATGAGTTGGGAAAAGTTCTCTCCTTCTATTTTGTGGAAGAGTTTGTGAAGAACTGGTATTAATTCTTTAAATGATTGACAGAATAAAGAAGTAAAGCCACCTGGGCCTGGGCATTTTTTTGTGGGTAGTTGTTTGATTATTAATTCAAAGACTTTACTTGTTAATAGGTCTGTCCAGATTGTCATTTCTTCTTGAGTCAGTTTTGGTAGTTTATGTCTTTCTAGGAATTTGTCCATTTCATCTAAGTTATGTAATTTATTGATATACAATTAAATATAATACCTTTATCCTTTTTATTTTTGTAAAGTTGGTAGTAACACCCTCTTTCATTTCTGCTTATATTTATTTGGTAATTATACTTGAATACAACTTTATGTCCTGCTTTATCAAATAGCACTCCATCTGAACTATTTTTCCATAGTACTTCAATCTTCATAAATATTAATAATAGTCGACATAATCAATAGCTTATTTCCTCAACCCTTCTCTTTTGAGGCAGTTGGGTAAATGTTCTCTATTACAATGTTGCAATAAACATCTCTGGACATGACAGAATCCCTTGGATAAAGACACCATCACCGAACTCCTTTTCTCCTTTTTACATTCCACCCTGGAGCCTGAGACCCCTCACCCGTGCCTGCCTTCTCCCTGCTAACCAGCAAGTATGAGCAGAGGCCCTAGGCCTGTTAGCCCTTCTTCCGGGTACTGTCTTCTGCTGTTCTCCCTACTGGTAACCCAGGTCATAGAAATGAGGACAGGTATGCTAATACGTACAATCCTGAGCTCAATCCATGCAAAAAACTGGGAAAAACCAGAAACCCCTGACTCTGTTCAATGAAACTAGAGCCTACTCCCCATTTCTGATGTCCTACAATAGGGCAAAGTATCCACCTCTGTGTGTAGCTTGATGTTCTGGAAACCCTTAGTGAGTGCTTTCCAAAATCCTTTCTAAAATTTTCAGATTTTTGTGTAATTATAGTTTTGTAAAATACAATAAGAATGTCACAACAATGTCAAACTGTCATATAAGTTTCTAAATTATCTGATCACCTGAGCTCATCGCAACACTGGCCCATGAACCTCACTTAGTTTGGTACTGCCCCAGCTCAGGCTGTCCAACTTTCTATGGCTGGGACCTCTATGAGAACTCTCGGTAGTCTCCCCACCTCTGCCTCTGCCTGAGACCTGTGAGAACTGCACCTTCCAGCCTGTGTGGGCCTGTATCAGTAGTTACCCAGTACCCCTAGGAGCACCAGGCTGTAGATCTACAGCAGCTATCCCCTGAATCCAGATATCTGCTGAGGAAAATCACAACTGGCCAGGGTTGCCCCTTGTGCTTTAGGTGTCCTATCTACGAAACAGCTGCCCAATCCAAGGTCACATAGATTTACATCTATGTTTTCTTCTAAGATTTTTATAGTTTTAGCTTTTACATTTAGTTTTTTAATCTACTTTGAGTTAATTTTTACATATGGGATAGTATATTAATCCTTCCTCATTTTTTCCTTTTTATCTTTCACGTCTTTATTTTATGCGTACTTATTTTACAGTCTCCAGGTAACAATTCTATGATCAGAGGTTTATAGAAGTCTAAACCTCCCATTCATTACATCAACTGACATTTATGTGTAACACACTGTTTCTTCATGTGTTTTGTTACTCTGGATTCAGAGTCTATCTTAGGCAGTGCTTCATCACGGGAACACTGTACACTCTAGGGTCAGGGGAATGTCCCTGCAGAGTGGATTTGCATTTGCTTTGCCAAGTGCCTCTGGGTGTTAATTAGACCAGAATCCCCTTTTGCGTCTATTTCTCAGCTTTGTGATTTTTAGACGACACAAGTAGTGTTAAAGTGATCTCCAATCCATGTGAGGGCCGGCCTGTGGCTAAACTCTCAGCAGAAGACTGTTTCTCTAACCCAGAGGACAGGCTGACATTCCAACTTCTTGGCCATGGTCTTAACCTGCCAGTCAGGTTTTTTCTAGCCCCCCTCTCACTGGAGGTATTTTTTTTTTTTTTTTTTTTTTTGAGGAAGATCAGCCCTGAGCTAACATCTGCTGCCAATCCTCCTCTTTTTGCTGAGGAAGACTGGCCCTGAGCTAATAGCCGTGCCCATCTTCCTCTACTTTATATGTGGCACGCCTACCACAGCAAGGCTTGCCGAGCGGTGCCATGTCCGCACCCGGGATCTGAACTGGCGAAACCTGGGCCACCAAAGTGGAACGTGCACACTTAACCGCTGGGCCACTGGCAGGCCCCTGGAGGTGTAGTTTTTAAAGCAGCTTGACTTTATGCTGGTCTCTCAGTTCTAACCTCCTACATGCCTCAGGCCCAAGGCCCTGTCTTGAATCTGTGTAGCAATTGAAACTCCAAGTCCTTGGTCACCAGGCCAGTAACCTCCCACCCCAACACCTACAGTATGGTCCAGCCCACCGCTCTGGTTGTTTTGGTCACTCTTAGATTTTGGTTCTTGGGGATTTTCCTTACTTTCTTATGACCTAGTCATGTATTTTACAGACATATTACATTTTATGCAGTATTTCAGAGTGTTTAGCAATAGGAAGGTTTTCAGATCCTCCTTATTGCTGGACAGAGAAACTGCGAGATTAAAAGATGCCATGGAGTATCTGTATACTAACACAAGCATGATCACACTGCAGAATAGCATGCAAGCTCCCACACCAAGGTATAGATGCAGCAACTGACTTGAAGGGAGAGTCCTCCCAAGCTGGTTTCCAGGAGTTATTCCCCAAGGAGAACAAATCCTGCTCAGACAATCATGGTGAAGCCACGGGGACAGCACACTGGCTTTAGCTCCAAGACACCATCTACTGCAAGGACAGGTCTCATCACAAATGCTCCCTTCATTGGGCACCTGCTGGTTGTGTGGCTAGTGCAAGAGTCTTTGACCAATGCCCCTGCATTTGGCTGATGGTAGCATAAGCTAGGGTATGTCTGCCCTGGGCTGCTGAGACTAGTCGCCTCGCAGTGGGATGCAGCACTGAGAGGACAGCACTTAAGCCCTTGACCCCTGTGGAGAAAGGTGGCCCGGCCCACCTCTAACTCTCCTAGTCCCCGCCTCATTGGGCCATGCAGTGAGCTCCATGCTGAGGCAGGTTCGGAGAGAGGCTCCCTCCTAGGAGGCAGAGAAACTCTGCCAACAGCAGAAGCTGATACACTCACTCTGGCCATCTGAGGAGGACTCCTGCAACTCAAAGAAATAAACAACTACATCCCACATAACTTGGCTGCTATAGAAGGGAGGTGCAGAGAATGGGCAAGTAGCATAGAGCCTGCAAGAACTGAGAAGCCCATCTGACTTCACAAAGACCTCCGTTCCATCACTTTTTTCTCAGCTCTCAACCTCCTGGTCAGTGTCTGAGCAGAAGGCCATTACTTCCACAGTGCCACAGTATCAGAGCCTTCCATCTCTCCAACCAATCTCCTGCTCCTCTTCTCGGCAAACTCTGGGCTCCATTTAAACAACATTATTCTCAGCACAGCCTCCAGACTGACCAGCCCTCATGTCCTGTGTCTCTGTGTTCTCCCCCACGGCACCTTCTAGCCATCTTCTCACTTGAAGCAGCAGCTCCTTTCTCCTCGGAGCTGGGGGCTCCTGAGTATAAAGGGACTGAAGTCTGCTCCCTCATGAGAGGGCAGGCTGCTTGGTGGGAAAGTGGACGCTGCACTGCTGGCCCGAGGCTGCACCTTCCCTTAGCCTCTCAGGGTCCCATGTAGCCATCACCTACCTTTCCACGGCTGTTGGAGTCACACTGGTCAAGGCAGGAGCACCCGGTGTGGCTTTGGACCGCTCGGTGAATCGAGAGTCAAATGCTTTCATCGGTTCGATCTTGGACGGGGTTGTTAATACGGAGGGTGATGATGCAGCAGGAGTAGAGGTAGCGTTCACACTGGGGGTGGGTTGAAGATGGGAGAGCACGTTAAGCACAACCCATCAAGGATTTGGGAATCCGTTTGGGATTTGTATTACTTGGAGCCAAGTGAAAGGGGTACAAACATCAAACTTCTAGAAACAATTTCAAGATGCAATCTACTATTCCTGACTATTTCTTTAACAATTTCATGTGTTAAAATTCTGGAACTTTGGCTATCTGAGATTGAGAACAAAGGCACTCACATATGCCCCACTGCATTGTTCTGAGAGCTTCTTAGGGTAGCACGAGACCTAAAAAGTGGTTCTTAGAACCCTTATTCCTCTCCATATAGGCCCATCTCCACAACCTGAATACAGCAACTCCACCCAAACCATTCCGATCATCAGCTTTTCCTGGGTCTGATGAAAAAAAACCCCGCCAGGGTTCCTGAAGCCATTGTCTGTCTATTCCTGGACATCATTCTCAGCCACACCTCAGCATGACAACCACACATTCTTCACTCTCCTCCAAGTGCTCACCCCACAGCCCTTGCCTTCTACTCCACAGAGAAAGGGGAGGCCCAGGCATGAGCTTGCCAGCTTCCCCCCAGGCCTAGGTGCATCCCATTCACTGGGTCCCAAAGCCACTGTGCCTCCTACTGACCACATGCAGGCTAATAGCCCTACTCTCACCTTGGACCCCACACCAGATGCCTGGCAGGCACCCTGCATAGCCCTCTCCTCCTCTCCCAGGACCTGCAGGGCCAACTGTTGAAACATTTCTCAGATCCAGCACTCTCTCCTTCCCGAGACACCCTTCCTCCTGGATGCTTTCCTTCCTAACGGGTCTAGCTGCTCCATCTCCTTCTCTTCCCATCCAACCTCAGACTTCCCTGAGACGTGACACATGACACTTGGTGCATGCCTCCACGGCCACGACAGCAGAGCCCAGAAGTAGGAGGGTGTGATAACACAAGAGCCCTTCCCCGCCAATGAAGAATCAATCTAATAGTATTAGTTGTGTGTACGAGAGTGGTGGCTATTTTGGGGCACCACTGTCTGCTGGAGTGATCTTCTTAAGACGCAAGTCTCAGAGTTTTCTGTATCTCCACACTAGGGAGAAGCCCAGAAGAGCAGCTTTCTCCCTCTTTTCCACCACTCCTCAGGGGCTAGGGACTCAGGGCTCTGCTCTTTCTGCAGTCTCTATTCCCCACCCCTTCTACTGGTTTGCTTATATGGGCTATGGGTGGGGTATCCTCTGAAAAGCCTTCCTGAAACCTGCCCGCCAACCCCCTCAGATGGCTGGTCATTTCTGCCAAGGGGACCCCAAGAGACATCCCCATACCTCTGTGGCTGCCCCTTCCCTCAGCAGCTTACACACTCCCTGGGGATGAGGACTCACCAACCAACCCCCTGAAGATGCCTGGGTATAACCCATAGCAGGTGCTGGGCAAACAGTGAGTAGTTCCTGGCTCTTATTAATGCTCACCTGGTTTCCAAGTAATGGTCAGTGAAGACACGGGCTCCTTGAGAGAATGTAATTCTGAGAGTGTGAGGGGAGTCCGTGTCCTAGCACATGAGCACGCTGCTTGTAGCAATGCTACCAACAGAGTGCACTGGGGGCTAAGCCACCTCCAGTGTAGACTTGCCAGAAGGTGGTACTGACCCTGCAGCAGGCCATGTGTCACTGACCAGTTCCCACACTTAGCAGATGGATCCTAGGACTGCACCTTCCCCCAGGACATGAAATCCTCACTGCCCTGTGCACCAGAGACTCACCTGAACAAGGCCTCCCTTCTGAGCAGGCCCTCATCTGAAATCAACCTCTCTCTCTTTCGTTTTTACAGAAGGGACCACAAAGTGTCTCTGAAACTATGTCTGAACCTGAACTTTCCCCAGGGACAGGATCAAGTCTTGGTGCCCACTCACCTGTCCTTACTGACAGAATCGCCTGCAGGCCTGGTGCCGGCTGCCGCCACAGGCTCTATGGAAGGCTTCGAGGCGCCGAAGGAGTTGGGGGTACTGGAGTCCAGGGGCAGCAGCTGTGGACTGCTTTGAGAGGAGAGCATGGTGCCCACCAGGGAGCCCGAGAGCGGGATGCTGTTAAAGAACGCTGTGGAGAAGTCCCTGCCGTCAAGAAGAAAAAAGTCAGCCTCAGAAATCAGACACCACAACAAGGACTTGATACATTCTAAGTAAGTTTTTTCTGGGTCCAAAGGTAGTATATTTTCATGGAAGAAAATCTGCAAAGTTACAGGAAGGTAAGAGGAAAACTAAAATCACTCCATACACTATGTTTAATTGAATCTAAGATGAACTATTACTTTATGTACTGCTAACAAAAAATTGTTACATATATAATTGTCAGATGCTTTTGATTATAAGCAGCAACCTGATCTCAGAGGCATTCAAATGTGCCAACATGGGTCTCAGAACTAATGCAATGCAGCATACAGAGCAGGTCTCCCTTTCATTACGGGCTGTATGGATGTACCATAATTTACCTAACCAGCCTCTACTGAGGAACGACCGGGCTCTCTCTCAGCTTTTTCTGTAACAGACACTGCTGCAACAGGAGGCAAGATACTGCAGTGTTAAGGCTGAGGGCCCTAGGCCAACTCAACCAGATCTCACTCCTCTGCCATGCACAGGCTCTGGGACCTTGGGCACTTCAACCACTCTGTGCTTCAGGTTCCTATCTGGAAAACAGAAAGTGACAGGATCCTCCCCATGAGGCTGCTGTCAGGACTAAAGTTGTTAGTGTAACACACACTTAGAACACACAGTAGCTGCTCAAAGACACTTGCTATTGTAATTACGTCATTACACCTGTTGTTTCACATATTACATGGGATAAATTCCTAGAAGTGGAATTGCAGCAGTAAATGGAATGTTCATTGATGATTGATAAATACTTTTACAGTGTCCTCCTTAGAGGTTTAAATTACAAGGCAGGCATGGGAGTGCCTATTTCCCCAAACCTGCACCAACAGCTTTATCAAATTTCTTGATACTTGACAATATGACAAAAAATGGTATCTTAACTATAGTTTAGTTTGCAACTATTTTGTCATAAGGTCGAAATTTTTTCATATAGAAGCATCTGATTTCCTTTTTTTGTGAACTGTTCATATTTTTTGTATACTTCTATTTGGATATTCGCCTTTTTTATTGATTCTAAGACCTACTTACATATTTAAAAATTCCTTATATGAACAGGAAGTATTTTCCCCACGATGTTGTTGACTCTTTATGGTGCAATCTTCCTTGCCAAAAAAAACGTTATTTTTGTGTGGTTTAAATTTTGTGCCATTTGTAGAAGACCTTTTTTTTTTACCTTTGAGATCATAAAAATATTATTCTATGGAATCTTCTAAAATTTTAAACAACAAAAAGTTAAACATTAAAACAAAATCAGAACCGTTGAGAATGCTATTTACATTAAGTTGTCAGGTAGGGATCGAGCTTTGTCTCCAGAGGGCACCAGGTCGTCCTGACTTCCATTTAGTGGATTAGCTAAGGTTTCATCACTGGTGCCAAATGCTACCTTCAAAATTCATAAATACTCAGGCTTATTTCTGGGTTTTCTATTGTATTCCATTGTCCTGTCTATTCATGAGTCAGTACCCCACTGCCTTAATTATTATAAGCTCTTTAAGTTTTGATTTCTGGTGGGGCTAGTCTTCCCTGATTAATTTTCTTTTTCAGAAATATTTCAGCTATTCCTATTTATTTTCCCACGTAAGTTTAGAATCAGCTTGCCTGACTCTGAAAAATCCTGTGGTTATTTGTACTGGCTCATGTTACATTTATAGGTTGAGAGAGATCTGTCATCTTTGTGATGTTGAGTCATCCTAGCTAATAAATGGTATGCATTTCTAGTTGTTTCTTTGAATTTTCTTTTAGCTCTTTCAGTAGGGCTTTAAAATTTTCCCTCACAAAGATCTTCCACATTTCTTGTTCCATTCCAGGTACTGCATTAGTGAAAGTGATTTCTTCCTATATATCTTCTAAAGGTAGTTGATGCTACTTATCTCATTATGTTGGTCGTATCCAGTCGTCTCCCTGTCTCCTTTTATTGTCTATGGCAGTTATGCCAGTCGATTCTCTTGTAGATCAAATCATCTTTAAATAATGACTTATTATTATTTAAAGCTTACCACCTCCTTTCCAATTTATTCTTTCTCTTGACTAACTGTATGAGTTAGGACCTCTAGAACAATGTTCGATTATAGTCACAAGAGTAGACATTTGTTTAGTTTTTTAACTTAGTTTGAAATAAGATAGTTTGTCAAGTTAAGGAAGCATCTATCTATTCCTATTCAACTGAGGTGTTGTTTGGTTTTTTTTGCTGAGGAAGATTCTCTTGAGCTAACATCTGTTGCCAGTCTTCCTCTTTTTGCTTGAAGAAGACTCGCCCTGAGCTAACATCTGTACCAGTCTTCTTCCGTTTTCTATGTGGGTCACTGCCACAGCATGGCTGCAGACAAGTGGTGTAGGTCTGCACCTGGGAACCGAACCCAGGCTGCCAAGGTGGAACACACCGAATTTAACCACTAGGCCATGGGGCCAGCCCCTCAATTGAATTTTAAATCAGAACAATGTTAAATTTAATAAAAATGCATCTTGGGCATCTATGGAAATGATCATATAATTTATTTCTTTTGATTAACATGTAGAAGTAAATTAAGTTTCCCAAAATTTGAACTACCTTGCTTTCCTAAAACAAGACTTCCTTAGTCATAATGTATTAGCATTTTAATACACTGTAAGATTCTCATTGTTACTATTTTTTTAGGATTTTGCATTGACTTTTGGAAACAAGAATGATGAGGAATTTATCACATTCTATCTTTGTAACATTTTGATGTAAATGATGTGTTCATTTCAAAAAAAGATTTTCCAAGTTTTCCTTCTTTTTCCACGAACTAGAGTATTTTCAACAGTATTCGAACGATCTGTTCCTTTAAAGTTTCTTAGAATTTCCCTGTGAAGCTTTCTTAGGTTGATGATTTTTGGTACATTAGCTCTTTGACAGTGTCCTCTATTTCTTCTATAATAATTCATCTGTACAGATATTCTTCAGTTTTGATAACTGTATTTTCCTCAAAATCATTCATTTTCAAATTTATTTGCATAGAGTTCAGCAAAGAAGACTTTCCTCCTTTTGATTGATTCTTTATCTGTGATTATTTCCCATTTATTTCTACTTTAAATATTTGTGCTTTTTCTTTTCTTTCTTGATTAGCTAAGCTAATAATTACCTATTCTGTTGCTACTTGTTTTACTATGAGAGTCAGGAGAGCAAACAAGCCTTTAAGACCAAAAGAATCAAGTTCTGGTGCCAGAAATATGTGCCCTGTGGCACAAAACTGGCTCAAGGCCACGTAGGATGCTACCCACTTCTGTCTCCTCACCAGGTGAGGCTTGCAAGGATCTACAGAACAAAAGTGCCACCATCAACACCACCACCTCTACCACCTCCAGGACCCTTACTCCTCCCACAAGCCCTGCAGTGTTCAAAGCACAGTCACATACTTCTCTTATTTGGTCCTACTAAAAGACAGGCAGGTGGCATTACCTTTTAGGTTCACAATGAGAAAAAGGCTTGACCAAAGGAAAACCACTCTCTGGGAGGAGTCAGGAGACCTGGTTCTGGCTCCACCTAGTCAGGTCTCCACCTTCCAGGCCTTAGTGCCTGCACACCTAACAAGAGGTGGTCAGATTGGCACATCGTATGACTGAAGGTGTCTTTAGACTTCAAGGAAGATTTGGAATAGCTCATGGATGAACCACTGAAAAGTGCAGAGGACTACTGTGTGGTGTCCTGAGCAGACTGGCTGAATGAGTATAAAACCTAGAACGAATCACCTTGACAGCGAGGTCTCTTTCTTTCACATAGGGCCTTATCATCCTTTGAATCCACATACATCGCTTTGGGGAGAATGACCAACACAAAAGCAAGCCTGACTACAGCCGTTGAGGCAACAGCAAACGGTGACTAAGTCCACTCCTCCCCTTTCTCTTCTCAGGAAAATGTGGCTCAGAGCCCTACCCTCCGCCCAGCAATTCCACTTCTGGGAAGTATCCTGAGGGAACAGCCACGGGTGCACTCAAGAATTCATTTACAATCACAAAACACTGGACACAGACTACAAATCCACAGTTAAGGGGCTGGTTAAGTAAATCGTGGTGCACTCACAGGCTGGCAACCTGGACAACCAGCAAGTCATTGCTTCAGAGAACTATTTATTAAAATGGATGCAAGGTCAAGATACAGGAACAAGTAGGGGAAAGACTAGAGATACAGATACCAAAATGCTAACAGTTGATTATGTCTGAGAGACTGGATTATTGGTAACATTTTCAGGCTTTTAATATATTCAACAACGTGTGTATATTCCTTTCATAATCAGAAAAAGAAGGCTGTAAAAAGGAAAAGAAATAGAAAAAAATCAGTCTGACTAGTCTCTCTGGCATGTCTTCCAATGCCCTGCTAACAATGAAGTGGGCTGGCTGTGAGGACATACTGGCCCTGCAGAGGCGCCCTTGCTGGCCTGTTGCAGGCTCCTGCTGGCCTGCCTAAAGGCCGAGTCAAGTATGCATAAGGGCTCTGTGGGAAGCGGGGGCTTTGAGGCCAGTGGGAAGTTGGGCTCAACTCCCTCACTTCCAGAGTCTATGGGTCAGACTGGCCCAAGAGCCTGTGAAGGGCCAGATTATGAGAGGGTTAACTGGTGAAAGGAGAGAGGAAGACCTCCCCAGATAAGGCCACAGAAAGCTCGGTGAGTGAACGAGTACCCGGTGTCCAGCTGTGCTATGCAGAGAGGTGTGATTCTCCTCCGACCATCTGCCGTCCGAGTCTCAACTTGTTTCTTTAAAAGATTCTGGCAAAGTAGAGTGACACAAATGAATGCAAGAATTTCTGCCAACTATCTCCAAATAACAAGAAATAAAGCCTCTAAGGAAACGTACTCTAACTTCCCTTTCTACAGCCTTTCTAGTCCAATTAAACTAAGCCGTCTAATCAAAGAACAAGTGTTTCTATCAGGGTGTGTGCTCAACTTCCTGCACGGTAAAGCAGCAAGGACAGAAAGCTCCCACTTCAAAGAGCTCCAGCACCTTCCTCTCTATCCTCAATACTGCAGGCCTGGCCAGGTTCCCAGGGTAGCAAGCATGTGCCAGCCTGGCCACCCCCACCCAGCAGCCATGGGGCTCAACAAGGAAACTAATGAATGACACCTGTACCCTGCACTTGTCTCTAAGCCATGATTTGCAAACTTTACTAAAGGCTCATAACCAAGGGTTCCCAGTCACACACTGTGTCTGAATCACGTGGGGAGTTACGGCACCCTGCACAAGCTCCTGGAGATGGTTTAAGCTCTCCAGGTCTCCAGATCTCAACATTTCCTGCCCCTTCCTGGTGAAATACGGACTTCTAGAGGAAGAAGGGGGAGCCCACACACGTCTCCTCAGGGCAGAGCCTGAAACCCACTGTTCTCAGTATCTAGAATTTCCTAGAAAGGCTAGAAGTGGGGTTTGGAAGTCCCTATAAGAGATGACCTCCTCTAGAGCTCCCTGGGACAAAGAGGTCTTTGATAAAGGTGACTTAGGCCCCATTATTACCTCATGCAGCTGACGGCAATGGAGCCAAATGGCCCCAAGCTGGCTGACTCCTGGGTCCTGCTCCAGGCACAGCACACATCTGCTTCCCACCAATGTTTGTGCCCTGTACAGACTGCCTGTTCCCTTCGCCCTGTCCCTGGACACATGCCCAGGTCCTTAGTGCCACAGGGCCAAGCCCTCACCTTCCTGATGTCTTCTAGACTCTCCCCATTAACGACACCAGCGACAGAGGCAGTTGAGCCCGTCTCTCTGGCTGTGGTACTCTTCTGGTCCAGCTGCTGTTGTTGCTGCCTCCGCTGGTACTTGAGCATCTCAGGGTTCTCAATGACAGCTGTGGAGAGTTGGGCCTCGGTCATGATGGCCAAGCTCTTGCCATAGGTAGATTGGTGAATGCGGCTCTAGGGGAAGCAGAGAGAAGTGCAACAAACTGGAGGTGAGCAGCAACCTAGTGGACGTTGCCCACCAGTTGGCAAGCTGCATGTTGGTGTTCCTCGTTCTGAAAGTGGAGAGGGCCCTGAGCAGGGGTTCCAGAGCCCCGGACACCAGCTCTCTATCCCCTCCCACCCTATTCTGCCTGTTGCTGATTAGATGACTCTGGAGGTCTTGTACCCTCCCTAGATGTTTATGACGACCTGTGTATCCATAGCTTGGGATGAAAGTGAATGAGTAACCAATAAGAAAACACTTACCACAAGGTCTGGTACAGAACAAATGGCAATAAACATCTGCTGAACTAAAATTAAGACACTCAAATTGCTAACTTAAGGCTCTTAAATCACTCCAGGGACGCCAAATACTTTTTGGGAATCAGATACTGAAACCCTCAGTCTGCTTTCACTGCTCCTTTCTGCAGCTGTCAGCCCCGCATGGTAGGAGGTCGCCACGGGAATGCTAACAGGGCCTCTAAGAGCAAAGAAAGGCCTGGCACAGCAGACCTGGGGTAATCCTTCTCTGCCCCTTTTGTCCCCCAACATGTCCTGACCCTTCTGAACAAGGCCCCTCCTCTATCTTGCCAGCTTTCATTAGTCTGTGCCACAACAAGCTGAACAGGATCCCATGTTGGCAGGGACAGTGACCCTAGCACACCAGAGTGACTGGTGTGATGAGGAGCAAACTGACACAAGGACGTGCTAACAACCATGTGGAGGACATCTGTCTCATAGCAGAGGATGCCGGACAGGGGAGGGGGGCCATGGGACCTGCTCCTGCGGGACCTTGTGTGCCTGCATGTGGCCAGGTGCTCCCCTGCTTGCCACCTTGGCTCCTATCCACTCTCCCCTGAATCTTGAAGCAGAATTCAGAGTTTGGCCCTAGCATTCCTCAAACACAGGGTCCCTGCCTGTCATCTGGGGAATGGTAAGTTAGACAGGTTTATGATCTAGGCTTCCACTGCAACTCTTCATGGGGAGGGAAGTACACAGTGATCTGAGGTTATAATGACAGTGACAAAGTGTGAAGAAGATCTGAGGCCACTGAGACACTCATTCTTTCTTTGACAAACCACTGCTGGAGTGCCAGGCCCTATTCTAGGAGACGCCAATCCCTGAGAGGTTTACATCACAGTGGGGGCTCCACACAGAGGCTTATGAGGGAGCTTCTACCAGCAACTGCATCACTAAGGGGAGAGCTGCCCAATGCTCTGGGCTTTCACAGGGGCTCCTTTCAGACAAGTGAATACCTTCCACTAAGTGTTGGCAAAGGCTCATTTGTAGAAATGGCAGGTTTCTAAGTCTACGGTAGGTAAAGCAGAGCCTTTCCCACAGCGCTTGAAGAAGGGCACATGGGCCCCATTGTCCTGGGCAGAGCATAGAGGAGAGGAGGGCTGGCCCAAATGCAGTGGGCCTGTTTCATGCATTCATTCTCGTACCTAAGGGTCATGCATGGCCTCAGCAAAAGGTCACACTATTTTGAGACGCTTAGTTACCTTACTGATGAATCAGATAAGCCCTGCCTTGGAGGGTTTTATTTATTTTTGTTTTTTTTGAGGAACATGAGTCCTGAGCTAACTACTGCCAATCATCCTCTTTTTGCTGATGAAGACTGGCCCTGAGCTAACATCTGTGCCCATCTTCCTCTACTTTATATGTGGGACGCCTACCACAGCATGGCATTTGCCAAGTGGTGCCATGTCCGCACCCGGGATCTGAACCGGCGAACCCCGGGCCGCCGAGAAACGGAAAGTGCGAACTTAACTGCTGCGTCACCGGGCCAGTCCCTGAAGGGTTTTATATAATTTAAATGAAATAATATATGTAAGATGCATGGCCCAGAATCTGACATACAATAAATGATCAACATCATTGTTATAATTGCTGCTCCATGGCAACTACATCAATACCAGACAACGGGGAAAGCGACATGAGCAGGGACCCTTGGGAGCCACTCCTGCTTTCTCCCAGGGTGAAAGCTTCCCAGTGTGTTGCTAATTATCAGTTCAAGAAGAGATGCCCAAAGTCATTTTATTCTTAACTCCAGAACTCACACATTAATTTAATGTATGCAGTCTTATGAAAGAATCAAATTTATTAATTAAAATGAATAGACTCATTTTTATTTATTTTTCTGTTTGTTTGTTTTGAGGAAGATTAGCCCTGAGCTAACTGCTGCCAATCCTCCTCTTTTTGCTGAGGAAGACTGGCCCTGAGCTGACATCCATGCCCATCTTCCTCTACTTTACATGTGGAACGCCTACCACAGCATGGCTTGCCAAGCGGTACCATGTCCACACCCGGGATCTGAACTGGCGAACCCCGGACACACAACCACTGTGCACATAACCACTGTGCCACCAGGCCGGCCCCTAGACTCATTTTTAAATTAACCTATTTTGTAAAGAAGGTAAGTATTACCATCTATAAAAGGCAAATACCCAATAACACTTTAAGAAACAATATGTCTGTGTATGTCATAAGAAGGTCTAATCAAAGGGGCTTCTCAGAGCTATTGTGGCTATTTCTGAAGTCCCAGAGCATGTGCAGCACATGGGCCACCAGCTGGTGGTGTGTTGGTCTCCTACCTTCTCCTCCTCGCTCAGGGGGTCTCCAAGCTCATCCTGGGAGAAATCTAAGAATGCCACAGAGCCATCCATGGAGCACACCAGAATGCCCAGACCATTCAGAGTCCTGAAAGAAACGGCTGTCAGCAGCTTGCAAGTAAGAGCCTGTGGTGGTCACCCATGCTTCAGTGGCAGCGCAGGACTCTAAACAGATGCCAGAAACCCCTGGTGCGGGTGGGGATGGGGGCGAGAATTGTGTCCCAGAGGGCTGTGGTGCTCCCTTCAGTTCTAAGAACATGTACAAAGCATCTCTCATCATGTGTTCTGTAAGAATTTCATTTTTATTTATCTAATTTTTGAAACCATTTAAAAAAAAATGTGACGGAGTGTACATCTAAATGAGGTCACTGAGAAGCAGAAAATGTGTCTCCACACCTATGCTCATCTGGTTCCTGCAATGTCACACGGTGAAGTGGAGCTAGGATCACAGTGCTCTCCTTTGCAAAGAAAAACACCAGTTTCTCTGACAAGGTATTTTCCAGGGGCAAATCCCAATGGAGCAAAGGCGCAGCAGCAGATGCTCTCCCAACAGCAGGCCCGTGCCGCCCTTCCTGAGCCACATGCAAACAGCACCTGGGGGCTCTGCTCTGGCTGTGACACAGGGGGCCTCTCCTCAGCTGAGCCTAATCACATCCAGGAGGCCTTGTGTTCCAATATGCAGCTCCTCCTTTCCTAGCCTGTGCATCGTAACAAGAGTCCATCTTACCAGGAAATATCCATGATGGATTTGTCAAACAGCTCATGGATAACAACCAAAGGCCGTTTCAGACAGGTGAGCTGGAAGGAAAGAAGCAGCAAAGGTTAATGAAATGACTGAAAACCACTTTTTGTCCACTCAGCTAGCACTATCAGTCCTAGAAGCCTTGGCTGCAGTTTTTGCTGACATACAGGGCACATTCAACTCTGTTCAAACAGCAACCATCCAAATCCTAAACTGTGGAAACCAAAGCCTGCCCCAAAGTATGCAGACTAGAGTGGTCCCTGCCTGAAGGGCTTGCTGCCCCAAGGGGTCAGCCGGGGAGATGGCTTTCTACACACACACCAGCAACAGAGAAGGGGGTTCTGGGAGGGCTGTGACCTGCACAGAGAAGGTTTACCCAACCGGGATGGGATGCCAATGCCTGGACAAGGGGTGAGGCAGCCAAGGCAACTCCCAAGATAGGAAAACAGCCTCAGAGAGAACCTAGCACCTCTTCTCTGGGCCCAAGAATTTCTGGTACACATGTACATCCAAGACTTGGTGTAACCAGCTAGTACGTCACACAGGCTCATTCTATAAAGTGTGTGTGGATAGCACAGAAACACACAAAAACAGTTTAAGCTGCCCTTAATCCAGACCCAAAGTTAACCACTATTAATGCTTTGATGAGTTATTTTCTTCTAGTCTATCTCATGCAAATATTTTCTTCTTTAAAATAAGCCATATGGTTATGTCTACTTTTTCATTTAATACACAATGAGCATGTCATTAAACATCCTGTAAAAACCTGTTTTTGATGACTGCGCAACATTCACCACATACATATTCGTTATTGAGTCATTATAACACTGGGTTGTGCATCATCTCCACAGCCTCATGGCAACAGCAAGATCCATCTCCCATACAGTAGTGTCTGACCACCCTGCTGACAGGTTCTGGGCCAGAGGCTGGAGAGCTGGATGGGAACACACTTCTGCAGGGCATCCAGCAGGTGCTGAGGAAGCTTCTGGGAGGCTGGGACTACATGTGCAGGGGAGGCAAGCTGCGGCCACCCTAGTGCTGAGGAGAGGGCTGGAGTCTGAATTACCTGGAATTCACAAGAAGAATCTTGCCCTACCCTAATTCCACTTTCAGAAAAAATATCTCTGCCCCTTCTCCAAGAAATGTGGCTACAGACCCATCAGAAATCTAGAACTTGTTTTGTGAACACCTGACCTCAATCAGTGATGTGTCGGTCAAAGCACCATGAACAGAGCCCCAGGTTAGGAGGAGCCCAGGAAGAACATGCCTGGAACTGGCTATGATGGAACTAGGGTTCAGGTTCTGGAATGGATGCTACATGAACACTGGGCTAGAAAAATCAAAATGTATACAGCAATCAATTCTCTGTGACAAACAATCATAACTAATGCAGCCATAAGATAAGCTTCAAATCTACAACTTCAAATCCACTTGGCTTATGCAGAAATCATTAATAAGGAAGAATTATTGTTAAACACAAAATTGATGAATCTCATCAACATTATGCAAAGTAAAAGCAACACGAGACACAAAAAAGTAAACATTGCACAACTCTATTTATATGCTAGAACAGGCAAAACTTATCAGTGAGACAGGGACAGACATCGTTAGAGTGGGTGCCGTGGTCAAGGGTGGGGTCTTGGCTGGGCAGGGACAGGGAGCATTCTGGGGTGGTGGTCACACTGATATAAACATGTTATGACAATGCACTGAGCTGTATACTTCAGGTGAATACACTTTATGTAGGTTATATGTTGATACAAAGGTTTTTTTTAAAAGGAAGCAAACACAACACGCCAACTATGGCCTCAGCCGCTGAGGGTGTTCTCTGAGTCTGGACACGAGACCTGCTCTGGCTGGGGGTAAGGGTGGCCTCTCTTGGTTGGGCTCAGACTCAGTCTTCAGTGCTTCCTTCAAGAGTAGCAGGAAGGCCTGATCTCACGTGCAGCGCAGGAGCACAGACTGAGCTCCATGAGAAGCAGGAGTCTCTCCTCTTCCAGGCCTCCAGGCTCCAACTCCTTCACCAGCATACCCCATCCCTCCCTACTGCAGCAAAAGCTCATGGTCAGGGGCTCACCCAGACAGAGAGAGAACGGTCCTTGCTGCCAACAGCACAGCAGCAGTATGGGCAGCTGGGCTTCGCAGAACTCCCATTCTTCTGCTTCTTTTTGAAGATTTTTGGGTTGAATTTCTAAAGGCAAATAACAAATAATTAATGAAGTATGAAGGATGTACCCCATGCCAAGTATTGGAAACACACCACCATCTCAGCCCGCCAGTGGAGCCTAGCCCTGGGCACTTGACACACGTTACTTCATCTTCACAACTACCTAGGAGGCATTTTGCTGAGGATGAAACGGAGGCTCAGAGAGGCCAGAAAAGTGTGCCAAGTCACCAAATGAGTAAATGGTGAGATGTAGGTTCAAAGCTGGCTCTACCAACAGTCCAATTCTGGGCCTGCATCCACCCTGATGGCATGGGAGCTACTGAACTGGCCTTGTGAATCCCTACTGGTCTGGACAAGGCCAGCTCAAGGACCTGGACTTCAGGGAGAAGGTCCTGAGGGAGGCCAACAGGATTATCAGGAGAGGTCTGCTCCGTTAATCTCTTTCCCGTCACTGGCTTTGTTGTCGCTCAGTCAAAACTGTCCAGGAGAGACTGATCAGCCCTGCATGAACTCACTGGGCCAGGGATGACAGTTGTCATGCTAAGCTCAGTCCAGGTAGCTGCCCCCGGCATAAACTGGGCATTACTTTTGGAAAGGTTGGAAGCACATGCTGAGCTCCCTGCCACCTTCCTGAATTGAAAGGGGTGGGAGCCCTAGACCCCAAGCCAGGACAACTGAGGAAGCAAGGGGGCTCCTTAGAGCCTGGTGCCAGGTGGCCTGGAGGGGTCCTAATTCAAGAGGGCAAGCAGAAATGGCCAGGGAGACAGAGACTGGAGAACATGGAACCCAGAGGCGTGTACCCCGGGCTTGAGTCTCTACTACCAGTGAGTTGGCTGCGAGGCCTCAGCACTGCAATCTCACAGAGCTGTGATCTGACAGAGCCACGATCTCAGAGTCACTCTTACAGTGGCTGTGAGGATCACACGAGAGAGCCATGTGGAAGACTGTGCTAACCATGGAGCACTGATTTTCAAATATTTTAGCAACAAGGTCTTGGTTTCAAACAAAATTTTACATAAAGTCCAATACAAAAAAATTAAGGAAGTAATATTTTATTTGTATTAAGTTTATACTTTAAGTCACAATATGTGATATTATCAGTTTAAACACAGGAAGGATGAGCGCATTTGGTGAATACAAAAAACTGAGATGAGGGTCCTGGACGATCCTTCACTTTCATCTACCTTAGCCTGCCAATCTATTTGCTGTGTTCTGGTTGCCCGGGGTTGAGAAAATCCTGGTCTCACAGGCTGTTTGCAACTACTTAACAGCTTGCCTTGGGCACTCTCAGGATGCTCTTCAATGAAAGTAGCCCAGAGTATAAAAGGAGTGGCCGGTACTCTTTAGCCTAAAAGGTTAACAGTAGCCCACATCTTCTGGCACCTTTCACCTTCCATGTCAAGGCGGGTGGGCAGCTCCAGACGCAGAGAAAGCACTCTAGTGATCCACAGCATAGCCTTGCAGCTACAACTGGCTGCTGCTGAGGTGCAGGGACAAGCACAGCTGCTCGGCACACATATCAGAACTGAACCTGTGTTCCCTGGAGGCTGACAAGTGGGCCACTTGTCAGCACCACCATGCTTGCGTACCCATGAGCAGACCCAAATGTGTAAAAAGGCTAGTGCAGACCTACAATATTCCTAATCCAAGTCTGCTTCTGGTGATATTCATCATGTTAAAGTCTGTCAACAAAACACATAAACATGTATTCTATTTTGCAAAATTAGTTTTCAAGTATTGAAACATAAACATTTAAAATGAAACAAGAACACGATGTGCTGAATCTCAGAGCCGACCACCTCAGTGCTACACGAGACCCAGCCTCAGGGAGCACGGCACTGCCCAGGCTCTGAGGGTACCACTCAGGGTGGAGATGACAGCTGACCAACCTGAGGCCAAGCGCACTCACCACAACAGTCACAGCTTTCCGGTGCCCGACAAAGTCCATGTTAGTCTTCCAGCCCTCCCGTTCGATGATCTGGGCAGTGGGGCCAGAGTTGTTCATGGCATGGGCAGATACTAGGTAGTGCCCATCAGGTGACCAGCTGAGTCGCAACACGTGTGTCGTCCCTCCACACTGAAAGAAACATCTGTGCTTGAAAGGAGCTCAAGGCCAACTTTGTGACCAAAACCGTGGGCCCAAGAATACAATCAAACTCTGACTGACAAATATATGATGGTGGCATGTGCATCCAAGCATCTGGCTACACTGACAGCTGTTAACTCCAGTCTTTCCAGATGATCCAACAAAAACGCCTGTCAGATGAGACTGGAAGGTGTAGCATCCTACACTCCTCACAGTACAGTATATAGGACCTGAGAGGATCTGCAGGAGGCCAGCTCTTTTAACTATCAACTGCGTGGGTCAAATCTCTCTGGCCAGTGACCCCTTTCTTCTGCTCAGCACCTGCTAACTGCACACATGAAGTCTGCAGAACATTCACTGCAGCAGAGAAAGAGCCCTGCTGACCCTCAGGTCATGCAGCCATGACCATGTGGCATCACCTGCTCTCTCGAGCCCATCTCCTCACCTGAAGCCTGGTGATCTACCAAGGAGAAGAGGTGTATAAAGTCTGTAAAAACAGTAAAATGCACGGCAGAAAGGCAATGTTCCCCTGACCTAGATGCAGGGCTGAAGCAGGGCATTCCTTCACATTATTCCTCCTGCAAGGTAAGATGTATTAGCCAAAAGCCAGTCCCCTGAAGCTCAAGGTCAATCTAGGACAACCCTAAAGACTTAGGGTTGAGACCTTGGCCTTATGGCCCTAGAGGAAGGCAGGACAAGGCAGGGCCTGAGTGCAGTGACATATCTGCCTCAACTTCCAGCTGGGCCCCAGACCCAGGCAGGACAGGCCCACTCCAAAGGCTGAAGAGTGCTACCAGTTCCCACTGGGATTCCAAACACTCCTTTCCCGCAGTCACCCCCAGGAGCCCAGCCTACGGGACCCCCTGCTGCCAAGCAGCAGGGGACCTAAGGACCTCCAGAAGGCATGAGGGCCCATGTCCCTTGTACCAGGTGGCTGCAGCCAAGAAGAATAGAACTAAGGAAGGTGAAGGCCTGTGCTAATGTGCCCAGTCCAGGAGGTCCTTACTGTTGGTTTGGGGAGAACTGAATACACGATTTCCACTTGCCTCCTGCAGCTAGCCCTGACCAGTGGGCAAATGCCTAATTCTTCCTGCAAAGCTTCACTCATGTCCCTTCCTCTGAGATGTCTTTCCTGACGTGATCACACCTCCTCGGTGATTTCTGTACACTCTCGATAAATCCACCACCATCCTCACAAGTGACATGACTGTCTGTCTTTCCCACTGGGCTCTCAGCTTCAAGGGAGACTTGATCTCAATTTGCTTTCATTTCCTGCACCCAGAATTGCCTTACACATAGTAGGCACTTAAGAAATGTCTAATGAATAATGGCAACCTTGAGCTCTGATCCCATATGTAATGACAACTCAAATGAAGGAAGATATAGTAAAATACTACACAAGCCACTGTAGTCCACCTTCAGTAATTTTGCAAACTGTACTGCTAACTCTACCCAAGAAAGCAGCAGGCTAGCTTGCAGAGTGAAGTCAGCGAGCAAAGCCACAGCACAGTCAAGAAAAGTCCAAGAGACAGCCTCTTCCACCCGCCCGCTTCCCCGCCCCCACCTCCACCTGACTCCCTAGGGCAGCGCAATGTAAAGTCCACACTGTAAGAAAGTTTCATATACGCCTGCGGAAGTGCAAGGCATCTCTAAGGTTCTCTTCAGCTTTAAAATCTAGAAATCTTTTTCACTTCAAAACTGGATGTTTAATAGCTTCTGAAAAATGAAAGATTTGCATCATCTGACTCTTTGGGCCCCAGAGAACCCTGACCAGCCTGGTTAGGTCCCCAGACTCTGCATTCACCCACGAGGTCTGGGCCAGCAAGGCTGCTGGGCCAAGCTCTCTGGGCTGTCTCATTACCTCATCAAAAGGCTTGGTGATGCTAGTCTCCAACTGCCAGTCCAGCGTCCTCCACACCTTCAGGCTGCGGTCATCAGCTTGAGAAGCAATGTATTTACCAACAGGGTCCCAAGTCAACCCCTTCACCAAGCCAGAATGACCTCTCAAAGTAGCTAGAATTTCTACGAAGAAAAATAAAAGAGATTGGAAAGGCGTTACCCAGGGGAAAAAAGACTATATGGAAACATGAACTGCAATCCACGGGTCATGGAATGGCCAGCCATGAGAAGAGTCCTCAGGAGGCTGCCCTGGCCAGCCCCTGCTCTGGGCACAATCAGACAAGCCCCCTAATTTGATCTCCACAAGGCAAAAGCAATCTGAAGAAACAACTACCCCTGGCAGGCCCTGTGGATTTCCCTTTAGCCACAGCTGACATTTGAGGATTGAGGCTGTCCATGCTCCAGGAAGGGCAGACAACCAGGGCCAGAGCTGAATTCTGCTCCTTGTCCTGTCTGCAGCTGGCGGCCTGCCTCTCGTTTCCCTTTCTGGACAGAAGTTCGTGCCCATCTGAGCAGTCCTGTGTGGACCTCCCCAACAGCTTCTCCCTAAGGCGCAGGCCTGACAGCTCTGGGACCCGGCCCTGCGCTGAGTGAGTCCTCTGTAAGTCACCACTGGGGACAAATGTGTGGGAGACAGCATTTCCTAGAGATCCATAATCTAAATGCCAGCCTCTAAATCTGCCCCTCCATGGCCAGGCCAAGTGTCCTCACACATGCTGGTGGCTTACACGGAAAGAAAATGACTTGGATCAAGTCCATGAACGATTCTTTTTAGTCCATGAGGAAAACATACTCCAGACACTGAGCAGGAATGTGAGCAGTATCTTACTAGTTATAAACTGCAGTGCTATGCCCAGTTAAGCCAACTGTTGTGACTTTAAATACATAAATAAGAAAAATTCACCCTGTGTAAAACCAGATTTGTTAGCCCGCCTCTGCTCAAGGGTTTCACAGAAGAGATGGCAACTGAGCTGAGGTGAGAGCCCAGCAGAGGGAGGGCATGCCCTGAAGGGCATGTGAGAGGGGAGTGCTGGGCATCTGGGGGCATGTGGAGGTACAGCACACATGGGGGGTGCCTGGGTGAGCTGAGCACCAGCTGGACAAGGTCTCCAATATCAGTTGTCAACCTACCACCCTCATGATCTATGGCACATCCGTGCTAGCCTTTGGTTACTATTTTCTTTAACATAAACCTCTTTAAAAATCTTAAACAAATGTAACTGATGAAGAAAAAAGAACTGAGTTACTGACAAGACACGCAAATCCCCATCCACTGAGAGACACTTGCTGTCACCAGCCAAAGGAAACAGAGAGCCCACCCTGCTCCAGACACGGACAGGCGGTGCTGCTGACAAGTGGCTCATTTCTGCTGCCACCAGTCAGAGGAAGCCCAGACCTGGGAACTTCACAGCGTTCCAGATGACAACAGTGTTATCCACGCTGCACGAGGCCAGCCAGGCGTCATGGGGAGACCAAGCTACGTCCATCACATCTGGAAGACAAAGGGCTGGCGGTGAGTCTCTTACCTGGCATACAGATTTGACAAGGGGACCCTTTAGCACCACCCGTCTGCCAGCTGGGCCAACACCAGTCCCTGGTGTTCTCATATCTGAGATTTCACCTGGGACCATCATAGCTAGACTTTTTTCCTCAAAGCAGCTTCTAAAAATTCCCCACTAAGAGGTTTCTCAACTGGTCATAAAATTTAAAGCATCTAATTGATCCTGCCCTACTCCTTTTACAAAGCAACTGAGGGCATGGCTGAGAGCTTGGCACCATGTGGCATCACACATACCAGAACCCTGGCTCTGACACCTACTGGGTCTGCAGCCTCGGGCTCACTCCTAAACCCTGCTAAGCTTGTTTCTCCAATCTTAACTGGACCTTCCTCAGAGAGCCCTTGGAGCACTGTAGGTCCAACACTCAGCAGAACACCTGGGGCACAGTGAGAGCCCAATAGCTGCTAACTAACGGAATGAGTGGAAAGTCATCTTGCGGCCCTTTTCCTCATAATCTTCTCAGCATCTCATCTCCAAGACTCTGCCAGAGCACCCCTTTCCTACAGAGCCCCCAAACAGAATTAATCATGCTCATTTCTCTGTAACTCAGTTTTCTCATCTGGAAAATGTGCATAAAAAAAATCCTATCCTCAGAGGGTTATTATGAGGGTTAAATGTGAGAAACTGCTATAGCCAGGTGCCAGGCACACACCAAGGCATCGATAAAGATCAGCTGTGATGGCGACAGTGACCATGCCCATCTTACCATCCAGGTGCAATGGGAGCCAGTCTTACTGCCTTTTCTAACCTCAGTGCCTGGTTCAGTGCTAGGTATACAGAAGAATGGCTGGGAGAGGTGAAGAAACAGAAACACAGCAGCAAGATCACAGCTATCCACTCCTTTCCTCATAAGATTTTTAAAAAGAGATCTAAGCAATAATCTTCAGTGAGAGCTTGATGAACTGTGTCCACACTGCGTCTGTATTTCACGCTGCATGCGTACTAGCATGTTGATCTAGTACTCTAAGAGCCCATGTGAGTTGCAGGGCTTCTCTTGTTTTGCTCTGCATTCTATGTCATTGAGTGTTCACCACCATAAAGAGACCTAATCTAACAGTGAACTTTCACTGGGTTCCAGTTCTTCATGCTAATCAGCACAAAAGTATACATCACTCTTCACATTCTGGATTATTTCTTTGAGACTGATATCCCAAAGTGGAAATCTGGGCAGAATATCTGAATACTTTCATAAATCTGGATTCTCTTAACACTGCAGACTGCTTCTCAAAGACCTCTATGACTTCACACTTCTACAAGCAGAACGTCCATTTCAAAACTCACTTATTAGCTTGAGGATTATGATTTTTTCCCTTCTAACTGACTAAGTACATTTTAAAATTTGTAATTTCACGTGATTGGTAGTGAAAGTGAAGATTTTTCATATCTGTTTGTTGTCGTCTTGGATTACTTTGCTCCTATCTTCTGTCTGGTGAGAGGTCTTTAGTGCCGTTGGTCTAACAAACACAAATGCCATGCCTACAAAAACGAAGAACAAGAACCTCCTCTAGGAGCTTAGAGCCTGGGAGGGGCAGACACGCAGGCAGCAGAACTTCACTGTGGTGCCTACGTCCTAGAGCAGAGAAGCGCCCAGAAAGGAGATGTGATTTCATTAGCAATTTCCACAGACCATTGGTAACACAGGTATTAGCTGCAAATTTCATCAGTTTTCCTTCCTATAATGTAGATTTATGTTGTAAAGTCTGTTATTCTCCTTTGTGACTTTCATTGCCTGTTAACCTTGAAAAATATTCCCTCTGCTAGAGGTCTGATGAATGTTCGATTCTGTTTTCTCCTGCTATAATTATTTAGAACTCTCCTCTCTTTAACATCTGGAACATACTTTGGTGTAGGCTGTACTCAGTGAGGCTCTAAATTACTTTCCCTTCAACCATAAACTGCTTCACGGTCATTCTAGCACAAGTGGGGAACAATCCTTTCTTTCTATCATCAATAAGCGATACTGCCTTCACAATACACCAAGTTCTCAGGTACACCGTAGCCTACTTCAATGCTGTTAGTTTTGCCCAGAGATCCAAGATGTTCCGATCACTGCAGCTTTCAGTGATTTCATCTGCAACCTTACTTATCTTTCCAGAAGCCTTCTGCTGAGTTCTGCAGTAAATCCACATGTGACATAATTTTCTCTCTAAACCCCAGTTTTGGAGATTCTGTCTTCAGACCACCCCCCTTCACTTCTCACTGCAGATCTCCCACATACCTGAGACCCTCCCTGCCAAATTTAAGTTTCTGGTCACCATCATTCCCGCCGACCCTCCCGTCATCATTCTTGGTGATTCCAAGAGGATGATTTCACACCAAGGCTCTTGTCCTTAAACTCCTCCTCCAAGGACCTTTGCTTCCACTACTTCAGCTGTTCATTCCCATGGTCAGGCCCAGAGACCCTCCCTAACAGACCACTTCCTCCTTGGTCTCAATTCCAACCCTTCACACTCCTACCATCAACCTGGTGCTTCCAGTTCACTCTCAACCCCAATGGTTCTTTCAGGCACTAGGAGCCTCTGATGCTACAGGCCTTCCACTGTCTGTCTCCTTACCCAGCTTAGAGTCTGCCACCCATCAGTTCCACCACTTCCCTTTGCTCTTCTCCCGTGTCTTCACAGGCTTCTGACAAAACTCAGCCCAGTTCCATCCAGCTCTATCCTCCCCTTGGTCTTTCTTGAGTACCCTCCAATTTGGCTTTCACCCAACTACACTAACATGAATGACACCTGCCAAGGCCACTAGCAGCCTCCATGCCAGCAAGCACAATGCTGTCAATCCTCAGTCTTCACTTGACCTCAAGGCAATGTGTGACATGCTGCTCACTCCCTTCTCCTTCAAATGCTCTCTCCACTCTTAACTCGGCTCTCCATCTCAGCTTCTTTTGCTGAGAGACGTTTTTGCTTCACATTTCCCCAAGCAAACATTTCTGTCCCTTCCACAAACCTCTCATCCCAGGTGACAGCAAGCGCCTCCTTTCCACTGCTCAGGCCCAGCTGAGAAGCCGTCCTGATTCCTCTGCTTATCTCACACCCCATAACCAATGCACCAGGAAGTCTGCATCTGACCACATTTCCTGACTTCCACTGTTACAACCTAGGTCCAAACGGCCACCATCTCTCACTAGATTATGTCAGCAGCCTCTTCACTGGTCTCCTCAGTGCTGCCCTTAGCCCCCCACAATAGGGACTCCATACAGCTGCCACAGAGCTCCTCACTCCTCTGCTCAAATTCCTACTGAGCCTTCCCATCTTACTGAGAAAAGAGCCCTTCACCATGGTCTAGAAGCCCCCGCCCATGCTCTTCTCCCCTCTTCACTCCCTCGCCCTAGCCCCCAGTGATCCCTAAACACACGTCCCCACTCCATGACCATTGCCCTGGCCGTTCCCTCTGCCTGGAAAGCTCTTTGAATGTGCACACGTTGTCCCTGCATCTCCATCTGGTCTCTTCTTGGATGTCACCTTCTCAGCAAGGCCTTCTTTGAGAACCATGGGTAAAATGGCGCTCTACCTCATTTTGCTCCCTGGCACTTATCTTCTAGTTTCTTACACGACTACTTTATTGTCTCTCTCTTTCACAAGAATGTAAACTCCCTAAGGGTGAACAGTACCTGGAACACACCAGGGGCTCAATAAACAGTTGCAAAACAAATAATAAATATTAACGTGGGAAAAAAGTATTTTATTTAGTCTTTCCATTTATGAAGTGGTGATTTTATCTCTCTCAAAAAAGGTTTGTGGTTTGTCTTAGAGATCTTGTACATTTCTTGCCAAGATTATTCCTGGGTATTTACAATTTTTGATCTTACCATATGAGAGTTCTCTTTTTGTTATTAGACGTTCTAATTGGTTATTACTAGTGAAAGATAAAATTTTTCTTATGAAGCCAATTTAGTGAGTCATTTTTATTAGTCCAAGTGCTTTTCAATGCTTTATAAGTTCAAAGAGCTTTATTGCTTTGGGTTTTCCTGATATGCAATGCCATCCCCATATCATTTTTGTCTTATTTTCCAGTACATCTCTTTCTGATTTCTGTTTAGCTGTATTGCAGAAATTCCAAAGTAACAAATTAAGTGACAGTACTCACCCTTGTCTTTTCCTGATATAAATGGGAACAAGGCTTTGCCATTGGTTTAAAAAAGACAAAGGACCTTATCGTGTCAAGGAAATAACTTTCCATGGCCATTTTTTCAAAGACATTTTTATTAGGAATTAACGCTGAATTATCTAATATTCCTTTCGAACACCTCCTAAGATGACTCTGTGGCTTTTCTTATTTAACCTCCTAGTATGTTAAGTTATATTAATAGATTGCCTTTACACAAAATTTTTCTATTATAAATCATACTTAGTAAAAATGAATCAATGTTTTCAACCGTTATAAAATTTATGAGTATTCTGTTTCTGATTTTCCTACCTTTATTCACATTTGCCTATGCTTTTGTTTCATTGTTATTTTTATTAGGTTTTAGAAACACAGGGTTATAGCTTCCTTGCAAGAATGAATATTTCTATGTTTTGGAATAATTTTTCTTCAAAGTTTCAAACAATACATGAACAAATAATTTAGGATCAGGAATCATACCTGAAGGTAGCTTCCAACTTCTTTATTGGGTACTACTTTGTTCAGGTTTTCCTAACCCTATAGCATCAATTTTGAAAACATATTTTCTAGATAATTATATTTATTTTAGTATTCTGTCTTGTTTTTTAGTTTAACAGTATAAACATTATATTGCACTCTGATGATTTTTTTCCTCTAGGTTAAATGTTTTTCTAGCTTTTTTTTTTTCCTACTCCCTAATTAAATATGCCAACTATACGTTTTTCACACTTTGCTTTCAAAGACACAGTGCTTTCTATTTATTTATTTTCGCTTTTTCACTAATTTTTTTCTTCTGGAATGGTTCTGCCCACACTTGTTACCAGGACCATTGAATAAAGAGTGGCAGGTACCTCTGCTGAAGGTTAGTTAGCAACCCTACCTGCCTGGTAAAGGAGAGCCCTGGGGTGGTCGGCCAGGAGAGAAATCAAGGTTATGGCTCAGCCTCAGTCTTAAGTTAGGGGCCCCACAAAAGTCCTTACTGAGGTGCCTCCCCATGGTCACCCTCATAGATGTGTGCCAAGTTCCAGAAGCCCAACTAGACTCTACTCTGAGTAGCTGTGAATAAGTAAGGTTAAGTTACACATTTTTACTGTTATCAACAATAATACAATGCTATTCTGTCAGCTTTCACAAATGTGGAATCGATCTGTGGTCACCAATAAGTGGGTTGGTTTAACTTTAAAGTGTCTGCAGAGTATTTGCTGAGCATATACTGCCAACGGATTATAGTCGCTGCCTTCCAAACCTCTCACTCCTGCCCCATCTCCCCCCAGAGCTCTAGGCTCAATTCCAATGGCTTCTCGACATTCCCTCCCTGACCCCCTCAAACTCTCAACACATTCCACACTGAATTGGTGTCCATCCCCGTAAGCCTGTTGTCCTTATGGTCTCAGTAGAGGACACTACCAACTATCCAGGTACCCAGCTAGGATCTCCCTCATCCCTCCCTTTGCTCCATCCTAAGAATTTCCCAAATCAGTCTCCTCTCTATCCCAATTGTCATAATCCCTTCAGGCCATGAAGTTTCCAACTGAATCATTGAAGCAACCTTCTTTCCCCATAGCTGTCAGAATGATCTCCCTCTTGTGCTTCGAAGCTTCTAATGGCTCCCTGTCTCTTCCATGATAAAGGACACTCATTAATAGGGAGCAGGAGCCTTCCATGACCTGGCCCCTGCACATCAGCCAGCCCCTCTCTGTCCAGCTCCCTGCCTTGTAGGTAAAGATCCACAGCGGTGAAATGCTGCCAACTGATCATTCACACCAAGCCTTTCTCATTTCTGCTGTCCTCTGCCTGGGAAAGCCTTCAGGCCATTCCTGGACTAGACCACAGGCTTTCTGAGGAAAGTCTAAATTGTATTCACTCCGGTATCCCTGGCACCTACCAAGTGTATAGCACATGCCTTTAAACTGCTACTGAGCAGCCTTCCTCTTCTTCAGTCGAAATCTGTACAATGTGTCTCTTTCTATATTGTCTATTTAAAATACTTTGTAAACATACTCAAGGTCAAGTAAAAAACTTTTCATTGGGCCCCTGTGTGCTGGGTTCTGTGGAATAAATAAAGTGTGCTTACGGACTTAGTGATCCACTGATGAAGGTAGTGATTCAGTTCACCAGGATAAACAGCAGAACGTGGGGAGTTCTACATTAAAGATATAAACATATACCCCATGAGGGCAGGAGTGGGGGCACTGAATGCAGCTGGAAGCAGGCAGTGGGGACAATGACTGCACAGACCTTGAGGGACAGGCAGGGTGTGACCAATGGTGGTAGGGAGGGATGGCCCAGACTCAGGGCTCTTTAAGGACCAAAACAGTCCCCAGGGAACATGAAGGTGCTGAGCTCAGACAGCTGCTGGGGCCGCCCACCCCAACAGGCAGTCCCACTCACCGCCTGAGTGACTCCGGAGGATGGAGACACATCGCCACTGCTCCACGTTGGCAAGCTTACCGCTGGAGCCGAACACGGTGCTGGGGCCGATGTACCTGCATGAAAGAGGAGTCAGAAAGGCACTCTAGGAGTGCTCTGGGCACTGCACAAAGATGCGCACTGCAGCATGGCTTCACGGCAGACAGAACAGAGCAAACACAGACAATGGCTGGGAAGCACCAAACTGCTGCATGACAGGGGCTGACAGTAGGTTATGATCCATGCACTTGATGAAATAGTATACAGCCATCACAAATCGTGTGGTAAAAGACTATCCACTGCTTGAGAAAATGTTCACAATATATAAGTAAAAGCAGCAGGCCACAAGACATCATGTATAATATGATACCACTACGTAAGGAAAAAAATACACATAACATGGACAACATCTACACGTGGAAAACGGATCAGAAGGATACACATGAAAAACACCCAAAATAACAACTGTGGCTTTCTTTAGGTGGCAGGATTGTGATTTTTTTTCCTTTATATTTTTTCAGTTTTCCAAATAGTATACTAAATACATTATTTATGTTGGTTAAAGCAGCAAAATCAACAATATTTTTTAAGCCCTTTTGTAAATGAAATGAACGTCTCTGCCTTAATACTGAGGCAGAGAAAGCATTCGAACCACAGGTACTAGCTCCTGCCATGTGGAGCTGGTAGAGCAGTCACATGGGCCCCCAGAGAGATGGCGCTGACGCCACTGAAGCACGGAGCCTCTGTTAACACCCTTTGCGCCTGCAGAACTCTCCACAACCCCAGAGAAAGAGTTCGCTGAGGCAGCTGAGTGGGCTGAAGGAGAGAGTGTGCCTCTGCTCTTGAAGCCACGGCCACAGGGCCACTCCGGCTAACCCATGGGGTAGGGTCTATTTTCCCAGCCCTAGAGTCACCTGGGGAGTTGGTTATGGGACAGAGTCCCAGGACCCACCGTGAGACTCTGCCTAGGTTTAAAAAAAAATAGTTCTCCAGGTGATGATTAGTTCCTTGTGGGTGCAGAGCAGGGGCTTTCAAGGGGGGACAGGTGCTCCTCAGAGCCCAGAATGAGGCTGACAGAGAATGAGGTGAATGGCAAAGAGGGCGGGCTCTGGATGCCTGCCCTGGATTCCATCAGAGCACCTTGACTATTAACCATTTTGTACGTTGGGAAACTTCATCTGAAGAACGAAACAAACGGAGCCACCAATGTCAGCACTGGAAGGGATTAGCCCTTCATTTTCAGGTGGAAACGCTGCAGTCCTCCAAGGGGGCAGCTGAGCAGGTCTCTAGGCAGGTGGGTGGCCTCCTAACTCCTGGTCAGGCCCCAGCTACTCCTGGCCTACGCGTGCTTCCTGACATGAAGTCAGAGCTCTGGAGACTTCAGTGCCAGGGTGGGGAAAGGGACTGTGATAAGGACCAGCAAAGAAGCTTGTAAAAATAAAATGTGAAGAAAGGAAAATGATGCTTACGTAGCCCGTTTCCACACCATAATCAGTTTGTCATCTCCCCCAGAAGCTAAATACATCCCACTGTTTGACCACCGCACACAGTTCACACATGCTGGGAAGAAAAAAAAAATAGGGTGATGAAAATCCAATAGTCATGTCCATTTGCTTTATGCAGAGTTTGGTAAGATGCAAAGGGTTCATAAAATCTAATCTATCTAATCTATTCAAGGCATCTACTGTGTGAGAGCCCCAGAAGAACAATTCAGTTCAAGCACTAACCTACTTGTGCTGTAATAACAAATGACCAGAACAGAGTTTGGAGGGGGAAAGGCTACATAATCTGAGAAGTGTTAGTGCTGAATGAAACAGTCAGTAGGAGGATGCTTAATTCCATGAAAACTGATAAATAACTAAATCTCATTATCTCAAAAGGGCTGTCTCATAAGATGTATTTCTGAGTAGGGATAATTCTCTAAATGAGGGCATATGCTAAAAGGCCAAGATGCCTTTTCCAGAATTTTCATGGAGGCAGCTTGTAGAGCATAAAACTCTGACTTCATCCCGCCCATCAGCCCTTTTAAACTCAGATTTTCCAAACTTGTCAGCACTGCAGGTTGACTGATTCTACACTCATAAACTCAGACCAGCAGAAATCCCCCCGGCCCCTGGTGGGCTGGAGCCTCTGGGAGCCCTCACAGCTCGGCCTTTGGGAGCCCTGCAATTTGAGAGACGCTATACAAGTTGTGGTCCACAAATGACCTGTGAGTGTCTTGTGCTCGAGGTCAGAGGACGCTGAGAAGCATGTTGGGAGAGCAAAGAAGGGGACGTAACTGTTAATGGAGCATCTCAGGGGAGGCAGCTAGGCTGAAAACCAGAGCCAAGTACAGTCACCCTGATGCTCAGAGGTGGGAAACTAAGGCACTAACGCAGAAAAGGAAACCACAACACTGTCCAACGGCCAAAGGGTCCTGGCAGAGGGCCTCAGAATGACACAGCGGCAATCTGAGACATTTGATGAGTTGTCTTTTACGCACCCTTCCCCAGAACCCTACTGCTTCCAGGTCGCTGGCCCCAAAGCCCCATGGAATCAGGCAGTAACGACTCATGAGCAGGAAATCACCAGAGGTACCTGCAGACTGTCCAAAGATGGTTCTGTGAGCGGGCCGAGTCTTCTGCCGAATAACTCACCCAGGTGTGAAGCCAACATCTGTGCCTTCAGACAGCAGGCCGAGGGGAGTTATCGCCGCACGGGGCCTTATCTTTCTAATTACAAACACATGTGCTAACCTTGGGCACTCTGCCAACACGCAAAGCCTGCAAAGGGCCACTCTGTAATACCTAAGTGATTGTCCATCTGGCAAAGCATCTTGGGAATATTTTCATCCTTCTCGTCATCCTCCTGGAGGACTGGAGACATATTCCAGATCACAACCTTCCCAGAATCCTGTCCTGGAATGAAGGAGCAGAAATAACTCAATATGCAAGGAGTAGAAATTTGATATCAATAAGTAATATTAACTATGAGACATAGTCCTCACTTAGCTTTCATAAATAATAATAGTCTAGATTGGAAGAGACTGAATTTGAATTACTAATGTAAGTTACAGAAAAGATGCAGAAAAACAAGTCCTGATAGGGATCAAACAGAGTGTGGTTTTAGCAGTATGCTGAGGCCAACCTGACTTTAAAGAACTCTGGACTAGGTATCAGGAGGGGACTGAGCTGTGGTCTGGCCTCTAATACAGATCCTCCAGGGTCCCCTAGAAGGTCCTCATCCCTGCCCAGAACCCAGACCTTGCATCTGTAAAATGAAGAGCCTGGAAAAACTGCTGCCCCAGGACCCTTTCAGGTCTGTGCATGGGCACCCTAGCAAGCAAGGAGAACAGCATGGTCCCTGCTGGGGCTTCCCTCCCCTTTCAGGTACTGCCAGGAGTCCTTATCTGTTCCCATAGCTGACTGGATGCTGTGAGACCCAAGTCTGAAATGTGCCCCGAATACAGAAAAAGGGCTCATACCTTCTTATCTGCCCTTTGCCGTCACCTACAGATGGGGGATCAACCAGAGAGAGCATTTAGGGCTCCTGTGGTGATAAGCTGATGCAGTACTCTGCTAAAACATATATCTATGCATTTTAGTAACGAGTTCTCTTTCTAAGCTTTCCATTACTGACAACTAACAAAAGTCTAGCCCCTCATTTAACTTTCCATTATACAGGGGCAAAACCCAATAAATGCCTGGAAATGGACATGTCAAAATTACCATAAGGCATGCTTGAAACTGCCTCCTGGCCAGTATTTAAAAATACTTCCTAAACAGCTCCCCTAGACCTCGCTAAGCTGAGCAGGTCGGGAAAATACGCCTCTTCTTGTGGATGAGGAGAAAACTCTGTCCCCTGGCTAAATCCAGCGGTCCTAGGTGACACTCGTAGGCACCTCTCAGGTGCAGCATGCAGGAAAGAGATCAAGGCTTCCCTTCACACCCCTACAGCAGGAAGTCCACAGACAACCTGCAGCACCTGGCTGAGGACCCAGAACTCACGGAGGCACTCTCCAGGTGCTGTCCAGGGAGGCCTCAGCCGGACAGAGACCCTACCCTGGGATGAAGCTACAGAGGACTGGGCTCCGCAGGAATGCTACTTTGCGTGATCATTTATACATCTTGGTGTCCTGGCCTGAAAAATGACTTTATCTTTCCAAACAGAGCTACATTACTGCAATATTTCAACAAACACTGGATGAAGTACACTGACAATGCTATGGACCATCTTTTTGAATGGTGTGCACATTTCTACTTGCCCACAGTGTATCTGCTTTCTAACCCAGTTGAATTCCTTTGAGCCCAGAAAATGGGCCTAATAACTATAGGACTGACTGTAAGTTAACCACCTCCTTCCCTTTTTCAGATGAGAAAACGCAGCCAAAGCCAAGATGAGGACCCAGAGCCCTCACCTCTGGGGCTGGGGTTTTGTCCACAAGACCACCTGCCACTCTCCCTGCTCAATAAGCTTGGGCTTGGGCATGAAAACTGATTTTAATGTTAACTCAATAAATAGGAATTAGAAAGATAAACCTACTACCAAAATATTCATCAAAAGCACACTAGAGCCAAAAAAGGATTTTGATGTGATCTGTTCAGATAACAGATTACAACTGTACATTTTAAACTCAATCACATCCATACTGGAAAACACAAGTATTCTCTCTTCAGCTCACTGTGGAACCAGGAGAAGCAGAGCAAGGTGGCAGGGCTATGAACGTTCCCTCTGTTAGTCCATTAACGTACCTTGTCCTCCAGTTGCGAACTTGGTCCCGTCAGGGTGAATATCAACTGAAAAAATTGGCTTGCCTGGAAACAAAGAAAAAAAAAGACACACACAACATCTACCTTGGCTTTTATTCACAGGAGAATAGTAACAGACTCAAAATTTTAAGACACTGGTTCTTCAACTAATATTCCTAATCACTGCTCCTAGGAAAAAATAATAGGCTACCAATAATTTACTTGTGAGTAAAGATGGAGTGACCTTTTAAAGTATAAACTGTTGGAAGACTCACCAAATGACAATAAATAGCTGAAAGTCTCTAAGGGAGACAAAGCATTTTGTCACCGGAACGACTGAGCCCACAGGATACCTGGGCAGTCATAGAGAGGTCCCTGGGACAGGAGCCTACCACCTTCTGGGGATGCATATTTGCAAAGGCTACGAACTCTTCACGACAACACCTCTGAGTCACAGGGGCTATACCTCTAGCCATCTCCCCTTCCCACGGATCTGTACTTGGCTGGCAGCCTGGACGCAGGGAGCATGCCCCAGCTTTTCCACCGGCTGTCTCACAGATTGGAAGGACCCATGGCTGGATGCAACACCGGCATTCCTTCCTGTCATGCTTCTGCTTCCAAAAGCCCTCCCATACGTTTGTGCTACATCAAAATCCACAGAAAGTCGCCCTTCTTGGCATTTCCTCTGGCTGAACTTCCTCCACGGTATGTGCCCTATGTTCAACTAGACATTCAGTCCCTCCAAAGGGAAGGGCTGTGACTACTAGCTCTTGGAGTCCCCACAGGGCCCAGGCCCACATCAGGAGCCCATGAAGCTGGATGGCTAGCTAGGTGGACCAGACTGGCAAAAGTGCCAGAAGAGCTCAAAACCCAGTAGACTGTAGAAGTAATCCTGGGGCCTTTGCTCAGTGGGCACTGTCTGGCTCCCTGGTCTGCTTCCAGACTAAGAGAGGTATGTCAATCACTGCTGAGTTCATCACCACATCCTCAGCTTCTAGCATGGGCCTGTTGAGTAGTGGCTCAGTAATATTTGTTCAGTGACAAATTAGATGCATGACAACGAACTAAACAGTAGCAACTGCTGATACAGACAAGGGGCTGTTGCCAAGGAGTCTCTTAGTTGAGGACACACTGTCTCTGTCACCCAAGAAGAGGTGGCAAGGACACTAGGATGAGGGTTACCAGCTCTAGAATCACATGGCAGCAAGTGTGGGCAGGGCAGGGGCAGGCAGTGGCTACCTAAGAGCTGAAAATCCTTCCAGAGCTCCCATCCAAGTGTGGAAAATCAAATGCTGGTACCCAAAAGGCAATGGCCAGCACGGGCTCCAGGTGGCACCCAGCTCACCTCACCTTCTTCTGGAGAGCCACACCCCTACAGTCAATCAAGCATGAGTTTCCAAAGACAAGTGGAAATGCACTCTCCTTCTCATTGGTCATTACATCGTAGTGGGGGAAACAGCTGTGCAAGGCCACTAACAAGCAGGTGTGGCAAATGTAAACGCCCTAGTTTGTCTCAGGAAGCAAGTAGAAACCCTAGGAAAGTTTGGAAATCACACCACATGTTCTTTCATCTCTAGTACTTACTGAATTCCAAAACAACAAAGGCTACCACAACAGGCCCCTGTCATGCTGGTAGCTCTAGCCTGGTCTCTGAGCCCCTTGGTCACCTACAGGCCCACAAGAGCCAGAGCTCTATAGTAAGAGGTTAAGTTCAGCCAAGCAGCTGCTCACCACCTTCCTGGAGCACATGCAGTGTGCTTAAAGCTGTCCCAAAACACAGGAAATCCAGCCCTGGTCCGCTCTGAGCTTTCATTCTAAGAGTTCACAAGACAAGCCCCAAGACAGCTGGGCACTCTATACAGATCTGAAAGAGCCACACCCAGCAGTGGAGTGCACTCACAGAGGCCTGAGGTAAGAGAGCCTGCAAAAAATTCTTCCATATCCTGGACAGGGCAGACTCTAATTAGTCCACCTTAATCTTCAAGGGAAGAATCCAGAAAACTATACATGGTGAGCTGAAAGAAGATAGGTGCTGAGAACACAGGTGAGAAGGACTGGAAGTGTTCAAACTGGTGCTTTCTTGCCTATGCACTCAGGCCCACGTTGGCACACCCATGCCCTTCTTGGGCCAGGTGGCTGCCACGTGTGATAAGCCACAGCATCCAACACATTGCCACTGAGAATGTGCCACACCTTCCCATAGGCTGAGGAACCAGGAGGGAGGCAGTTGTGAGAAGGTGGGTTTCTCGCCCATTTGGGCTGCAAGAAGTACCTCACAGGAAAGCTTGGGAAACAAGAAAGGACAATTGGGACTGTGGGCCCAGCCTCGAGCCGTGCAGACATCACTGCTCCAACAGCTGTGAAGAATGGCAAGACCAGGGTGCCTAGTGCTAAGACCGAGGCTCGGAGTCCTGCCAGACACAAGAGGACAGTGACCAATTAGCACCACTAAGAGCCTTGTGAAATTCAGAAGAGCAGATGTCTCCAAGCATGGCAAGGACAGCAGTGGGGGAGCCTCAATCCCATCAGCGCTGCCATCTCCACTTGGGGGCTCCCAGGCCAGGCCTTGGAGGTCCCAGCCAGCTGCTCCTTCCAGGAGAGCCACAGCCATGCTGGGGCATATCTTACGGAGCCCTGCCTTTCCAAAGCCAGACCGACTTCTCCCCAGTCCATGACATGCTCTTGAGCATCTGACATGCCTCTCAAACCGTGCAGGCAGCACAGCCCAGGGCATTCTCTAAATCTCATACCGCCCTCTGAGGTAAATACTTCTGACATCCTCATTTTGCCATGGGGGAAACTGAGGCACACAAGAGGTTAAGAAAGTTGCCCAAGCTACATAGCTGCCTGGTAGAGTCCAAATATCTGGCTCCAGAGCCCAAGGTGTTAAATACCATGGGGTGTGTTGCCCCTCTAGGTGAAGCTGGGAGGGGGTGCATCTGGAGCTGCTGTGAGGGTCAGGATGACACTGCCTGGAGGGAAATGAGGCAAAGCCTATAGGTGGAAAGCAAATTAGTGAGCAAGAGCCATAGTGAAAGTGAGAGTGCGCATGCATGTGCACCAGGTCCTGATGACCTGTTTTGGGCCCTTGGACTTGCTATGCTGACCATTGCTTTGGACACCTCAGTCCCGTGCACTTCCCACCCCTTGAATTTGGACTGATCCTGTGACCCGTTTTAACTAACAGTATGTAACAGAAGTGACGCTGCTCCAGTCCAGGCTTAAGCATAAAAGGTCCAGCAGTTCAACATTTGCCCTCTGGAGAAAGCCAGTTGCCATGTAAGAAGTTCAACCACCCTGAGACCACTGTGCTGAGAGGAGGCCCAAGACGGCCACATGGAGAGGGTCAAAAAACCCAGACAACAGCGAGAATCAAGGCTTCAGACACAGGATCCAGGTGAGCTGCTGTAGCCACAAGCTGCTCGAGCCATTCCAGCAGATTCCGTGTGGAGCCGAGATGAGCTCTCCACACTGAGCCCCGCCAAATTGCAGAATCACAAACAAGTAATAAAACAGTCATCGTTTTAAGCCAGCAAATTTTGGAGTAGTTTGTTAAACAAGAAATAACCACAAATGCCAATTCATTCACTTTTCTGCTTAAGCCAGCCTGAGCTGAGCATTTGTCATTTTAACCCAAAACGTTCTGCCTGACTGAGCATCAGTCTTGAGTAGGCCACCAGGGAGGAGCATCCACCTGGCCCTTGGAGTGCTTTTCAGTTGTTTAAGTCTGTGAGACACTGCATTCCATGTCTCCTCAAGCACAAGAAAATCACTCACCTGCAAGTCACAGGCCAGCCTGGCTCCCCAAGAGCACACACAGCCAAGCCAGGCCGGTTGAGGGGCTCACCTGCACAGGTACCAAGCACAGCCCAAGTCCCTCCCACCACACCCACTCTCAGGATGAACAGGATGTTTTCTCATTCATCCACCTTTATGGTTGTCTACCATGAGCCTGATAGTGGGCTAAGCAGTGAGAAAGTAAAGATGTAGAAGGCTCAGTCCAGCCTTCAGGAAGTTCCCAGAATGCAGATAATCACATGAACCTCACTGATAAGTCCAGCAACGGAAGCCTCTTCAGGTAGAAAGCAACCTGCCTTAGCCCAGGGCTTCCTACAGAAATCACAATTCAATTGAGTCCCCAAGGTTGAGGAAAAGCCAGCCAGAAGGGTGTGGGAGGGGAATTTCAGGTAGAAGGGACAAGCAATGGAATCAAGAAGGAGCCCAACATGCTGTAGAGTAGAGCGAAGCCTGGGATTGGAGAGAGCGGAGGCTCTGGAGACAGACAGGGCTCGGCAAGGCACCAGTGAGGAGTGCTACAGCTACCTCTGAAGCAGGGGAATGCTAGGTCAGATGCACGCTGTGGCTCCACACAGCCGTGTGGAGCAGGGGCTTTTGTTGTTAAGACTGGAAGGGAATTGTTTAGTCGGAGGGGGCCTCATGGCTCCAGGGAAAGGCAGAAATGAGGGTTGAGAATAGGCCTGGGTTTTAGCATTAAACACCCCAGGGTTGAATTCTCAGCTCTGCCGCTCACCAATATATATAGCCTTGAGTAAGTTATTTAATCTCGCCAAACACCACTTTTCTAATCTGCAAAATGGGGAGGACACATTCACCCTTACAAGCCCCTTATGAGACAGATTAAGATGCTGTATCACGTGGCTTCTAAGATGCATACATAAGATGCATAAGATGTCCACATGTGAACACTTCTGAGATCAGGATGCGCCTTGGTGAAAGGCATGACTGGTGTAACTGGCAGCATATTGATGCACCACAGATCAGATGAAATATGGTGGTAGGCCTACACAAAGCCACCAGCATGGTCCTGGCTCCCCATCTCCTTACAGCACTAGATCTTTCAGTCCCAAGGAAAACAGTGGCTCACATTCCCCCAGTGAGAACGACCACCTTTTTCTAAAGGGCTCTTTGAGGTGGAGCTCAGGAAAAGGATCGTCTGGCTTGACTAGTTAGAGAACTTTTCATGTGGCACAGCATAATGATAAAGACACATTCCCAACTACTTCCAGGGTTTGGCCTTTCTTTGCACAGAGATAGAGACAAAAGATAAATTAACACACTCCCTGTACCCTGGAGCCACCAGGCAACCTCATCTCCTCCGAACCTGTGGCCAGCATGCTCTCCCTGCACACCCGCCACAGCCCATTCTCCTCGGGGCTCTGCCTCCAAGTCACCCCTCCCAGACTTCCTAGACCCCTCGTCAGTCCACACATAGTACCCTGTTGTCACTCTCTCCAGAGGCAGAACAGATAGCCAGTGTCTCCTCTCTGGGAGTTGCAGATCTGAGGACTGAGGCATGAATGCTCTAACTGACAGGGTACAGTCAGGCAGAGTCCTCCTTCCTCACATCAGGGGAAAGATGCCTGAGGAGGCCTAAGCGTGAAACCTAAACTCCAAGTAGAGAGCGGTGGCCAGAGAAGCAAACAAGAGTAGCCAGCGCTCTCAGCGGCCAAAGACCGTTGCTCCCGTCTCTGGGCTTTTACTCTCAGACAGCTCACTGGGCAGAGTCGACTGGAACATCCATGAGCATGTCCTGCTGGAATGGAAGCCTTGGGAAGTTGAGGCCTTCACCTATTGTATGTTGTTCCTAGGAACACTTCTCCTGTACAGCCCAATAATACTTGGTTTTAACAAATTTTGGTAAATTTGTAATTAAAAATGAAACATGGGAAAATGTTTAAAACATTTATTAAGTGAAAAAAGAAGTTACAGAACAATATTAAAATACAAGGTGGGTACAAAAGACATGATGTAGAAAACCCTAAAGAGTCCACAGAATAAACAAATTTAGTAAACTTGAAGGATACAAAATCAATGAGTATCAGTCGCATTTCTATACATTAACAGTGAAATACAAAAAACAAATTAACAAGTCCATTTAAAATAGAATTTAAGAGGGGCTGGCCCTGTCGCTGAGTGGTTAAGTTCGTGCGCTCCGCCGCAGGCGGCCCAGTGTTTCGTTGGTTCGAATCCTGGGTGCAGACATGGCACTGCTCATCAAACTACGCTGAGGCAGCATCCCACATGCCACAACTAGAAGGACCCACAACGAAGAATATACAACTATGTACTGGGGGGCTTTGGGGAGAAAAAGGAAAAAAATAAAATCTTTAAAAAAAAAAAATAGAATTTAAGAAAATACTCAGAGGGCCAGACCTGGTGGCCTAGTGCTAAAGTTTGGCGTGCTCTGCTTTGTTGGCCCAGGTTCGGTTCCTGGGCACGGGCCTACACCACTTGTCTGTCAGCAGCCATGCTATGGCGGCAGCTCACATACAAAAAAAGGAAGATCAGCAACAGATGTTAGCTCAGGGCAAATCTCCCTCAGCAAAACAAAACTTAGAAATACACGTAATCAAGGAGGGCAAAGACTTTTCACTGAAAACTAGAAAACAGCGCTGAAAGAAATTAAATAAGACACAAATAAATGGAAAGATTCCTGTGTTCAATGAACTGAAAGACTCAATCTCATTAAGATGTCAATAATACCCAAAACTCTACAGATTTAACGCAATTCCTATTCAAACTACAACTTTTTTTTTTTTTTTTTTGAGGAAGATTAGCCCTGACCTAACATCTGCCACCAATTCTCCTCCTTTTGCTGAGAAGGACTCGCCCTGAGCTGACACCCATGCTCACCTTCCTCTACTTTATATGTGGGACGCCTACCAGAGCATGGCTTGCCAAGTGGTGCCATGTCCACCCCGGGATATGAACTGGTGAACCCTGGGCCACCGAAGCGGAATGTGCGAACTTAACTGCTGCGCCACCAGGCCTGCCCCTACAATGACATTTTTCACAGAAATAGAAAAACCCATCCTAAAGTTCATATGGAATCTCAAGGGACCCAGAATAGCCAAAAGAATCTTGAAAAAGAACAAAGTTGACGGTCTCACTCTTCCTGATTTCAAAACTTACAACAAAGCCACAGAAAACAAAACAGTGTGTTACTGGCATGAAGGCAGACACATAGACCAATGGAATAGAAGAGAGAGCCCAGAAATAAACCCTTGCATATGTGGTCAAGTGATTTTTGACACGGGTGTCAAGACCATTCAATGAGAAAAGGACAGTTTTTTCAACAAATAGTCTAAGAAAACTGAATATTCACATGCAAAAGAATGAAGCTGGACCCTTATCTAACACCACATACAAAAGTTAACTCTAAAGAGATCAAAGACCCAAATGTAAAACCTAATGCTATAAAACTCTTACAGGAAAACACAGAGAAAAGCTTCACAACAATGGATTTGGCTGTGATTCCTCTGATATGACAGCAAAGGTGCAGGCATTAAGAGAAAAAATAGACAAACTGGACTTCTTGAAAATTAAAAACTTCTGTCCCTCAAAAGATACTATCAACAGAATAAAAAGGCAGCTGACAGAATGGGAGAAAATATTTGCAAATCATATATCTGGTAAGGGATTAAGCCCAGAATATCTAGAGAACTCCTAAAACTCAATGATGAAAACCAAAAAACCTCATTCAAAAATGGGCAAAGGACTTGAATAGACATTTATCCAAAAAAGATATACAAATGGTTAACAAGCATATGAAAAGATGTTCAACATCATGCGCTATCAAAGAAACGAAAGTCAAAACCAGAATGAGATACCACCTCACATCCATTAGGATGGCTACTATCAAAAAAAAAAAAAAAAGAAGAAGAAAAAAATAACAACTGCTGGTGGGAATGGAAAACGGTGCAGCCACTATGGAAAACAGTAGCGTGGTTCCTTAAAAATTAAAAATGTAATATAAGTGCCCTTTGATCTGGCAATTCTACTTCCGGGTGCATATCCAAAAGAACAGAAAGCAGGATCTCAAAGAGGTATTTGTACGTCCATATTCACAGCAGCATTATACATAGTAGCTAAGAGGTGGAAGCAACCCAAGTGTCCACTGATGGATGAATGGATAAGAAAACTGGTATATCCATACAATGGCATATCAAGCAGCCTTAAAAAGGAAGGAAATTCTGACACATGCTGCAACATGGACGAACCTCAAAGACGTTATGCTAATTGACATAAGCCAGTCACAAAAGCATAAATACGGTATGATTCCACTTATATGAGGTCTCTATAGTAGTCAAATTCATAGAGACAAAGTAGACTGGTGGTTGCCAGGGACTCGGGGGAGGGGAATATAGGGAGTTGTTGCTTAATGGATACATAGTTTCAGTTTTGCAAAGATGAAAACGCTCTGGAGATCAGTGCACAACAATGTGAGTATACTTAACACTAGTGAATTAGACACTTACAAGGTGGTTAAGATGGTAAATGTTATCTCATGTGTGTTTTACCACAACTTTAAAAAATGCCAACCAAAACCAAACCAAAAAATACACACACACACACACACACACACACACACACACATATGGTGGAAGGGCACGGGAGGGAGGTGGGTATGGCTATAAAAGGTGTTGGAACTGTTCAGTGTAGTGGTGGATACATGAACCTACACAGGTGACAAACTGTATAGAACTAAACATCCATCCACACACAAATGAGTACAAATAAAAGCAGGGAAATCTGGATAGGACAGGTGTATTGTGTCAATGTCAAGGTGATATTATACTGTAGTTTTGCAAAATGTTACCACTGAGAGAAACTGGGCAAAGTGTACAACAGATTTCTCAGTATTATTTCATACAAATGCACACAAATCTACAATTATCTCAATGAGAAATAAACACATATATACATAAGGTCAATTTTTAAACAACTATATATATGTGTGTAATAATATAAGGGTATTAAAGGTAAATATCAAAACACCAGTGCTTGTTATAACAAAACTGATTCTTTTCTTGTGCAGGTGATAATGTGCACACTCCTCAACCAGCAATCTCTCTGGAGAAACACTTGCACCTAAGCACTCTAACGTGCAGGTAACTCCTCTATCCAGCTGCCTACCAGACATCTCATCTTTAACTTCCCCGCAATGGAATTCCTAATCTTTCCACCCAAACCTGCTCCACCTGCCATTTGCTCATCAGTTAAGTCTGTCCCTCAGACAGGAGAACAGGCCCAGCACAATAGCCGCACCCGCCACGACTTTTCTGCCTCATCTCCTGGCCCTCCCACCCCCCGCCACACACACTCCAATCACCAGCCCAGTGCCTGCCTCCTCTCTGTTCCTAGACTGCACTGGGAGCACTCCCAGCCAGCACCCTGCACTGGCTCTTTCCTCCACCAAAGCTCTTCTCTCAGATACCCACCACGGCTCCTTCCTCACCTCCTAGTCTTGGCTCAATGTTGCCCTCTCATGAGGCCTACTCTAATTACCATACTTAGAAGTATTGAAAGCATCACTTCCCCAGCCTGGCACAACCAATTTCCCTAATACTTATCTGTTTTTTTCTTAGCAAGTTCTAACAATATTATATAATTTCTTTTATTCTATGTCTGTCCATCCCACCTGGCAGAATGTAAACTCCAACAGCTCAGCAGTTTTTGTCTGTTTTAGTCGGAGTCATTCCCAGTACCTAGAGCTATGGCCTGGCACATTGTAGGCTCTCAATAAATACTTGTTGCTCTTAATGCCTGGAGGAAACCTGTGTCAAAGGTCCCAAATTCAAACATACTTTCAGGGTCACTACCTTCCCAATCTTCGAGAGGCAGACTCCTCATCTCCTGAGGTGGGGACTCAGATGTCACCAACCACCTGCAGGTGGGAAGCACAGCCTTGGCTGGCTCACAGAGCCATCTGCTCCTGCTGTTGTCTCTACCACTTTCAACCACAAAAGCTTCTCCAGCTTTCTTAAGTAAGCACTACTTACTTAAGTAAGTAAGCAATGACATCTCATAGGCGTCAGGTGGCTGAAAGATTCAAAACATAGCAAAGGAAGGAAGTTGTAGCAATCATACAACCGTGTTTTTTTTCCCTTGGCCACGAACTAAATGAGAAGAGAGTGCCATGTATATCATTTATAGACCGTAATCACTCCTCCCGCAGCGTTTGCCAAAACACAATCAGGAAAATTTTGGTAACAGTCCCTATCTCTTTCCTCATACTCTTTTCTTCTCTAATTTTGTACAACAGAGATATTCCTTAAAAGTTACCAGCAAAATGGATTTCCATAAATATAATCATCTCTTCCACTCAGTTCCATTAGAAAATTAACAGCAATTAAGAATAACATTCCCATGGGGGTAAATCCTGTTAGATTAACAATGATCACAATTAAGAAAATTATACAGGCAAACGTCTGAGATATTGAGGGTTTGGTTCCAGACCACCACAATAAAGGGAATATTGCAATAAAGCGAGTCACACGAATTTTTCAGTTTCCCAGTGCATATAAAAGTTATGTTTACGTACACTGTAGTCTATTAAGTGTAAAATAGCATTATGTCTAAAAAAACAATGTACATAATTAAAAAGTACTTTATTACTAAAAGATGCTAACCATCATCTGAGCCTTCAGAGAGTCGTGATCCTTTTGCTGGTGGAGGGTCTGGCCTCGGTGCCGATGGCCGCTGACAGATCAGGGCGGGGGTTGCTGAAGGTTCGGGTGGCTGTGGCAATTTCCTGAAATAACCCAACAGTGAAGCTGGCCGCACTGACTGACTCTTCCTCTCACCAATGATTTCTCTGCGGCGTGCGATGCTGTTCGACAGCATTTTACCCGCAGGAGAACTTCTTTCAAAACTGGCGTCCATCCTCTCAAACCCTGCCGCTGCTTCACCAACTAAGATTACGTCAGATTCTAAATCCCTGGTTGTCGTTTCAACAATCGTCACAGCATCTGCACCAGGAGGAGATTCCATCTCAAGAAACCACTTTCTCTGTTCGTCCACACGAAGCAGCTCCTCACCCGTCCGTCTGTCAGGAGATTGCAGCAGTTCAGTCCTCCGCAGGCTCCTCTTCTGACTCTAGTTCTCCCGCTACTTCCACACCTGCAGCTACTTCCTCCACTGAAGCCTGGAACCCTCAAAGTCATCCATGAGGGCTGGAATCCACTTCCTCCAAAATCCTGTTAATGCTGCTATCTGGACCTCTTCCCATGAATCACAAATGTTCTTAATGGCGTCTAGAATGGTGAATGCTTTCCAGAAGGTTGTCAATTTACTTGGCCCAGATCCATCAGAGGAATCACGATCCATGGCAGCTAGAGCCTTACGAGATCTATTTCAAAATGACTCCTTGATCCATGGGCTGCAGAATGGATACTGTGTTAGCAGGCATGAAAACAACACTCATCTCGTTCACATCTCTATCAGAGCTCTTGGGCGACCAGGTCAGGGCGACCGTGAGCAGTAACATTTTGAAACGAATCTTTTTTTCTGAGCAGTAGGTCTCCACAGTGGGCTTAAAATATTCAGTAAACCATGTTGTACACAGATGTGCTGTCATCCAGGCTTTGTCATTTCAGGTATGGAGCACAGCAGAGTAGATTTAGCACAATTCTTAAGGGCCCTAGGCTTTCTGGAATGATAAATGATCAGGCTTCACCTTCAAGTCACCAGCTGCATTAGCCCCTAACAAGAGAGTCAGGCTGTCCTTTGAAGCTTTGAAGGGAGGCACTGACTTCTCCTCCCTAGCGAAAGTCCTAGATGGCGTCTTCTTCCAATACAAGGCTGTTCTGTCTACACTGAAAATCTGTTGTTTAGAGTGGCCACCTTCATGAATGATCTTAGCCAGACCTTCTGGAGAACTCGCTGCAGCTTCTGCATCAGCACTTGCTGCTTCACCTGCACTTATACGTCACGGAGACGCTTCTTTCCTTAAATTTCATGAACCAACCTCTGCTGGCTTCAACCTTTTCTTCCGCAGCTTCCTGACTTCGCTCAGCCTTTGTAGAATTAAAGAGAATTAGGGCCTTGCTCTGGATTAGGCTTCAGCTTAAGGGAATGTTGTGGCTGGTTTGATCTTCTACCCAGACCACTAACACTTTCTCCGTATCAGCAATAAGGCTGTTTTGCCTTCTTATCTCCTGTGTTCACTGGAGCAGCACTTTTAATTTCCTTCAAGGACTTTTCCTTTGCATTCTCAACTTGGCTAACTTTTTGGCCCAAGAGGCCCAGCTTTTGGCCTATCTCAGCTTTGGACATTCCTTCCTCACTAAGCTTAATCACTTGTAGCTTTTGATTTAAAGTGAGAGACGTGTGACTCATCTTTCATTTGAACCCTTAGAGGCCATTGCAGGGTTATTAATTGGCCTAATTTCAAAATGGTTGTGTTTGTGTCTCAGGGAATAGGGAGGCCCGAGGAGAGGGAGAGAGACGGGTGTTGGTGGAGCAGTCAGAACACAAACATTTATCGATTAACTTCCCTGCCTTATATGGGTGCAGTTCAAGGGACCCCAAAACAATTACCATAGTAACATCAAAGATCACTGATCACTGTAACAAACTTAATAATAGTGAAAAAGCTTGAAATATTGCAAGAATTACCAAAATATGACAGACACAAAGTGAGCAAATACTGCTGGAAAAATGGCCATCAACAGACTTGCTCGACGCAGGGTTGTCACAAACCTTCAATTTGTAAAAGACACAGTATCTGCATAGTGCTTAATAAAACAAAGCACAATAAAATGAGTTATGCCTGTAGTTAATAAAACTGTATTGCGTATTTGCAAGTTGCTAAGAGAGTAAATCTTAAAAGTGCTCATCAAGAAAAAAAATTCTGTAACTACATATAGTGATGGGTGTTAACTACTTACTGTGGTGATCATTTTGCAATATACACAAATACAGAATCATTATGTTGTACACCTGAAATTATATAATGCTACATGTCAATTATACCTCAATTTTAAAAAAAGAAATGAAAATAACAAACCTACAATATTACTTAAGTGGAAAATGCACAGCAACATTTTAGCTATTCCAGTCAGATGTGCAATGCAAGGTCTGAAGGGAGGCTACACAAGAGAAACACCGGATCGGGTATCGTATTGGGGATTTGGCTAGGGTCTTAAAAAATTCAGATACTTTTATAAAGTGGTATGTACACTAAATGTGTGTTTTTTCCTAAAAAGCATCCAGTCATCCAGTTATTTTCTTCCCCAAATGGTCTGAAAGACCACATTAAAAAAGTTTTAACAATGTGTTTTCCTTTCTGCATTTTCTAATTTTTCCTAAATTGAACAGGTATTACTTTGATACTAAGAAGAAGAATTTTACATTTTACAAATTAAAAGTATTAAATCACAAAATGCATCATTATCCAGATCCACACATACATCATAAGAAGTATCCTAGTATAATTATATTTAGCAATTGTCACAAAAACAAAGATATTTGTCTTGTTCCTTAACAACAGCTCTAGAATGGACCTCTACTGTTTTCCAGCAGGAGAAGGCAGAGAGGCCACTCAGCCAACTGATGCTTGGGGAGGGCCTTGTGCGGTGGCCTCACTTGGCCCAGGCCATCTAACTGAATCCTGGCTCTTCCTCTCTATCTGCTCCTTTCACAGCCTCACTGATCTCAGTGGACACCAACTCTGCTATTGGCACAAGAGTCACTCTTTAGCCTTCCCTTGTCTCACAGTCCACATTCTACCCTGGTGACTCTACCTTCGCAACGTATCTGTTTAACTCAAACTTTCTGGGGAGATACAAATGTTCTATAATCTTGAGTGGCGAATAGGTTACAGAGTATCTATTTGTCAAAATTCATCAAACTGTACACTTAAGGTCTGTGCATTGCCCTATGTAAATTATACCGAAAGAGTAATATGTGTGTGTGCAGTATACACACACACTCTCTCAGAATCCAACTATATCTCACTAGGACCATCACCTCCATTGCCACCCTGGTCCAAACCATAGTCATCTCTTGCGTGGATCATTGTGACAGCCTCTTCATGGGTCTCCCAGCTCCCTCCTTTGCCCCCACACCCAGCCTAGTCCCAATGCAGCAGTCCAGACAACCTCTAAGACCCAAGTCAGATCCTCTGCTCCCATGACACTGAGAATCAAGGGCTTCCAGCAGCCAACCAGGTCCTCCCAGTCTGTTCACTGTTTCTCTCTTGCTTTACCTCTTTGTGCTCTTGCCCTTGCATTGCTCCAGTCTCGCTCCAATCACAAGACATTCCTGCTATTCCTCAAACCCGCCAGGCAGGTTCTCGCTGTTCTCTCTGCCTGGAATGCTCGGATGGCTGCCTTCCTCACCTCCATCAGACCTGTCGTGGATGCCCTGGTACCCTGTCCAGGTCCCCTCCCTCCAGGAATGAACGGATGTGCCAGCTGTAGGAATGCTGGCCGCCTGTGAAAGCCCTCAGCTGAGTTGTTCTCCAGGTGGGACCTGCCCTCAGTGGAAGAACTGCTTCGACCAAGGTCAAGCCCCCTCCGCAGGACAGCCAGTGCCCAGTGACTGTGGACGTGGGAATATGAGGCCTGGCTCCTCACCACAACTCAGAACAACTCTGAAGGGCTATCCCAGCTGCAGAGCCCCCATGGGGTTGGCTGTGGTTTTTGAACTTCCATTACAGCTCAACTTCTCCCTGCCCAGTCCTGCCTCCCTCACTCTCCTGCAGGTGGGATTCCAGGAGCACTCTCTGATAATTCTCCTGCATGCAAAACTCTCCAGCTCACAGTCTGCTTCCTGCAACGAGGTCTTTGTCACACGTTACCTTCTCACTCAGGCCTTCCCAAACTACCCTATTTAAAATTCTCCCATGCTCCACCCCTACCCCAGTGCTCCTCATCTCTGTCTGCTGTTTCTCCCCACTCTCCTACCTAGCGCTCCCTGTAACTGCTCTTGTTTATGATGTCTGCTGTCTGTCTCCCCAGTACACTCCTCTCCTACACCTCCCTTTTAGCATACACAGGACGACCCCAGCAGATACCCCTCTCATTCTCACTGGCTAGAATGCATCACATGCTACTCCTCAACAGATTCTGGAATGCTGGTTGGTTCACGGCCTGTAGCCCCTGGCACACAACTGGCACTCATTATTTGTTGAATGACGAATTTATTGAGTGTCTCTATGTGCAGGACCTTCTGTTGCAGGATACAGCAGACCATGAGTCTGCTCCTATGAAGGCCTATTCCTGGCCCTCAAATGAGACTTGCTGCCTCTTCTGTCTGTCCCTCACCACGGTGGCTCTGGCCAGGGTAGCTTCCCTGTGACTTGTTCTAGGTTGGTTAACGCATCAAGGCAGGTACTGCTTTTAAAAGCAACAAATTTTGACCTAAATGGTTTTTTTTTTTTTTCTGCCGGGAGTGTTCTAAACCATTTGCTATCTGTTCTGTTTCATCTACTCCCCTTCCTAAAACGGAAAGCTCCAAACACAATTATGTAAATGGTTCCTTGGGTAAGCGCTTGGGCAGAACGCTTCCTCTAATCATTGGAATTCCCAGTGATTCCACCAGAAAGTCTGATCTATTAAAAGAGCGAGCCAGGATGAACAGGAAGTTTTATGAAGCAAGCCAACTCTACCAGCCAAGGGTAGCAGACACTGTGGGCTGCCCGTCCACAAGCTATCCTCTGTCAAGTTTCCTCCAGCATTCAACACTCACTTGACATTTACTGAGGACCTACTGCAGGAAGTGCCGGGCACTGTCCTAGGCCCTGGGGCTAGAGCATGAGCAAAGACAGAGCCTCTGCCCTCCAAAAGCTTGCTTTCAGTGGGGAGGTCCCTAGCAGAACCCCAATTTTATTCTGGTATTTACCCCTCCCCTATCTAAGCCAGCAGGCAACAGTGATTGTGTAACAGAGGGCATGTGACCTAGCTGGCTCAAGCAGGTCAATGGGGAAGACTCAAAGTCCATGACTGGGGCACAAGCCCCACCCTGCCCCTCCTGAAAGCATTCTGTTGATACCCCATGACTGGAGAACTCTCGAAAACCAAAAGCCAGAGAAGGCCGTCAAGTACACCTCAAGAGAAACCTGCCAGCTTAGAAGCCCCAAGGTCTTCCGAGTGGCTACAGAAGCAGCCATAGGACAATAATATCAAAGCATGAGGGGACTCCTAATACCAAGCTGTACCACATGGTCTCTGAAAGCTCCTTCTTGAAGCTCTCTAAGACAGAGGTGGCCAACCTCAGCACAGAGACCACCACTTGGTAATTAGAACGAGTAAGCCTGAGCTCTAACTGGAGTCTGGGTGAGAAGCCCAACTCATCCCCTTTTCATCTAATGTAATCCTGGAGAGGTCACCTCGTTTCACTCAGCCTCAGTTTCCATCTGCAAGCTGTACTGCTAGGGATTATTTTCTTTCTCCTGCAAGTCATAGAAAACTTCAAGGGTAAGCTACTAACTCATATAAGAAGTCCTGAGATGGGTCAGCTTCAGAGTTCATTAATTTAGCAGCTTAAGAAGTCACGTCCTTCCATCTTCCCCTCCTGTCACCCTCAGTGTGAGCCCTGTTCTCAAAGTCACAGGCTGGCTGCCTCGTGCAGACCTAGTGAAGTCCAGCAGAAGAGAGATGGTTCTCCCAAGCATCTCTTCTTACTCGATTCCACCGGAGCCCTGAGCAGACACCCAATCCCAGTCTTACTGGCTGGAATAGCATTGCATGTCTGTTCCCCAACAAATCCCAGGTATTCACCCACACACCAGCTTAGGGCTATCAAGACTTGCCCCGGCAGCTTGGCCTACAGAAGAGGGCAGATATTTGGGAAAAAAACTGAGGTTCTGCTGGAAAGGAATAAGGGAGCAGGCAACCCACAGTATCTGCGACATTCCCTTTCTGCTATTTAACAATGTAGACACTGCTGATGGCTCCACTCACCTCTCTAGGTGTTGTTGCTCATCTTGGCAGGATGATAAAATGTGCTTGCATCAATTTTGGGTTCCCAGGGCTAATTCCAGATGTATGTTTAATGTGCTAGACACCTCTGCAGTCTATAGGCAAACACCCTGGAGGAATGGGGTAGCCTAGCAACCTCTGGGGAAAAGGAGGGTTCAAGGCAGACACAGCCCCCTCTCCCAGGTCACCAACAGGATCAGTGCAATGGCAGCAAATTCCTTCAGCGGCCGAGGCCAGATGCTGCCCAGAGGTCCCCCTCAGCTGTATAACTACGATTCTGCTCATATAGTGAAAACATCTTTTCAATCACTTCTTAGATTAAAACAAATGTTTAAGAAAATCCCATTTCCTAGCCTTCATGCCTACTCTTTCTCCAACATACTAAGGGACCCAAATCTACAGTCACCTGCTTTGGCCCTGTCTTCAGTGCCTACCCACTCCTTCTCACCTCCACCACCAGTGACCTTCCTGTTTCTCTCATCACCTCTCACCAAGACCTAGGGAACTGCCTTTTAAATCCTCCAGGGCCTTCCAGAGACACAGGTTGGATGTTACATCCAGCCTCTTGAGAAACCTCAATCCTTCCCTCCCCCAACCCCCAGAAAGGAGGCCAAGCTTCTAGAAAGGTGCTCAAGGCTGTGCCTCCCAGCCCCATTCTCCCTTCCCCCATTCAGTCTCACTCCGTAAGATGCTCTGCCTTCTCCTAAATGCTCTCAACCCCAGGCCTTTGCTCCTGATGCTTCCACAGAGGCAGCACTTTCTCTGCCATCACAATCCTTCTCTGGTCAAGGCTCAGCCCAAGGGCACACCCACTAACCAGGCGGTCCTCCCTGGGGCTATCGTGGCTCACTCACGCAGCTCTGGTTTCCATCTGCCCTGCACTCTAGAATGTGGTGCATACGCCTTGTCTCCCACCTACCGCAAAGCTTTCCATACACAGGGATAGCCTTATTTTCCTCTAGTCCCCAAAGAACTTCTCTCCATAAGGGTTCAATGTTTGGTGCATAAATCAGTGAAAAATCCACATGCGTATCCTCCAAAGCAAAGCCCATCCAGTTTTCTTCTGAATCCTCTTCAGAGGTAGTCTGGTTATTTTCTTAAGTTCACCTTCTGCCTTCAGGTCAGTGAGACAGTGAGGGACAGAGTGGAGAGAGCTCGCATTTCTTGAGCCTTCACAGGTGGCAGGTGAGGCCGGTGCCATTGGCTTCATTTAACAGATCAGGAAAAGAGATGAAAAACATCTTCTGTGACATATTTAGTGAGCAGCAGAGCACAGAGACTCAAGAACAGGGCTGTCTGACTCGAAAAGAAAAGGCAAAATTCTTGTCGTCAAAAGATTACAATCTAGTTGGAATGATGAGACAAATACATAAAAAGGTAAATAACAACAAAGAAGTCCTTATCTAAAGCAGGGTTTCTCAAACTGGGCACTACTGACGGTTTGGGCTCAATGATCCTTTGTTGTGGGGAAATGTCCTACATGCTGCAGGATGTTCAGCAGCAGTCCTGTCCTCTCCCCACTAGATACAAGTAGCATTCACCCACTCAGCTATGAAAACCAAAAATGTCTCCAGACATTGGCCTGTTTGAGAACCCCTGATCTAGAGCAACGGCGAAGTTTATCTTAACGCCCACTGTAATCATAACGGATCACCGTAAGGATCCCGCCCCGCCTGTTCTCAGAGACTGGTCTGCAGTGCCCCTCCAGCAGCTGTGCAGGCCCTTTCCACATTCATCCTGCCCACACTTCCCCTTCAAGCTGACTTATTTATTTTTATCCAGATGCAGTATATGTCTCAGTAGTGTGTCTTAAAATCCTTTCTGGAATGAGACAGGATAGAAAAAAAAATAATCCAATCACAGGACAGGAGAAAAACACACCATAAAGCAATGTGATTAACTGATCAATTATCCCAGTACTGAAAATCTGCCAAACACCTTTCCCCTACACTCCCATCTAAGCACGAGCCAGAGGCCAAAGGAGGAAGAGGCTGCTTTCAGTCTCGGCCCTTCTAGTGAGAACAGGCTTTACTGAAGAGCTGAGCACGAGTGCTGTCCGCCCAGGAATGAGAATTACAGAAAAAACTCTCAGGAACAAAGGCCGAGGGATGGGAAGAACTATGAATCTCAATGAAATTTTCTAAACAAATTATGTTTTCTACAACTAAAAACCCCAACCACTTTCACTCTCTGACTAATATATGGTCATAACCTAAATTAGAAATTAACCTTATTTTAGCCAAGCCTAAAATAAAATTAAATATATAAGAAATACTATATCCAAGAACACAGAGTAAAACGTGTGTGTGTGTGTGAACAGTGCCCTGCACATAGCTTCTATATAAGTGATAAGTATTATTAGCTCTTATTATACATCTTAATTTAAGACAGTCGTCTATATTTGGCTACAGAGTGAAATGATAGGAATGAGTCTTTATATTTATTTAGCTTGACCAAGGCCAGAAGTAAAGACACAAGCCAAAGAATCTACAGCTAATGAATGATGGCATCTTAAAGCCAGTCTGATGTCATGGTCAAGGCTCATTTCACTGTGATGTGACAACTTTAAGATTTATAAACTTACTGATCCCCTGAGAGCAGTGATTCTCAACCAGGGGTGATTTTGGCCAACAGGGGACACTGGCCATGTCTGGAGACATTTTTGGTTGTCACAATTGGGTGTGTGTGGGGCGCTACTGGCATCTGGTGGGTCAAGGCCAGGGATGCTGTTAACATCCTACAACACATAGGACATTTCCCACAACAATTATATGGCTCAAAATATCAACAGTGCTGAGACTAAGAAACCCTACCCTAGAGGAACGGTCTTACCACTATTTTCAACCAGGAAAATGAAGACCAAAAGTATGCCTATCCCCCCCAAAATAGTTCTCCCTTTGCCTTCAACCTGCTCTATTCCAGCTGCCCTCTCCACTCTGTCTGAATGGATCCCACCACCATGGGGAAAAGGCTGGGCTCTCTGCTCCTTTCCTCTTTGGACTCTCAGACACCTGAACAAATACGTTCAATCTGCAAAATGAGTTGGGAGACATGAATACAGAGTCAGGAAGCCAGAAAGAGCAATGATGCACGCGCCAAATCACCACGGGCTTTTTAGTTTGTTAATCCAAAGTAAGCTCGATTTTACTGGCCACTACCTAGCACTGTGGCTAAGTAGCCCCTGCCCTCAACAGCTTCCACCATTCACTCGTCTTTAAAGGACTGCTCAGTAGTGACCCAGACCATCATCATGTCCTTCAGAATAGTGGTACTTTCCCCTGACAGTACTTTTGAACACTCAATGAGACGAGACAGGGGTTGATTTCAGGAGATTTAAAAAAAAAAGGGAAATTTTACAAAGTACAAGTTAAAAAGAAGTTAAGTCCCAGGGCCGGCCCCGTGGCTGTATGGTTAAGTTTGCGGACTCTGCTTCGGTGGCCCAGGGTTTTGCCAGTTCCAATCCTGGGCGCAGACCTAGCAGCGCTCCTCGGGCCATGCTGAGGCGGCGTCCCACACAGCACAACCAGAAGGACCTACAACTAAACTAGAATATACAGCTATGTACTGGGTGGCTTTGGGGAAAAGAAGGAGGAGGAAAAAAAGATTGGCAACAGATGTTAGCCAGGCTGGGATGTTTGGCTGCTGGCCTGGCTGCAAATTCTCACTTATTTGTACCTAGACAGTCACTTAAGCATCTTGACTGACTTAGGCTTACACAGCATAAAACTTGTATTCTACAAAGGAGACTATCACGAATTTAGAAATTATATGACAGAAGGCAAAAGAGAGACTGGAGAAGGGTAGACTATTCACACATACTGATCGAGGCAAAGCATTTTGAAATAAAGATTCCTTCAGACCTTCACTTACACAGCAAACTAGTTCATAAGAAAACCTCTCCTTCCCTACTTTACAAACACCACAATCTATAATTACTGAACGTTCGGCGAGTTCTCCAGGGGAAGATCTGCACACTATACATCCAGAAATGCTCTTGGAGATCAACACAGCAGAAGTGAAACTGAAGCTCACCATTTTTGCTTTCATGCACCATGAACCTAGTTGTGTCTTCGTCAATTATGAAAACATTAATCTTCTTACCTGTGTTAGCCAACATTTGCCATGTAGTTTTTACATAGAAGGCGTTGCTGAGTGTGTGGCAGGGAACACAGGGGGGAGTGAGGCAGTCCCTGCCCTGGGGGGCATATGGGAAGTACACCCACAGGGACAGAGTTAGTGGAATAACTCAGGAGAAATGGTAACAAAAGGAAAAGGTGACGTCACCTGGGCTCTGAAAAATGAGAAAGATGTCACACAAGAAGATGGAAGGAGAGAGCACTTCCAACCGAAGAGAACACAGACATGTTCAGTTCAGTTTAGTTACAATAGTAGAAAGCATCATGGGATCAAGTCACAAACTAAAAAGCTAGATGTATAAAAAAGGCAAGAGCATCCACTCTACTTGCTCTAAAGAAAACTGTAGCTCCCTCTAGTCGCACTGCAAAGTAGAAATAAGGAACCAGACAGAATCAGAGAGGCGCTGGACGCAGGGCTACCGTCCTAGGCTGGAGGGAGCTCCCTGGGCTTCAGTGCTGCCAGCAGGGAGATGGGGGCTCCCCTCCCCTCCCCTCCTTGGGGAGCAAAGGCCAACTCCCGCAGCAACTGTGCCAGCAGAGCAGAGCTAGGACAAAACCACTGGTTACCGCGGGCTTCTCTGCCCCAGGGTCTGCTCCCAACCGGAGGACGGGAAGAGCCCATCCCCAGGGAGCGCTTTGGGCCACTGCCACAACGTCAAAGAAGGCCCTCTCCTAGAGCACCTGTGCTCTACAGGCCCCAACCCAAGTCGCCCGAACGCCCCAGCTCAGCATAAACGCGGCTCCTTCGGCTGGGGCACCTCAGCCCTGAGCCACAGTCCCCCAAATGGAGGCACTGTCACCAGATGCAGGCCTCGGCAGGGGCAGTCACGGCAGAGACGTGCAGATCTCAGGTCTTCACCCCGCCACCGAACGGCCACAGGACTACCCCCTGGTTCACACACCGGACCATCCGAGCACATCCCGGCAGAGGCAGACGAGCGGCAGGAGCCGGCGGCGCCCAGGGCCGCTCCCCGCCACGAAGCGCGGGTGGGCGGCGAAAGCTCAGCCCCAGGCCGGGGGCGAGCGGCCTTCGCCCCGCCGCGCGGAGCACGTGCCCGGGCTCGCGGGGCTCCCCGCGCCGAGGGCAAAGTGCGCTCCCGCCTGTCCCGCAGCCCGGGCACCGGGCGTCGGGAGCGGGCGGCAGGCCCTGCACGCGGCTCCGACCTGCCTCCAGCCCCCGGCCCACTGCCGAGCCGGCCCCCCGCGACCCCCGCGCGCACTCACCATTGTGGTTGACCCAGGTCGGCTTCAGGAGCTTCATTGTTCGGCCGCCACCGCCGCCGCCGGGCTGAGGCGAGAGCCGCGTTCCTCAGCGCGCCCGGGCCATGGAGCCGCCGCCGCCGCCGCCGCTTCCTCCCGCGCCGCCCGCCCTCCGGCCGTCGCCCGCCCCGCGTCCTCAGCGCCGCCGCGCCATCGCCGGCCCGCGCCCCCCGCCGCCGCCACAGCCGCCCCCCGCGCTCGGCCGCCGCCGCCGCCGCCACAGCCGCATCCCCTGCGCCGCTCCTCCTCCGGCGGCTCCCGGGCAACGCCGGAAGTCACGGCGCGCACCTGCCAAATCGCCCCGGCGGGAAACCGCTCCCTGCGCGGACGGGGCCGCCCGGCTCCTCCGCGGTCAGCGCGAGGCAGGGCGGCTCCGCTTCGGATCCGGCCCGGGCGCGACGGCCGAGGAGAGAAGGGTCGGCTGGGAGCGCGGCGGGCGAGCGGGCCTGGAGTTGCAGCCCGGCCCGGAGGAGCCAGGCGTGGTCGGGAACGGCGTGCACGGTCGCTCACCAGCTCCACCTCGCCGGTCCCGAGTCCAGCTAATTAACTAGCTTCCGTCATTCATCAACATGCGTCTATTGGGCATCTCGCGAGCTCCAGGCCACGTGCCGGCGCCGGGATGCACCCACCGGGGGGCGGCCGCGCCCGGGGCTCGAACGAATGCGGGGGGCCCTAGCCAGCCCCGGGGGGAGTCACGGGGAGCCCGAGGCGGCCGTGTTTATTGGGAGATCGGGGCGTTTTCACAGACATGGACACTTGGGCCCGGAGGAGGCGAGGGGCACCCACTCGGCCACTCCGGCCGCACCGCGGGGTCTTGGCCCTCGCAGGGACGCAGGCCGACCACGGAGGGGAACGCTGGCGGGGACGTGCCTGCGGCGGAGGAGATCCCGCGGTGCCGGCCGCAGGCCAAGGAGAGGCCGCCGCGCAGCGCGAGGTGCGAGGCGCTCGGGGCGTGCCCAAGCGCCGCCGGGACGTACGGGCGGGGCTGCGTCGGGGGCGGGGCCAGGCGAGGCTCAGCTCTTCGGGGCCGGAACGCGGGATTGCGGACCGGCGGCACGGCCGGACTTTTTCGTAGGGCACCGCGGGCCGGACCGTAGAGGGGTGCGCGCCCGGAAGCCGCCCGTCGCCTGCCAAAGGGGCCATGGCCGCGGCGCTGGGCGCTTCCGCGCGCGTGCTGCGCCCGGGGAGCTGGTGAGTGCGGACCGCGGCTGGTTCGCGGGGGTTCGGTGCGGGCAGGCCGGACCTGGCCTGCATCCTCTGCCCGGGGGCCGCCCTTGTCCACGGATAGCTAGCTGACTGCGCCTCTTCTTGTGGGTTAAAATGCCAGGGCCTTGGCCAGCGGGGCCCCTGCCCGAGTGCCCTCTGGTGCGAATGGGGGATTTGGAAGGACCTCCCACATGTCACCTTGCTGTCACATCCAGCAGTTCTGCGTACCCCAGGTTTTGAGGGCATCGTAAATTTTTCTTCTTTTTCTTTAGTGGGGGAGAATCAGGTATTTATAATGCTCGTCTCTTTCAGGCTTCTGGGAACTTGGCAGACACAGATTAGAGACACCCGCCGGCGAGCTTCGTTGTTGTCCTTCTGGGATCTCGTTCCCATGAGGTACTCAGCCGTGGGCCTGGCCTCTGTGGGTGTCAGTGGGGACGGATGTGCACTTGGACAGAACAAAGCAAGACTACTGGACGTTTGCAGAATTAATCGCCTATAATTTCTCAAATTTAGGCAGATGGTTTTCTGCCATTTCAACACTCTCTCTATGGAATACCGCTGTGTCTGTAATCAGAAAACAAATGTTACATGTAAACGGAGTTTATATAGGGCCGCCCGGTGGCCGAGTGGTTAAAGTGCCACGCGCTCCGCTTCTGCGCCCGGTTTGCGGGGTCGGAGCCCGGCCAGACCTGCACCACTCGGCGGCCCTGCTGTGGAGGCGTCCCACGTACAAAAAATCGAGGAGTGGCAACGGATGTTAGCTCAGGACGAATCTTCCTCAGCAAAAACAAAAGACAAAAAAAGCCAGGAGTTTAAATAAGAATTAATTAGCTTTGAAGGGATTCTTGTGTTTTAAAGGGCACAGCATAAACTTCTATTTCTCTGTGGGCCTTCCATTTCTGATTCCCTAGAGAGGTGGGGGAGATGCGAGGATTAGTTTTTCCACCTGTGACTTTGGATGCTTTCTAGGGACTTGATTCCTAAAATTTGGTCTTGATGCTAGATGATTTGATTATTCTAATAGTAAATTATCACCATAGGAGATGTTTTCCTGAGAGTAAATCAGACTTTTGTCAATGCTCTAGGATGGGGAAATTGGTTAAGAAATCACAGAAAGTAAATAGGGACATGCCAGTAACTTTTATTATACTGTCTCTTTTAGTCTTACTCAAATCATTTTTATAAATCACAAATCCATTTAAAATGTGAGTAAGGAGCTTCTAATTTATCAGTTTGGCATTTTCACTTTTCAGTGCAATCCCAAGGCATACCTCAACCCCAGCACTAAAGATGAGTGCTTCCCCTTAATTTATACCCTGACGCCCCATGAAGCTTTTTCACCCCTTCCTGGGTTGACAGGGCTCACACACTTCTCACCAGGACCCTGGGGTGGAGGCTGTCTCCCTGCCACATTCAGCTCATGCGGGCAGGCCCATGTAGTTCCTTCCCCAGTGGAGAGCTCAGGATAAGTTGGGGCACTCTACCTAGCTCCATGTCTCTCAGCATGTCTGTGAGACTGAAGAGGAAAATTAATGTTTGCTTCATCCATCAGAGCAGAACCTCTGCGAAAGAAGAAGAAGGTAGATCCTAAAAAAGACCAAGCAGTAAAGGACCGTTTGAAAAAGAGGATCCGACGACTGGAAAAGGCTAGCCAGGAGCTAATTCCCATTGAAGATTTTATTACACCTGTGAAGTTCTTGGATCAAGCACGGTAAGGGTCCTCTAGGGTTGAGCTCCTCAGGGCAAAGGAGTTCCATCACCTTCAGGAAGTTCTGTCTGCTGTTCACGCCTGTGATGGGAAGGGGTGAGCAGGCTTGGGCTGACTTGGCCCTGACTCCTTTTCTCTGTGAATGTGTCTTGTGGGAGTTGGAGAAAGCATTCCTGGGTGGTGCTCTTGAATGGCTGAATGTGGTAAAGAAACTCAGAATAGTTGTGATAAGCCAGGCCAGATGCTTGAATGAGTGCCTATCAGCACTGCTCGGGAGTTCATATTGCTACTCTTTTGCACGAGGAGTTTCAGCTGTGGCTGATGACTTGGGCCTTGGGTCTGCAGCCCTTGCCCCATCCTGATGGTAGAAAACCCTTGGCCCCTTGCTTTATGATGCAAATGCTCACAGTTGGGATGTGTTGCATGAGGGTTGGCAGGGTTGCTTCCTTCTTGTAAAAAAAAAAAGTATACCATTTCTACTTACAAGTTGGACACGGCAGGTGCTTTTTTGGTACCCAAAGGCTGATATGGGCTCTTGACTCCTTGGGATTTTGGTGTCCATTTTCATAACACTATTTCACTTTTCTCCAAAGTCCCCTCTCACCAAAGGTAGTCTCTGCCTAGGGCAGAGGAAGTGCTACTAGTCTTCTCAGAGCATCACTGTTTCTTATTTCATGTAAAGCAAATGGCACTGGTTTCCAGCATCACTTGCAGCTGCCACAACATTCAACTTTCCATTCCTTAATTTGTCCCAAACTCCCACTTTCTTTCCTAAGTTCCATCTGTGATTGGCAATGGGAGGCTTGCGTCATATGTGACTACCGAGACTCTCTGGCCAGGAAGGTCAGTGCTCCCCAGCTTCCCACCTTTGGATTTGTGTGTTCCCAGACAGCGGCCTCACACAGAGCTCCCCTTTGAGGAAGGCGAGCGGAGAGCTCTGCTCCTGAAGAAGTGGTCCCTGTACAAGCAGCGAGAGCATGAGATGGAGAGGGACACCATCAGGTCCATGCTTGAGGCCCAGCAGGAAGCTCTGCAGGAGCTACAACTCATGTCCCCAGAGCTCCATGAGGAGGCCATCAAGCGGGACCCCTGTCTGTTCCCCTTTGAGAGAGAAGGGCCAGATTACACGCCACCGGTCTCCAACTACCAGCCCCCTGAAGGCAGGTACCAGGACATCACCAAGGTATACACACAGGTGGAGTTCAAGAGATAGAGCTGCAGGCAGCCGTCCACAGAACACATTGCCCCTGAGAGCCAGACGGACCCAGGCTCCAGCCTGCCTGTCACAGAATCAGGCATGCTGTGAATAAATATAAGTTTAATCAAGTGTCTCTTTGTCTTATGTTAGAGTCGAAATTAATTCACCTGAGGATGGAAGGGGGCGAGAGATACTGCCCTTCTTTGCCAGGTCCTGGGGAGAAATGACCAAGACGTCGCCTGCTGCCCCCCAGTAAAAAGGGATATTCCAACTGTGTGGGGCAGGCTCCACCAGCGAGAGGCACAAAGTGACCTGGAGGAGCAAAGGTGAAGGACGTGTAGGCCGTGTGCTATGTGTGCAGAACAGGGGCAGGGCCTTGCCAGTGGGCAGACGGAGCACACGAGCTTCCTTGTATTATCAGCAGGGCCAGCTTTGAGCTGGGGAGGGAGGCTGAAGAGAGTGGAGCAAGCCAGGGACATACTAGTTAACAAAGTTGCTGTGTCCCCCAAGAGGGCGTGATGCCTGACTAGGGCAGAGGGCTCTCAGGCTTTTGCTCAAGGGCTGTTAGTTTGGAACAGTAAACATGTTAGTGTGCTGGGGCTGCCAGAAAAAATATCACAGAATGTGTGGCCGAAACAACAGAAATTGATTTCTCACAATTCTGGAGGCTAAAACTCCAAAATCAAGGTGTCTTGCTGGGTTGGTTTCTCCTGAGGCCTGTCTCCTTGGCTTGCAGAGGGCTACCTTCTCCCTGTGTTCTCACATGGTCATCTTTTTGGGCCTGTATCCTCATCTCTTTTAATAAGGACACACCAGTCACAGTGGATTAGGGCCCACCCTAGTGACCTCGTTCTAACTTAATTACCTCTTTAAGCACCCTGTCTCCAAACAGTCACATTGGGAGGTACAGGGGTTAGAGCTTCAACCTCTAACCCCCTAGGAGGGCACAATTCAGCCCAGTGTGAAAACAGCCCTTCCTCCTAGTGCCTTGATCCCCACCTCAGAAAGGCTTTCGGCTCCTCACTACCTTAGTGCAGATAAACCAGGGAAACATTTTCTTTGCATAAGAATCCAGAGGGTCTGTTTTCCTAGTGTGTGGTTCACTTTTGGTTAAAAAACTTACCAGGGGCTGGCCCCAGGGCCAAGTGGTTGAGTTTGCGCGCTCTGCTTTGGCGGCCCGGGTTTTGCGGGTTCGGATCCTGGGCACGCACCTAGCACCACTCACCAGGTCATGCTGAGGCAGAGTCCCACATAGCACAACCAGAAGGAGCTGCAACTAGAACCTACAACTATGTCCTGGGGGGCTTTGGGGAAGAAGGAGGAAAAAAAAAAAAGATTGGCAACAGATGTTAGCTCAGGTGCCAATCTTTAAAAAGAAATCAGTGACTTTAAAAAAAAACTCTTACCAGATAAATGTTTTCACTGGATAAAAATGTTGCCTGAGGGTTTTAAGTGCTTTGGCTCTGCCAGTGAGACAAATACTGAAGCCAGCGGCTTTTCCCAACCTCACTGCCATCTCTGTGACCCAAGTTGTCGTGGCCTTCTGCCTGCTCCACTGCAGCAGCCAGCTGACCTGTCCAGGCTGGGCGCTCCCCCAGCTCCTCCTGCGCAGCAGCCACAGGCTCTGTCAACGGGAGTCAGGCAGGCCTTGTGCTACCTCCAGGTGAGAATCCTGTCCAGACCTGACTGCAGATGCCCATGCCCCGCCCCCGCCGGCACATGGCACTTGTTGCTCAGGGCCTGTGGCCCCTTTCTCTGCCATGCAAAGCTCCAGCCCCCTCCTCCAGGCCAAGGCTCAGACACTGAGGCCTTCCCTGCCTCCCCGCCCACTGCAGGTACTTGGCAGGAGTGCTTTTGAACCAGTAGGTGTTATGTGTTAGGCTGTATAACCAATTCAGTGGGCCATGGCCAGCACTTTTTTATTTTGAAATTCACAGGAGGTTGGACATAAATATGCAGGCAGGTGCTATGTGCAGTTCCCCCAGCCTCCCCCAGTGTTACCATCTTACACACCAAGTAGTATCAGGACCCAGAGTGACACCATTACAGCCGAGAGCACAGTCAGATTCCCCATTATGTCTGCACTCATCTGTGTGTTAGCTCTACACAATTTTATCATGTGCAGCCCTGTGTAACCACCAGTCAAGGTACCATCACCACAGGATGGTAAATACCCCTTTAAAGCCACACCCACCCCTTCCTTCCATCCCTAATCCCCGACAACATTAACTGTTCTCCATCTCTGATTACATGATTTCACCAATGTTACCTAAATGGAATCATGCCATATGTATCCCTTTAAGATTTTTTTTTTACAACTCAGCATAATTTCCTTGAGTTCATCCAAATTGCATATACAGCAGTTTATTTTCAATGGCACAGAACTGAAAATGTCAATGTTTATCACCCACAGTACAGTAAGTATTGTTTTATGAAGCTTCTTTCAAAAACATATGCTGAATGTAACAGTAGGTACCAGACCATAACATAATACACTTGCTACTATCAGTTTTATCTCAAAAGCTGAAATACACTACTCTATCTCATCACTCTGACCATTTTCTTCACAGCACTTACCATCATTTAGACACTTATTTAACGATGTTTAAATGTTTATGCCTGGCCCCTACACCACAACCAGAACTCTTTGAAGGCAACTTGTCTGTTTCAACACTGTGATCCAGAACCTCAAACCCCACCTGGCGTGCAGTGGGTGCTCAGAAGATGTGAACAGGTGAACACAGGTGGGGATTCAGGAATATTCTGTCCAGAGAGATGGTTCTCTCTCCTTGTGGAAATCACTGAGTAGCTGAGAAGGTTCCTAACAGAGCACTCAGCTGCAGGCAGCCCACGGCTCTACACAAGCAGACGAGGGGGACTTTGGCTCCCATGAGCTGAGTCCCTCAGGACTACAATGTTAGCCGCTGCTCCCAGGCTTTTCTTGCCTGCCCCAGCCCTGCCCCCAGGAACCCCAAAAGAGCTGCTGCAATTCCAGGCATCACACGCTGATCAAAACTCAAATGTCCCTGCCCCATGTTTCAGAGTGAGGAGAACGCTTACAGAGCTCTGGCAGCCTTCCCTCTCTCCCAGCCAGTGCCAGGATGGAGACACCATCGTTGGCTTAGACACCTCAAGGCCCCCTGGGGATGGGGAGACCCTGCCTCTTCTTTAGACTCGCCTCTGTTCCTGGAGTCCTATTTGCAAGCACCCCTCATAGGTACACACAGACACACTACTGGTGACCTACATGCACACCTCCCACCACTCACAGGGACACACACATATACACAGAGGGACTATCAGGGTCCTACGTGCACACCTCCCACCACTCACAGGGACACACACACACAGAGGGACTAGCAGGGTCCTATGTGCACACCTCCCACCACTCACAGGGGGACACAATCACAGGGATTCTGGTGGCACACAGAACATACACAAGAGGGGAAATTTCATTCTTTAATGTATACCCTTATGAAGTCATGGATTATTTTGCCCCAAAGAATTATTTAAAAGATGTCTGACTCACCACCTGTGGCAAGGTTGGGGCCCAGTCATGAGGGAGGTACTAGGACACAGTGGGTCCTGCTGGCCAGGAAGACAGTGGGGAAGGCACTGGGCATGTGGCTGGCCTGGCCCTGAGCACCACACTGGGGCCTGCTCTGCAGCCACAAGATGCTAAATCACATTATCAATAATAAAGAGACCTCTTCAAGAACTAGAGTTTTTGTTGGTTCACATAGATATATTTTAAAAACATCTACAAGAGCATAAGCATACAAAAGTCTAACAGTGTTCGAGCACAATGTCAGATGCAAAATCTAACCATTTCAACAGTTAAATTGTGGTTTTAATTTTCAGCTTCTATTTGGAATCAAACGTTTGAGATGGCTTTTGATACATTCTACATTTTCTAAAAATGACCAGGGGAAATTCTGAGGGAAGGAGACCAAAATTCCATGTCTTCGGCTTGGGTGTTTTAAGCCAAGAGTCCACGAACCCTTTTTATGCCAGGTTGTGTGTTCTGTAGCTGTGTGCATTTCTTAAATACGGTCTCCAAGGGGCCTACCTGTGCACCGAGGTGAAGCGTGCTGGTCCCGAGACACGCCCTGCCTGTGCCTGCAGAGGAACTGAGCAAGTGGCCTGTGGCTGGCAATGAAGTCATCACCACACCAGGGCCAAGTAAGGCATTCACAGCAGCACAACCATTTAGCTACCACATTCTGACCCCCTAAGTGTCCACAGGGGTCAGCACTACCACTCAAGAGTTTACCTGAGAATTCTAGACCTTGGGACGGTCAGCTCCTGTGCTACTGTCCTCAGGGGCGAGCACGAGCCAGCCTGACCTGGCTGCTCACAGGGGTCTGGTGGTGCTTGGTTTCCTGGAAGCTGTCTTTCAGAGCGTGGCAGCAGTGGAGCGCCCTGAGTGCACGGCAGGGCTGGCCAAGCGGGGCTGAGCCATCGTGCTCCATGTTCCGAGCCAGGCAGAAGCTCCCAGGGAGCCACTCGACTGCTTGGGTTGGTCACAGTCCTTAGCGTCGGGTGCCAGCCCCACTTGAAGCAGACCAGAGGAGGCCGTGCAGGGGTGCTCATCACTGGTCCTTCTCCTCCTGTGGCAGAGGGAGGTGCCAGTCTGCCGGGGGGCTCTGCCTTGGGGCCCACACGAGGGCATGCTTCCGTGCAGCCTCGACTCTTGCACGCTCGCTCTCGCAGAGGGACCGCTGTACAAAGGAGACCCCGGTCACTTCCCGCCTCACACGGGCCCTCACATGGCCCCTGTACCTCCCTCCTCCTCAGCACCCCCAACACAGATGGACAAACGGCACATATGGCAGGCAGCACTCTGAAACTCAGCTGCTTCTACCCAGTGAACCTTGAGATTGTTCCCTCTTAGCACACACGGATCTAGCTCATTCTTTCTCCCAAGCTACTGTGAAAAACTTGTGTAGATCACCATAATTTGAGAAAATTTTAAAATGTCTTCTCCTGGGGCTCAGGGCTCGATGCCTTCAGTTGACCTACTCAGATTCACCTGCTAAGACAGGGCTGCGGGTTGAGCTGGGAGGAGGGACGAGGGTCTGAAAGAGTGGCCAGAAGGGGGAAGATGAGGCCAGAGACACATGCCCAGAGAGCCCTGGACAGACGAGGAGTCCAGACAGACAACAGATGTCACCCAGTCCACTAGCTTCTCTCTGTCACTCTCCCCCAAAAATAAGCACAGGGCAGTACATCACGACCACGAGAGGGGCTCTTGGGAGGCGCTATGCTGGCCTCTCTACACATATATTCTCACCTTCTCCAGCTGTCCACTTGTCTGTCTGCGCACAAGCTCCATTGTTTCAAACAAAATGGTTTGTTCTTGTTTAAAAAGCAATCAGAAATGCAAAGTAGAATATGGAAGACTCCCAGACCTCCAGCCCTGAGGTGAAGGTATTATCTCCCCACAGAATTTTAGGTCCAAATTCTAGAGCTATCACATTCCCTAAAGAAAGAATAAGTTTCTACTGTTATACTTGCTACTTTTTTCACTAAGTAATATACTGTAGGCACCCTTGCATGCCTGGATAGATTACTATCTATTCTTTTTAATGGCTATGTAGTACTCCACTGTGTGGAAGTTATTTGGTCAAATGTCTATTAGCAGAATTTAGGACACTTTCAGTTTTGGCGCTATCACAAACAGTGGCACAATGGACATTTTGGACTTTTTTTTTTTTTTTTTTTTTGGTGAGGAAGATTGGCCCTGAGTTAACATCTGTGCGAATCTTTCTCTACTTTTTGTATGTGGGATGCTGCCACAGCATGGAGTGATGAGCAATGTGTAAGTCCACGCCAGTGATCCGAACCTGACAAGCCCAGGACGCTGAAGACACACATGCAAACTTAACCACTACACCAGCAGGCTAGCCCCTGGACATTTTGAACTTTTAACTGTGCACTGTTACCCAATTACTTCCTTAGGATAAACTTCCAGAAGTAAAACTGTGGGGTCAAAAGGTATGCATTTGACTTTTAGGAAATCAGAACACGACACTCCACCAACACTGCACAAGTACTCCTGACTCTCCAAACCCCACTGACACTTGTGACATTCTGCTGGATTGTCAGAAACCACTTGTTTTCATTTGGACTTGTATACCAGGCCATTTGGTCTTCTTTTTGAATTCCTTTTTTGTGTCCTTTGCCTACTTTTCTATTCTCAAATCATCTCCATTTTTCTTCCTGATACATAAGAGCTCTCTTTAAAAATACATATATGTGGGGCCAGCCCAGTGGCATAGTGGTTAACTTCACACATTCCACTTCAGTGACCTGGGGTCTGTGGGTTCAGATCATGGGCACAGATCTACACACCGCTCATCAAGCCAGGATGTGGTGGCGTCCCACATACAAAAGAGGAAGACTGGCAACAGATGTTAGCTCAGGGCCAATCTTCCTCACCAAAAAAAAAAAAAGAGTTAAAAAATATATATACACACACACACATATACATACATACAAACAAAGGTTATTAATCACTTGCCATATAGATTAGAAGCTATCTTTCCCACCTTTTGGACTTCCACTTATTATGGACTTGTCACCATTTTCTTTTATTCTGCAGCCTGGTTTCCACACCAGTTTGTCTGTTTCAATAACCACACACATATAACAACTTTGAAGCAGTGGCCTGGCTGCTGACTCCACTTCCCCTGGCACTCCCCGCCAGCACTGAGCCCTCACAGCTTTTCTCCATCTCCCCAACCACAACAGTTCCAAGGCACCAGGTATTCTAGACTAGAATGCATGTGCCAGGGGGGTAGGGGCTCTGTTCTCATCACTCCTGTATCCCGAAGAGTGCCCAACATGATCAATCTCTGCTGAATGACAACTGACAACCGGAACCACCTCCGTACAGGTCTCCCTGCCCCTCCATAATACACTCTCCTACCCGGGCAGCCAGACTGACCTTTTAAAGATAGAAATTAAATCATGCTTCCCAGCACACGTTTAGGCTGGAATCTAAACCCTTTAAGGCCAGCCAGGTCCCCGGTACCTCTCCAGCCTCATCCCCTACCCCTCTACAGCATACCCTCCTTCTCCTCCAAGCACCTGGACCTTCTCTGTGTTCCTGAGTCGTGCCCACCCTCCCCCCGGGGCTGGGTGAAGTCTGCTGGGGCTGGCTGCCAGTCACTCAAGACTCAGCGAGATCTCCGCCTCTGCAGGCCAGCTGACGACCCTGTTGGGGTCCCTCCTCTCTCTCCAAAACGCTCTACACCCCCTTCCTCGCTTTGTCCTTAACGCCGTCCGAAAGCCCGGTCGATACACTAATTTTTGATATTTCTCTAAAGAAAGGAAGCAGGAGGAGGAGAGGGACCCCGGCAGCGCCCCTCTGCAGACCCTGGGGCGAGAACGTGGGCAGGCTGCGGCCCGCGCCCTCGGGCGCCCCGGCGGGGAGCCGCAGCCACCCCGCCCCGGCGCACCTGGGCTCCGGCGCTCCGGCGCTCCTCCCACGCGCGGCAGCTGGCCAGGTCGCGCCGCCACTGCTCGCAGGCCGGCCGCTCGCCGTGGACGTAGTAGTGGTGCAGGAAGTGCCCGGCGCTGCGGCACAGCTCCCATTCCGCGCGGTAGGCCTCGCAGGGGCGTGGCGGCTGCGGGGGAGGTGCGTCTGAGTCGGACCGCAGCGCCGCCGCCCCGGGGCCCACCCCGCGGCCCCCCGGGGCAGGGCTCGGCTAATCCGGTCGCACGGTCGGACCCGGGCCCGCAGGTCCCGGGCGCCCACCACACTTACCCGCCAGCCGCCGCCGTCAGCCATGTCCCGGCGACTGCCGAACCCCGCCTACTGAGCCCGCTAGCCAATGACGATTTAAGAAAGCCGGCACCGAGTGATTGACGGGTACAAGAACCAATGAACTCTGAGATATGACGATCGCCTCCGCGCTCCCCTCCTTGAGACACGCCAATAAACAGGAAGTCCGAGCTGGGCAGCCAATAACAGCCGGGGGCGGGGGTGCGCGCGGGGGGCGGGGCCCAAGGGCAGGGGAGCCGGGCCGAGGGTGGAGCGGGCCGGGGCGCGTCCTGAGGGTCAGAAGGCCGCGCGCCCAGCCAGCGTGGCCACGCTGGTGACAGCTGTCTTTCGCCGATGGGCTGCAAGTCCACGTTAAGTTGGCTGTTTCTGAAACCACGCAGTTCAGGCCAGTTTTCAGCAACCTTGTTGTTTTCATAAATCTCAAAGATCGGGTTCATTTCTCAAGCACATCTGAGCATCAACTCCGTGCAGTGAAGCTGCCCGAGTGTCCACTCGAGGGCGAGGTCGGTGGACTCACAAAATAGCTGGGGTTGGCTGGTGTGACGTGTGTGTTGGGGGTGGGGTCCACGGCGCGGGATGACCTCGCGTGGGAACCGAGGCTGGAAGTGGAGGCAAGATCGTGCGACCACAGCAGCAAGCCGGTCAAAGGCATGGAGGCTGTGTGTGGCACGGGGTAGAGGGCCTTGCAAGCCCAGGGGCGGCTTGTATGTCTGATTAGGAGTGAAAGCTTTACTCTGAGAGCTGGGAAGAAGGACATGGAACGTTTATAAAGGAGAGATGCTCAAGAGGCAATACAAGCAAAGTCAAGAAGAGTCTGGGGGGCCTGCAGAAACGCCCTGCAATACCAATGCGTTGGTTTTCCAACTTCTGCGAACGTAATCATCTGCTGAGAAGGCCCTTACAAGGCGGTTGCTGGGGCCACTCTAGGAGTAAGACTAGGTCAGACTCCCTGGAGTGTGGGCCAGAAAGCTGCAATTTTACGGGGATCCTGCCAAGCTGGCTCACAGACCAAGCTTGGAGAAGACACTGAGAGGAAGGCTGCATCCAGGGTACAGCAGTAACGTCCAGAGATTTTGCTCCAGGTGACCCCGCTGTGTCACCAGAAGACCCACCAACAGGGTCCACCCCTGACCCAGGCAGGGGAGTGTGCCTCCAGCAAAGGACCAGGGGTGCTTTCATTGCATACACAGTAGGTGTTGCTTAGGGAAGACAAAAACCCAGGGCCAACATCTTATTCCAACATTCTTCATTATGCATAAGATGGCAGTGTCTTAGCCAATGTGATCCTGCAAATAAGGCAGCCTACCCACCAAGGAGGACTTCTACCTCTGCTAGTGAAACCAAGACCCCTTAAGTGGAGGGTCAGGTAGGTCACAGGAGTGCTTCATGCCTTCCGAAATCACATCCATTGCCAGTGATGTTGGCTTGGGCCACAAGGCCCAGCCCTGGTCATCATGAAGATCTTTGATGCTCATTCTCTGAGGACACATGAGTGGACTCTAGGGTCCCATGAAGGGGAATCCTTTCATCTTCTGAGTGTTGAGAGGAGCCCTATCCAGAAATGGACCCCTCTGCCTGCAGGCAGGAGACCTGGTACAAGGAGAGACCCTGCTGGGCCTGACCATCCCCACCCCCAAGGTCAGATAGCCTTGTTCTCCAGGAGAAGCCCCCCAGAGGGGCTCCTTTCTAATGCAGGATGGAATGAGGGGCACATGCAAGCAGGCCTTCCTCCAATTCCTGTTCAGTGGCCCAACTATCACTCCACATACCTAGTCAAACATTTAGAGGCAATCCAGGTCTTAGTCATTGCCTGTTTTTATTTGAAATTCTTGATTTAGAATTATTTTCAAGGAACAAAAGATTAAAATAACTGAATTAACAAGTCAAAAGATCTCACATTATAAAAAGATCTGAGACCAAATTAATACTAATAAAAAGTAAAGACAGGCCAGCCAAAACTTGGATAATTTAATATATTAAAGATAATTAAATACATTAAAACTCGGAGCACGGGGTAGGGAAGGAGAAAGAGGAACGTATCTTTAGCTTTTATTTATTCTAATATTTACATTTGTGCTTCACCACAAAGTTATTTTACCATAGAACAGATTAAGGAGCCAGTTATTTCCAAACGAAATCAAAATAAAAGTGGAAATGCTTCAGGATTTCCTCCTGATGAATGGTTCTTTTGAAAAAAATCAATATGTAAAATAAAAATAGAAACACCTTTCCTCAGATACTTAAATTGCAGCCAGGGTAATGGGCTAACCACTCTTTATAGACAAGTATCTATTTAAATCACTTTTTTCTAGGCCAAAGGCAACATCCAAGTTATAGACCTGGAAAAAGAAAGGAAAAAGGATAAATAAAAAAAGAAAGAGAACACCACAAGTTACAGCAATTCAATCCCCTCTACTGGTTTTTATCAGGAATTAGGGAACTCTGCTTCCGCTGAGGCAGTAGGAGCGCACCCAGGGCTGAAAGAAATGGCGAAGAAGGAACCTCAAAGACAGCTTTTTCTTCCTCCAAATCAAGCACACAACCGAGAAGTCCTGCCGTTCCACATCCAGGTCAAACTCGCTAATTCTCAGGAACTCTAAACCAACCTAAAGTGAGAGAGCATCCTCTGCGATAGTCTCAGCCCCGTCAGAGCCAGTAACTAAAAGCCATTATGTTGCAATTTATCATTTTATTTTCCAATCAGCCAAGAGTCCCAACTTAGGGCTTTCTTCCCTTTTTACGCAACGACTGTCCTTCTCCAGAGAAAGCGACGAATCTGCCTCCAGCTTCATCCTAGGTGTGAAGATAAAATACTGTTTCAGAAACTCCTTGGAAGTTTATAAAAAATGATTTATTCTGTTGGCTCATGACCATCCACCCATTTTCCTGACTTCTACATTATTCAGAATGTCTTTGAAATATAAATACAAATCATAATCTATTGAATTCACAACAAAACCACATAATCACAACTAGTGTCCTCCACAGCCTTTATTCTCAGATTGAATGTATAGCCTTTGACAGAACCATCACATTTTCAAAGTAAAAAATATAAAATATACCCCAGAAAGAAAAATCACCACCCAAAAAATACATTTCCGGTCACTTTTCTATATATGCTTCTATAAACTATTTTAGTACTTAATTCCCGAGTCTCAGGTCCATGAATTTATCTGGTACACTCTAAAGGCTACAGAGAATTCCATCGCATGGGAGAAACAGTTCTTCCCCCACTGGGCGTTTCTTCCAGGTTAGCAGTAATTTAAATGGGTGTGTTGGCAGCTTAATGTCTTTGTACACGGCTCTGATTTTTCCTATTTGAATTCCTTGGTAAAAGGATGCACATATTTTTAAGGCTTTTAATATATAATGACTAATCAGCCCTCAGAAATATTCCACCAAGCTATTCTCCCACCAGCAGAAAGCGGGCTTGTTTTTTCTGAACCCTCAAAAATAGTAGGTATCTTTTCATGTGCTTGTATTGCTAGTCAGTTGGAGGTGTTGTCTATGGAAAGGAAGATTCTGAGCTCCCCAACACACATCCCTGCACCCAGCCCCCCACCTAATATAGCTGGTGTACCCCCAGCAGGGCCTGCACAGGGTTTACAGGATGGCAACCATGTAAATGTGAGTCACAGCTGAGCCAGTCAGTCTTCCTTTCCTGCAGAGCCTTCATTTTGTGTCTGGCTTCTCTTCCGCATACCTTCAATCACACCAGGTGTGCTGATCTCATCTGCTTGAGGAAGGCACTCTTCTGGGGCCTTCAGGCTGCCCTGCCTGGACTGGCCAGCCTCCCAGGGCTGCACATTGCTGTGGGAACCCCTTGTTTCCTGGATCCAAGGCTTTCTTACTTCTACCTTATTCCATCATTTCAGTAGCGATGGAATAAGGTACATCCTCCAGGAGCTTCCTGAGAAAGGGTGCATGGGGAGTATCTTTTGGTGAGCTCTTATGTGACTGAAAATACCTTTTCTCTACTCTCGCCCGTTTCATTGATAGCTCAGTTGGTGTTAGTTCGCTCGGGCCACCCTAACAAGTAAGTCCCAGACTGCCGCAGCTTTAACAACAGACTTTCCTCCTCCCAATTCTGGAGGCTAGAACTCCAAGATCAAGGTGTCAGCGTTTTGGTTTCTCTGAGGCTTCTCTCAGTGGCTTACAGATGTTTCTTTCACTGTGCTGGACACTCAGTGGGCCCTTCCAATCTGCAAACTCGTGCCCTTCAGTTCAGAGCAATTATTTCCCTGATGGTTTCTGTCCCTTTGGTTTCTCTAATCTCTTTTCAGAACTCTCAGGATTTGGACATTGGCAGTGGAAACTTTCTGACTGCGGTCTTCACCCTGGGGTGAGCCGGCTGGAACCTTCCCTGGGGCTCGCCAGACTGTCCAGAGAAAGCTCCTCCAGCTGCAACAAGCCAGCCTGGCTGCCAGCGCCTGGGAGCCAAGCAGGGAAAGACACCAAGGGTGGCAACATTCAGGATGCAAATTATCACTCCTTCCCTCTCTTACTTCGATGCTGCTATCCACTGTGCCAGTGGCCCCAGCCTAGGAACCTTTTGTGATGCCTTTTCCAGAAGACGAGCCTCCAGCCTTCCCCTGGAGTGGGGTGAGGGGAGGGGGGGCTGCGGTTCTCACTGCTTTGTGACACACACTCTGTCTTCAGCCCCCATTTCCAGAGGAGCCCTTTGAGAGCTCAACCACTTAACCAAGCTGCCTCTCGGCTTTCCCCACGGCCCGCTCAGGATGCAGCTTTCCGCGGTCTATTAAGTCAGCGACCACTTGTCCTTCTGCTCTGGGGCCTCCAAAGTTCTGCTGCAGTTGCCTCTTCTCCTCATTGTCTTTATCATCTTCTTCATTACCTTGTACCGTAGCTTTAGTGTGGTTTCAGGATGGAGTAGAGCTAAGTATGTGCCTTTAATCTCATCTTCATACATTTCTTCTTAAATATTTATTTATCGATAAAACAGCTCCAGTTGTGCCTGCCAGCCTCCCCCTCCCTTTCATACATCTCCCACAGTCGGGTCACAAGTCAGCTTTGAGGATGACTCCTACTGAGGCCTTTAGGCCCAACTCAGTGAGCCCCAGCCTGCAGATGGCAAAGGCCTGGATGGGGCCTCAAGGAGGACTCGGAGGGTAAAGTGTGATCAGGTACCACATTTACTCCTCTGAGCCTGGAAAGCTCCCAACACTGTGTCAACCTGAGGAACATTAAGGCCAGGAGGGGCTGTGATGGGGGCTGGGGTGTGCAGCACAATGGTCTCTGTCCCCAACCAGCCCAAAGGTAGAGAGGGTTCAGTGGTCAAGAGGGGCTGGTGACAGCGCCACAGCCAGGAACTGGCCAGTGACTGGTCCCATCTAGCAGCCCATCCTGAACGGGTTCACAGCACGCCTGCCCTCTGCCCTCCCCCTAAATCCGCAAGAGATCAAGCTTTTGAGAAAAGGAACCAGGAAAGTGTTGGGTCTAAAGTGCTAGTGTTCTAGAAATACACAGCATACACAGCCACAGCTACTGAGTGAGGTGGGCCATCTGCAGTAGGGGGTGCTGAGTTTCTGAGCAAGTTTCCAGCACCTGGAAGAAGTGCCCACTAGGTGGAACCTCCCCTTTGCCAACACCTCCGGCCCCCAGCTGCAGCCTTCCCTTCCAGTCACAGGAGAACTCCCAGGCTCAGGGAGGCTGCTCTCCTCAGGTCTCAGTAGAGGCCTTTTCTGGAGTGTGGTAGCACGGAGGTGACCATGCTGTGGTCAGGAGCTCTGCCCCCGGCCCTGGGTGCCCCAACCTTCACGCACCTTTATGTTCACATCTGTAACAATGCAACCACAGCAGCGGCCTCACGGCACTGTCCCAGGGATTAAAGAGTTAAGTATAAAGCACTCAGCATGGGGTCTGGCACCTGGCAAGGGCTCTGTGAGCTAGTATCTTGCTGATCACTGTTGCCAGGTGACGCCAGAAACACCCATATTCAGAATGGAAAGAACTCCCCTAGTCATCACTAGCAAATAATACTTCTCATTACCCACGAAATATACTCACTTCCTCAACCTTTTTGACCAGTGGACGTGAATTTCTGATGAAAGTGATCTTACCAAGTTTAAATTCATAATTGGGAATTCCTCTGTAAAGAGAGGAAGAGAAATGTTAGTTCCAGGAAAAAGGGACTAAAATTCATCTTTAACAATCAAGAGGAAGCAAAGCAGAAGAGACAAGTGTCCTCTTGGTGACTGTCATTCTGCGGTATGTGGCTGTACCTTGCCCTGGCCTTGGGCCAGCCTTCTGGTGCGCCCCAGCACCCCTGCAGGAGGGATAGGGCTGGGGTCAGCAGACTTGAGGCCTTGTCTGTGGTGAGGGGTCACCTGGAGGCTTGGGAGGCCCTCACCGTCTCCGTCCTCCAGCCTCATGGATCACCCTGGAAGAGCTCCACTCACACTAAACTCATTTCACTCCTGAAGAGTCTAGGTAAAAACCCCATTTCCCACATTCTCCTTCTGCTCTAACACACGCAGCAGACAGGTGATATATCTCATTTTGCCACCACCGTGACGGCCACCAGAGCAGGGAATCTGCTCTGAGCGTCCCTGGACCAAACAACAGAAACATATCTAAGTGAGGCAGCTCCTGCCTCTTTGAAGGAAGTTGAGATAATGTGACCTGATCAATTATTTGAAGTCACAAAACAGGAAAATAGGCAGATTACTAACCAGGATCAGAAAGGTTTTAAATAAGTGAGAGATCTGATCAGGTGCCGCTTGCGGGTAGTGGAGGCTGAACTAAAGGCACAGAGGGAGGCTGCACGGCCAACATTACCTGAGGAGAGGCTTGGTGGATGACAGGGAAAGGCATCAATATACTTCCCCTGGGAAACAGAGACCCACGACGTGCTCCAGCCCACCAAGGAGAGCAGATGGGGGACATTCATCCACCTGCCAGACTCCCTGATCCAGGCTTTGTCTCCAGAGCTGGAGTGAGGCTGTCCCATCCCAGGGGTCTGGTGTAGACCCTCCTTGCATGATGACAAAGCATCGGGCAGGAGCAGAGCAAAGATAGACCCACCTTTTAATGTCTCCAGGTTTGATTGGGGAAGGGCTGGGCTCCACACCTTTCTTCTTCCCATCCAGTCTATTCCCGGAGCCAGAGAAGGCCTAGGGAGACAAGCAGGAGAGGGTGCGTGCACTGAGCCCCAAGAATAAGAGCAAACACAAAGTTGCCCTTTGCTCAGACTGCTGCAGGGATGTGCGCGGGGACACCACCCAGATCTCCTCAGGACTGAAGCTCTCAATCGCAGCTGCCAAGCGCGGGCAGCCGACAGCTCTCTGCCCAACCCCTCAGGAGACTGCTGTGAGCTGACGGGAGCCTCCGGGCCCAAAGACAGTCGCCCCCCAGGGGCGGGAGGGTCATGTCACAGCTTACTTTCAAACAGTACAAATAAAAAGAGAACGTGCTCTTAGAGAGAGATAAAGCAAATGTGGTCACATGTGGTGAATCCAAGCAAAAAGTATATGTTGTGTCTCTCATACTATTTAACTTTTTGGTGGACTAGAAATTTTTTAAAAGAAGAAGAAAAAGTTGGGGCTGCCTTACAGAGTTGTTGGGAGGATTGCAGGAGAAAGTGGATGTTCAAGGGTTTGGCAACTGAGACAGAGCCAGATACACATGTGCACGAACACCAGAGGACCAATCCCTGCCGAGGTCCCCGGAGTGTTACAGAGAATGCTGGAAGGAGCAGATGGCATGGCGGGAGCACAGAAAGTTAAATGTGTGGCCTGGTACTCACACGGAAGCCCAGCTCTCCAGCATAGCCGCTATGGTCAGCTTCACCTTCCTGACAGGGGGACAGAAAAACAGATGAGCTTCTCAGCAGGGACACCCCAGCTTTTCCCTGGGGCCTCTCATTGCTACTGCTGTCCCTGCACCCCAACAGCTGGGTGTCCCCTGGGAGCAGGGCTGGACAAGAAGCAGGGAACGTGGCTGTGTTGGCACCAGCAGAGGCCAAACATGGGCCAGCTGTGAGACACTCCCAGGATGCACTGTTCCAGAGGGCAAAGCATGCCATGACTGGGGAGAGACGCTGGGGAAATGACTTACGGTTGACTCCTCGTGCTGGACTTGTCTTTCAGGCTCTTTGTAGCCCAGGGGAGCATCAAAGTCCACCTGTATTCCCAAGATGAAAGTAAAATTTGAGACATGGCCACATTTAGGCTCCCTTAGCTTTCTGCTTTTAACTGAGACAACTGTAGGTTCACATGCAGTGTAAGACATGATACAGAAAGATGCCTCATACACTTTGCCCACTTCCCCAATGGCCATATTTTACGAAATTACAGTACAGCATGTCACCTGCAGAATATCGACATCCACACAATCCAGCCCTTACCCAGATTTCCCCAGTTTTACACATACTTACTTCTGTGTGTCTGTGTTAAGTTCTCCCAATTTTATCACCAGTTAGGTTGGCGTATCCACTCCCACAGTCCAGATACTGAACAGCTCCTCCATCATAGGGGCCCCCTGTGTTGTCCTTTTATAATGACACCTACCTCCCTCCTGGCCCTCTCCACCATCCCTCACTCCTAGCAACCACTAGTTGTTGTCCATTTCTAAAGTTTTATCATTTCAAGAATATTATATAAACGGAAGCAGACAGTGTGTAACCTTTTGGGACTGGCCCTTTCTGCTCAGCACGATTCCCTGGAGATCCACCATGCTCATGTGTGTACCAATAGTTCTTTCCTACCCAGAAGCTGAGAAGTGTTCCTTAGCTTCTAAGAACATTCACTCCTCAGCAGGTCTGAGATGCTGGTGGATTTAGCCATCTCAGAACTGGCGGCTGATCTGCCACCTCCACTGGCCCTGAGATGAATCACAAGGTCAGCAGCCCCCTCACAATGTTCTAGCAGCATCTTCCTCCTCTTTCAGCCAAATAGTCCCAGGGGCTGAGTGAGACTCTCCTGGGGCAGTGGCCTACAGGGGCCACGAACTACCCATCTTGCTCCGGCCCAAGCACACTGTAAGCAGCAAAGCCACTCACATTCATGTCACACTCGATGATGGACACGGCCTTGTCAGGCTTAGTCTCCATTACCCGAAGTTCATAGATCTGTGAGAAGAACACAGAAATCAGTCAGATGATTTTGTGGCAGCACTGGGGGCTGTCACTGTTCACATTACTGCAGCTCCCTACCTGGCTCCTACAGACACATCATTCACCTCCAGGACACCCTCCCCCAGCCACATCTCTTGCTCAGACAATGGGGCTGTCGGGGTGGGCTGCCTTGATGCCCATCACTCAGCAGAGGCTGTTCCCCGTAAGTGGTTCAAATCAGATAAGGGAGTTACACAACAAACTGCAAAAGACACTCACAACCTTTAACCCAGAAAGTTTATTTCTAGGAATTTATTCTAAGTAAATAATTAGCTAAATACCCAACGAGAAAATTCTAAGAATGCTCACTCTGACATTGCTAATAATAGTGTATACCCAAATTGCCTATCAACAGAGTAAATGAATGATATTTATTCATATATACATAAATTATAGTCACCAGTGGAATACTACGCAGCCAACAGGAAAAGAAGTTAAAAAACCAGTTCTGTTGCGTGTGTCTAGTCTGATCTCATGTATATAAAAAAGTACATAAAAAAGCCCAGAAGGACAGGAACGAAAAGTGGCAGAATCTACTTTTTCCTGCATCATTTAAGGTCCTTTCTTTTTACCTAGAGTATGTCTTGCTTTTATAATGAACAATCCGGAAAGTCTCACCAATAAAAAGACCCCTAAACACAAGGGGGAGGGTCACCAAAGTAAAGTGAGAAGGCTCAACGTACTCATCTATTTTTTTAACTTTCCTCTTTATTTAATAGAAGATAAGTAGAAATGAATATGTATGTCACTGTGTGGATGTATCACAATTTCTCCACTCAACATCTGGGCTGTTTGCATCTGTTTTGCAATCACTAACAACGCGCTATGAACATTCGGATATCTACGTGTCTCTAGGAGGACATATTCATGTTTCTCTGCAGTAGTGTTTTCAAACTGCAGATCACGGTAATTAGCAGGTCATTAAACCAAGTGTGCTGCAACCAGAACTAGGAGAGAAAAATTCTGGAAGATAGTACGATAGAAATACTATAGTATGTTGCATGTAGTAAGGACAAACACTTTTGTGACATTTTTTAGTTTTATGTATTGTCATGCTGTATCTAAAAGAGTAATTTTAAACTACTTTTCAACATTCCTCATGTATGTAGTTTTCAGTTATTTTTATTAACTTTATTGAATTGTAAATAGAGAACACTTGAATTCTGAGCAACTCTCTAGACTTACTCTTTTCTAGTATTTTCGAGGTCATCTTTTAAGCCTTATACATTAAATATTATTACTGCTTTATGTGGTAATGTTTACCATGACTTGCTTCATATTTGCCAGTTTATCTGTTTACCATTCCTTCTGGAACCCTAGACTTTCCTTCTAGGATAATACTTTTGAAGCTCCACTGGTAAATAAACTCTCTCAGATTTTGTTTATCTGAAAATATTTTGATTTTGCCCTCATTCCCTAAAGGCTTGCTGACAGTTACTTTCTCGCTGCTTGGGCCATAACAGCTCTGAGGCGCTCCTTTGCAAGTAGCGTGTTTTCCCTCCACTCCCCCCTCCGAGTCTGGTATTTGCTATCTGCAACTTATACTCTTTGATATACATTGTACTTTCTGTAACTGGGCTGATGGTGAATTCTAAAGCAATCTCACTTGTTATCTCTTCACCATCTTGCCACTCCACTCCTCCGTTCTCTCCTGCTGGAATGTTTCTGAGCATGCCTGTGTGTCTCAGGATCTCCAGGACCTCACTCTCTCATATGCTCCCTTGCCTTGCTTCTCTGTGCAGAATTCTAAGGCATTTCTCCAGATTTAACTTTCATTTCATTAATTCTTTGTAAGCTGTTGTTTAACACTTTGATTGTTTTTCAAATCTTCCTGGTTTTTTTGAGTCTTTTGTTGCTTGCTAAATTTCATGATTCTGCTTTTTAATTTCTTTGAACAATTTATACCTAATTATCTTATATTTGCTCCTGAAAATTCCAACACTGATTCCCTAGCGGGTCTAAATCTGCTTTTGTCGTCTCTGCTTTGGCTGGCTGGTGGTTTTATTATGAGCTCCTGTTTGCTTGTTCAATCTATAGCAATCCCGAGGGCTTAACTAAACTGGGGGTGCTTTTCCCAGAGAGAATTTGAGTTCCCTCTCCTGGGATGAGGACAACATCCACCCACGGGGCTATTTTGGCCCCTTTAAGAGTTCCACTTTAATGTGGAAATCTGCGATTCAGACCTCCCAACACAGCACTGACAAGGCCATTTGCCCTCAGGTCAACCCTGTTGAGAGATTCTTGAAAACTTCTATATTTCTTGCGAGCCCAACAATGTATTAGTAATCTGGGTTTTATACTGATTTAATTGAGTTTTATCAGAAGGGCCCTTTGGAGTATCTCATCTCCTGTACTTCCAAAAGTGGACATCCAAAAATACATGTCAATCCTATGTCTATGCTGTGTAACTCACCCTCCTTCATTATCTTTATCATCAATTTGAGTCATATTTAGTGTTACTATCTTGATATTAAAAACAATAACATTAAGCCTTCCTGTAATTATAAAAGCTTGAAGTGTTCAGTTTAGGTAGGTAATACCTAAAATGTTCCCCCACAAAGCTAAAGGCAACAAGATTCTTTCTTTCTTTCTTTCCTTTTTTTTTTAAGATTGGCACCTGAGCTAACAACTGTTGCCAATCTTTTTTTCTTTTTCCTGCTTTTTCTCCCAGAATCCCCCCAGTACATACTTGTACATTTTAGTTGTGGGTCCTTCTAGTTCTGGCATGTGGGATGCCGCCTCAACATGGCCTGATGAGCGGTGCCATGTCCATGCCCAGCATCTGAACCAGCGAAACCCTGGGCTGCCAAAGCAGAGTGCGTGAACTTAACCACTCAGTCATGGGGCCGGCCCCACAAAATTATTTGTTAGCTTATGAACACATAGAAAGTGTGACTCATGGGGGCCGGCCTGGTGGTATAGTGATTCAGTTTGTGCGCTTGGCTTCGGATCCTGGGTACAGACCTACACGCTGTTCATCAAGCCATGCTGTGGTGGCATCCCATGTAGAAGACTAGAATGACTTACAACTAGGATATACAAATATGTACTGGGGATTTGGGGAGAAAACAAGAAGAGGAAGATGCACCAGATGTTAGCTCAGGGCCAATCTTCCTCACCAAAAATCATACCTTAAAAAAAAGTGTGATTCAAAACCCCCAAAACTGAAAAAAAAGTGTTCTCAGTATCAGATACCTCAGATAGAGGGAAACTTCAGAGAACACACTGGATCCCTGTAATGACACTGAGGGAACAACTGGCTTCCTGATCCTGAAGGCGGGGACTGGCTGGACCTCAGGCTCCTGTTCACAGCTGTGAGTGCCCCAGTCCCAGAGGGGACAAGAGAGTGTGTGAAGGAGTCAAGAGCTGGCCTCTGGGAAAGCCAGGCTGGGGCTGTGGTCACTCCTGAGTACCAGGGGGTCTGCCCTGGCAGCAGCTCCATGAGGGTCAATCATCCATGGTCACAGTGGATGGGTGGCAACCACATTGTTGTGCTCCATCCCTGAGGAGGGATGGGCTATCAGCACGTTTGCCAACTGTTACTTCTTCCCTCAGACATGTTGCCATGGATAACGGGGAAGTGGATGGCATCTTGAATTTTGTGGGAACTCATCTGTCTATTATGCATGAAATGAATGAGAAAATTGAGGACACTGTACGGTATTTCACTTTACAGCTCAGTTGTCTAGATCCAGACACCACAGAATCTGGGATCAACAATAAGAGGTGTTCAGACCCGAAAGCTTTGTATCAAGAAGGGTCAAGAGCAGAGGAGCTGCTAAGGGAAAACCAAAACCAAAGACAACAGGGGAAGGGGATGTGCGCCCTCACAAGGAAAGATGACTTCAGGCAGCACTGTCCCCAGTGCACCCAGGCTTGCTTCCCACCTGTCCCACGGCACTTGGAGTGCACTGCAGGGCCAGCTCCAAGAGGGCCTGTCTACTTCCAAGGGAAGGAATCACATGACAGGGACCCAGGCCAGCTCACTTCTGTGTTCCCGCAGCCCAGCAAAGGGCTTAGCTCAGATTACAGGTAGAATGGAGACCTTTCTAACTGAGGAGATGGGCAGTCTTGCCACCATGGTACACAGAGGTACAATGAGTAAGTACAACGACGTTAAGCTCATTCACTTCTAAATGCAATCAATGATTTCTCGACACAGAGTTGTTGAATGATTAGTACAGGGCTCCAAATATGGACCCATAAAGATTAGAAAAGGGAACAGTATGCAGCAATTAGTTAATAAAAGCCAGGCATACCTTCCTTAAAAAGAACTCCATTCAGACATCAGAATGGCACTGCAAGTGGTTGTGATTAGGTGCAACCTACACCAAGCTGGGCTCCAGTCCCTACTGGCCCCGTGGCTGAGACACCCACCTTCTCATTGTAGTTAATGGCAATCACATCCCCGGTGGTCAGACAGGCAAAGTTTCTCAATGCGTTTTCTAATCTGCAGACACACGCTGTCAAGGCAACATGGCAAGATAGATAGCTTGAATCTGAACCAACTTTCTGTGAGGGGTGTAGGTGGTCACTGTCACAGACTGAGTGTACTGGACAGAAGTGTACCAGGCTGGTATTAAAATCCACAGGTTTGATACAGCAGGATACCAATCAGCAATAAGGAATTGGCTTCTAATGCACAATAACATGGATGAGTCTCACTCTGCTGAGGGAAAGAATCAGCCAGAGTGGTAAGATGCCCTTCACATGGAACCCTAAGAAAGACAGCTCTCTGTGGGCAGGAAGCAGCTGAGAGGTTGCTGGGGCCAGGGGTCAGGCAAGGACGGGCAGAGAACGTTTTGGGAGATGGAAAAGTCTGGTTACACTGGTGTACACGTTTGTCAAACTCACCAATGTGTGCATTTTATTGTATGTTAATTATCCATCAATGAGTTGATTTAAAAAAATCCCATGGGAGCACAAAAGAAAAAAAGATTGAATGAATCAGATAGGTCCCATCAAAAGTTCCTCTACATCAAAGATGTTTTCATTTACACTTTTGCTGTTTCTGTCTTTTGGGCAGTAACCCAACTTCAGAAGTATGTTCCAAAATAAAAATTAAAAAGGAAAAAGTAACCTGTAAGCCCTTTTTATAATAGTAAATAATAATAAATTCTTAAAAACTGAATAACCCAAATGCCCAGATAAGGGAATAATGCTTAATCACACAAAATATTTTTAACCATGTCATCCCAATCAATTTACTGAACTGTTTTCAATGTAAAGGTTGAACATAAAACGTGGCTCCAGAATCTGCCACTGTGACGTGGCACAACTGCGTGAAGATCTCAGAGTCTGACTGAGGGAGAAACAGCCAGGCTGTCTGTGTTCCCTTCTCTTGGTCAAACAGCCTTCCAGGATGATAACAGCTTTGTGCAAAGGATCTTGTGTGGCACACCATCTTCACTCCCTCCCATGAAACGCCACACTGCAGGGCTGCCCTGTCCTTGACTTCCCCCGGTGACCCCTGAGCTGTCAGACCCAGCCCACTTGGCCTGAGGGCGGAGCTGGCTCCTGCACCGCATCTCTGCATGCCCCCTACCTCCTCTGCTCTCCACTAAGACTGCCTTTACCCAGACTGTCAGCCAGATCAGGGAGCACCCGGCTGCCTCTCAGCTGATGAAGGTGACGCCCTCTCTCCACGCGTTCACAAGTTAACTATGCTGACAGAAACAGCCTCTGAGGGAAATCTGGTAAAGTCTGCATCGCAACTTTACTTGACCAAAGTCAAATGCAAGGGGTTCTGGTCACAGAGCCAGGCCCTACTCCTGGCCACTCACAGCCAGAAAAGCACCTCAAAGGCAGTGCTCCAGCCAGACCTTGCCACAGAACAGTCCTGCCTGCAGGAAGTGTCCACCGACTGCTGTGTCCACAAGGGACTGGACACGCCCATACACAGACAGGGTCAGAGGACTTAACACAGCTCACCTGCGTCCAGGACATGACCAGCAGCAGCTTGCTCCCAGGCTCTGGCCTGGGAAAAGTGAGCAGGTGGGAAGGGTAGAGGCAGCTTTTTTTTTAACTGTCTACCTGTCTGTGTTGTTCAACCGTCTTTTTCAATCATGCTTTTTTAAAGACAAATAGGGAGTGGAGTGCTCGTTCTATCACATGATCTCAACAAGCCAAACTGGGATCTCCACGCTAGAGATCTCAACCAAAGTCCACACGAAGGACGCCCCTCGCCCATACTGGTCACCCCTTAAATTGTAAACACATGCATCTGGCTTAAGTTCACAGAACATACAAAAAAAAAAAATCACTAGAACCTCAAACCTTTGCTTTCCTCTTTCTGAGAGACAGAAAATGTACTAAATGAATGATCCCTACTGGTTTTGAGTGAAAAGCCCTAAACCTGGGTAAAAGGTGAGTTTGAGCAGTGAATTCATGGCTGAGCTGGGGCACCAGGGGCCCACGAGGGGTTTGGGGCTGAGAGGCAGACCAGCTGGCCCCTCTTCCACCAGAACACACTGGGCTTTGTGCCAGGTGTCACAGTCCACCTGAAGAAAGGGTTCTACTTTGCCCTCCAGGAGTGTGCGCAGAGTATTCAGAGCACCCAGCATGCAGCACGCTTGTCCAGGCCCAGGTCCAGGAGGCATGGCGGACATGCTGGCTGAATGCCCTTAGTCTCAAAATCACAACTTCAATCACGAACAAAAGTGTGGTCCCCAAAGTAAGCATGTGCTCAACCAAGCACTCGCTGCTCACCGACTGTCAGCAGCCCTCTCCCTCGTCTGAAGAGCCCTTCTTATTTCAAAAGGATACACTGCTTTGGGGTTGGTGATGTCCAGGAAGTCAGGGCTCTGAGGCTGGAATTTGGAGTATGTGGCCACTTGAAGGTTGACACTCTCCACCTGAACCAGGCCCCCTTCTTCCAAGAGCAAATTCTGCATCATCTAAAAGAAGAAGGCTACATGAGACTCCTGGAAACCAAGTGGCCAGCATGAGCGCCACTGATCCGTACACCAGGCAGGCCAAAGTCTGACATTCAGATGGCCTCTTGCTTGGGTCCCCAGAAGAGCAGCTTGAGACAAGGACTTGGGGACAGGTCATCGAATTGTAGTTTGATGTCAGGAAGGAAGAAAAAGCAAGCAAGCAAATGAGACAAAGATGTGGAAAGAAGGAGGCCAATAAGGGGTGCTACCGAGGCTGTGGTAGCTGGCATGTGGCATCTCTGCTGGAAGGGTTGGGGGGGTGCAGCATGGCCCACCAGCTCCAGACATCCTCAGGGCTCAGTGTTTCCCCAGGGAAGCTCACCACCCCAACTTTCAAGCTGTCTCATGCCCAACTTATAAGGCCGTGGGGCAAACAGGGCTGCACCTGAGGGAGGATGATGACAGTACCAGGCGGACTGACCTCGCATGGAAGGGTCCCACAGCTGAGGCCGCAGGGTGGTAACAAGGCCCCAGAGATGTCTGCTACAGGAGGTTATATAAAACCCACACAGACACCCCTCCACGTCGATTAAACCACCCTGCGAGGCAGATGCCCACTGAGCAATGAGACGGAAAAATGTGAACTAAGGCCCAGGAGTATCTGGTGTGCCGGGAGCTGGGACCCTGCAGCCAGGCCAAGACTCAGGAGTCCGAGGCAAGGAGGTTGGGCCAGAAATGAGAAACTCTGCATGTCCTGGAATGTTTTTTGCTTTTCTTATTTTAAACCTTCTTAAAGGGAATTTCAAACATACAAAAGTAGAGAGAACTGCATGAGTGGGCCTCTACAAACCCACCCCCAGCTTCAACAGTAATTGGGTTACGGCTGACTTCGCTTCACCTATCATTGCCCTACTCCCCGGCCCCATCCCACAGTGGGCTGCCCTGGAGCCAATCCCAGGCATCACATCCTTTCAAGAACGCCAGACCAGGAAGGTGAAAGGAACGCTTCACTGTTCCCACAGAGCCGCTACCCACAGGGGCTCAAAACTGGTGGTTAGGATGTGCCTTGAACAGCTGAGGGACAAGGTGCAGGGGTGAGGGAGGCCAAGGCCAGGGCAGGCAGAGCCATGAGCGAAGCTGAAGGGTGAACAGGGCCCCGTGGACAAGCCTGCAGAGGCCCCAGCTCACTCGCATCGAAGGGTGCTTACCAGGCAGGGAATGACAGAAATGGAGGAGTGGATGCTCCACCAAATGCCGCAGGGAGGCCGAGTAGGATGGAGAGGCAATGAATTTGACAACTGAGAGGTTTGGTGACCTTGGAGAGTGAAGCTTTCATAGGAAGCACTCTAAGGGGTGGAAGTCAGCCTGCTGCAGGTCAAGTTCACAGTCCGTTAAGGACTTGTTGGGAAATCTGTCAGTGACGGCAAGGAGGATAACTAACGGCAGAAGGAAGGACAGAGCCACAGGCAGCTCAAGGAGGAAAGGCAGCAGCTCAGGTCACCTGCCCATGGTTGAAGAGCAGGTTCAGACAGGACTTGGGGAGAGAAAGGGGTAAGAGCCCAAGGGCAGCGAGGAGGCGTGCTCCAGACCCGGCCCAGGCCGTGTTATACTTAAGCCCCGGAGGGCAGCGAGGACCACGGAGTGCACACAGGACGACAGGCATCTGGCAGTACATAGCCACGCACTCGCAGTGGCCCTGGGCAGGGATCTTGGTCTAGGTCAGCAAATGAGAGCCCAGGTGCTGGAACCAAGGCCAGCGCCTGTTTCAGGCTCACTAGTCCTGAAGAAGCCAGGGCGCCGGGTGGGATGGAGCCTGCCAATCAGCCAACAGAAAGCACTGGCTCGTACTCCTGCTGGGAGCCAGGAGGCCCTTAGACTAGCTCTGCTGCAGCTGCTGGGAGACTCCAGGCAACCACCTACTCCTGCCAAGAGCTGCAAGACCAGCCCAGGAAGAGGCGGGCAGGCAGCTCCATGCTACCGAAAGAGGCTTCCCAGGGGATGTGATGTTTCCTGGCAAAAGGGATTCAGCGAATTTTGGGGTCCAAAGTGGTCTGAGAGCCTGGACAAAGGACCACCCAAACTCCAAGTCTGCGTGTTGGAGAGAGAACCTTTGAGGTCATGTGTATCCCAGTATCACCAGCTCCTCTTTCACCTCTACAGACGGGCCACAGAGGGGCCTCTGCAGATCCAGAGTGGCCCCAGGAAGTTGTCACTGCCCTACACTTCAGCCAATCACAGCGCTCTCCCAGATGAGCAGGACAGGCCTCACGCCTGTGAGGGGCACATGCAGACCACACATGACAGTGAGGCCCTGCGTGGCAAGTGCTGGGGAGGGCAAGTGAGCAGGGAAATGAATCAGATCTGGGCTTGGAGGCACAAGTAAGACCTCCCCACAGGACAAGACTGAGAAATAGCACTGGAGAGGCCAGACACAGGTGTGAGGGCGTCAGGGCTCCTGTGGGGAGAGGTGGCCAGGCCTCACACTCAGGAAGGACTCAGCCTCCAGAGAAAGCCTGAGTGCAAAAGAGAGGCTTCATTTCCACAGCTTTGGGAAAACTCAGTTACAGGCAAGTGTCTAAACACACACATGTCGTGACAGAACTGGAAGAGAAACTACTAAAAATGAGGAGAAAATGTATAAAAATCTAAAATTCTACACTTAGACCATTTCAAAAATACTCCTGCTTCATTATTTGTAAAAAAGCCTGACTTAGGAGATCACAGTTTAACAGCTGGCTGTGGTTTCTAGCCTACCAGTTGAGCGACTGTGGAAGAAAAGGTCGCCCCGGCACGTGGCGCACTGCCCCGAATCCCCTCCCTCTAGCCCTGCCACTGTTTCAGAGGCAGGACTTGTGCACATGCTTGGGGCGTCCCTGCCTACGAGGCCCCTCTCTCCAGAGACGGGGCGGCCCCACTCACCCAATGTGGGAGGTAGCAGATGCCTTCGTCGGCCACGAACTCCAGCACGCCACAGTGCGTCATGCGGTCCGAGTTCTTGTTGGTCAGCTTGAACAGCATCGGGTAGGTAATGTTGAGTCGGCCTAAAAAGGAGAGAGAGGCTATGAGGCACGGCTTCTGCCAGGGAGAGAAACTGCTCCTTCAAAGCCCTCCCCTGGAAAACAGCCTCCTCAGGGGTCCACTGCGGCTCCATGCAGCCTCAACCCCCAGAGCAGGCTCCCAGACCCATGTGGCACTTAGTCCCTGGGTGTCTGCCCACCCACCAGACCCCACACTCCCTGCAAGAGCATAGCACTTGGCCTGGAGTAGCTCGGGAATGGTCAATGAGTCAGAAACACAGCACCAGCTCATACTTGTGATTTTCTGAAATCCCAATTTTAAAAAGTGGCATGTTCACTCATTTATTTGCAAATAATTTGAGTGCCACCCATGTTCTGGACAAAATCCCTGCCTTCCAAAGTTTCCAGTTAGAAAGGCAAGAAAGAAAACAAGTACACTCCGATGCTGTGGCGTTGAGGGAAGGGAGGGGCAGCAGGAGGGCTCCTGTAGGGCTTCCTCCAGGCAAGTCACGAGTCACAGGCAGCATGCCAGGCAGAGAACTCCAGGCAGAGGAAGCAGCCTGAGCAAACGCATGGAGGGAAGAGGAACCCAGCCAACTGGGGAATGACTGGCAATTAGGTGAGATGGGGGCATGGGGACAGGGTGTGGGAATGGGTGGGAGGGGAGGGAGATCGGGCAGGACACCACACAGGATGGAACTGGTCAGCAGTGTGGGCTCTCGGCAGGTCATGACATGGTACATCCCCTCACTCTAGTGGTCCCTAAGGTGAGGCCACATGGATGGCCAGAGGCAGGCAAACAGGACAGCTGATATGCTGACTCAGGAGTGCAGGGGGCACAGAAAGGAGGGGCTGGCGAACTGAAGCAGAACTCAGGAGAATCAGGGACCAGGGGGAAGAGTCCGGGATGGACTGACATAGTGACAGTGTTTGTCATGCGCCAGGCCCTTGCTCAGTCTTCGCAAAACTGTGATGTATGTACTGTCATTATCCCTTTTATCTACAAGGAACTCAGACATGCAGGTGCGGCAACATGCCCAGGATCACATAGCCCAGGAGTGGCAACACCAGGATTCGACCCAGATGGCTGGCCCAGGTCTGCACCTTAACCCGTGAGGCCCACTTTAGCCTGTTGGTTTAGGCAAACACGGGAACAGAAGTGCCATTCAGCAGCAGGAGGTATGGCAGACTCTGTTCGGGATCTCCCTAAAACTTCTGGTGAAGCAGATCGACTTAATGAGCTTGGGCAGGAAGTCACTGAGAGGCAAGAGCCACTGGAAGTGGTGCCTCACTGTGGAGGCAGCAGTGGGCAGGAGTGTTCCCCCCATCACCAAAGGTGACTTGGATGTTGGCAGTACAGTGGCCAAGGGCCCAGAGGCCAGGCCCTCTGTCAACAGGGTGCCTCCCAGCTCTAGAGCCATGGAGCTGAACCATAGTCAGTCAGGGTGAACTGGGATCAGGCTCCAGCTAAGGGTCCAAGATTCCTGCCATTGGAAAAGACCCTTGTGTTCCTCAGTGGTTTTCAAACTGCATTTTGTGATTTAGAAACGTGTCTTGGGGTTCCCGAGCCCTCCGCCTGGAGGCCTCATCTCCTCTAATCTGAGCAGCGACCCTTTTAATAAATTAGGACTCCCTATTTCATTTGGACAAAGTTTCTTCCATGACTTAAAAGATCTGAACAACACTGATCTAAGCCCCACTGTCCCAATCCTGAGTCCCTTCTCAGACACCTATGCCAAGGGTCACACCTGGTGCTTAGCTCCTATGTCAGCTCAACCAGAAAAGCAGGCTCTCTGGGGGTCTTATTCCCTCCTCTGTGATGACAAGGGCCTGCCTGAGGGCTGTGAACCCCATGGCTCTATCCACCCTCTGACTGAGGCCAGAATTAAAGGCCTGCTTTGCTGCTGCTGCTGCTGCTGGCATCAGTTAAGCTCTGCTAGCCAAAGGCCACCTCCTGCCTTCTGATTGGTGTCACGTGGGCTTGGGCTGTTCATACACACATCAGAGGGCACCATCCAGGGGGAAGTACTCTAGCCACACAGGCTATGTGTATCCTCATTTAAAGATGAGGACACTGGGGTTCAGGGGGGCCAAGTGACTACTCTAGAGTCAGGCCGGGTAAGGTGCAAAGCCTGAGCTGGAGCGACACCAGAACCAGTGCCCTTTCCCCACCTTGCAGCCATGTGCACCCAACACCAGGAGTGGACCCGCCAGCAGGCCTCCACGTCTCCTGTCTTGGATGGGAGGAATTCACACCAGAAACATCACTAAATCTCAAAAGGCAATGACTGCGCCTGTGATCAGGTTTTCTGAGTCCAGGTGGAGTCAGGCCGGGACCACGAGGTCTTCAAGTTGCTCTCAGGGGATGAGAGGTTGGGGGAAGGGAGGGAAAGCATGGCCTCTCTCACAACTGGGGGACTTTTCTTGCTCCTAGAAAGAGGCAGGCCCCAGTGAGAGGAGCAGCTTTTGGGGCGGAAGAGACAAGCTACACATGCAGTAGGAAAGAGGGGGTTAGAAATTCAGGCCAGAGCTGAGGAAAGATGTTGGGGGAGGAGATGAGACCCCTGCCTCGAAGCATTCTCTTGGGAGCTGACCACCGGCCTTCAGGAGAAAACCTAGTAAGCCCAGCCTATTGCATCAGCTGGCCCGGAACTGTGGAAAGAAAGCACTGATGCTCACACCCTCCTTTACTCCTGATGGGACCCAAGATAGGGTGTATGTATGTGTGTGTCAGGGGAGTGGTACCCCCTGCAGAGGAGGGTCCTGGAGCTGAGTACTCACTGGCCCCTAGCCTGCACAGCTGGCCACCACCTCACTGGGCATCTGCGGCCCCAGCTCTCCCAGCCCAGCATGCATGCACCAGGGTCAACCCCTGACCAGACATGACAAAGGTTGCCTGTGTCTGGACATACTGAGGAGGGTGTGCTGAGTTCCTAGCATCCATATTTACATCACCCCAGTTCTCAAGTCACATGGAAAATACTTACTGAGTTGATCTAAGGCTGAAGGAGGCATAATTACTGTAGAAAGAACATATAAGAAATATTAAGAAAATGAAAATTAAAAGGAGAGAATAAAAGCCAAAATGCAGTTTCTGTTATATCTAAAAACATATTCAACAATCCTTGTAGAGTAGCCAGAATTTTATAATGATCTTTCATAAAGAATTTACTTGCTGGAATTTACATTAGGGGAACCTAATGGCTACTAGCCATAAATTTTTTTTTCCTCCCCAAAGCCCCAGTACATAGTTGTATATCCTAGCTGTAGGTCATTCTAGTTCTTCTATGTGGGACACCACCACAGCACGGCTTGATGAGCAGTGTGTAGGTTTGCACCCAGGATCCGAACCCACGAACCCTGGGCCACTGAAGTGGAAGGTGCAAACTCAACCACTTGGCCACAGGGCCATAAATCTAATCATAATTAGGATTCCCCTCCCACCCCCCCCACCAGCAAGTCTGGGGCAAGCAACATTTTCACTGTAACTAGCTTTGGTTACACATGCAAAATAAGGACTGGTGAGGACTACAAGCACTGCAGGCTGAGGGCAGGAAAGGTTACTATTCAAAATAAAAACAAGCACATACTCTTCCCTCCTTTCTCCACATCTGACCTGTCATTCGGCCCCGCGAGCATGGACACGGAGAAGCAGCGGTACTGTGTGGAGAAGCGGTTCTGGAAGACCCGGGGAATCGGGTGGTCAAACATGTTGAAAGAAAACTAGGAGGAGGAAAGAAATGCTGGAGTTAGAACAGAACAAAGGTACATTTCTTCTCGTCAAAAGCCCAAACAGGTCAGGGTAGTTAATACTGCGCTAAATGCTGTCGAAGAGCAAATGGCCTCGAAATCCTGATGGATCAGAGCAGTCTGCCTGAACACTTCCCGGTAGCACAGTGAATCTCAAATCTCTGTTTCCACCCATTCTGCCATGCCCAGTCTCGTCCCACCGATTTAGTCTCCACTGTTTTCAGATGGTATGAACTTACTAAAATATAAAACTGGCCACGGCCAGCCATCCTTAATCTCTTTCAGCCTGCAAACACCTCAGGATCCAGGCAGACCTTGCACACACCTCAAGGACTGGTTTCTGATGGCCCCACAATCTCCTACACATGCCACGTCCCTGCAAGGCTAGTTCCTCGGCCTGGACACTTTTTCTCTTCTCATTAATTTAAAAAACATCTATTTGCTGAGTGCCCACTATCTGCCAGGCTTGATCTAAGCACCAGGGAAACATCACTCTAGTTATGTCTGCTTACCAACAAAACAGGTACAATCTCTGCCCTGGTGGAGCCAACATTCAAAATAAGAAACAGGCAAAGAAAACGCCTGCGTGTCTGGCAGTGATGAATGCTCTGAGGACAAGAGAGTAAGAGACAGAGAGTTCCTGGGAATGCTGCTTTAAACGGCTGGTCAAGAAGGCACTCTGCAAAGACCTGAATGCCAGGAAAGGGTGCCAGCAGAAAGCAGGGAATGGCATTCCAGGCAGCAGGAAGAGCAGGTGCCCAGCGTTTGCACCCCTGCCTTCCCCTGGCTTCCACGACCATCCTTTCCTTGCTCCAGGAAACTTCCTGCTCTGCCCAAGGTCTGGGATGGTGCCCCTCCAATGTGCTCTCACATGCTATGCCATAGTACTTCCTCCCATTCATAAGTAAAGCCAAGACATGGTGCCATCACAAAGCTAAGATCCCAGATCTTAAACTGTGGATTACTCTGAGGCTTAGCCAACACATTCCATGGCAATCTAGGGTCTTCTCAAATTATTGCAATTACCAGGATGTTTTAAAAAAAGAATACACAATTACACAATATCCAAAAAAACTGAAAACAGAGTCCTGAAGAGATATCTGTACACCCATATTCACAGCAGCACTATTTACAATAGCAAAGAGGTGGAAACAACCCAAGTGTCCACCGATGGATGAACAGATAAACAAACCGTGGTATATCCATACAATGGAATATCAATCAGCCTTAAAAACGAAGGAAATTCTGTCACATGCTACACAGAGGATGAACCTTGAGGACATTATGGTAAGCGAAATAAGCTAGTCACAAAAAGACAAATGCTGTATGATTCCACTTATATGAGATCCCTAGAGTCATCAAATTCAGAGAAACAGAAAGTAGAATGCAGTTGCCAGGGGCTGGGGGAGGGGAAGTAGTGAACTGTTGTTAAATGGCTAGAGTGTCAGGTTTGCAAGATGAAAAAGTTCTGGAGAGTCATTACACAACAGCGGGAATGGTTAACACTACTGAACTGTACACTTAAAAACGGTTAAGATGGTAACTTTCTGTTACGTGTTTTTTACCATAAGTTAAAATAAACTCTCACAATAGACAAATATTTCTTGACTTGGTTTCAAATATAAATTAAGTAGAGGGCAAGCCATCTACTGATAGGTAGTTTACTAGCAATTCCAAAATTAGTAAGCTGAATGAGCTCCCTTTCTAAAAAGCAAATATAGCATGCTCCTGCTTAAAATCTCAAATGGCTCTTCACTCCCTGGAGCTCGAGCACAGTAGTTTTCAAACCTTTATCTCTCTTTTTCAACAGCAGCTCTGTTGAACAAAGCTTGGCCAGAAGCCTAACAAATGAAACAGGATTTCCAGATGAAAGAAGAGAGAGGCGTGGGCACCCCGGGGAGCCCTCTCACCACCTCCCCGTCTAAGCCACTTCTCTTCACAACATCACAGAGGAACAGTGCACAACGTATTCAACATCCCTAACAATCTGCCTTCCATCTGCCTTCCATCTACCCATGATCCTGACCTTATGCCCTGCCCTCCTGCTCCCTACCCCAAGTCCTACTTTCCTTTATGAACCCAACGCCTAGCACATTGCCTAGACCTAGCAGGTATTCAATGTCTGCTAAGTGGACAGAGTTGAGAAGAGAAATATGATTCAATACTGACATGCTTGGGATAAAATCTAATAGTCGTTCCTTGTTTTCACTGAAAAAAACAGGCCACACTGAGGCCACGCTGTACAATGCTAAAGAGACAGCTTTGCAGACAGACAGACTTGGCTTCAGATTTCCACTCCTCACTTTTCTGACCCCGAGTAGACTATCTACCTCTTTAAACCTCCGTTTTCTCATGGTTAAAATAACAACCACCCGTGCCTCCAAGGGCACTGTAGGGACTAAACGGGATGCGTCGCAATGAGGAACTGCAGGCGTTAAAGAAAAGCTGCGCAATGGAAAACGCGCCGGCGACTAGGAACTCCCACTGTTATCCTTACCCAACCGCTCAGAGAGCCGAAGGCCTCAGCACACCCGAGGCACTGGGCTCGGGGAGCTGCCGTTCCCTTCCAGCGGGGTGGCCCCCCGCATTCTCCCTGGGACCCCTGATTCTGCTCCTCGCCCCCAACAACCTTCCAATTAATTTGGTGTTTATGGAAACCTGCCACGTGTCTAGCACTTGCAACTAGAAGGCTCCTTTTTCCCCTCAAGGAGTTCAAGTCCAACTGAGAGGAAATGCGAACCATGCCCCGGACAAGCGGAGACGAGCCGAGGCCGTTGGTGGTCAGGGGTCCGGCTCCGGCCGGGGGCGCCCGGGCCGGGCTCCAGCCGAGGTGACTCGGCATCTCCGTGGCCGTCACGTTCGCCCCGCCGGGCCCAGCGTCGGCCCTCAGCCCTCAGCCCCAGCTCCCGGTCGCAGCCCCAGCTCCCCGCCCCTGCCCAGCCGCGCTCACCATGATGGACACCTCTGCCTCGCAGACGCCGCTTCGCCCAGGGAAAGCTCCGATGGGAGCCCACCGACCGCTCTCCCCACAGCCTCCGCCGCCGCCTCCTCGGCTCCGACGCCCAGGAGGCTCACCGGAAGTGCTGGGCCTGAGACCCGGGGGGAGGCGCCGAGGGCAGGAGTCGGCTGCAAAAGAGAAAAAGCGAGGCAAAGGCGCTAGAGTCTAAAATTTCCACGGAATAAGCACTGAAATACCGTCTCCTATCGTGTGACCCACTCTAGAGTAATGTTTATAATTATTTTAAATTACATTTTGATAGTACTCCCCTCTAGACGAGTTTAGTTGGGCCCATTCTCCTTACTGACTACACTACCCAGAATGCATGTAGACCTTCCGGCCTTTGCCGTAGCCATCGAGGACTCGGGCGGAAGTAAGCTACACATCCGCCTTCAAACTAGACCGAGAGCCCATTGAAATCGTAAACTGATGCTCTCGTTCGATGCATAAGTAAATTTAATTTACGATGGGAATAAATAAATTTTTCCTGGAGCTCCCAGTGGGAGGTAATGGGCTGCTCTTCCCAAAGTAAAGATGTCCACCGAGAGTCGGGTTTCTGGGTAAACGGGAATCAGAGTTGAAGTGGGCAACTGCGTTTGCGTCTTGCCTGTTGCCCGCCTTAAATATGGACCAATCAGAAAAGAGGACGGGCCGGGAACTAAGTAGCTATGGGTTGGCCCCTGGGCCAATCGGAAGAGCCCTGATTTGGCGGGAGTCTTGACCGCGGCCGGAGCTCTTGGTGTCTCAGCGCGAGCTCTTGGTGTCCGGCCGCCGTGGCCATGTTCGTGTCCGATTTCCGCAAGGAGTTCTACGAGGTGGTCCAGAGCCAGGTGACCCCCTTTCTTGGACCCCGAGGGCTTTTTGGGGGAAAGAGATGAGGGGGAGCGGCCATGGGAGAGCGGGAGGAGATGGGTTCAGGTCGCAGCGCTCAGCTCCCCGACTCTTCCCCCGACAGAGGGTTCTTCTCTTCGTGGCTTCGGACGTGGACGCCCTGTGTGCTTGCAAGATCCTTCAGGTGAGCCCTGCGGACTGGGAGGGTGGGGCCAGGGTGAGAGGGGAGGGTGCAGGCTGGGCCTGGGCGGCTGGTAGGGGCGCGGGGAGGGCAGAGAGTGGGGCAGGAAGTGGGGGCTTAGAATCCAGAGGGAACGCGGTGGGGGAGGCCGCCGGGCGGGAGATGAGGAGCGGAGTAAGGGAACCCCACCCGGGTGAGAGCTCAGGAGGGGTGGGGGCTGGAGCAATGGCAACCGAAAGCTGGCAAGGGGGACTCTGAGAGGTCGCATCCCCAGCAGGACAGTATTGGGTGGGTTAGAGAAGGATTAGGCAAAAGGCAAGGAGACTAGTTAGTATTTTTGCTGTAACCTAGGCAAAAAATGGCTGCATTCGAAAGGCCTATGGACCCACCTGTAGTGGCTTCTCAGATGTGGGGTCTGAGACAGAGGAATCTGTGACAACTGAGGGCATAGTAGTGTCATAAGCAATACTGGAAATACAAGATTCCTTAGTCTGTTATGCAAGAGGCTTGCTTGGTTGAGTTTTGAATGTGGTGCCATGTTTACATGAACTTCGGCAGGCCCTTGGGTCATGAACTATTTCTCAGAAGACCTAGAAATAAGATCAGCTTTTCTCCCAGTGTTTTCCTTTGGTAATTTTAAAAAATACAGCAATGTTGACAGATTGGTGCAGTGAACACGCATATCCCCATCACCTAGTTTCTCCTTTAACATTTCACGAACCTTACTTTATCACATGTTGTTTGTCTCTCAGCCTATCTTATTTTTTTCTAAGTGCATTTCAAGGGAAATGCAGACCCCCTAATTATAATAGGCTTTGAAAATAATCTCTCTCCAGGCCCTGTTCCAGTGTGACCACGTGCAATATACACTGGTTCCAGTTTCTGGGTGGCAAGAACTTGAAACTGCATTTCTTGAGCATAAAGAACAGGTATGAGAGATGCATTTTAGAATAATTAGACTTTTTCTACTCAACTGCAATTTCTTAACATTTAGCATTCTTTCTATTTCCACAATAGGTTGCATATGTATGTAAGTATCAACTATATTAGGCAGTACGAAAGAGAAAAATGAGCTATATGGCCACATGACTTACCCTCAAGTTGTAGGGACAATATGGGCAACAACAAAAAAAGAGTGAATATGGATAGCCTCTAACTTTGAATTTGTGTGCAGACATTTCATTGTAAGGTGCCTGGAATTTAGCAGTTAGTTTTTGATATGGCCTAGTTGAAATTACTTTAGATTAGACCACTATTTTACATTCTCTTCCCAAGAAAATGTATTCTAATTTCCAACTTGAAATCCAGGAACATATCTTCTCTTTTCATAATTTAAATAGTAGAGGCCAGGACTCCTACCACGTCTTCATGGGGCCTATAATGAGATGTGGGACATCTTAGACCCCACGGTCCCCACAGCTCCCTGGAGTCTAGCCACATCTAGGATTGTCTGCCAAAGATAAATCCTCACCTGGAGCTCCTGTCATCACGGGAGGGACCTGTGCCAGTTGGTATTTGTAAGGAAAGGATTCTCTATAGTGATAGGATATAATAAGAGACTTAATTGAATATTTAGGTGCCCATTAAGTATGGGCTGCCCAAGGTTTGCTAAAAGTGTAAACCTGTACAATGCTGTTAGTATAGAGGAGCAGCACAGCACCGTAGAGTGACTGAGATCTGGAGAGGCCCAGGTATGCATTTGAAGTTTCCACCTGCTCCTCATCAGCTTCTTGCCCCTGTGCATGAGACTGGGGCATGCTGATCCTCTGCACGTTCCTTGGCGAAGTGGAGAGAGCCACGGTGCCAGCCATGGGGTATCTCACGGTGTCATCATGAATATGAAATAGCACATGGAGTACGTTAAAGCTCTTAACACAGGCCAGCCATTGCCATCTTGGGAGGCCCTTGCCCTCAGAGCCTTGCCCAGTGTCAGGGGCTTGATGTGTGTCAGCAGAAGGACTCAGGCCTAGTGTGCTGAGGTAAAGGGGCCTCCGCGGTGCACTTACTTCACAATGTCCTCTTCTTTTTTCAGTTTCGTTCTTTTGTCCTCATAAACTGTGGAGCTAACGTAGACCTATTGGATATCCTTCAGCCCGATGAAGATGCCATATTTTTTGTGTGCGACACCCACAGGCCAGTCAATGTCGTGAATGTATACAATGATACCCAGGTAATGAGGCCTTTGGGGCCCATGCCTCGCCTGAGTTGTCCCATCAACCTGATTGTACCTTTTTATGCCACAGACAACGTGGCCTCTATCCACCTCCCCTACAGGAGTTGGAGCAGCCTGAGGACAAGAACTTGTCCATCTTTGATGAGAAGCGCGGCACCTTACCCTCGGAGGTGCTCAGAATGCATTTGTGGATTTGCTTGACCTGGGAGGTGGTGGGACCAGAACCTTGCCCTGAGTCTGCCCTTGGAGCTCAGGGCTGCCCAGTCTCGTTGAATATCAGGGAATCTCAGAGGCATTTGCCCTGTAAATGGGCTGGGACCTGCCCTGCCCATCTGAGGGTGGTGTAAGGACCAGCAAGACAGCAGTGGGAGAGGCCGCTGTGAGCCCGAGAGGGCGCTGCTGTGCTCACTCCTTGAACCTCCAACAGCGAGCACGGAGCCCAGCCCAGAGCAGCGACCTAACCGTTGGTCTTCACCTCCCACGCTGACAAAGGGTGGCCCCAGCATTCTCATGTGAAGGATCTCTCCAGGAGCAGTCGGCCTGGACCTGCTTTAGAGACAGAATGTACCCCATTAGGGGTGGCCTATCGTCATGTCTTTTGTCAGAGGCCAAGTCGTGGTGTGTTCATCTGTTGGCTGGGTGTGTGGCATAACAGGGAGCTTTTTTCCCAGACTTAAGTGACTATAGAGAGTTTTCAAACTTTTGCTGTTTCTATATACTATGCATTGCAACTCCAGTGCCTCACTGAGTGGAAATGAGAACAAGAAAATGCCTGAGAAGTCTGAAATTCTTCTCAGACAGGTGGTTATTTATATGTAGAGGAAACTTATGAGTCAGCTCATTAGAAAATAAGATTCTACAAGAGAAAAATGTATGATGAATAGTTTTCTGTCAAGGAGAGAGGAGAAACCTGATTGCTTTTTGTTTTAATTTTAGATCAAGCTACTCATTAAACAAGATGACGACCTTGAAATTCCCGCCTACGATGACATCTTTAGGGATGAAGAGGAGGATGAAGAGCACTCGGCTAATGAAAGCGACAAAGGATCAGAGCCCTCCGAGAAGCGGACACGGTTAGAAGAGGTAGGTTTGGGCCTCTCACTGCCGTCTTAAGGAACTTGTCACTCACAGAGGTCAGAGGTCAGCCTGGAGTCTGCTGGGCCCAGGCAGAGCTATAAGACAACAGGTGTGTGTGCTGCCTCTGGGCTCTGCTATCCCCTGGTTGTGTGGCTTCAGGCAGGTTACTGGACTTCTCTGAGCTACAGTTTGCTCATTTATCCAGTAGAATCCTGTCAGATGAAATGAGACTTAGGATAGCTCAGCTCATTGCCTAGATAGCAAACATTTTTAAAAAGCAATATGAAGAAATGATAAATAGCATGTCTCTCATGTTCCCGACTCCCCTCCAGATTCGCTCTCTGTGCGTCACCGTGGCGGAGTGACATGGGTCTGCTGCCCTCAGCCTGGCTTGGTCCCAGATGGTCATTCCAGGGCAAGCATCTCATGTGCAAAGATATGAGTGGTTTGTGCCTCATGAGCCTTGGGTCTAACCCACTTACCCAATCTGGGGCCTGGCCAGAGCTTGTGGCTTCTACTAGATGTAGGATTACAGATAGGCAGCAGCTGTTCGTGTAATATGAGGGCCTTGTTTTCTTGTAGTGCTCGGTGTTGAAGAAGCTGATGCCCGTGGCTCCTGGTCCTTGGTGTGCATGCTGAAATTTGCCTCTGGAATGTTTTAGGGTCTTCCCTTCATCCTTATCATCCTTGGCTTGACAAGGGCCTTTAGCAGAGCCCTTTAGAGCCATGTTTGGGACGTTCAGGGCACTGTCCATGTGGGGGCCGTGTCCTTCAAAGCTAGGAATGTCCTTAAACCTTCCTCCCTTCGCCCACTCCTTTCACTAGAGTTTCTGGTGGTCTGATCAGGGGCCTTTCAGACCTGCTCTGAGATTTTCTTTCCTCTTACCCGTTCTTGATGTGTTCTATTTTCCAGCAGACTTTTGGTCCTTATCCTCTAATCGTTGATTCCTAAGAGCTCTTTTTTGTCCTCTGAATGCTCCCTCTTTTTTTTTTTTTTTTTTTTTTTTTAAGATTTTATTTTTTCCTTTTTCTCCCCAAAGCCCCCCGGTACATAGTTGTGTATTCTTCGTTGTGGGTTCTTCTAGTTGTGGCATGTGGGACGCTGCCTCAGCGTGGTCTGATGAGCAGTGCCATGTCCGCGCCCAGGATTCGAACTAACGAAACACTGGGCCGCCTGCAGCGGAGCGCGCGAACTTAACCACTCGGCCACGGGGCCAGCCCCTGAATGCTCCCTCTTTTTGATAGCAGCCTTAGCTATTGATGAATTGCTTCTCATCAGCCCACATGTCAATATCTGCTGGGATTTTCCCTGGAAACGTTCGTGTTCTGCAGATACGAGTCTTGGAATTCTCCACTCTGACTAATAAATACTTTTTCAACACCTATGTGCCAGGTACCCGTCAGGCTCCGAGGGTACCATGGGGAGAACAAAGTCCTGCTTTCATGAAGCTTCCTTTCCAGTGGGGGAGAGAGATAAGGACCATGTAAACAAGCACGGTTACAGGATGGTTTCAGGTGGAGATACATATTATGAGTAAAAATAAAGCAAGGTGGGGACTAGACAGGCAATGGGTGGCTGGTTTATGAAGGTGGCCAAGGACACTTGACCAGAGACCTGAATGAGGAGGGAAGGAGCCAGGAGGATTCCCAAGAGGGGTGTCCACCGCAGAGCGTCCACAGACGCAGGGCTCAAGGGGGAAGGACAGTTGATGGGGTGCGACCAACAGCGAAAATGAACGGGCAGGTGAGAACTGACCAGTGGGTTTGGCAACAAACCCGAAGTCCGTGGCCTTGGTGCAATGTAAGAACACATTAGAGCTTCCGTTTACGTGCTTAGCATGTCCATTTAAAATCTGAGTTTGTGAATGCTTTATATAATACGATATGGAATATGCATAATTTCTCGCTGACTTTTTATCTTGAAATTTTTTCCAAACATGTACAATTGTTAAAAGGATAATATGATGAATAGCCATATATCTTCCATCTAGATTCAACAATTGTTCACACTTTGCCACATCTGCCTTCTCGCTGTATAGCTATATATGCTTTATTTTTTGTTAGATCACTTGAGAATAAGTTACAAATACCATGACATTCTCCCCTAAATTCTTCCATATACATCTCCTAAGAATAAGGGGATTCTCCTTCATAAATACAATACTTTTATCACACATAAGAAATTAATAATGTCTTAATATCATTTAATATTCAAATCATATTTAAATTTATTTAATTGTCCCCAAAATAGATTTTGTAGCTGTTTTTGTCTCTGGACCATCACCCAGTCAAGGTTGGCACATTTGTATTTAACTGTTTCTTTATTGTCTTTTAACCTAAAACAGTACCCCATCTTTTTTTTTTCCTGTTTTGTTTTGAATAACATTAGAGGCCAGTCCAGTTTTCTAGTATTTATCACTTGTTTTTACGTAGAGTAATTTTATTGCTCCTCGTTCCCTGCATTTTCTATAATCTGTAAATTAGGGCTAGAGGCATGATTTTAATAAGATTTAGCATTTTTGAGAAGAATTTATATATCATTAAAATCTATACATGATTTATAAATGAACGTACATTAGAGGTATATGCTCAGAAATATTTTTATTAGTGGGACTGCACACTCGAGGAGGCTTAGAGACAACGGGCCATAAATAACATTTTCAAAGAGTTTTGCTATAAAGAGAGTCGAAAAGAAGGCATAGGGTCAAGAAAAGTGTTTGTCTTTTAGAGGTGGGACTAATTTAAAGCTGGGCCCGGCAAAGATGAGATTCCGCTGTAAAATGAATGTAATTACACTTACTCCACAGGTGCTGTTATATTGTTGTTCAGGTCACCTGGGTTCAAGTTTTGGATCTGCCATTACTAGCTATGTGACCTTAGGCAAGTGCCCTCTCTGTATCTCTGTAAAATAAGGGTAATATCATACTTGACTATTTTACTCCTGGTGTTTAACAAATGACTCCAAAACTTGCAGCTTAAAACAACCATTTTCTTAGGCTCATGGATTCCGTGGGTCGGGATTTTGAGCCGAGCCTAGCAGGGATGCTGTCTCTTGGGGCTGGAATCTTGGGAAAGCTCATGGGCTCTCACGTCAAACACCCAGGCTTCTGGGATGGTGCCAAACCAGGACTGCTGATGCAAGTGCCTGCAGGAGGCCTTCATTACGCATGGCTTCCTCACAACACGGCATCTCAGACTCCCAGCATGGATGTTCCAGCCAACAGGGCAGCCGCTGCATGGCCCTCCTGACCAGTCTCAGAGTCCCCCAGCATCCCACAGCCACGAGGGGAGGGGGCAGGACTCCAGTGTACACTTTGGGGAGGGTCAAAGAATTCTCACATAGTGGGGGTTTTGTTAATCATCTTTTTTTGAGGTAATTTCTACATAATCAAATTTACCAGGTATAAAATTCATTGAGATTTGACAGATGTATAAAGTCATGTGACTACTAGCACTTCATAACAGAGAACAGTTCCTTCACTCCCAAAAAGTTCCCTCATCAGGACCTTTTGTTTTTTTATCGTTAAACTTTCTACTTTGAGATCATTGTAGATTCACATGCAGATGTAAGAAATAAGATAAAGTCACTTGTATACTTAACCGACTTTCCCTCAATGGTGACATATTGCAAAACTCTGGTACGATATAACAACCAGGATGTTACCATTGATATAGTCAAGATATAGGACATTTCCGTCACCAGAAGGATGCTTCCTGTGGCCCTTTCATAGCCACACCTACTTCTCTCCTCCCCCACCCCCTCCTTAGCTCCTGGCAACCACTAATCTCTTCTCCATTTCCATAATTTTATCATTTCCATAATATTACATAAATGAAATCATACAGTATATAATCTTTGGGAGTTGGCTTTTTGCTTGGCATAATTCCCTGGAGATTCATCTAGGTTTTTGTGTGTTTCAATAGTTGATTCCCCTTTATTACTGAGTAGGCTTCCGTGGTGTGGATGGACCGCATTTTCGTTTAGCCACTGAAGGCCAACCACTGAAGGACATCTGGGTTGTTTCCAGTTTCTGGCCATTATGAGTAGAACTGCTGTAAACATTGTATACAGGTTTTTGTGTCTGAGCACAAATCTTCATTTCTCTGGGGTAAATGACTAGAGTTCATTTGCTGGGTTGTATGGTAGTTACATGGTCAGGTTTTTACAAAAGTGCCAAACTCTTCCAGAATATCCGTACCATCTTACGTTCTGACCAACGATCCATGAGTGATCCAGTTTTTCCACATCTTTGCCAGCATTTTGTGATATCACTTTTTTATTTTAGCCATTCTGATAGGTTGTAGTGATATCTCATTGTGGTTTTAGTTTGCATTTCTCTAATGCAAATGATGTTGAATATCTGTTCATGTGCTTATTTGCCATCTGTATATCCTCTTGGGTGAAATGTCTCTTCATGTCTTTTGCCCAATTTCTAATTAAATTGTTTGTTTTTATACTGTTAAGTTTTATATATTCGAGATACTAGTATTTTGTCAGATGCGGTTTGCAGATATTTTCTCCCACTCTGTAGCTTGTCTTTTCATCCTCTTAACATGGTCTAATGCAGAACAAGTGTTTTTAATTTTGACAAAGTCCAATTTATTGATTTTTCCTTTTAAAGATTGTGCCTTTGGTGTCAAGTCTAAAAAGTCTGCCTAGCCCTAAATCCCAAAGATTTTCTCCTGTTTTATACTAAAAGTTTTATGGTTTTATGTTTTCCATTTGTGTCTGTGGTCCATTTTCAGTTCATTTTGTTTAAGGTGTGAGGTTTAGGTCAGTGTTCATTTATTTGTCTGTGGGTGTCCAGTTGTTCCAGCACCATTTGTTGAAAAGGCTGTCCTTCCTCCATTGAAATCAATATGGCATATTTGTGTGGATCTCTTTAGGGATTCTCTGCTCTATTCCATTGATCTATGTGTTTACCCCTCTGCCAAACCGCAGTCTTGACTGCTGTAGCTATCTATTAAGCCTTGAAATCAGATAGACTAAGTACTCCCACTTTATTCTTTTTCAAAATTGTGTTAGCTATTCTATGTCCTTTACCTTTCTATATCGTTTTTAGCATAATTTTCTTTATACTTACAAAAAATCTTGCTGAGATTTTTGACAGGAATTGCGTAAACCTGTATATGAATTTGGGGCAAGTTGACATCTTTATTGTGTTGAGTCTTGTAATCCATGAACATAGTATGTCTCTCCATTTATTTAAATCCTCTTAGATTTCTTTTATCAGCATTGTATGCTTTTCAGCATACAATCCTATACTGTTTTGTCAGATTCACATCTAAGTATTTCCCTTTTTTTGGAGTGATTGTAAATGATGTTGTATTTTAATTTTAATATCTATTTGTTCATTGCTAATATATGGAAGTACAATTGATTTATGTTTGTCTTATGTCTGGTGCCTTGCTGAGCTCACTTATTAGTGCGAGGAGTTTTTTGTAGATTCCTTGGGATTTGCTACATAGACAATTGTGTCATCTACAAATAGGGACAGTTTTAGTTCTTTTCTGATTTGTATGCATTTTATTTCCTTTTCTTGACTTATTACTCTGGCTGGAACTTCCAACACTGTGTTGAATAAGAGTAATGAGAGTGCACATCTTTGCCTTTTTGTGTTCATAGACAGAAAGCGTCCAGTCTTTCACCATTAAGTATGATGCTGGCTGTAGGGTTTTGTAGATGCTCTCTACCAAATAGAGGAAGTTTCCCTGTATTTCCCCCCCTTTTTTTTTTTGTTTTATCATGAATGGATGTTAAATTTTGTCTAGTACTTGTTCTGCACTAATTGATAAGACAGTGTAACTTTTCTTCTTTAACCTGTTAATATGGTGGATTATATTGATTGTTTTTTTTTTTTAATATTGAACCAGCCTTGCATCTCAGGAATAAAACTTACTTAGTCAGGGTATATAATTATTTTTATAACTTGCAAAATTCTATTTGCTAATATTTTATTAAGGATTTTGCATTTATTTTCATTAGGGATATTGGTCTGTAGTTTTCTTTTTTGTACTGTGTTTGTCTGGTTTTGGTATCAGGGTAATACTATCTTCATAAAATGAATTGGCAAGTGTTCCCTCTTTATTGTTTCCTTCCTTCTGCTTGCTTTGGTTTATTTTACTCTTCTTGTTCTGGAAGCAGCTTAGATTATTGATGTGAGACTTTTCTTCTTTCCTAATGGGTGTATTTAGTGCTATAAATTTCCCTGTAAGCACTGCTTTCAGTGTGTCCCATATATTTTTGATGTATTTATTTTCACTTTCATTCCCTTCTGTGTATTTTTTTTTAATTTCCCTTGGGACTTCCTCTTTGACCCATGGATTATTTTGAAGTATGCTGGTTAGTTTCAAAGTGTTTGGAGATTGTCCTCTTATCTTTTTTTTGTTTTTTTGGTTTTTTTTTGAGAAAGATTAGCCCTGAGCTAACATCTGCTGCCAATCCTCCTCTTTTTGCTGAGGAAGACTGGCCCTGACTAACATTCATGCCCATCTTCCTCTACTTTATATGTGGGATGCCTGCCACAGCATGGCTTGCCAAGCTGTGCCATGTCCGCACCCAGGATCCAAACTGGTGAACCCCAGGCCGCTGAAGCGGAACATGTGAACTTAACTGCTGCGCCACCAGGCTGGCCCCTCCTCTTATCTTTTGATTATTAATTTCTAGTTTGATTCTGTTGTGGTTGAAGAATACACTCGATGTGATTTCAGTTCTTTTACATTTGTCGAGATTTTTTTTTATGGCCCAGGATATGATCTATCTTGATATATGTTCTGTGACCATTTGAAAAGAATAGGTATTCTACTGTTGTAGAACAGAATGTTCAACCAGTGTCAGTTAGATACAGTTGGATGATGGTGTTGTTGAGTTCTCTTTCCTTGCTGCTTTTCTGTCTAGCTATTCTATCAATTCTGAAGAGAGAGATGGTGAAGTCTCCAGCTATAATTGTAGATTTGTCATTTTCTCCTTTCAGTTCTATCAATTTTTGCTTCACATGTTTTACAGCCCCGTTGTTTGGTGCACAATACATGTTTAGAATTGTTGTGTCCTCTTGGTTGACTGAAATTTTTATTATTATTTAGTATTTCTGGTCATTTTCTTTGCTCTGAAGTCTGATTTATCTGATAATAATAGTGCACTCTTGTTTTCCTTTGATTAATGCTTGCATGCTTTATCATTTACCACCTTATACTTTCAACCTACCTATATTGTTATATTTGTACTGAGTTTCTTTAAAAAAAGGCAATGGGGCTGGCCCAGTGGCGCAGCAGTTAAGTGCCCACATTCCACTTTGGCTGCCCAGGGTTTGCCAGTTCAGATCCTGGGTGCGGACATGGCACCACTTGGCACGCCATGCTGTGGTAGGTGTCCCACATATGAAGTAGAGGAAGATGGGCATGGATGATAGCTCAGGGCCAGTCTTCCTCAGCAAAAAGAGGAGGATTGGCAGCAGTTAGCTCAGGGCTAATCTTCCTCAAAAAAAAAAAAACGGCAAAAGATTTATATTATCTGAAGAGAAATCAGAGTATATGAGTTTCTTTAAATAGCATAGAGTTGGATCATGTTTTTTTTAAAGCTAATCTCTGTCTTTTAATTGATGTGTTTAGACCATTTACATTAATTTTAATTATTGATAGGTGAGGGGTTAAGTCTGACCTTTTTATTTTCATTTTATATTTTCTATTTGTTCTCTGTTTTTCATATCTGTTGGCTTTTTCTTTTTTTTTTTAGAATTCTGTTTTGATTTACCTCTAGTGTTTGTGTATCTGTTTGTATAATATTTTTAGTGGTTGCTGCAAGTGTTACTTATATATCCTTAACTTATCACAGTCTACTGGCATCATCATTGTACCAGTTTGAGTTCAATGTAGAAACCTTATCTTCCTTCACGTCCCTTATTCTCCCCAGTTTGTAATATAATTCTCTTAAACATTTCCTCCACATACATTTAGAACCATATCATACAGTGGTATAATTTTTGCTTCAATAATCAAGCATGATTATAAAACTCAAGAGAATAAGGAAAGCCTATTGTATTGACCCAATTTTTGCTTGTCATGTTTTCTTCCATCCTGATGTTCCAAAGTTTCTTCTTTTGTCATTTCCTGTCTGTTTACAGAACCTCCTTTAACCAACTTTTTTTTAGGGCAGGTCTGCTGGCAATAAATTCTCTTAGCTTTCCTTCTAAGAATTTCTTGATTTCCCTTTATTCCTGAAAGATATTTTCATTGATTGTAGGATTTGGGATGAACAGTTCTTCTTTTCTTTCAGCACTTGAAAAATGTTATTTAACTTCAATTTTAAGAAAATAATTTAAAAAGAAAAATGGTGTGCCACTTCCTCTGGCCTCCATGGTTTCTGACGAGAAATCTATCATTCAAACCGTTTCTCTCCCATAGGTAAAATGTCATTTTTCTTTTGCTGTTTTTGATATTTTTTGTCTTTAGTGTTCAGAAGTTTAGTTATAATGCGTCTTAGTGTGGATTTCTTTGGGTTTAGCCTTTTTGCGATTCAGTCAGCTTCTTACATCTATAGATCTATGTCTCTTGCCAAATTTCCAGCCATTATTTCCTAAAGTTCATTTTCATCCCACCTTCTTTCTCCTCTCCTTCCAGGACACCGATGACAGAGTGTCAGGTCTTTCATTGTAGTCCTGCATGTCCCTGAGGCTCTCTTTACTTGGGTTTTTTTCAGACGGGTTTTTCCCTGTTGCTCAGACTGGGTAATTTTTATCATCGTATCTGCTGATTCACTGCTGGTGTTTTTCTCTGTCTCTCCATTCTGCTCTTGAGCCCACGCACTGAGTTGATATTTCACTTATTGTACTTTTCAGTTCTAAGTTTTGATTTGGTTCTTCTTTCATCGACCATTGCTTTGCTGAGGTTTCCTATGTTTTCATTTGTTTCAAGCGTGTTTGTAATTGCTTGTTGAAGCATTTTTGTGATGGCTGCTTTAACGTCCTTGTCAGATAATTCTGACTTCTCTGCCGTCTTGGTGTTGGCATCTGTGGATTGTCCTCTTTTATTCATTTTGGGATCTTTCTGGTTCTTGGTATGATGAGTGATTTTTTCAAATGAAACCTGGACATTTTTGTGTTATAAGACTCTGTGTCTTATTTAAGTCTTCTGTTTTATCTGCTTTCTCTGACACCACTCTGGCAAAGGAGGGAGGAGGTGGTGTGGCCTCTTGACAGCCAGGTGGAAGTACAAGTTCAGGTTCTGCTTGACCTCTGTTAACCCCCGAGAGGAGTGGCTCCTTGTTAGCACTGGGCAAGGAAGGTCCAGGCTCCCTATGTGGCCTCCTCTGACACCCCAGTGGGGGTGTTGGGAGATATTACAGGTAGAAGGTGGAGGTGTTACAGGTGGGAGGCGCTCACAAGGGTAGGAGTCTAGGCTCCCCCTCGGCATCTGCTGGGCGGGGGGGGTGGGGCACAGTGTTGTTGATGGTGGTGACTGGAGTAGAGCAGTTATTGTCTAAAAGTTTTCTCTCTTTTGAGGTTGCTCCTTCCTGGTCCTTTGACTTTGGGGGGGGATTTTTTTCTCTGTACCTCTTAGCGTTTTCAGGTTGCCAGCTTCTTCAGCTCCATGTCTGGGATATATGAGCCATAAAGAAAAACCAGAGAACTCATTACCGTGTAATTTCTCAGTCCCGGAGGCCCTACCTGGTCAGCCTTCCTCTCCACCTTTTAGAGTCTTATTTTGTTTGTTTCATAGATAACATCCAGATTTTTAGGTGTAGTTAGTGGATGTATAAGGCAAGATACATCTGCCCCATCTTTCTAGAAGCAGCAGTCTGGGGTGTATGGATTTTAAAACTGCCACATTCACTACCTCTTGCTTTGTTGTGAGAACTGATAATGAGGTTATGCCTAGAATCAGAATACTTGCTGGTAAATGGTAGGATGGGAGAATCACAGCTCTTATTAATCTGGGGAGAAAGCCAGTGTGAGGTGTGGGCGTATCCTGGGCACACGTGGTGAGGGTGACAGAGAGCGGGCGAGGACACAGGCACTGAGGAAGCCTCTGTTCCCGTCCACAGTGTCTGAAGTGCCGACGGGCCAGAGGGGTCCCAGCCACACCTGCCTCGGCACCATCCTTCTCCAGGAGCAGGCTGTGGTAGGCACTGGGATGAGCCAGGTTTCCCTTAGGGATCAGAGCCCAGGGGCTTCTGCCCGGTGGGGACCTTCTCAGGCTATAGAGATGATTCCTGGCTCATTTGCTCACCCTTTTCTCTTTGTCACTACCTCAGGAAATAGTGGAGCAAACCATGAAGAGGAGGCAACGAAGGGAGTGGGAGGCCCGGAGGTGAGTGTGCTTCAAGCAGCAGCCCCCATCACAGAGCCCACACCCCCATCACGGAGCCCACTGCTCCTTCTCAGAACCCATGCCCCCGTCACGGAGCCCACTGCCCTGTCACAGAGCCCACGCCCCTGTCACGGAGCCCACTCCTTTGTAACAGAGCCCATGCCCCTGTGGGACTCGGGTCCCTGGCGCCTGTTTTTTTCCCTGGGGGCTGCATGCATGTTTTTCCATTTTAGGATAGTTCGTTTAGTTTGGAACCTCTGGGCCAGTTGCTGCAGGAGAAAGCGTGTGGCTCCTGAGTTTCAAAAGAGCTCTGCATCCCCTCCATGTCACTATCTGGTCCCATGAGAGACAAGCCCAGACCCAAAGGTCTCCCAAATATATGCTGTCCGTCAGGCCCCTAGTTCTTTATTTTCATAGTTTTCTAGATCTAGATACTTGTATTTCAAAATTCTTACAGATGACATCAACACCAGTTGTGTAAAACCTTTCATAGAAAGAAAAGTATGAAAAGGAAACTAACATCTATAATTCCACTCCATACTGCAAATTAGAAAACTGAAGTGCTTTAAAATGAAAACGTTGGCAAGGTTATTCTAGCTTGAGGTGAACATGCAGCAGAGTTCTTGGGCTGGGGGCTCCTTGCTGTCCTAGTCCTTGAAGGTCTCCTGGGTGTCCCAGCACCCCCCCGTCTCCTCTGTTCCAGCTGAGGGCGTGTGCTCAGCACCCCCCTCTTGGAAAGATGAGGGAAAACCATTTCAAGAAATGTAAGGAAAATTTTCACTAATGGGAAGAGATTCTCGCTTTGGATTGATCTTCCTGGGTTATCCATACCTTGCATATTTTACATAATCACACCAGTTTTGCATTTTTCGACTTAATGTAACCATAGTTCTGAACAGCCTTTATAAATGGCATAGTACGTAATTGGCCATTCCCCTTCTTTTTGAACCAGAAGTTACTTCCAGCATTTTCTGTGACAAATAAGGCTGTGGTGAACAACCTTATACACAGAGGAATTTTGTCTTGCTTGTTCCTTTGAATGGTTGTCTTGGGATAATTTCTCAGAAGCAGGATTCTAGGACTATGCCACTGTACGTCTCCCATTGTCACAAGTGGATTGCATCAGTTTTGTTCCCTTCCCAGCATTGTGCATACACTCTCTGCGAAAGAGCCAGTAAGTGAAAACAAAGAGTACCATGACTTAATCGCATTTCTCTGAGTACTGGCGAGTTTTGGCATTTTTCCAAATGTTTGCTTCCTATACTGCTTGCTGTTGAAGACCTGTGTTTTGTGTCATTACAGAAGAGACATCCTCTTTGACTATGAGCAGTATGAATATCACGGGACGTCGGTAAGCACGGAGAGGTGGAATTCACCACAAAGTTCTGACTCGGGCTCAGTGTCCTGAAACATGAGGACTGAGTGCAGGTTTTAGAGCCACGGAAGCCTGGTTTGAATCTGAGCCCCATAGCTTCCCACTGTGTGACCTTGGGCAGGTGGTGCAGCCTCTTTGAGCCTTAAACCCCTCCTTCTCTGTAACAGAAGATAACAGTCCTCATTTCAGAGGCAGTTGTTACGATGGTCCCTCACATCCAATATGTGCTCAAGAGCAGCAGCTGTTGTTCTTGTTTATCATCAAATATACAGAACGAGTTTGTATTAGTCTCTGTGCAAGAAGCTAAAACTCTAGACTAAGAAAGGCTCATCAGCCTGTGTGTTACAGAACAGAATTTCATACAGAAAACCTGCTGTGTTGATTCTGATGGTGTTGAGCTGAGCCCAGGGCCTTAGAAGCCCAAGAAGATAAGTTTCCAGTAAAGTGCCCATGTTTCGTCTTAGAATTTGACCCGAGGGCCTTGGACTCTGAGCATCATATTTCCAGTGTCCCTTTTATGTCAAGGTCCCATTGTCCTTTGAAGGGCCATCCTCTTACCCTCTCTGCTCTGCCCTGGCACATGGGAAATTCTGAGCAGTGGGTGGGTTGGATGGTGCTCACTCTGAGAAGGTGTGGGTGGGACGGCAGGTGCTGGCCAGAGACATGGATGGTTCCCTTGGAAATCCTCCCTGGTGGGCAGCCCAGCATCTCACAGCTAAGGGAACTTTAGAGTCTTCAAGCGAGATATTGATCCTCCGTCCTCGTCTCCTCCCAAAACCCAGACCCTCTGCTCACAGGAAGTTAGATGCTTCCATCAGTCGACAGTCCTGTTAGGGGGTCCTGAGGCCCTTTCCTCTTTAATGTCCAAGTAACTGGAACCAAGGCCCTGTCTCACCTGGCTTTCTCAGGATTTGTGCAAGGCCACCAGCAAGCCAGGAGGAGCATGTGGAAGCAGGGTCATGCAGATGACAGGGTCCCCAACCTCCCAGCTTCAGTGCCTCCCTCAGGCATCACTGAGGCACCCAATGAGATGTCTGGAGGCCCCAGCTTAGCACTGCACCTGGCTGCCCCGCCCCCCAGCTGCATGATGAAGTGTGCACACAGTACTGACTTGAGTTAGCAGAGGAGACGGTGTGGGTCAGTTGTGTTACTCCGTCTTCTTCCCTTGGTTTAGCCTGGAGTCCTCCCACGGGCCCTTGCCAGGCAGACCCTCAATCTGCAGGGGCTCAGCCAGAGCTCCAAGCAGGTCTGGCCCAGCTGTGTGCCCAGCCCCAGCGTGCGCTCTTTCCATGAGCACAACTGCCTTTGGCCTCAGGCTTCTCTCTTTCTTGCAGTCAGCCATGGTGATGTTCGACCTGGCATGGATGATGTCCAAGGACCTGAATGACATGCTATGGTATGTAGGCCCCAGTCAAGGTCAGTGCCACATGTGGCTGGCTACCTTCTCGGCAGCTCTGTCCTCCCACAGTGAGGGCAGGGTCTGGAGGGAGACGTCACCATGTGGTCTGCACCAGGAACATCAGGCACAGCCCCCTTCTGGGAATGTGGACGGCTCTGGTCTTCCTAAGTGTAGGCTCCCGGCTGCACGCAAACTTGCGGGGTGCAGAGTGCAGAGGGTTGGAGCGGGGTTGGGGCGCTCCGCCGTTCCCACCCTGCTGCTCAGCCTTGCTGCCCAGGACATTTGGGAAACAGAAGGAGCATGAGATTTAAATGAAGCAGCCCTTTCTAGACATCTTGGCAGCCCTGGCGCGTGGTGAGACCCGACGCAGGAAGAGCCATTTGGCTGCAGGGTTTGCCGCATGGACTGCAGCGGGACCCTCGGCCCGCTGGGTGCTGTAAAACTCCCAATGTGCTGTGACTCATGTTGGTTTAGAAACTAAACCTGCAGAGTCTTTCTGAGTGAAGAAACCGTAGGTCTGGCCTGCTCCACCCCCTCAGCCCTCACCTGCAGATCCTGGTTTTCTCCCCTGCAGCATGGTGGTCTCACAAGGCCCCTTCTGGCCCTGACTCCCCAGCACGGGGATTATAACGCCTGCTCTGATGCAGGGCCTCAGGACAGCTGGGGCCAGGGCAGGGCCTGGGCACTGTCTAAGGCTAGGCCCAGGGGGCTCTGTCATTGCCCCAGGCCGATGCCTGGTGCATGTCCACCCGCCATCCTCAGCAGCAGGCTCAGCCCTCATCTCGGGTCCCCTCCACAGTGTGGACAGACAGCCCTGGCACCCTGACACAGGGCTGGTTTGTGCGTTGAGGGCTCCCGCAGTAAGGCCAGGTGGGAGCCTGTCACGGGCCCTGTAGCCATGGGCACGTGCAAGCCACATCAGCATCCGGGAGCCTTTAGTGGGTGCCTGCTGTGTGCTCAGTGGTGCCTTCAGCATCCCACCCACTGTGAGCTCCTTCAGTTAGCGGTGATGTCCGGATATACCCCTGTGAAATGCCTCCAGAAAACTCCAGAAAGGGCATAAGGACAAATGCAAAATAACCTGGTATAAATGCACACATGGAATGTGGGGAGGAGGTGGAGTTGGTCAGGGAAGACATCTGGGGACAGGGGGGCTCTTTTTTTTTTTTCCTGGTGAAGAAGATTGGCCCTGAGCTAACATCTATTGCCAACCTTCTTTTTTTCCCCCAAAGCCCCAGCACGTAGTTGTATATCCTAGTTACAAGTCATTCTAGTTCTTCTCTGTGGGATGCTACCAGAGCATGGCTTAATGAGCAGTGTGTCCATGCCCAGGATCCGAACCAGCGAACCCTGGGCCAGTGAAGCAGAGCAAGCAAACTTAACCACTTGGCCACTGGGCCAGCCCCACACCAAGGTAGCCTTTTCTGAGGAAATCCTTCTGAGGCAGAAGGGGCATTGTGTTGGGGGATGTGGTGGGGTACTCCGGCACCCTGCCCCCCAAAAGGTGAACCTTCCAGGGCCTCTTCCATCTTACTCTGCATGCAGCATCCCTGCCTGTTCCTGGCTGTGGGCCTGTAGGGGTATCTTGAAGGATGGCACCTGGGGACCAATGGGGATCACAGCTGGGATGACTAACCACACCTGGGGTCCTGGTCACTCCTGCTATGGGCCAGCCGTGATCCCAGGGAGGTCAGGCCCAGCCTGGGTCTCCCATATCTGATCCACAATAGATGAGCTTAGAGGGAGGAGCTTGGAAGGTTCTTAAGTGGCCTAAATGCTGTTACTGTGTCCTGCCATTTTCCATGGGAAGGACAGGGAGATGTGGACATGACTGGGGTCTGCTGTGCTGCGGGTGTATCTCAGAGGGTGGGGGATGTGAGGGGCTCAGGGAGGTGGTGTGACATGCCAGGGTCTGCCAGCGCCTGAGTGTGGCTGTCTCCCACAGTCCCTTGGTGGCAGGACGTGGGTGGAGAGCCAGGACACAGTGGAGCCCTGCCCACATCAGGCCTGCCATCCTCATCCCAGGAGATCTCCCTCCTTGTGTACCCATAGCTCCCACAGTGGTGATACTGTACTGGGAGCCCTGAATCACCCCCTGTAACCTATCCACTCTGCAGAGAGGAGACACCTGTCTGAGGGCAGGCCTGGGCCTGGCCATGCTGACAGGACACTCCTGTGAGTGGCGCCTGTCCTGCCCTGTTCACCACTCCATTGCCCTCTCCTCTCTTTCCAGGTGGGCCATTGTTGGACTAACGGACCAATGGGTACAAGACAAGATCACCCAGTAAGGACGCACTCCCTAGGGCTGTCCAAGGTCAGCCCGTTCTGTGACAACATGCATGGCTTGTCCACAACCCAAGTTTGCAGTAGGGAGACGGGTGGCAGCATCACCTTAGAGCCCCACGGAGGAAGGGGCTGGCCTTGGGTCTGCATCATTGTCACCGAGGAAGGGCTTAGTACTGGGACCTCTGGCAGAGTAGTGTGTGACCTTGTGTGGACGCTTTGTCCACCCTCAGGGAGCCCAGCAGGTGGAGCCAGAGGTGAGAGGAGGGAGCGCAGTCTCCCACCCTTGGAGCCCTATGCTGTGGGCAGGGCTGGGCGCAGAGCTGGCCCGTGCACAGCGGACACAGGTCGGAGGATGTGAGGGCCCTGAGCATCCTGCCAGAGGAGTGGGTCTGAGCTCAAAGGCAAGGAGAGGGCTGGAGACGGCTGCGAGGAGGGCAAGCATGGAGCTGAATCTTGTTTTGCCCCTCAATGGGCAGGCTTTGGTGCTCCCCAACTGTCTGACTCCAACGGTGGACTAAAGGGCTGCCCCAGAACGCAGGCACCGGGGAGGGCCAGGGTGCCGGCACCCTCCTTCGTCCCCACTCCTCTGGTGGCTGTCAGGTGGGGACTCTAAGGGAATTGACAGGGACCTTGACCCCCAGATGCTAACCCTGTCCCAGGGACCTGAGCCTGGCATGGCCTCCGCGTACAGTTCATAGAAGCCCCGTGTCCCGCTTTCCTGCCTCCTCCAACCCCACCCTGCCTGTCCAAGTTCTGTGTTATGGCCTAGGGTCCAGGAGGGTCCTGATTCTCAGGCCTGGCGTGCCTCCTGGATGTGTCACCTTGGCCCGGCCTGCCGTCTTCCTGGGCCTCACTCCCCTTCTCTGTTAAGGATAGCATGGGGTGTGCACAGCACCAGGCACGGTCCCTGGCCTGTGGCCGCCCCTCGAGTGAGGCCCCTCTCCCGCTGTGCTCAGGAACACTTCCTATGCAGGGTCTGTACCTTCTGCTGTGGATTCTCGTCACTTTGGGGTTTGTCCACTTGACCGTGACCAGCGGGTGGCCCCGTGGCCTCCCACAGTGCCCACCCTCAGGAGGTCTCAAACAAGTGATGATGGGGCAGCTGCCGCCCAGAGGAAAATGCAAGTGGGAGGCGGGCAGGAGCCCACCCCTTCCAGCTCTTTCCACTCATGTACCCCCAGCTGCCTGGAACAGCTGCCACTGTCCTGCTTGGTTTCCATGCAGAGGTGGCAGAGTTTCCTCAGTCCTGGACGGGAACAGCCATGTGGTGGGCCGGCCCCTGAGCCTCCCGGAGTGGGGAGGCCTTGAGGGAGGGAGGGAAACCACATGGCTGGGCTCCATGTGAGGGGAGATGGGAGCCCCCCAGGCACAGTGCTTTCCTTCCAGGATGAAGTACGTGACTGACGTTGGTGTCCTACAGCGCCACGTGTCCCGACACAACCACCGGAACGAGGATGAGGAGAACGCCCTCTCCGTCGACTGCACACGGATCTCCTTTGAGTACGAGTATCCTTGAGGCTCCAGCTGTGAGGTGCAGGCAGCACCCCTGCCCTCAGAAGTTTTGCTCAGCAGTGCACTGTTTGCTGTGTCACCTCTGCAGGCCCCAGCCCATGTTGCCCATGGGTGGCATGTTCTCGCCACAGAGCTGCAGGTCTGGGTTGTGTGGCTGTGGCTGCTGTGTCTCTGGGACAGGCAGCAGATGGGACGAGAGGCTTTGGGTAAAGGGGCCCTGGCGTGCTGCCCGGGCTGGGCAAAGCACTGGGTCCTGGGCAGCAGGCTCTGTCCTGGCTGCTCTGTGTGGCTCTGGCTCCTAAGTGCCAGCACTGTGTTTAGAAGCATCAAGCATCTCTGTAGGGCTAACTGTGGGCCTGGTGCTAGGTCCGTGCGGGTGAGTGCCGTGGTCCACCTAGGCAGTACAGGCAGTTAAGCACTGTTCACAGACCGCTGCCAAGCCAGTCAGGGAAGAAGCCAGCCAGAGTATGATTACAGAGTGCAACATTTCACGAGGAGAATGTGAGTGTCGATGAAGTGATCAGGCAGCCCTCAGACCGCAGTGCTCAGGAAAACCTTGGGGAGGCGCCATCTTAGGCCAAGACTCAGCCATGTTCGGTGGTAGGGGGAACAGCCTGGGCAGAGGCCGTGGCTGTGCAAAGGCCCTGAGGTGAGCTCAAGGAAGGGGCTGGAGAGATGGGTAGGGTCTGAAGTTCAGACAGGCCAGAGCTGATGGCTCTGTGAGCCCAGAGCAGTGACTTGAGTTCAATTGTGGGTGTTTCAAAGGTCCCGGGACTGGTGACTAGGAGCAAGGAGACAGGATGGTGGCTCAGGCCAGACTGTGGCAGCAAGCATGAGGTGTGGCCAGGGTCGCTGCTTTGGTGGTGGATGGAGTGGTGGCAGGGACAGTGCTGCCCTGTACCTGTGCTAAAATGGCCAGGGACAAGTAAACGTGAGTTTGGACAGGTCAGGTGGGAGGTGCCTGTGACAAGTGTAGGAATAGGTGCTGGGTGTGGACCAGCCCAGCTCCAGAGAGGGTGGCTGCGTCCGGCATACAGGGGCCCACCAGGAGCCAGGTCCTGACACGTGACATGCAGGCCCCAGGACGTGCCTGGGGAGTGGGCAGGGAGGACAGCAGCTGTCCTGTTGAGAGGGGCAACACTGAGGACAGAGCCCACTGTGTGCCCAGAGGCTGGGCCTGGGGGGCCGGTGTGTCGGCAGGAGCAGTGGCAGGGCACCACTGTGACCTCAGGATGGAGGCAGGGCTAGCCTGGCGTCCTGCCAAGACCCTTGGGGTGTAGGAGGGAAGGCCTGCTGGGGGGCAGGACTGTCCTCATGCACAGCCACGCTCATGGCCCCATGAGTGGTGAACGGCACGTTCAAGAAGAGGTGTGGGGATGAGGCCTTCACTGAGGGGGTCTCAGCAAAGGCACGAGTAGGAGGGAGGGCAGGCAAGGTAGAGCACACAGGGGGCAGACGGGATGACCGCCTGGGCTGGCAACGCCCTATTGGGCCTCCCAAGCCCTGTGTGGCCACAAGGGCTCTCTGTGAGCACAGTCCCTGGACTCTCAGAATCCCTGCCCCTCGGTTTCCTTGTCTGTCCAATGGGGATAATGGTGTGTGCCCCCCACCTCACAAGCTCCCTGTACTGGTCAAATCAGAGAGCTCCAGGTCACTCATGTGATAGCTAGTTGTGCAGGCACGCCCTGCGCGTGGAGCTGACCGTCTGCTAGAGAGTCTGTAGGTGGGCGTCAAGGGGTGGGTGGGGCCGTGTCCTGCCCAGGCCCTGGGTCACTGTGCGGCCACAGCCTCCTTGACTGCAGGCCCAGCCTCCGCCTGGCGCTCTACCAGCACTGGTCCCTCCATGAGAGCCTGTGCAACACATGCTACACTGCGGCCAGGTTCAAGCTGTGGTCGGTGCACGGGCAGAAGCGGCTCCAGGAGTTCCTCGCGGACATGGGGTGAGTGACCACCTCACCCATAGTCCCCAAGGGAAAAGCACCTCCCCTTCATCATGACCGACTTGGCGGTATCATCCAGATGCTGCCTGCTCCTGCCCTAAGTTCCTCACCTCGAGGTCGTCTGGAGGCCCCCACCAGGGCATCCCCTGTTGGCCTGTGGGGCCGTCAAGGGGCTCTTCCCCTCCGTCGGTGTCTCGATTTAAAGCCAGGTTGCTCGTGTGACCAGCACTTGCTGTCCTTCCAGTCTTCCCCTGAAACAGGTGAAGCAGAAGTTTCAGTCCATGGACATCTCTTTGAAGGAGAATTTGCGGGAGATGATTGAAGAGTCTGCAAATAAATTTGGGTAAACACATATTTTTCTTATTAAGCTTCTTTAAGGCTTCAGCTTTAACCACATTCCTAAAATAACGCAAAAAACCCCAAGAATACACAAATGAGCATGACCTGTCTAGCCTCTCCCAAAGTGCGTTCCCTTTGGGTTAAAAATCAGACTTCTTAAAGTGCCTGAAAGGTCTAGAGTCCTTAAATCCTGGGGCCAAGGTGTGGACCTTTGAGGGCGACCCAGCCTGTCCCTCCCCGGACACAGGAAATGGGCCTGAGAAGGGCCGACTGGGGCCAGGCTCAGGCAAGCTCTGCCCGCCCGCATCCTCCGGCACTGCTGAGGGACCCATGCCTGGCATCCAAGGGCTCAGGAGAGGACCACACACATCCCGGCCCGGTAGCTTATTCCCGCCCTGCCCCCAACCAGCTGAGCAGCTTTGGAGGAGGCCTTCGGTGCTCTGGGCTGCAGGGCTGGTGTGCCTGAGCCTTCTGACCCCTCCATTCTCTGACCAGAGAGACTGTGCTGCAGAGCATTCACGGGGGCCTGGCCTGGAGGGAAGAACTCACTCCCGCACATGCAGCCTCACAGCCGCATCACTTCCTCTCATTGCAGGATGAGGGACATGCGAGTACAGACTTTCAGCATTCATTTTGGCTTCAAGCACAAGTTCCTGGCCAGTGATGTGGTCTTTGCAACCATGTCGCTAATGGAGAGCCCCGAGAAGGACAGCTCAGGAACAGATAACTTCATCCAGGCTCTGGACAGCCTCTCTAGGTAGAGGGCATGACCGTGGACCTCCATCCCCTTGGGCCACCTCTGGCCCTCAGCCTCACCACCCAGGGAGGCAGCTTGCATGGACCCCCCCCACCCCGGGGCGTGGGAGTGACTGTGTCCTGCGGAAACTGTTTGGGTGCCAATTGGAGCCACTGTCCACCCGAGCCAGGGCTGCACAGGACACGTTTCCTGCCCGTCCTCAGTATGTGCCACTTCCTCTTGAATCCTTTTCATCTCTTCTTTTTCCCTTTTGATTTGTAAAATTTTCTCCTTTTTCATCTCTTAAGGCATTATTTGTAGTGTTCATTCTTGTGTTTCTTCTAGTTTAGTTTTCTTATCTCGATTATTTTTCTTTTATTTCTGCTTTTTTCTTACCTCACTTCCTGAGATGTCTTATATTATTTTTCTAATATATTTTAGCTTGTTGTGACATAGAACATGATAGTTTGGATCTTTGGGCATGTCAGGGGCATGCTGGTCTGCTCCTTCGCCTCCTTTTTCTTGGTAACTCTGAGAGGATTTGACCTTAGTACTTGTCTATTGCTCATGTTTTTGTGAATTTAGTTTCCCTGACTTTTTAGGAGGAGGCATGATTCTGACAGCTGTTCTAACTTCAGAGAGCTGCCACTACCGTTATTTTTGTGTGGAGTTAAAAAACGTAGGGGCCTGCTTTCTAAGGTTTCCTGGTCCTGTTCCCTAGCACACAGTTTTTAAACTGTGCTACATTTTCATTGCCCCAAAAAGAAACCCCGCTCCCCTTAGCCATCACCTCCCAAATCCCCCATCTCTCCCAGTGCTAGGCAACCACTAATCTACTTTGTCTCCATAGATTTGCTGCTATTCTAAACATTTCGTATCAACGAAATCAGACAATATGTGATCCTTACTGGACTGCTTTCTTTCACTTAGAATAATGTTTTCAAGGTTCATCCATCCATGTTGTAGCATGTGTTAGAATTCTAATGATGAGCAGCTTTTCACTTGCTTATTGGCCATTTGTATATCTTGTCTGGAGAATTGTCTATTTGAATCCTTTGTCCATTTTTAAATTGGATTGTATGTCTTTTTATTAGTGAGTTGTAATAATTGTTTTATATGTTATGAATACAAGTCCCTTATCAGATACATAATTTACAAATATTTTCTTCCATCTTGTGGGTTTTCTTTTTACTTTCTTGATGTTGTTCCTTGAAGCACAAAAGCTTTTAATTTTGCTGATGTCCAGGTTATCTATTTTTTTCTTTTGTTTCCTGTGCTTTTGGTGTCATATCTATGAAACTATTGCCTAATCCAAGGTCACAAAGATTCACACCTCTGTTTTCTATAAGACTTTTATAGTTTTCGTCTTTACATTAGGTGCATGATTCATTTGAAGTTAATTTTTATGTCTGGTGTAGGGAAAGGATCCAACTCAATTCTTTTGCGTGTGGACATCCAATTGTTCTCACACCATCTGTTGACAGGACTTCTTTCCCCCATTTAATTAATTTGGCACCATGTTGAATATCAGTTGACCATAAGCAGAGGAATTTATTTCTGGACTCTCATTTCCGTCCCATCAATCAATATGTCTAAGCTTAAGCCAATACCATACTGTTATGATTACTCTAGCTTTGTAGCACGTTTGGACTATTCTGAGTTCCTTGAATTTCCATATAAGTTTTAGCATCAGCTTGACAATTTCTGCAAAGAAGTCAGATTGCATTGCATCTATAGATAAGTCTGGGGGTATTGTATCTTAGCAATATTAAGTCTTCCAATCCATGAGCATGGGATGTTTTTCCATTTACTTAGATCCTCTTTAATTTCTTTCAACGTTTTATAGTTTTCAGGGAATAATTTGCACTTCTTTTGTTAGATTTATTCCTAAATATTTTTTTGATGCTATTGTAAATTGACTTGTTAATTTCATTTTTTATTTGCTCATTGCTACTGCATAGAAATACAATTGATTTTTGTATATTGATCTTATATCCTGTAACTCGTTTATTAGTTCTAATAGTTTTTTAGTGGATTCCTTAGGATTTCCTATATACAAGATCATGTCATCTGCAAATAGAGATGGTTTTACTTCTTCCTTTCGAATCTGTGTCTTTTATTTCATTTTCTTGCTCGACTGCCCTGGCTAAAACCTCCACTACAATCCCAGTGCGTTTATGTCTGTATCTTCTCTTTCTTTTTCTATATTGTCTGTATCTTGTTCAATTTTGATTCCATTCTCAGCACTTTCTCCTCAGTGAGAGGCCCAGTGTGGAGAAGAGCTCTGGCCGGTCAGGTGGGACTTCCAGGTGCTAGACTGCCCCGGCCACCTGGTCTTTACCATGCCCCTTGCACTTTTCCACGGGCCCTTGCACTCATCTGCTCTTGGACAGGGCTAAACCCTTCTCAGTTTTAGCCACAGTTCCCCAGTTGCCTGGGGTTTCTCCTCATTCTTAGGTCTCAGTGCTTCTCTACTCCCTCCCACACTGACACCAACAATATGCCAGTCTTGTGGCCAGTTGGTGGTCTCTTTCCACCTGCTTAGATTTTGGAGTCTGTGGTGTTCCCTCATTCCCTTATTGTGTTGTAAATGTGAGTCCTAGTTTTTGGTTTTGTCATGTAGTTACTCTGTCGATTTTTGTCTAGAAATATGAGGAAATCCAAAAACTATTACCAATGCTGCCGCCTTTGTCCTGGAGTTGATGGGTCACTGTTAGCCATTGTCTCTGACTTCCTGCTATGACAAAAGAGCATTCATCCCACTTTTCTGCTCCTGCCCCTCCTGTCGGTATAGTTATGCACTATTTTTAGCTGCTTTGTAACTTTAACATTCTTATGCCTTGTTCTCTCGCCAGTGTCTCTTGTCTCCCTACTGCGTAAGAAAAAGATGTTAGCATCCCTACTTTTCTCCTTCCCCACACCTCACAGTTTCTGAAATCTATTTTTACATTTTCAAGGTTGATAACACTTAATCTTGGATTAGAGAATAGAATGCAAGTCACCTCATCTTTGGCTATAGGTTGATTCTAAATGGTGAAAATCAATGGTGTTACTTCATTGAGCTAATAAAATATGCCAGAATCGATCATGTGCAGTGGTACCATACTTTCTGGTGCAGCTCTTTGTCTTCCTGGAACTGTTAATTGCCTCCTTTATCATATTCAGTTTCCCCAGTTCTCCTCCCAGCAGGTACCCCCGGAGCACCTTTCGTCCAGGAGAGCCTAGGGCTCTGTGTCCTGACCCCAGCCTGGACCCGCAGCTTTCCAGGCCTGCTGCCTGCTGCCACCACTGATGGCCCTGGACTGTGCCCCTGGCTTAGGTCTCCCATTTCTTGGGATCCTTGTCTTTGTTTTTTCACTCCTTTGTTTTGCTAGAGCAAAATTTTTTTTTTTAAAGATTTTATTTTTCCTTTTTCTCCCTAAAGCCCCACGGTACATAGTTGTGTATTTTTAGTTGTGGGTCCTTCTAGTTGTGGCATGTGTGATGCTGCCTCAGCATGGCGTGATGAGCAGTGCCATGTCAGCACCCAGGATTCGAACCCGTGAAACCCTGGGCCACCAGAGCGGAGCGCACGAACTTAACCACTCGGCCACGGGGCCAGCCCCCAAGAGCAAAATTTTTGAGTCAGTCTTTTTGGTTGTTTTTTGTGGTTGTTGAGGAAGATTTGCCCTGAGCTAACATCTGTGCCAATCTTCCTCTTTTTGCTTGAAGAATATTCGCCCTGAGTTAACATCATTGCCAGTCTTCCTCTTTTTGCTTGAAGAAGATTCTCCCTGAGCTAACATCTGTGCCAGTCTTCCTCTATTTTGTATGTGGGTCACTGCCACAGCATGGCCACCGACGAGTGGTGTAGGTCTGCGCCTGGGGACCGAACCCCGAGCCACTGAAGCATGTGAACTTAACTACTAAGCCATGGGGCCGGCCCCTTGAGTCATTTTTAAAGAAAGGACATATGTGAGGTAAACGTTCTGAGTTCTTGCATGTCTGACAATATGCTTGTTCTGCCCTTATCTGATTGCTGGTTTAGCTCAAATAGAATTTAAGGTTGAAGGTAATTTCCTGTTGAATGTGGATTCTATTGCTCCTCTGTCTTCCAGCAGCCAGTGGTGCTAATGAGAAGTCTGAGCCATTTTGGTTCTTGTTTCTTTGTGACTATGCCCCACCTTGCCTGAAGAAGCTTTCAGGGCCTTTTATTCTCAGTGTCCTAGAGCCTCAGAGTGACGTGTCTAGGGCAGATCTTCTTTCATGGATTGCACTAAGTTTTAGGTGAGCCCTTTCAGTCAAGGCCTGTGTATTTCAGCTTGGGAATGCTTTTGGGCTACTGCTTTATGACTTCCCCCCACATACATCAGTGTTTTTATTCTCCTAGACTTCCTGGAAAGATACTCTGTCTCTGACTTTTGCCTTATATTTTCCATGTCTTTGTCTTGTTATTGATGTTAAGGAAGGTTTTCTTGACTTGATCCTCTAGGCTTTGAGTGAATTTGTGTTAAGTTTTCTTTTGTTCTCCAAATTATCCCTGTTTCCTTAGGATCATTTTGTCAGGCCACAGGTCTTTCTCGAATGTCTGGTGGTCCTTCACAGTCAAGAGGGGGGCTGTGGAAGCCTGGTGAACCCTGAATCTCTGGGCACAGCCTACAGGCCGGAAGGCATCACTTCATCTTGGCGAGCGGGGAGTTAATGTGACATTTTGGGACCCTTAACTGCTAGGTACACAGGCTTTGCTTGGGGACCTCACTTCACCACGGGGTTCATTTTAATGTACTCCTTTTTGTGGGGGAAGGGTAAAATCCACCTGTCAGGTGATTGGGTCCCTGGTCCTTCCCCCAGCCCCTGCCCAAGGCCCTCCTCTCTCAGAGCCCTCCAGGCACCTGCTAGGGCCTGCTGGGCAGTCTTCCCTCTGTGGGCTTTCAGTCTCCTGTCTTCTGGTGCCAGCACCCCTTCCCATTTCTCGTGTCCATCACTGTGGGTTTATACATTTTTTATTCCTTTCACATGAAAGGAGACTCAGGAGGGGGAGAAATGAACTTTCATCCCTACACCCCCTCCTGACGCAGGAACAAGGTGTTCTAAGTGTGACTCCATGCTGCAGCTGTGTGTCTGCTGTGTTACAGGAGTAACCTGGACAAGCTGTACCATGGCCTGGAACTCGCCAAGAAGCAGCTGCGAGCCACGCAGCAGACCATCGCCAGTTGCCTCTGCACCAACCTCGTCATCTCCCAAGGGCCCTTCCTCTACTGCTCCCTCATGGAGGTCAGGCTTCTTGCGGACACACGGGCACTGGGCCGTGCCTGCTGGTGGCCCCCTGTAACCATCTCTGTCTCCTCCCCGCCAGGGCACTCCGGACCTGGTGTTGTTCTCCAAGCCAGCATCCCTGAGCCTGCTCAGCAGACACCTGCTCAAATCGTTTGTGTGCTCGGTGAGGAGCCGCATGGGTGGGTGCTGGAAGGTGGGCACTCGGGCAGTGCTCAGACTGGGCTCCAGAAGCTGGCCTTGGGGTATCAGTGGCAGTTTGCCGGCTGTGGGGTCTGGACAAATCCCTCACTTTTTCTAAGCTGTGTTTTCTTCAGCTAACCCCTGGGAACCTTCTGGTTCCCATAAGCTCCGATTTTGTCACTCACCCACCACCCAGATCGCTCAGATGAGTAGAGGGAGCCTCATGGAGCCTGTGGGGCTTGGGCTTGCACTCACTGTGGCAGATCAGGGAAAGATGAGGTTAGTTGTAAGACAGACTTGCTTCCTAGGAGAAGTTTGTTTTCTGGGCTGACTTTCCCTTTTCTGTGCGTAGTTCTGTCTTCTGTACAGCCTAGCACCCTTCTGCCTTGGCCCGTGACACCCCTTAACTCAGCTGGCATTTGGGCAGGGGTCCTACCCAGCTATGTCAGGCTCATCCCTGGGCATGGTCTCAGAAAGGGTGATCCGCACCTTTCAACAATCCCTTGAGGGTGTATACTTGAGGGTGTATACTTGAGGGTGTATACTTGAGGGTGTATACTTGAGGGTGTATACTTGAGGGTGTATACTGGAGGGTGTATACTTGAGGGTGTATACTTGAGGGTGTATACTGGGGGGGCTTTAAACAAGATGTTTACTGGGAGGTTGAGATTATTTCTGCTGAACTGACCAATAAAACGATTATCTGAGTGTTACATGAAGACAGTCAAGTGAGGACAAAAGATGAACTAGGAACAAAACATGAGCTCCAAGTCCCCAGTCCAGACTGGGTTTAAATCTCAGCCTCCTCGTTTACTAGTCCTGTGATGTGAGGTCGGTTATTTGACCTCTGAGCCTCGGTTTCTTCATCTGTAAAATGGGTGACTGAACACTCACCTCACAGGATCCATCATTTATCTGATTATTCAGCAACCACCACCTGCCAGGCTCTGATGTTGTAGGGTGACCAACCATCCCAGTTCATGTCCTGGGACGTCCCTCAGTCCTGGACAAACTGGGACAGTTGGTCACCTTCATTGTGTAGGGTGTGGGTGCAGTGGGCACATCAGTGAAGGAAACACTCAAGTCTCCACCTTGAGGGAGCACACGTGCTGGCGAGGGTGACAGACGAGGACTGAGTATGTGCAGTGTCAGGTGGTGGCACACACCATGGAAAGATGAAGCAGGATGAGGGAGAAGGCATTGTTGGGGAGTGCCTCCTGGAGGAGGTAACAACTGCATCAGGACCTAAGGGAGGTGAGGGAGGGAACAGCCAAGGGGCAGTGGGGCTGGGCTCAGGGCACAGAAAGAGGCTGGGGACATGGTGTCATGGCCTAGGGGCGGCTGCATGGAGACTTGAGCATCTCTGGTGAAAAGAAGGCCCTGGAGGCTTTGGGGGAGTGAGTGGTTGGCGCTGTCAGGGCTCCTGGGCGCCGATCAGTGTGCTCACCCCACAGGGCCCGAGCTGAGAATGCACTTTGCCTCCGCAGACAAAGAACCGGCGCTGCAAGCTGCTGCCCTTGGTGATGGCTGCCCCCCTGAGTGTGGAACAGGGCACAGTGACTATGGTGGGCATTCCCCCAGAGACCGACAGCTCGGACAGAAAGAAGTGAGCTGGGTTCCACTCATCCTGGGAGTTTGGGGGCCACAGGGGTGTCACTGGCCCGTGGGCCCTGCTGAGTCCGGTGATGTTTGCCCTCAGTGCCACTCCAAGGACAGCCTTTTCCACCACGAGGCAGGGCTGTGAGGGCTTAAGTGCGTGGGAGGCAGGTTAGCCATCAAGCCTCTGCCTTACCCCTTGACTGGACTTCTGAATGCTGTTAGTTTGCATTCCTAAATGAGTAATGGAGTCAATGAAGACAGTCTTGGGTCAGCATCAAGCACGTGCACCAAGCAGGACACGACGGGTGAGCAGCACCCGGGTCCAGCCTGCGGAGGTGCAGGAGGCAGGCGAGCCCCAAGGACAGGAGGGTGGGCCGGTACGTGGCAGAGCTGGCCATGAACTGTGCCTGCCTGGTCCCCTGCGGGGCGTGTCTCAGATCCTGGTAGCACGTTGTCAGGACCTCATTCTAAAAGTGCACCACAGACACCGGCACACGGGCTTACTAAGGGGTGCTCTGTGTGTTAGGCTCCAGGTTATTAAGGTTTTGCTCTAAGTGAACTTGAGGCCTCTCAGTAGCCCCGATCCCAGCCTGGTGCAGGGGAGCATAGGGGTGGCAGTGGATGTGCCATGCGCCACCCCCGACCCCGAGCTGGACTGTCCCAGGCTGCCCAGGCAAGGGTGTCTGGCTCCCCCAGGAGCACCCAGGTCAGACACCCCGAGGGTGGGCTGGGCCTGCAGTGAAGTGTGGTGAGGGGCCCTCGCTCTCTGCAGTCTCGGGCGGGAACCCCAGCCCTCCCAGGGCCTGAACCCTCTTCTGAGGAGTGAAAAGTTTGCACTGAAAATATGAGGGGTCTCAGATCAGCCACCCCAAAAATTAGGCCTCACCTGTAAGGTTCCTCGAGACCAGCTGTGCACATTGTCTTCAAAACCCTTGTGAATGATCGCTGCCCATCTTTTCTGAGCCTCACATCGACCTTTGAGGGGAGCAGGGCAGGGTGTCGATCCCTACCCACATCCCCAAGAGTCAAGTTCACTGCTCACCGGATCTCAAATTTAGGCATGTGCCAAACACATTTATAAGTTCAGTTCTGAGAGCTGAAATACAAGACAGTTGCTGCGTGGTGCGGGGATGTGGCCACCCCAGCTGCCTGCCGTACCGAAGCTGGTTCACTGGCACCTCCATGGTTTGGGTAGCATGTGGAGGGTGTCCCCTCTCAGAGCACAGCCCCACCCGCCCAGCAGAAACCAGCAGAACTGCTGCCGGCACTCAGGCTGCGGTGTCGTGGCTCCCTGTCTTCCCTCAGCCTTTTCTCTGTTGAAAGTCCAGGAGACATGTTTGGACTTCCATCAGTGGTGTGGTTACTGTGTGTGTCGTGTTTTTTCGCTGAGCATCACCCTTCTTGGTGCACGTCTTTATGAAGGTGACTTCTGATGTTAAGTAGTCTGCTAAGTGGAGGTGACGTTTGCCTGTCGTCTCCTGTTGGACGTTCGAGCTGTGTCCAACTTTGTGTTACTGTAGACAGTGTGCCGGGAACCTTGTGAGTGCACAGCTTGTCACTTTTGAGAAGTCTCTTGTAACCCTCTTTCTGGCCCCCCCCGCCCTGCATCTGCCCACCTCCTACAGCAGGGCTGGGTTGCCTCCTGCCCTATCCACCCAGGCCTGCTGTCGGCCTGCAGGCAGGGGCTCAGGGGCTCCCCCAGCTTCTCCCTGCTGCCCCTGCATGCTCTGCACGGCTGGAGAACCTGGTGACTAATATCAGGGGCTGCCTCTCACCATCCTTAGATGTCTTTGCATCCCAGGCAAAGTCAGTGCCCCAGGCCCAGTGCTCCCCAACACATCCCAAGAGGTGACCTTGGTCAGATGCCTAGCGACAGTGGGCAGCGGGATGCCGCCACCCAGCTCCCCAGCAGGGCAGCTTGCAGGCCACAGACCGCTCAGTGTCCTGTGCCCCTTGTTTTTCCCATTTAGCTCTCATTGGGCTTTACCGTGGAAGACACTGGTCCTGGATCTGGATCAATCCCAGCTCTGCTGTCATGAGCTTTGACCTTGACTTGACCATGAGCTTTGTCATGACTCTGCGTCTGCAGAGGCTGTTTAGGAGCAAGTTGGGAGAGACAGTGGACTTTTTTAAGAAGAGTCCTTCCATGTTGCCGAGCTGCTTTCCAGAGCTCTGCTGTGGGTCTCAGATTCACAGTCGTGCAGGTTGGAGCTGGCCAGGGGCTCCTGGGCTGGATTCCAAGGCGGCCAGGAGCCCTTCCCCCATGGACCACCACAGCTGCCTGCGTCCTCACTGACCATCGGTTCATCGCTGTGTATGGCTGTGCTGATTAGTGGTTAGCTCTGACCGATGGGCACGGTCTTGTGTGGGAGTTGCTGTGGAGGCTCAAAGCACATGCCCCTCTGTCTGTCCTCCATGACAGGCCCAAGAGCCCGTCCTATTGACACTCTCCCTCTGCTGACAGCCCTTTCCTATAGTGGCCCTGAGCCCCCAGGGAGTGGGTCTGTATTCCTGGCTGTCTTTCCACCAGCCTGCGTCCTCTTGGCAGCTCTGGCTGGGCCACACCTGGGGGTGCTCCTGCATCCTGCCCTCACTGGGCCGAGTTCCAGCTACATGCTGCAGCCTGGCCCTGCAGGCTCCTCCCAGTGCCACCCTTCTGTGTGGGACCTGGTCTTCTCTAAGACCCCCAGCCCAGCGTGGCTCCCACTGAGTGTCTGCCTGTTGCCTGCCCTAGCTGCCAGCACAGTGCTGGGCACGCAGGAGGCCACTGTCCGGGCGGTGAGCATGAAGCCCTGGGAGGTGCAAAGGGATACTTACACTCTGAAGGCTGAGAAGGGCTCGGCTGGATGCAGGTGTGGAGCAGCAGTGAAAGACAGTGACTGTCCACTGAGTAGGGGGGAGGTCTCAGAGGTCAGCGGCCCAGGAAGGAGCACGAGTGCTGACAGGCAGAACTGGCAGCCGGGGAAGAGTCTGGGCCACCTCTAGTGTCTGTCCTGGGGACATGGAAAGGGTCCATTGCAGTGGACAGGTCCCCAATGTGCCTCTTGTGTGTCCACAGCTTTTTTGGGCGGGCGTTTGAGAAGGCAGCGGAGGGCACTAACTCCCGGACGCTGCACAACCATTTCGACCTCTCAGGTAAGAGTCCACTGAGCTGGGCCTCAGTGTCATCGCTGGCTTCAGAACCAGGGAAGCTGGCTTTGCTGGAGGCACCCTGCGAGCAGACCTCTCGTCCTACCACAACCAGCCCTGGGCCCGGCCGCACCAGGCAGCTCAGGGAGTGCAGGCATGCTGAGGGTCCTGCGCCTCCTTTCTAGGCCCTGAGGGGCTCCCAGGGCAGGCCCTTGGAGGGAGAACAAGTGCCCAGGGAGCTGCAGACCTGGCTCCAGCCTTATAATCCATCTCTTGAGACCACTTCACCAACAGGCCTGGAGGACTGGCCCATCAGGGTCTGCTGCCCCTTCTGTGGGTACACAAGCAGCAGGCCCTGTGGCAACCCGAGGGCACCATCTCTAGCTACGGGTCCCTCCTGAGGCTGCCGCATGGTCCTATGTGATGGCTCGGGCACTGGCCCCACCCCTGTGTTGCATGAGCCCAGAGAATGGAAGAACCTGGCCTGGGTGGTGGCTTTAGGAGTCCACACCTGCAGGCTGACCAGTGGCCCCCACACCACCTTGTGGCTTCTCCAGATGCCAGTGTGGAACACTGTTCACATTTGACCATATTTGCTTTTTTCTTGCCAACAGATTTTAAAGTAAAACAGACATATTGACACTTCACCCCTTGTGTTAGGTCAGCTCAGGCTACCATAACAAAGTCCCACAGACTGAGGGGTTTAAACAACAGAAATGTATTTCTCGCCTTTCTGGGGGCTGGAAGTCTGAGATCAAGGTGTCCACAGGGTTGGTTTCTCCTGAGGCCTCTCTCCTTGGCTTGTAGACAGCTGCTGAGTCCCTGTATCCTCACCTGGTCGTCCCTCTGTATCTGTATCTTAAGCTCCTCTTCTTGTAAGGACACCAGCCAAACTGGATTAGGGCCCGCCCTAACGGCTTCCTTTAACCTAATCACCTCTTTAAAGCCCCAAATCCAAATACAGTCACACCCCGAGATGCTAGGGTTAGGCCTTCATCATAGGAATTTGGAGGGTATGCACTTCAGCCCATAATACCCCTGTCTCAGGAAGGACATTTTCTTGCATCACCACCATCTGAGTCCTTAACGATGACAGTCACTGTAGTCAGAGTCCAGTCTTCATCCCAGTGGCCTCGGTTGTCCAGAGTCGGCTTCTCGCTGGGCCAGCTCAGGCTGCGGCTGTGTGGTGTGGGTTCACCTCCAGCAGCAGCCCACCGAGTCCTGTTTTATGCCCACAAAGCAGCAGAGGTGGGCGTGGGCTGGCCTGCAGGATGTCCCGGCCTCTCCGCACAGGGAGGTTTGTGGGCTGGGGTTTGTGGGAGGATTTGACCTCCCCTGTGAGGGGAGCACCTGAGGTCAGAGGGAGCCTGGGTGGGCTGGGCCTGGGGCTTCTAGAGCCATGGCCTGAGGCACAAATGGCTTACAGGACCAGGTGGGCCCAGTTCTGCCCAGGCTGATGAGGGCCCACATGCTTGTCTGAGCCGCATGGCCCCCCAGGGACAGGGGCAGTTTGCATCATGTCCCCCTTCTACAGAAGAGAACACTGAAGCTGAGAGACTGGCCAGAGCGAGACGGAAGGCTGACCTCCTGCCCTTCCTCAGGGCCTCCCACACCCCACCGTGGGACAGGGCTCTGCCCAGATCTGTGGTGTTCTGAGTCGTCACATCCCCCAGGTCCCCTACATTGGCTGTCACTGCTGGTCACCTGGCTGTCTGGAGGGCCTTCCCCACAGACCACAACCCCAGCCTCACCAACAGGGCAGCCAGCAGTTTCTGAGGATTGAATACAGAGGGACAGAGAATTAGTCCAGAATATTCCAGGCCATTGAGGAGGCGACTCCATTTTGGAATGTGCTGGAAGGTTACTCCGCTCTTGGATGATCGAAACGAGGGAGTTAATATACTCTGACTTGTTTTTCTCACTCCTGTCCCTACTCCTCCGTCTCACAAGATGTTTTTCTTTCATTACTTAAGTAATTGAGCTGAAAGCAGAAGATCGGAGCAAATTTCTGGATGCACTTGTTTCCCTCCTGTCCTGAGGGTGAGTTGGGGGTGCTGGTGTTCACTGGGGCCCTTGGAGGCGGCAGGCAGCGGCCCTGTTGAAGTGCACAGAGGGCCCCTCCCACCTCCCCGTTTTGGTTTCCCTGCTTCTTTCCTTCTCAAGCCAGGCTTCTACTTGGGTTTCAGAGCTCCTGGGAACAGAACTCCTGAGGAGATTTGGGGCCAACACATTTTTCCCGAGGATGTCTGTCCCTGGCCTGGTGGCAGTGCCACAATGGAGCATTGTTGAGGGAGCTAATTTCATTAGGCTCCTGGGATCCCTTCAGAAAGAACTGGCATTTACCCTCTCCTGACCACACCACGGACTCGTAGGCCTGGCTCTGCTGGGAAGGAGGGCACCCCTAGGGGTCCACCTGGAGCCTTGCTGCCCCTTGCAGCCTCATGTCAGGCTCTGGGCTGGGGCCCGCAGAGGCGTTTATCCCGGCTCTCGTGCGCTTGACTTTTGAGAGATGAAAGCTGTTGGCAGCCACTCAGCTGAGAATCACAAAATGTCCGCTCTGTGTAAGCCTGCACCAGCATGCAGTCACTAACAGTCCACTGTGAGCTCAACAGCCGGGGCTCTCCCCTGTGCCCCACATGCCACCTCTTTCTTGAAGGGCCCCTTGGGAAATGGGTGGGAGGGTCTGATTGGTGTCTAGTGATCACTTCTCAGCCCAGGGCCCCTCACACAGTGGGCACCCACGCCCAGCCCAGGCTGTGACATAGGGATCCCCTCGTGCCGGCCAGGGTCCTTCCGCTCCCCACTCCCACAGTGAGCTAGAAGCTGCAGGGGGGCAGGCACCCATTCCCCTGTCGAGCCCAAGTGGGCTCTGCCGAGAATGGCATAGGGGGCGTCAGGGACCCCACATGCCCTCTCAGGGTGGGCCGGGGCACACAGGGCCCGTGTGGAAGAGGGGCTCTGGGGTCAGGCCCTTTGGATCTTCAGCAAGGTCTGTCGGGTACCTCACCAGGCTGCACCTGCTTCCTCATCTGAAATGGGGCTGACACCCCTTGGACAACAAGTGCTGAGCACAGGGCCTTCAGGTGGGGGCAGAGGTGTAAGTTTATGACCAAGTCAAAGGTTGCAAGTGGGGCTCTCGGGCAGTGGGGCTGGCATTTGAGGTGTACCCCTGCCCTGCGACCGCTCAGTGATGATACCAGCTCTGCTGTGTCCTGCCACCAAGACAGAGTGCAGGGGCCAGCGGGAAGGATGAAGAGCAGTGTGCTGGGGACCAGGGGAGATGCCCTAGGCAAGGGGAGAAACCCTGTGAGGGCACCTCAGGTCGGGGGCTGGACAGGTCGCTGGGCAGGGTCTGCAAAGAGACAGTGCTGGGGGCTGTGCGGCCTTCGGGGGTTCTCAAGCGGACAGCAGCCTGGACCCAGCCAGGGGCTGCAGTGGGGACGGCAGGTGCCTCGGCAGTTCTGGGGTGGCCCTCCACCCATGGACTCCCCCTGCTCCCCCCGTGAGGGGTGGAGGCTGCGCAGAAGCAACACCCAGCATGTCCAAGGGAAGGCCTGGACAGTTTGCTTGATTTGGGGAGACATCAGAATGTTTGAAATTTACTTATTTCTCTTTTTCTCTTTTCCAGTCTGATTTCTTCAGAAATGACCTCCTCCTCCTTATTTATATTAACTGGCTTTTATTTGGATTGTAAGTTAGGACATAATTTTAGAGTCAGAGCAGTTGGTTTTAATGGAATAAAATGCTTATTTTCGGTTCAGTGCTCCAGTCTTGGCTCTGGTCACAGGGCCGGCGCTTGGTCATGCCCTGCGCCTTCGGTGGGTCCAGGGGAGCCTTGCTCCTGTGCCCTGGGCACCCTCGAGCCTTGGCAGGAAGTCAGCACAGGGGGTGGCCTCCAGGCTCCCTGGACAGCAATAGGCAGACGCTGGGCCCCTTAGCACCTAGTTCTTCACACAGCAGCTGTGCTGACCCACTGCCTAGTGATGCCAGCCAGGACCTGCTCTGTCCACCCTCCTACCACTGCCCCCTGTCCACCTGGCCTTGGCAGCATCTCAAGTCCACCATCTTGACCGTGCTCCCATCTCGAGCCTGCCCCTGCCCCCCGAAGCTGTCCAGGCGCCCTTCACCCCTGCAGGCACACAGCAGGCACTGCCAGGCTGCTGGGCAAGTTGGGCAGCAATAGCAAGGGCGAGGCCCTAAGCCGGGAATGGCAGGGCTGGCTGAGGGGCCACAGGTGGAGGCACTGTACTCCCAAGGCTGGCTTCACCTGCGCCTTGTCACAGAAGGTCTGCTGGACAGGATCTCAACAAGCTCCAGAGTCTTCAGAACAGATTCTCAGGGGAGCGGGGGACCAGCTGGTCCCACTCTCCCATCTGTGCCTAGAGCATATGGAGGTGCAGAGGATGCCATTCCTGCCCTTCGGGGAGGAAAGAGCTGCTCACACAAGTGGCTGAGGCCGTCTGTGTCCCCCGCCTGGGGCGGAGCTGCCCGGGAAGCAGGCGAGCCAGAGAGATGGGGCCTGGGTGTGGCGCCTGGGGCCACAGGCTGGAGGACTCAGGGCGGTTTGGGAAGGCTTCCGGTTGGTGGAGAAAGGCCCAGAAAGAGTGACCTGGAACTGAGGACATGAGTGTGTGGGGCCAGGTCTCGGGTGGCCCTTGAGAAGGGGTAGTGGGCACAGCGGGGTCAGCAGCACTAGAGGTCAGCTTTTCTCGCCTGACTTCTGGCAGTGGAGTTTGCTCCTGCCCTTCCTGCTCTTCCTGGTCAGGCGGCAGCCTGGCTCCCCCAGGACCCTCAAGCTCCCCACCATTTGTGAAAGCTGGGGCTGTGCAGCTGCCTTCGGAATCCCAGCTGATGCCTGGGGCCTGAAGGAGTCGGCGAGTTCTGGGCTTGTGTGGGATGCTGCCTCGGGCTGGCGCTTCTGTCCAAACACCTTGTACCTGGCACTGGCTGCCCCCGCGGCCGGGAGCAGCAGTGTGAGGACCTTTGTTCCAGCCCTGCCAAGAGCCAAGATCACACTCCTGCACACCAGGGCTGTTCTTGGTCCCTGGTGCACAGGCCCAGGCAGGGCTGCCATGGGCTCACTGCTGAGGACCTCTGCGCCATGGGGCCCATCCCTCTGCAGCTCATCCTGTCGTTGGGAGCTCAGGCTCCCACTTGCTGGTTCCACTGGAACTCCCGGGATTCAGGGCAGTGTCCACAGCAGCTGTCCTGAGCCCCTCTGAGCCCATGTCCTCAGGTTCTCCCCCTTTCCCACAACGTGGGATCCTGGCCAGGCCTGGGAGACTCCTTGCCACTGGATGCAGCCCAGGCATTTCTGGACAGGGCCCCCAAGGCTGGCGTTGGTGGCAGGTGCCAAGCTGTCCCACTGACTGGGCTTGGAGCTCCTCCCTGTAGCCCCTGCACCTGTCCACTGCTCTCTCATGCCCCACCCTTTGGCAGACAGTCAAAATGCATTAATTCAAAGTGTCTAGAATTAGAGCTGGAAGCATTGAGCTCTCGGTAGCTATAACATACAGCTCTGGTATGCTCTGCCCTCCTGGGACCCCCATCTCCAGGTGCCTGGCCGGGGCCAGCCCTGGCTCCCAGGGGTCCCACCCACAAGAGAGTCACTCAGGGTGCTCCCAGTAGGGCCTGGCACAGAGGTACTGATGGTCAGCACAAGTCGGCTGGTCGCCAAGCCAGCTCGGTGGGCATGGGCCCTGCACAGACCCACACTGAGGCTGGCAGAAGAGCCAGGACAGAGGGGCTGGAGCCCAGCCCAGGCACTCTCTGGGCAACTGGCCACAGGTGCCTCCTCCCCATGGCAAGGTGCTTGTTGACCTGCAGCCAGCTCTGCTAGAGCCCAGCACACATCCTGGATTGACCCATTCCGTTGCACCCTTGGTAGAAAGGGCCCACCCAGTTGGTATTGTACAGATGTCTGTCTGGTCATTTGATGTGACCCAGAGATAGGCGAGCCCTGAGAAGGCAGGTGGATTCAGCCCAGCCTCTTCTAGGCAAAGCCAGAAGCCTGGCAGCCTACCCCCAGTACTTCCTGCATTCCAAAACCAAGCACTGGCTGAGTCAGGGGTGGGGGTTCCAGCCTGCATCCTCTGCTAGGGTCTGCCTCACTTCCCCCCTCCTCCCCAGCTCCCTGATTCAGCAGTGGCTCTTTTGATTGCAGATCTCACCTTCCTGGGTGGCAGTGAGCTGTGGCTGTTTCTCATTCAGGAAAGGTGACCAGGTGGCAGAGAAGACTTGGCAAAAGGCCATGGGATCTTCTGGAGCCAGGGGCCAGCTCTGGGAAGTCCCCACAGAAGCCTTTTGGGGAGGAGCTGGTGGGTGGATGAATGAAGGGAGGGTGCTGGACACAGGCAGAGACTGACAGAGGACAGGACACAGCTGGGAGGGTATTGAAACCATTTACTAAGCGAATTCTTACCCTCCCCGCCAAGCTGCAGAGGAGAGCAGAGCCCCAGCCCCACACGCGGGCTCTGGTGCCCATAAGCCTCGCCTGGGGAGCTGCTGGGGTGAGGCAGGGAGGTCCAGGCCGATCTCTTGGTCCCCCCGGGCCCAGGCCTGGCTGATGGGGTAAAGGCCAGCAGTACACATCCCTCAGGCAGCCCAGGCTGGGGGTCCTGGGCTCTGCATCAGCCCCTCTGGAATCAGCAGGAGCCGCTGGAGAGTATGGGGGCATCCAAGACCCCAAGGGTCAGGGAGAGAAGCAGCATCTTCAGTCCAGAGCCCTCACAGCCGAAGAAACCCGCGCCCCGCCCACGTTGGAGCCAGCACTGCGCACGGAAAAAGAAACGGAGGAAGACCTCCCAAGGGCGCATCGCCTGTTCAGGGCAGCGCGCGGCCCAAGGCCCAGCTAGCGGCAGTCAGAGAGGACGGGCTGCGGGGGCGGGCAGGGTCCCGTTGGAGGGCCGCGGGCGGGCGCAGAGATGGGCATTCCGCGGAGCCTGTGCGCGGCGCGGCCGGGTGGAGGCCAGTCCTCCCGCTCGCGGGCGTGGCTGGTGCGAGGGGCCCCGCCGTGCCCGGCACCATCAGACATAGTTCTTCTTGTCGTAGTCACCGCTGGCCGTGGGCCGCCGCGGCGCCGAGTACTTGACGGGGAAGCTGAGGTCGGGGCGGCCGGCGCAGACCCAGGCTCCGCAGCACACGAGCCCGCCGCCGCACATGAGCAGCGCTGAGGCGGCCCAGCCGATGTACAGCGCCGCGCCCAGCTCGTACTTCTGCGACATGGGCACCGCCGGGTCATAGAACTCGCGGACCACGATGTTGGCGAACCAGCAGAGCGGCACGAGCGCCAGCAGCCCGCAGAGCGCGTAGAGCGCGCCGCCGGTGAGGGCTACGCGCGCCTTGCCGGGCCCAGGGGCCACGCAGGTGGTGCACTGCGCGCCCGCCAGGGTCACGAAGAGCGCGACGAGTGCCAGCAGCACGGCGCCCACCGTGAGCGCCCGCGCCGCCTGCACCTCGGTGCTCAGCGCCAGCACCGAGTCGTACACCTTGCACTGCATGTGCCCCGTGCTCTGCACCACACACGACATCCATAGCCCCTTCCAGGTTGTCTGCGCCGTCACGATGTTGTGGTCCAGGAAGGCAGTCACCTGCCACATAGGCAGCCCGCACGACAAGATCAGGCCCACCCAGCCCACCAGGCACAGCACCAAGCCGAGGATCTCCAGCGCCGCCGACCCCATGGCTGGAGGCAAGACGCACGCCCGACGGCCCCGGGGCCTCCGGGCGGGCGCAGCGGTGTCTCGGCCGAGCGGTTCGGCGCCCTGCGCTGGCCCTAATGCCTCCGCGCCCTCGTGCTCGGCTCACCGCCCTCCGTCCGCCTACCCCGCGGGTCTGCAGAACAGCCTCGGGTGTGCGGGCACTTTCCGGGGGCTTCCCATTTGAAGGTTCGGGGGCGGACTCTGCTCCTCGGTCCAGGCCCCCTGTGCCTGAGCGGCCAATCCGCGTGGGGGCCAGCGGTCTGCAGCCAATCACAGGCGCCCCGGCAGACAGTTAGGAGAACAACTGCGCGTTGGGGGAGCGGAGGGCGCCGGGACCGCTCCTTGTCCGGCCGCCGCCCCGAGCCCCCCACACATAGTTGGCGCAGTCACGGCCGAGCGCGCTGCGGGCTGGCTTGGGGCAGCTGCGCGCACGGTCCGCGGGCCACCTCTTTGAGTGTCCCAGCCTCCCCATTTAAGGAGCTGCATCACCTGGGTCCGTACCAACTTCCCCCGCCACATCCCCGAACCAGCCTGATGGTCCCTCCCACCCAGGCCAACTCCGCTCTTCCCTCGCCAAGGTTTGCGGGAGCTCCCCGCCACCACCACCACCGCGCAGAGGCCTGCGTGACGGACTCTAGGGGCCCTTCTCCCGGGTTAATCAAGCACAGCTCAGTCTACTCCTCCAGGAAGCTCGCCCTGGAGTCCACGCCCAGCCCAGGCCCTTCACACCCTTACTGCACGGCGCCGCTCTGAGTCCTGAGACTCTCTCCCACAGGCCAAGAGGCCAGGCAGGCCTGTGCGGGTCAGTCCTGGGGCTCCAGCCCCGTCCAAATGCCTGCCCAGCGCCACCGCCCACCAGATCACCGCCTCCCTGGGGCCTGAGGCCCCAGCACAAAGCAGGCCTTTCCACGGCCTCCGGAGACCCCTACTCCGCCCCTGCCTCTAGCCTTCCCAGACCCCCCAACTTTCGCACGGGCTGTTCCTCTTCCTGAGATGCTGCCCATCCCCCATCCTTTGAGGCCCAGCTCCAGATGACAGCACTTCAGGAAGTCCCCAGAGTTCCCCGAGGACCAGCATGCAGGCTGTCCTCCCGGGAGTGGCTCCAGGCCCCAAGGCCTGGCCCTCAGGAGACACACTCGGGGACACAAAGGGCTGTGCGCTGTCCTCCCACTAGTGGCAGTGATACTCCCGGCACCCCAGCCCCCAGGCCACCCTCCGGAAGCCAACTTGGAGTTTCCTGACCCGGAGGAAGAGCCCCCATCCTTGCTGGAGGCGGGAGGGTCGGGATTTCCGGGCATTCTTCTGCACAATGGCCCAGCCGTTTCTTGAAAGGCCAGCTAGGATGGACACTGGGCCCCCCTGAGGCTCAGGTGGAGGCACCAGGCCCGGCAGCCAAAAATCCCATAGGGACACCAGCCCTTTTCTTGCAGCCCCCTCCCCACTCCCTGTCAGCCCTTTTGTTTCCAGTGAAGTCTGCACTCAGTCTTGAACTGAGGCCGCTGGGACACCCTGTTCTTTCCTCCCGTCCGAGGTGCTTGGCTCCAGCAGGCAGGGCCCTCCACAGAGAAGGCCTGGTGTTGAGGCCCGCCACGGCCTGGGGCTTTGACGAATCTGCCCTTCCTGGGCCCTGTTCCTTCTCCCGCCTCAGATAGCTCTGAGATGAGGCCAGCACCCTATTTGTTCATCCAGCATGTGGAGGTGCCCAAGGCAGGTTTGCTGGACCCTGTCTGTGTGTGTGTGTGTGTGTGGTAGCAGGAGTTTACCGCCTTCCTAGCCCCCAACCCCTCACTCCCTACACAGGATGGGGAGTTGAGGACCACTGCCTCCTCTCAGCCACCACCTTACTCCCTGCTCCCTTCTTGCTGCAGACCTGTGGGCCCCTCCCCCTCCACCCTGCAGACCCTCCTGGATGTCCCCTCCTCCTGCCCACTCTAGGGGGCCCAGCCATACCACCCACCCCACCCTTTCAATCCTGTTCCCCGCTGGCCTGAGACAGGGACTTGCCCAAGGCCCTCCCACTACACCGCACTGCCATCTTCCCAGGAGACTGCTGTGGCCTCCTCAGGCCATCCAGGCCCTGCCCTTGCCCGCTGGATCTATTCTCCTCAGAGAAGCTGGGCCCTCCTGGCAGGTCCCTCTCCGGGGTCACAGTCTGCCTGAAACCTTCTGTGGCTCACACTGCCCATGAACAAAGTGCTGACTCCCGAGCATGGCCTCTGGGTGATGTTGGGCCTAGCTAGTGCAGCAGCACACACTCCATGCTCCATCCAGACTCGCCTACCTCTGGGTCCTCAGACTGGTCTGTCTCTCACCCACAGCCTCTTCTGTCTGCAGTGCAGGTCCCTTGAGTGTAGACCTGCTCATCTTCTAAGTTGTGTTACCGAGGTCACGTCCTCTCGGATGCCTTTCTGCCCCAGTCCACCTGCCTTGCTCCCAGAGGCCCAAGCTGGAATTGTCCATTTGCTTGTTGGTTTTCCCCACCAGTATCCAGGAATGAGCCTCAACACAGTGGCCATTTTCATGCCTCTGTCCAGGCAGGGGACTGCCTGTGAGCCACGGCTGACCTCTGGCCGCCTACCACCCTCTCCAGCCAGCTTGGGGCTCCAGCCAGCACGAGGCGCTCTCCCTTTGCCTGCCCAGCTGCTGTCCTTCTCTCCAACCACTTTGGGCCCATCCCAGAGACCCCCCCAGCCTGGCACCCCCAGTGTGGCCCACATCTCTTTGGGAACAGCCTCACGGTATCTCGGGGAGCTGGCGAAGGAGCCTCAGGCTGCACTTATCACAATCTGACTTCTACCCTGACACCACCGTGTCGCCCACAGTGGAATCAGAGCCACCACAGAGAGGCCCAGAGAGGGCAAAAAGGGCTGACACTGACCCCCACAAACCCACACTGATCAGGAGGGGCCTCACAGTGACCCAGCACAGACCCAGGAGGGCCATGAGGACACACCCGCCCTTCCTTCCACTGGCTAGGATCTCCTGACCCCCTACAAGGTGCCAAGTGCTGTCTCTGAGCAGAGCACACAGCCCAGGGAGCTCCTGCCCTCCAGGAACCAACAGCAAAACCTGCAACTAGCAGGTGGGTAGAGCCGTTTCAGGGGTGCCCACGGCTTCGGGGAAGAGACGGCAGCGTGACGCAGAGTGAGGAGGGCCCCTCTGAGGAGCTGACAGTTCAGCCAAGATCTAGGGAAGAATGACCACTTAAGAGCCCGAGGTGGGAAGGGGCTCGGCGTCCAAGGGACAGACAGAGGCTGGGTGGTTCGGTGGGCTAGGGCCTGCAGGCCCGCATCAGAGCGGTCCTGGCCTGGGCAGGGACGCGAATGCCTGATCTCTGGCGAGGGGCTCCCAGGCCAGCGTGCTGGCCAAGGCCACCTGCTCATCCACAGCTATTGTTCTCTTCCCAGGGGAAGTGTGGCAGGATCTCATTAATTGTGTGAGGGAAAGGCCTGAGTCGGCAGAAAAGTAAAGTTTATCTTGAGCAGCTGCTGGCTGACCCTTCGCCAGGGTGATCCAGTGACCTTCCAAGGACAATCTAAATTTAGGCTCCTGATTCCTGGGGATTGGGGTTTGGGAAGCTCTTAGTTAACAAATTTTGTTTCGGAGGAAGTGAAAAACAATGTTCCTTCTATCTTTCAGCTTTGAAAGAGTTAAGGAGGTTTTCCTTCAGTGCAGCAGATGTTTGCGGAGCCTCTGAGCACAGAGCACTGCCTGCTGCCCTTTCTCGATGAAGCTCAGTACTCTGAGAAGCAGCGTGGCTCTCCAGCATCACTGGGCCCTGCTCTGGAGGCCTGAGGGGGCCTGCATGGGAGGGGCATGGGCTCCTGTGCTGATGCGCAGAACTCCTTTGACAAACAGCCAATGAGTTCACAATCCAGACTAGTGAATGGGCCTCTTTTTGCCTTAGTTTCACCATTGCTTATGAAGCCCTCCACTGTGGAGGCTGCAAGATTGGAGGGGATGCCGTCGCCGATCCTGGGTCCTCTGCTGCCATTCCATAGTGTCTTCCAGGTTCCTGAGACATCTCTCCTGGCTCCCTTGACCTTCACAGCTCATCCGACTTCAGTGCCATCCAACAGAGTGGGTGCCACTGGCTGTTTGTCAAAACTGGAGGGCACTGTTGCTTTACATTCCCCAGAGGGTTGGGGAGTGGGAGCCAGGGAGCTCTGACTGACAGAGCCCCAGGGTCCTGCAGACCCCTCATCCCTTTGCAGACCACACTGAATGGTGGTCTCTGTGTGATCCAAGACCCCACCGGAGCCCAGGGGAGGCCAGCCAAGGCCCTGTGAAATGGCAGCAATGCCCCCGGGAGCCAGAAGCAGCCCCCCACCCCCCACCCTTCACCCCTTGTGCCTGCACTGCCCCCATGGTCCCTCTGTCCACCTTCTCTCCTCCAACCCCTTACTTCTCAGATTCCTTCCTTCTCTGAATGCTGCATTTTGCAGCAATTTTATACTCTTTCCACTTAAAATTATAGAGTGATTCTGGATCCTCCCTTTTCATTTAGCATCATATTGTAAACATGTCCCTACTTTGTTAAAAACACTCTCATGATTATCATTGTTTCCAACTGCCCAGAAGATGCGCTGCAGCTGGACAGAGCCAGGACAGAATGAATCATGTGTCTCCACCACTCTCGGGGATGGGGTGTGACCAGGGCAATCTGTTCTGTAGAATGGGGATGGTAGCAGGTTTGACATCAAAGGGCTGTCACGGGGCTGAGTGGACAGCACTTCCTGGCTCAAGGTGGATGCTGGGTTAACGTCAACAATGATGATCATTCTGCTAAGTATGCAACAGCCCCTCAAGATTTTTTTATTATAAATAATGCCGCTGTGAATGTCATTATTCATAAGCCTTGGTATTTTGGATAATTTCCTCAGGAAATATTCCTCAAAGTAGAATTTCTGGCTCATACCCGGAGGTTGCATCATGTAGACCCATCATCTGAGTGTATATTTTCACCGCCTGTCACCATAGCTGGGGAGGCACAGTTTTAAAAGTTTACTAATCGGATAGGGAGAACATGGTACCCTGCTTTAATTTGCATTTCTTTAAACAGTTATGAGGTTAAAATTTTTTCTAATCTATATTGCTCATTTATATTTCCTCCTCAGTGAATTCTCTATGTACCCACATAGAGCATTGATGTTTTTCTCACTTTATATGTTAGAAACATTACTTGTTATCATATATGTGGCACATACATTTTGACATTTGCTACTAATCTATTAATGATTTTTTTCATGCTCTTATAGAAGTTTAAAATTTTGAGTATTGGAATCTATTAAGGTTTTCCCTATATGATTTCTATCTTTATTTTTAACCATCAAAAAGTCCTTCTATATCCAGAAGATACAAATTTTTACATTTTCTTATAGTTTTCTTCTGCCTCTCCTCATGACAGTAAAATGGGGGTAATAGAGGAAAGAATCAGTAAATTTGAATATAGAATAATGAAATTATTCCCTCCAAACAAGAGAGAGAATGTAGACTGAAACAAAAAGAAAAGAGGGGCCGGCCCCATGGCCGAGTGGTAAAGTTTGCACGCTCCAGTTCGGCGGCCCAGGGTTTTGCCAGTTTGGATACTGGGTGCGGACATGGCACCGTTCATCAAGCCATGCTGAGGCGGCGTCCCACATCCCACAACTGGAAGGACCCACAACTAAAGATGCACAACTGTGTACTGGGGGCCTTTGGGGAGAAAAAGGAAAAATAAAATCTTTTAAAGAAATAGAAAGAAAGAAAAGAACAGAGCCTCAGGATATGTGGGATCATAACAAAAGATCTAACACCCATGTCATTGGAATTCTAAATGGAGAGGAGAAAGAGGGTGGGGATAAAAAAAAGTACTCAAAGAAATAATAGCTGGAAACTTCCTAGATTTAGCAAAAAGAAAAGAAAAAACCTACAGATTCAAGATGTTGCCTGAAACCACAAACAGGATAAACCCAAAGAAATCCACACCAAGACACATCATAATTAAACTTCTGAAAACTAAAGACAAAGAAAAATGTTGAAAGGAGCCAGAGAAAAAGGACAGCTCACCTTAGGGGGAAAAACAAATCAAACAACCAAGGATTTCTCATCAGAAACCACAGACACCAGAGAAAGCACTTTTTTTTAAGTCCTGGAAAGAAAAAATATCAACCCAGAATTCTATATCTACTGAATATGTTCTTCAGTAATGAAGGGGAAATAAATATTTTCTCAGATGAAGGAAAACTAAGAGAATTTGTCATTAGCAGATGTAACCTCAAAGAATGGCTAAAGGATGTTCTTTAAACAGAAAGGAAATGATAAAAGGAAGAACCTTGGGACATGATAAGCAAAAGAACATGATAAGCCAAAGGAAGAAAGAACATGATAAGCAAAATCTTGACAAACACAATAGACCTGCCTTCTCCTCTTGAGTTTTCTAAATTATGTTTGATGATTGAAGCAAAAATTATTACAGTGTCTAAAGTGGTTCTCAGTGTATGTAGGGGAAATATATAAGGTATTTATATTATAAATAGGGGAGGGTAATGGGACATAAAGGAAGGAAGGTTTCTATACTTCATTCCAACTGGCAAAATGTTGACACCAGTAGACTTTGATGAGTTATGTGTATATAGCGTAATCCCAGAGCAACCATTAAAAAGCTATACAAAGAGATACACTCAAAAACACTATAGATAATTCAAAATGTAATTCTAAAAGATGCTCACGTAAACCACAGGAAGGCAGGAAATGGTAAACAGAGAAACAAAAAGAGAGAAAATAAGCAGAAAACAAAAATAAAGTGGCAGACTTAAGCTCTGCCATATTAATAATTATATTAAATGTAAACGGTCTAAATACAACAATTAAACAATACAGTTTGGTAGAGAAGGAAAATAAAATAACTCAGATATGTGCTATTTAAAAGAAACTCAATTCAAATAGAATGACACACGTAGGTTGAAAGAAAAATGATAAAAAAAGACATGCTATGCAAACATTAATCAAATAAATGAAGGAGTGGCTATATTAATATCAGATAAAGTAGACTTCATCAAGAAAATTACCAGGGATAGAGAAAGATATTACATAATGATAAAAGAGTCAATTAGCAATCCTAAATGTGTGTGTATCAAACAACAGAGCTGGAAAATATATGAAGCAAAAACTGATAAAACCGAATGAAGAAATAGACAAATTGACAATTATAGTAGAAGCTTCAACATTCCTCTCTTAACAGTTGATAGAACAATTAGACAAAAAGTCAGCAAGAAAAACTCAACAACACCATCAAACAATTGGATCTAGTCAAGATTTATGTAACACTCCCCAACAACAGTAGAATATACATTCTTTTCAAGTGCCCAGAGAACCTATGCCAAGACGGATCACATATATGGGCCGTTAAAAAAAACCTCCAAATCAATGAAAGCAAAAGTTGGTTCATGGAAAAGTCAACAAAATTAACAAACCTTTAGCTAAATTGACCTAAAAAAAGAGAGAAGACGCAAATTAATGAAATCAGGAATGAAAGATCGCTAATGATATCTCACTAATAATAAAAGTGATTATAAGGGAATACTATGAACAACTGCATGCCAAGAACGTAGATAACCTAGATGAAATAGACAAATTCCTAGAAACACAAGCTACCAAACCTGACTCAAGAAGAAATAGGCAATCTGAACAGATCTATAACAAGTAAAGAGATTGAGCTCATAATTTTAAAAGCTTCCAACAAACAGAAGTCCAGTACCTGATGGCTCCACTGGTAAATTCTACCAAATATACATATATATATGTTTTTTGAGGAAGATGAGCCCTGAGCTGTCTACTGCCAATCCTCCTCTCTTTGCTGAGGAAGACTGGCCCTGATCTAACATCCATGCCCATCTTCCTCTACTTTATATGTGGGACACCTACCACAGTATGGCTTGCCAAGTGGTGCCATGTCCGCACCTGGGATTTGAACCAGCAAACCCCGGGCCGCCAAACCGAAACGTGTGCACTTAACCACTGCGTCACTGGGCCCGCCCCTCTACCAAATATTTAAAGAATATCAATCTATCTTAAACTCTTACAAAAAAAAAAAAAAAATAGAAGAGAGGGCAACACTTCCTAACCTGCTCTGTGAGGCCAGAGTTGCCCTGATCCAGAGTCAGACACAGACATCACAAGAAAACTACAACCAATAATTCTTAGGAACAGAGATAAAAAAATATTCAACAATATACTAGCAAACTAAATCCAGCAACACGTAAAAATGACTACATAACGTGACTAAATGGAATTTATTCCAGGAACGCAAAATTGGTTTAACATCCAAAAATCAATTAATGTAGTACACCATATTGACAGAATCAAGACCAAAAACAATATGATCATCTCAATAGATGCAGAAAAAGCATGTGACAAATCCAACAACATTTCTTCATAAAAACACACAGCCAACTAGGAATAGAAGGGCTTCTCCTCCATGTGACAGAGGGCGTCTATGAAAAACCCAAAGCTGATGTCATATTAGTGATGAAAGAGTGGGAACATTCCCCCTAGAATCAAGAATAAGGATGCTGCTCTCACTACTTCTATTTAATATCGTACTGGGGGTTTTAAACAGGACAGTTAGGCAGGAAAAGAATTAGAAGGCCACGGTTGGAAAGGAAGAAGTAAAACTCTCACTATTTATAGATGAAATCATATTGTATGTAGGAAATCCCAAATAACCCACTAAAAAATTATTAGAATTAACAAACAAGTTTATTAAGGATACAGGGTACAAGATTAATATACAAAAACAATTGTGTTTCTATACACAATGAACAATATGAAGATAAAATTAAGAAAACAATTATATTTATGACAGTATTGAAAAGAATAAAGTACATAAAAGAATAAAATACTTAGGAATTTAACAAAATAAGTGAAAACTTGTACTCTGAAAACCACAAACATTGTTGAAAGAAGTTAAATAGGACCTAAATAAATGGAAAGACCTCGTGTTCATAGGGCAGAACAGTTATTATTATGAAGATGGAAATACTCCCTAAATTGAAGTACAGATTCAGCGAAATCCCTATGAAAATGCCAGATGGCTTATAAGGCAGAAATGGACAAGTTGACCCTAAAATTCATATGGAAATGCAAGAGATCCAGAATAACCAAAATGATCCTGAAAAAGAAGAATGAAGTTGGAGGACTTAAAACTGATTTCAAAGCTTACTGCAAAGTTACAGTAATCAAAATAGTGTGTACAAGGGGCCGGCCCGGCGGCGCAGCAGTTAAGTTCACACGTTCCGCTTTGGCAGCCCGGGGTTCGCCAGTTCGGATCCCGGGTGCGGACATGGCACCACTTGGCACACCATGCTGTGGTAGGCGTCCCACATATAAAGTAGAGGAAGATGGGCATGGATGTTAGCTCGGGGCCAGTCTTCCTCAAACAAACAAACAAAAAACCCCTCAAAAACAGTGTGGTACTGATATAAGCATAGACACATGGATTGAGGGAATATAATTGAGATTCCAGGAAAAACCCCTCACATTTATGGTCAATTGATTTTTGACAAGGCTGCCAAGAAATTCAACAAGTAAAGAAATCTTTGCAACAAAAAAGAGCTGGGAAAATTGGATGTCCACATGCAAATAAATGAAGTTGGACCTCTTTCTGACACCATACACAAAATTTAACTGCCCATGGATCATGGACCCAACTCTTAGAATAAAACATACGAGTAAATGTTTGTGTCCTTGGGGTAAGCAAAGCCTTCTTAGATACAACGCGAAAACCACAAGTGACAAAAGAAAAAAGACTAAATGAATTGGATTTCATCAAAATTAAAAACTTTTGTGCTTAACAGGACAGCATCAAGAAAGTGTAAAGACAACCCACAGAATAGGACAAATACATACAATCATATATGTGATAAGGAATTTGCATCTAGAATAGATGAAAAACTCTTATAGATCAATAAAAAAATAACCCAGTTAAAAATGGTCAAAGATCTGAATAGACAGTCCTCCAAACAAGATATACAAATGGCCAATAAGTACATGGGAAGATACTCAACATCATTAGTCCTTAGGAAAATGTAAATCAAAACCGCAATGAGATACAGCATCACACCCATCAGGATGGCTCTTATAAAAAACACAGAAGATAGCAAGCGTTGGTGAAGATGTGGAGAAACTGGAGCCCTCGTACATTGCTGATGGGAATGTAAAATGATGAAGTCACTTTGGAAAACAGTCTGGCAGTTCCTGAAAAGGTTAAACAACATGAAGTTACCATATGACCCAGCAATTCCAGTCTAGGTACCCAGTCAAGAGAAATGAAAACATATGTCTGCATGAAAACTTGTGCATGAATGCTCAGAGCGGCATTCTTCGCAGTAGTCAAAAAGTGGAAACACCCCACGTGTCCATCAACAAATGAACTGACAAACAAATGTGGTGTATCCACACAAGGGAGTATTACTCAGCCGTAAGTACTCAGACATGAAGAGGAATGCAACATGGATGAACTGAGAAAAGGTTATGCGAAGTGAAAAGCTAGGCACAAAGACACACTTATTATTTGATTTTATGTACACACAATCTGCAAAATAGCTCATCTGTATAGAAAGAAACTAGTTTTATGGCCACCCTAGGACTTGGAGGGGAATGGAGGGGAAATGGGGAGTGACTGGAAAGTGACTGCTAATGAACACATAGTTTCTTTTGTAGGTGAGGAAAATGTTCCAAAATTGTGGCACAATTCTGTGAATAAACTAAAACCCACTTAATTGTATACTTGAAATGGGTGAATTGTATGGTATGTAAATTATATCTCAAGAAAGCTGTTTAAAAAAAAGAGTAAGGGTAGAATAGAATAAGTCTATCTTAATCATGCCAAAAAACTCCAACAGATTTAAAATAATTTAATGACACATTAAATTTAAAGAAATATAACGGTTCTTTGACAGGATCAAGCAAGTTGGCAAACCTCTAGCAATACTGACAAAGATAAAAAGAGAGAAAACATAAATTACCAATATTAGCAATGAAATGGGCTATCACTACAGACTCTGCAGACATCAAAAGAAGAATAAGGGAATATGATGAACAACACTGCACAAATAAATATGACAACTTTGACAAAATGGAACACCTAGAAAACACAAATTACCACCTTATGAAATAGATAATTTGGATAGCCCTATAAAAATTAAGGAAATTGAATTCATAATTTTAAAAAACTCCCAACTCAACCACAAAAAAACAAATAACCTGACTTAAAAATTGACAAAGGACTTGAATAGTCATTTCTCCAAAGATAATATACAAATGGCCAACAAGCATATGAAAAGACGCACTTCCCTAAAGATTAGGGAAATGCAAATCAAAGCCACAACGAGATATTACCTCACACCCATTAAGATGGCTTACCATAAAAAAAACCTAGAAAATGATAAGTGCTGATGGGGATGTGGAGAAATTGGAACCCTTGTGCACTGTTGGTGGAAATATAAAATGGTGCAGCTGCTATAGGAAATAGTATGGCAGTTCCTCAAAAGATTAAAAATAGAATTACCATATAATCCAGCAATTCCACTTCTCGGCATGTATCCAAAAGAAGCAAAAGCAGGGTCTCCAAGAGATATTTGTACACCCATATTCATAGCAGCACTATTCACAGTAGCCGAGAGGTGGAAACAACCCAAATGTCCCCCAAAAGATGAATGGATAAGCACAACGTGGTCTATCCATACAGTGGACTCAGTCCTAAAAAGGAAGGACATCCTGACACCTGCTACAACATGAATGAACCTCGAAGACGTGACGCTAAGTGAAATAAGCCAGTCACAAAAGGACAGATATTGTATGATTCCATTAATATGAGGTACCTAGAGTAGTCAAATTCATAGAGACAGGAAGTCGAATCATGGCTGCCGGTGAGGGGAGAAGGGGCCATTACTGCTTATGGGTGCAGAGTTCCAGTGTGGGATGATGAAAATGTCCTGAAGATGGATGGCGGTGACGGTTGCACAGCAACATGAATGTAAAAATAGTTAAAATGATAAATGTTATATGATGTATCTTTTACCACCATAAAAAAAAAAACCCAATTCAATGGAGGAAGGATAATCTTTTCAACAAATATGCTAAACAATTGGATATCCATAGGAAAAAAATCAACCTCAATCTAAACCTTGCACCATAAAAACAAAATCTCAAAATGAATCCTAGTATAAAATATAAAACCATAGAAATTTTAGAAGCTAACTCTGGAGAATATCTTTGGGATGTACACGTACCAAAAGCACAATCATAAAAGGAGAAAATGATTAGTGTTTCTTCATCAAAATTGACTTTTGCTTTGTGAAAGATGTTTTTAAAAGGATGAAAAGACGGAAGGAAGAAAATATTTGCATTCCACATGTCCAACAAAGGACTAGTATCCAGAATGTATCAAGAACTCTCAAAATTCAGTATTAAAAAAAACAAGCAGTCCAATTAGAAATTGGTCAAAAGACATGCAGACACATTTCACCAAAGAGGATGGCAAGTAAGCAAATAAAAAGATGTTCAACATCATTATCCATTAGGGAAAAGAAAATTAAGATTTAAGGATGACATGATCGTTACATATTTAAGGACAAGAAATCATTATATCTATTAGAACAACTGAAATAAAAAATGACAGCACCAAATGCTAGTGAGGATGCAGAGGAAACGAGTCTCTCACACAGTGCTGGTGGGAGACTAAAATGGTACAGTCACCCTGGCAAACAGTTTGGCAGTTTCCTGAAAAACTAAACATATACTACCATATGATCCAGCAATTGCACTTCTGAGGACTTATCCTGGAGAAATGAAAACTTATGACCACACAAAAACCTGTACATGATTGTTTATAGCAGCTTTATTTGTAATAGCCCCAAACTGAAAGCAATCAAAATGTCGCTAAATAAGTTGGTGGTTAAACAAACTATGGTACATTCATAGCTTGGAATACAACTGAGCAATAAAAGAGAACAAACCATTGATATGCGCAACAACTTGAGTGGATCTCAAGGGTATTAAGTGAGAAAAGCCAATCTCAAATGGCTACATACTATATGGTTCCATTTCTATAAAATGACAAAACTATGAAGCTGGAAACAGTGTTTCCTAGACGTTGGGGATTGTAGGGGATGGAGGGGGTGGGTATAGCTATTAAGGGATAGTAGGAAGCAGATCTGTGTGGTGATGCAGTAGTCTGTATCTCAATTCAGCTGTGGTCACTTGAATCTACACATGTGATAAATTATATACATGCATATATAGAATAACACACACACACATTGTGTATGTATAATGATACAGAATTACATATACGCATTGTACCAATGTCAAATTCCTGGTTTTGATATGGCACTATAATTACGTAAGATGTAATCATTGGAGATAACTAAGTGAGGGGTACACAAGACTTTACTTATTTGTAAGCTTCTGTGCATTTATAATTATTTCAAAAGAAAAAGTTTTTTTAAAAAAACCTTTTTTTGTTGCTGAGGAAGATTCACCCTGAGCTAACATCCGTCACCAATGTTGCTCTTTTTTTCTTTGTAGTGTGGGCTGCTGCAGTAGCATGGCCGCTAACTGATGAGCAGCGTAGGTCCAACCCAGGCCACCGACGCAGAGTGCACCAAAATTCATCACTAGGCCACTGGGGCTGGCCTAAAAGCAAAATAACTTTTTTCAATCATACAGGAGCTGAAAGAATTCATCACCAACAGATCTACACTACAAAGAAATGTTAAAGGAAGTCCTTTAGGCACAAGGAAAATGACACCAGATGGGAAAGTGAATGTACACAGAGGAATACAGAGCACCAGAAATGGTAAATATGAGAGTCAATTTGACAAATTCTAAATTATTGTTAAAATCTCTTCTAAAATACTTTATTGCTTAGCACAAAAATTACAACAATGTATTGTGGGGATGTACAAGTAAAACGGATGGCAATATTTGCACAAAGGCTGAGAGGGGAGACATGGAAGCATATTATTATAAGGTCTTTATATTTATATGTGAATCATATACTATTACTTGAAGGTAGACTGTGATATGTCAAAAATCTGTACTACGAACAGTAAAGACACCACTAAAAAACAAAACAGAAGAAAGCAGTATAGTAATAAGCAATCAAAGAAGATAAAATGGAATCTTAAAAGATACTTAATTAACCCAAAAAGACCAAAAAAAGGAAAAGAGGAACAATTAACAGATGGCACAAATAAAAAAGACAAATAGCAAGCTGCTAGATTTAAACCCAACCATCTCCGTTATCACATTAAATATTAATGGTCTAAACATCCCAGTTAGAAGGCCAAGACTGTTAGATTGGATTAAAAAAGCAACACCTAACCATATGCTGCCTACAAGAAACTCACCCTAAACAGAAAGACACAAATAGGCTAAAGTAGTAAAAGGATGATTCCGGTCAGGGCAAGATGGCACAGACTCATGTCCCCCTGCTCCTCTCCGCTCAGTACAACTGCGAACTCTGGAAGTCATTCAGAAGTCAGCCCAAGGAGAGCTCAAAGGTGCCGAGAGGAGGCTGAACTGGTCTGGGCCTCTAGCACCGGGACAACACCACAATGGCAGGGAGTCCTGTGTCCCCACCCAAGAGGAGAAGGTGACACACCCCCGGCGTCTCCTGACCCCCAACACAGCCTCGGAAGGCAGCCCGGCGGGCTCACTCCCCGGAGCTCATGGGAGAGCCCGTGATGACAGCAGGCGAGTTCACAGCACCATCAAGAGGTTGAGTCGGGAGTTCTGCCACCAGCGAGAGGCGGGGGAGAGCTCTCCTTCCCACTGACAGATACCAGCTGAGGGTCGCCAGCAAGGGGGACACCACCAAACAAGCAGCCCACCCCAGGAAGCCTCCCTGAGGACAGGGAGTACGTCTGATAGCAAAAAAGTAGAGAAAAACTCTGATTTTGAGTTTGTTTACTTAACAAAACACCAAGCAAAAGAAAAAGTTTTGTCCCATCAGCCAAGATCTCATCCTTCAAGAATCACACTTGAGGGGCCAGCTCATGGCCGAGTGATTAAAGTTCCATGCATTCTGCTTTGGAGGCCTGGGGTTCGCAGGTTTGGATCCCAGGTGTGCACTTACTCCGCTCATCAGCCATGCTGTGGAGGCATCCCACATACAAAATAGAGGAAGGTTGGCACAGATGTTAACTCAGGACTAATCTTCCCCAAGCAAAAAAAAAAAAAAAAAAAAAGAGGAGGATTGGCAATGGATGTTAGCTCAGGATGAATCTTCCTCACCAAGAAAAAAAAGAATCAGACTTGAGAGGATTTAGGGTAAAGCCTGCCTGGGCTGTGTGCGGGTCCCTGCGGAGGGGCTGTGGGCCCCAGCGCTGGCATGGCCCACACCCTATGGGAGTGAACTAGAAGGGAAGCCAGAGGGAGTGTCCAAGAACAAGGTAGCAGTGGTGGGGGAATGAGCTGATCATATTTTCTTCTTGATTTTTTTCTTTTTTAGTAATTTTTCTAGTATCCACGTGTATTATGTTTACACCAAGGCAACAACTACCAACAAGTGGCAGTGAAGCACAGTGGCTAGAGTCCAGCTTCTGGGGCTGGGCTGGCTGTGCCTGAATCCTCCTTCCACGGGCCCAAACCTGGGTGGCTGCAAGGTGGGAAGGTAAGGACAGCGTCTTCTTGGGATGCGGTGAGGATTAAACCAGCACATGGATTAAAGTGCTTAGAGTAGTAATGGCCCATACCAAGGGCCACAGATATTATTTTTACTATGTTAGAGGTTTGCACTTCTTTAACTAGATTTATTCCTGGATTCTTTATATTTTTGTCGCTATTTTTAAAATCTTTTTTAAGTTGCATTTTCTAACTGATTTTTGCTAATGTATAGAAATGCAAATGAATTTCACTTTGAATTCAGCAATATATTTAATTCTAATAATTTGTTTGTAGATATCTTTGGGTTTTCCGCATAGATAATCATATCATCTGCAAACAATGACAGCGTTGTGCTTTTCTTTCTAAGTCGTGTACTTTGCTTGCCCTTCTTGTTCCACTGCCCTGGCTGGGAGGTCCAGCAGCTCGTCACATGGACGTCCTCATCGTGAGTGTCCCGTCAAGTCTCGGATCTTGTGGGAAACGCTTTCATCATTGTGTGGTCTGCCGTAGTTTCTTAGTAGATGCCCTTTATTCGGTTAGCTTCTATCCCTGCTTTTGTTCTTTTTAAATTTTTATCATGAATGAATTGAACATCTTTGGATAGTGTTTTCTGCATCTATTTAAATATTACTGTGGCTTCCCTCCCGCCTCCTGTCACTGTGGTGATTGACACTGTGTAACTGTGTAGCGTTGAGCCACCCTTGCATGTTAGGGACAGACCCGACCCAGCCGTGACTGACCGTGTGGATACGCTGTGGGATTCAGTTTGCGTCCACAGTCATGAGTGACATTTACCAGTAATTCTGTTTCTTGTCCTGTTCTTGTTCAGGTTGCATATCAAGGTTATACCAGCCTTGTGAAAATGAGGTGGAAGTGTTTCCTGTTCTTCTATTTGCTGAAATAACTTGTACAAGATTGGCGTGGTCTCCTTGAAAGGTAGGATTTGTGTGCAAAGCTATTTGAACATTTGTGGTGGGGGAGTGGCAGGTTTTTAAATACTGAGTATGTTTCTTTAATTGTAAGACAGTTCAGGGTTTTTATTTCTTTTGGATTCCATTCTGGAAAACTGTGTTTTCTAAGAAACTATCCGGTTCGCCGGTTGGCACACTTACGGGCGTGAAGCGGACAGCCTCCTGCCTTTCCCGTCACTTGCTGGAGCCTCCACGGTTAGATCTCGTTTTCTTTCCTAATGTTTTTACCTGTGCCTCCTCTTTTTCTTGTTAATACTACCAGAAGCTTGGCTTTATATTTGTATTTTCAACAAGTCAGCTTTGGGCTTTGCTGCCTTCAGTTGTGTTTCATCGGCTATTGACCCGGCTCAGGAACTTGCTCTTGGCTAGTCATAGCATGGTGGATCTTTCTCTCCCTCGACCTTCAGTATTCTCTCTTTATGTTTCAGGAGGCTCTCCTGTAATTGCAGAAACCTAGATTGTTCTTCATACAATGTGGCAATCTTTTTCTCTGTCTGGAGTGATGAGGATTTTAGGCTGGTTACTTTTAAAATTGCAGATGAGAAGCAGGCTCCGAGGACTGGAATTTGCTTGCTCTTCCAGAGATATTTGCACTTGTGAAGGAAGGGGGATGACCTTGTAGGGACCTGAAATTGGCCACCCCAGGATATGTCTCTTTGGCATCGGGACTGTTTGGGGCTGATTGCTTTTGATAAACTGGGACAGGGAGGGAGGCTCTGGGGAATGGAACTTGCCCTTCTTGGGACACATTTACATTTGTAAGGTAAATCTCTATCTGTAAAAGTTGCCTCCCTCTCTGTACCAGGAAGAAGAGAGATCACCTTGTCCCTAGAAACTCTTAATGGGGAAGGCAAGAACTTAAGCGGGTTGCTGTCTGGCAATCTCATGTAACTGATTTAGGGTGGTGGCTTCTGACCTTTACTTAATCCGATTTGATTCTTGTCTAAAAGTCATGGGATCACCCAATGACCAGACCCCACCCGCACTGATACCATTTTAACTTTTTTTCATATTCTTTCCTTTGTCTTGTAAAGAGCTAACTCACATACCTATGCCTTAAATTTAGCTCTAACCCTCAACTTGGGGCAGCAGAAGCTCCGACTGCCCATGGGTCCTGTCCTCATGCTATTCCATACTATTCTCTAAATAAAAGAGCACTACTGCCAGATCTTAAGAGTCTAAGAAATCTTTCTTTCGACTCCTCGGCTCACTGACCCCGCATCATGGAGCATTTGGTCCCTTCCATTTTTTGTGACTACAGGTGCATTTGGATTTATTTGTAACACCTTATGTCCAGCTTCTGCCCACTCTTTCTTTCCATCTTCTTTCGGGTTAATTTTTTTGTCCTTTTTTATTCCCATTTTTCCCCTTTACCTGTTTGGAAATGGTACCTTCTGAGCCTATGCCAGTGGTCACCCTCTAAAGTTAGTAACCTCTGAAGTTAATGTCTTTGCCCTCCTCCCCCAAAACATCAAATCCTTGGAATGTTTTAACCCTGTCACCTGCTGCCAGCTCCCATGCTGTTGTCCCTGGTGCCCTGTGGTTGTGTCACACACTCAGGACTCGTGTGTAGGGCCCACCTACAGAGGATCTCCTCCACCTCCTGCCTCCTCAGACGGTAGCCGCACCCAGCTCGCCAGACAGAGAGCCAGGAGCAGGAAGCGCTGTGGACACAGGCCAAGCACCCACACCGTTCCCAGGAGCCCGGCCTCAGATCCTATCTCCAGCTTACCCTGCCTTTGTCAAGCCCTCAGGACTTGGCATCCAGGCCAGCGTTTGCCCAAACAAGCAGTGAGTCAGAGCTGGACATCAGACCATGCCAAGCAGGGCCAGGCCCACCATGCCAAGGATCTGGGGACACTATCCCAGCCCGCGCCCTTCCCAGGATCCAGAGGAAGTGGCGCCTCCCGGTGCCCGCTCACCCTCTCGCCCCCAGAGGCTGGTAGGGCCTGCAGCCTGTGCATTCTCCCCTCGGCTGCCCTTGTTTGCCCCTGTAGATGCCTCCTTCTCTTCACATTTTCACCAAAGAGGCAGAGCTGCGGATGCCTCGCCCTGTGCCCGGCCCTGGCTGGCCCCGCCCTGCAGCAAATGCTGACCCAATGCATGTCCACCATGCCCAGGACATGCCTTCTGCTGCTCTCATCCCAGACCCCACAGACTGAGGGACAGGAGGTGGAGAAGGGCTGGGCAGAGAGGACATGGCCACCTACCTGGGAGACTGGGCGGCTGTGGAGGGGAGCTGCCCTTACATGGGTTTAGAGGAATGGGTAGGAGTTCACCAGAGAGAAGGTGGGAAAGGACATTCTGTGAAAGGGCACACCCTGGACAAGAGCAGTAACAAGCACCAGGGGCGGGGAGGTGATGGGGGGTGGTGGTAAGGGATGAGGGAGGAGACAGCGGAGCAACGAGAGGGCGAGGGCTAGTGCTGGAAGAGAGCTCAGGGGAACAAAGCCAAGAGCCCAGGTTCCTGGGAAGTTAATGTTTCCCAGAAGCTGCCGTCCCCCGGTGGTCACATGGCCACACCCAGCTTCCAGGAAAGGTGAAGTGTAGTCTCTCAGCTGGGTGGCCTCAGACTTAGCAGCACACAAAGCCAAGAGCCCAGGTTCCTGGGAAGTTAATGTTTCCCGGAAGCTGCCGTCCCCCGGTGGTCACATGGCCACACCCAGCTTCCAGGAAAGGTGAAGTGTAGTCTCTCAGCTGGGTGGCCACAGACTTAGCAGGACACCGGCCTCCAACTCTCAGGGGAGGGGACCATCCCTGGCCAGGTGCTGGGCTCAGGGCCAGAGAGACAGCAGTGAGTCAGAGACCCTGGGCGGAAGACGGACTTCAAGACGGGACACAACCTGCCTGCAGACTCCCCTCCCTCCCATCGCAGCGTCCCATCGCATCCAACAGGCAAGACACTGAAAGCTAACAAACTCACGGTGACACGGAAAACAATAAAGCATATCATCAGGGGGTCAGAAAGTTTGAGAGACTTTGAAGAGCTGTTGGAAGAGAGGAAGGAGATAGGTGAGACAGAGGGATAAACCCGGGCTGAGGTGAACACCGACCCCGTGTGCAGACGAGGAGCCACGGGCCCGGGAGAAGCAGGGCCGCAGCTTCCAGCCGTAGCCGTGGGAGCCCCTTGACCCAGGAGGGCCTGGGGTGGTGGCTGCGGCTGTGGAAGAAGCAGACAAGCGCTTCTGCAAATGCCAGCCCTCCTCCGAGCAGCTGGGGGGAAACAAAGGCCGGTCCTGCCAGGAGAGAAATCAGGTGGGGTCAGTTAAAGGCCTCCTGGCGTTGCTAGGGTGTTGGGGAGGAGGCAAAGCGGCAGGCCCTCTCACACCTGTGGGCATGCACGCGGCACAACCACTGCGGACAGTAGTTTGCCAGTTATCTTAAAAAGTTGCGTGAGCCCCCATCCGTGAGCCAGAGAAACAAGTGCCCATGTGTCCCAGGGTCCATGAACAAGAATGTCCATAGCAGCGTTGTTTTTAGCCCCACACTGGAGTGCACACAATTGTCCACCCACAGTGGATGGGATAAATACACGGTGGCCTAGCCATGTGGGTTATGCAGATGTTACGCAGCTGTGAAAATGGGCAAATGGAGCAACATGCAAGTTCTGTGAATTTTACAAACATAGTATCAAGTGAGAGATGAGAGAGACAAGACCCCAAACTGTATATTGTATGATTCTGTGACAGACAGTATTTTCCAAAGTTGCCACAAACTCAGAGATATCCAAAATATCTCTCATTGCACATTCTCTTTTTTTAATTTAACTTAATTTTTAAAAAATTGTGGGGACAGGCCCCGTGGCATAGTGGTTAAGTTCGCACGCTCCACTTTGGTGGGCTGGGGTTCGTGTGTTCATATCCCCATTCAGACCTGGCACTGTTCATCAAGGCATGCTGTGGAGGCGTCCCACGTAAAATAGAGGGAGATTGGCACAGATGTTAGCTCAGGGCCAATCTCCCTCACAAAAAGAAAAAAAATTGTGGTAAAATACACATATAAATTTACCATCCTAACCATTTTTAAGTGTACAATTCAGTGGCATTAAGTACATTCATATTGTTGTGCAACCATCACCATCCATCTCCAGAACTTTTTCATCCTCTCAAGCAGAAATTCTGTCCCCATTACACAACAGCTCCTGTGTCCCTCCCCAGCCCCTGGCAGCCTCCATTCTATCTTCTGCCTCTATGAATCTGACTATTTTAGGTACCTCGTGTAAGTGGAATCACACAGTATTTGTCTTTTTGTGACTGACTGGTTTCACTTAACATAATGTCCTCCAGGTTCATCCTATTGTGGCATGTTTCAGAATTTCCTTCCTTTTTAAGACTGAATAATATTCCAATGTATGGATAGAACACATTTTATTTATCTATTCCTCTGCCAATGGACCTTGGGTTGCTTCTACCTTTTGGCTATTGCAATAAAGCTGCTATGCACACGGGTGGACACACACAGGCTCTTCTTACAGCAGGATGTTGGCGCTCCCCCTGGTGAAATGTTGGGTCTCTATTCCCTCCCCTGGGACCTGGGAAGGCCATGACAAGAATGATGCTAAGTGACTTCCAGGCTAGGTCTTAAAGGGCAATATAGCTTCCTCCTGGTCTGCTTCAGCAGCTCCCTCTCGGTGCCCAGGCACCAGGTAATGAGCAAGCTCTGATCAGATGGAGAAGCCACATGTGGATATTCCAGCCGACAGCCAGCATCAACTACCAGAGATAGAAGGAGGGAGTTCTCAAGCTGACCCCCACCCCCGTGACAACATGCCAGGCCTTGGGCAGGAACCGGCCGCTGAGACTGGTCGACCCTAGGACTGGAGGGAGAGTAATAAAATGATGCTTGTTTCAGGCCCCTGAGGTTTGAGGTGTTTGCTATGCAGGGTAGATAAACAGATTCCATTTCTATAAAGTTTAAAAGTAGGCAAAACTAAGCCATATTGTGTAGGAATGCATATACAGTGGTAAAACTATCAAGAAGAACAAAGGAATGATTACCATGAAAGTGAGGACACCCTTTATCCTGGAGAGAGGTGAGTGGACAGGATACAAGGAGATCCTGAAGTGAAACCTGGGGAGTGACAACATGAACATTTCTTTATAAGAATTTGTGAAGCTGTTAGTTTATGTTGAATGTTATCTCTCACAATAAAAAAGCATTTTTTCCCAAAGAAAGTAGAAGAATGTAGGTAACATGCTCCAGGCTCAGATGATGTGGGGCGAGCATCTGCCAGCAGCCCCCACCGTGCATCATACAGAGCAGCCTGGCCTTGGGCAGGACCCCCGCTTCCCACAGCCACCCTCCCATGCAGAGCCCAAGCTCCAGGAGCAGCAGGCCAGTGTGACCACCAGAGAAATCCACACCAGCCGCCAGGAAAACTGCACAGCCAACAGGAAGTCCCACATGGCAGCCAGCTAATGAGAGAAGAGAGGCCAGTGTTAGAAACCTTGACAACATGAAATAATAGTAAAGCCCCGGTAAGTGCTACTCTACTCTCTGTCTGTAGGAATTTGCCTGTTTTGGACATTTCATAAGAGTGGTGTCATACAATATGTGGCCTTTTGTGTCTGGCTTCTTCTACTTAGCGTAATGTTTTCTAGGTTCATCCACATTGTAGCCTGTGTCAGCACTTTAATCCTTTTTAAGGCTGAATAGTATTCCATTGTAAGGATATGCCATTCCTTACAATGGAATGTATATCCATTCATCAGTCGATGGACATTTGGTTTGTTTCCACTTTTTGGCTATTTTGAACAAAGCTGCTATGAACAATTGTGTACAAGTTTCTGTGTGGACATAGGGTCCATTTCTTTTGAATAACTAGAGGAGGAATTGCTGGGTCATGTGGTAATGCTCTTTTTAACCTTTTGAGGAGCTGCTAAACCTTTCCATAGCAGTTGCACCAGTTTGCATTCCCACTAGCGATGTCTGAGGGTTCCAATTTCTCCACATCCTCACCAACACTTGCTAGTGTTGATTTTCTTTTTGATTACATCCATCCTAGTGAAGTGGAGTCTCATGGTTTTGATTTGCATTTCCCTAATGACTAATGATGTTTAGCATCTTTCCGTGTGCTTATTGGCCATTGTATATCTTCTTTGGAGAACTGTCTATTCAAGTCTCTTGCCTATTTTTTAACTGAGTTACTTTTTTTTAGTTGAGTCATAAGAGTTCTTCATGTATTCTGTATACTCAACCCTTACCAGATATATGACTTACAAACATTTTCTCCCATTCTGCGAGTTGTCTTTTCACTTATTGATAAAGCCCTTTGGTGCACAAAAGTTTTTAATTTTGGTGAAATACAATTTATCTATTTTTTCTTTGATTGCTTGTGCTTTTGGTGTCATATCTAAGGAATTGCTGTCTAATCTAAAGTCATGCAGATTTTCACCTATGTTTTCTTCTAGAATTTTTACAGTTTTAGCTCTTACATTTGGGTATTTAGTCCACTTTAAGTTAATTTCTTTTTTTTTAAGTACTTTGCATTTTTTTCTTTTTTTGAAGACTGGCACCTGCGCTAACACCTGTTGCCAATTTTTTTTTTCTTCTCCCCAAAGCCACCCGGTACATAGTTGTATATTCTAGCTGTGAGCGCCTCTGGTTGTGTTATGTGGGATGCCACCTCAGCATGGCCTCATGAGCGGTGCCATGTCCACACCCAGGATCCTAACCCTGGGCCGCCAAAGCGGAGTGCACAAATCCAACCACTCGGCCATGAGGCCGGCCCCCAAGTTAATTTCATATATAGTAGAAGTAGGGGTCCAAGTTCATTCCTTGTTATGTGAATATCCAATTTTCCCAGCGCCATTCTTTGAAGAGACTGTTCTTTCCCCACCAAATGGTCTTGGCAGCCTTGTCAAAAATCAATTGACTGTAAATGTATGGATTTATTTTTGGACCTTCAATTCTATTCCATTGGTCTTTATGTCTATCCTCATGCCAGCGCCACACAGTGTTGATCAGTGTAGTTTTGTATTACGTTTTGAAATCAGAAAGCGTGAGTCTTTTAACATTGTTCCTGCTGCTTTGGCTCTTCTGTCTCCTTTGCAAATCTGTATCCCAGCAATAGGGATTTCAGAATCAGCTTGTCCATTTCTTTAACAAGACAGTTAGAATTTGGATAGGGAGTGCATTAAATCCGAATGTCAATCGGGGAGCATTCCCATCTTGATAGTAAGTCTTCCGGTCCGTTTTCTTTTAATGTTTTGTAGTTTTCAATATACAAGACTTGCACTTCTTTGGTTAAATTCATTCCTAAGTACTTTATTCTTTTTATGCTATTATAAATGGAATTGTTTTCTTAATTTCATTTTCAGATTGCTCGTTGCTAGTGTATAGAAGTATAACTTATTTTGTATATTGATCTTGTATCCTGCAACTTTACTGAACTCATTTATTAGCTCTAATAGTTTTTTGTAGATTCTTTAGGGTGTTCTATATACAACGTTATGTCATCTGCAAATAGAGGTAGTTTTACTTCTTTCTTTCTGATTTTTCTTTTTCCTTGTCTAAGTGCCCTGCCTAGAACCCCTGGTATAACGTTAAATAGAAACAGTGAGAGTGGACGTCTTTGTCCTGTTCCTGATCTTACGGGAAAAGTTGTTCAGTCTTTCACCATTAAGTATGTCAGCTGTGGGTTTTTCATAGATGCTCTTTATCAGATTGAGAAAGTCCCTTTCTTTTCCTAGTTTGTGGCATGTTTTTATCGTGCTAGGGTGTTTGACTTTGTCAGATGCTTTTTCTGTCTATTGAGATGATTGCATGTTTTTCCCTTTTGTTGTATTAATATAGTATATTACATTGATTGATTTTTTTTTTGAGGAAGATTAGCCCTGAGCTAACATCTGGGCCCATCTTCCTCTACTTTATATGTGGGCCGCCTGTCACAGCATGGCTTGACAAGTGGTGTGCAGGACCGCACCTGGGATCTAAACTGGCGAACCCTGGGCCACTGAAGTGGAACATACAAACTTAATTGCTATGCCACTGGGCTGGCCTATGATTGATTTGTCTATGTTAAGCCAACCTTGAATTCCTAGGATAAATCCAACCACTTGGTTGTGGCATGTAATTTCTTTCAATATGCTGCTGGAGTTTGTTTGCTGGCATTTTGATGATGATTTTTGCATCTACATTCATGACAGATATTGATCTGCATTTTTCTTTTGATGGCCTTGTGTGTCTTTGGTATCAGGGTAACACTAGCTTCATGGAATGAATTAGGAAGTGTCCCCTCTTCTATTTTTTGGAATTGTTTGAGAAGGATTGGTGTTAATTCTTCTTTAAACATTTGGTAGAATTCACCAGTAAAACTATCAGGTCCTGGGCTTTTATTTGTTGACATTTTTTATTACTAACTCAAAATTCATCATATTTGGGAAGATTTCAGCCTTTATTTTTTCCCGGAAATCAGCCGTTTTTCTTGAATAAGTTTTCCTCAGGTTGCTGCAAGCCTTTGGTTAATTTCCAGAGTTCCAAAAAAGTTGATCCTGACAGTTTTTGCCCAAGTTTTCATTGCTTTTATAGGGGTGGAATGTGGAGTTCCTTACTCCTCCATTTTGCTGACATCACTCCTTAGGTGGGTTTCTGATAAAGCAGACAAAGCATCTCAATGGATAAGAGATTTACTTAGCTGTAAAGGTAGGCATTGGGATGATATTTCTCTAACTTTAGTACACACAAGAATTAACTAGGGGTGGTGATTATAAATGCATAGTCCTAGGTCCCACCACAAATGCCGATACTTTTGTCTGTGGCCTGGGAATCTGCATTTTAGGGAGGTGCTCTGTGGGCCCTGTTGGGGAGCACTGGATTGGAAGAGCTAACAGTAATAACAAACAAGCTGGGAGGTTGAGAGGAAGAGAGTGTAAATGTGTAAATGTGTTCACTTCACATTTTTCATGGAACAGAACCAAGAGAAACTGTCTACAGTTGAGAAATGAAGACACGAGGTGTACACTTTAGAGTTACAGCAGTAACCACAGTAAGAACTGGAAACAGAAATGGTGCAGCCTCCAGGGAGGGGCTGGAGTGAGACCAGGCAAATCTTACTTTTTTTCTTTATACTTGAACTTTCTTACACGCAGCTGTTATCTTTATAATAAAACAAACAAAGAAAAGTGATGGAGAAGTCAGCAGGACGGGGCTACTGGCCAACAACCCTGCCTTGCCTCTCAGTGCTCTGCCAGCCCAGCCCTGCCTACCACCCATCGGCCAGCGCCTGTGGCTACACCATGCGACCTGGCACCTTGGGAAGGGCACCAGTGGAGCAGGGCTCCTCTCCTTTAGCACAGACCATGTCCTCACCACCTCCCTCCCGAGAAGCAGGCACTGGCTGCCGACTGCCAACAAGATGAGGAGGACGCTGCAATCCAAGCAAGCCAAGAGCAGCAACACGGAGTCACAGAGGCTGCAAGGGACCTTCCCAAGGTCACAGAGTGACCCGGTCCTTCCCAGAACCGGTAGTCTTTGGGGCTTAAAAATGCAAGGACAAAATCAAAAACAAACGTTGCTTGGAAGCCGGCTGTGGCCAGTTGGCTTAGCTCACACCATGGATTCCCCAGCCAACTGTCTCAGAGGTCTGGGCAACGGGCCGCCCGACAGGATGTCCTGGGGAACCAAGTGGGGATGGGTACTCCTGGAGGAAGAGGCGATGACAGCTGTGCCCCTGGACAGTGGAGGGATGCGGCTCCCTCTGACCCCCCTGCTGTCAGGGCTGTTTTGGGGGTGAAGGCTGTCTAGACTGTCTGGCCCAAAGCCCTCTTGTCCAAAGCAAATGCCAGAGACTTCTCGTCCTGTCCATGGGGAGGCGTTTCTCCCTTCCCAGACGTGCTGTGCCAGCCTGGGAGGTGCCCCCAAACAGAAAAGTCAGAAAAGCTCATCTTCTCCGCGGAGCCCAGGGTAGGGACAGGGAGGGAGGGATCAGTGGGAGGTGTGACCAGGACCTGAGCTTTCTGACACCCCCCAGCCAGGGTGACACTGTGCTCTTAAGAGCTGAGTGATGGGCTTGGGGATACGGGGAGTTTTCTCACGGTGCCTCGAGCGGCCAGGGAGGGCTGCTGTGGCAGGCAGCTTTCTCAGAAGAAACAGCAGGCGGCTGGGCCAGCCGTGGACACAGGAAGGTGGAGGAGTGTCCCTGCCTACTCTAACAGGCAGGGCGGTGCCGTGACAGACACGACATGCCCGGCACTCAGGCCAACCTTGCCTCTTGCTCTACAGGCCTCCTGAAATGAGCTCAAGGGGCCCAGGGAACCCCACAGGCAACAGCAGATATGACCCCAGTTAGAGGCCCCTGCCAACTCACAGTCCACAAGGCAAACACTGTGCTGTGTGAAAAGAATCCATGTCTTCGTTGGGGGCAGTCCTTCTGCGCTCACCCCTGGCACTGCGAGCAGTGAGAACCAGCTCCGCTCGTCCTCGGTTCAGGGCCAGGTGTGGTCGGCATCTCCCACTTTCCTCTTCTCTACATACCTGCCACATGAGCTAAGTGTGTCCTACGTGTCATCAGCATGGTGCCAAAACCCATCAGAGCTAATCAGCCAGTGATGTAATGATGACAGCAGCAGCAAACGCACTCACTTGGCACCTGCTGCGCGCCAGGTGCTGTTCAGAGGAATGCACACATACGACTCTCTGATTCTGCTCCCAATTCCCCTGGGTGGGTTTTTTTCCCCACCACCAAGCAATTCTCCAACACAAGCTGGATGTCTTACAATTTAACTCAAGTCTGACACTCTCCACCTGGAGAGACTGTGAGAGTCCACAGGTTGAGGGCTCAGTCCCACAAGACTGTCTCCATTTCAGACGTCAAGTCACAAGTCCAGGTTGTCACCTGTGCTTCTGACCAACTGGCTGTAGATCAGAAGTGCCAACGATCCCCTCCTTGGCTTCGATTAATTTGCTGAAACAGCTCACAGAGCTCAGAAAAACAGTTTACTCACTAGATTACCAGTTTATTATAAAAGGATGTAACTCAGGAACAGCCAGATGGAAGCCATGCGTAGGACAAGGTCAGGAAAGACGTGGAGCTTCCATGCTCTCTGGGAGCACATCACTCTCCCCAAATCTCCACATGCTCACTGACCCAGAAGCTCTCCAAACTCCATCCTTTCAGGTTTTTATAGAGGCTTCATTACGCAGGCGTGACTGATTAAATCATTGGCCTGGCCACTGGTGACGGAACTCCATCTCCCGTCCCTCTCCCCTCCCTGGAGGTCCGGGTGGGACGGAAAGGTCCAACCCTCTAATCATGGTTGGTTCCTTCAGCAACCAGGCTCCATCCTTAGGTGCTTTTCAAGAGCCACCTCACTAAAATAACAAAAGACATTTACTGCTCTCATGACTTAGGAAACTCCAAGAGTTTTGGGAGCTCTGTGCCAGGAACAGGACGAAGACCAAATATATGCAGGCTTGTGCCACATAACGACATTTTGGTCAAAGACAGACCACATATATGATGTGGTCCCATAAGATTATAATGGAGCTGAAAAATTCCTATCACCTAGTGACATCGTAACCATTGTAACACTGCAGCGCACACATTGTTCACCTGTTTGCGGTGATGCTAGTGTAAACAAACCTACTGTGCTGCCAGTCACTTTTAAAAGCATAGCACATACTACTATGTACACTATGTAATACTTGATAATAAGTGACTGTGTTATGGGTTTACGTGTTTACTATACGATAATTGTTATCATTATTTTAGAGAGCACTCTTTCTACAGTGCTCATTAAAAACAGTTTACTATAAAATAGTTTGCTGTACTGTGCTGGCAGCAGCCTCAGACATCTTGTGTTTACTGCTTCTCTTAATTGTATCATTTCTCTTGGGCTTGATTTAATCTCATGTTGTTTTGTTCATCACAGCCCCTAAGCATACAAAACCCATGGCTAATGTTGCCGGTAAGAGGCCACATTGAGTGATTGACCTGGAAATGAAATTAAAAGTCATTAACGACTACAAAGGTGGAAAATCAGTGATGGTAATTGCTCACCAGTCAGGCATGTCCCATTCCACCGCAGCTGCGATCCTGAAGAACAGGAACAAAGTGATGGAAGCTGTTAAAGGATCTGCTTCATTGAAGGCAACAAGAATAACAAAAATTAGAGAGGGGCCTATATCAGATGTGGACAAATTTCTCATGACCTGGATTGAAGACCAGATAGAGACGTGGATCCCTCTCAGCACCATGACGATCACGGCCAAAGCAAAAAGTTTGCTGTGACGTTGAAAGAAAAGGCTGGACCTGACTGCGACGTTGAATTTACTGCCAGCTCTGGGTGGTTTAAACAATTCAAGAATCATCATTCATCACATAATGTGAAAGTGAGGGGTGAGTCTGTGAGTGCTGATATGAAGGCAGCTGAAGAATTTTTGGAAACTCTAGAAAAGCTGATTGTGGCGAAAAATTACTTGCCAGAGCAAATATTCACTATGGATGAAACCTCCCTATTTTAGAAATGGCTGTCTGAAAGGACTTTCATCCATAAGGAGGCCAAGTCAATGCCGGCCTTTAAGGCTTTTAAGGACAGTCTTACTTGGGGGTAATGTTGCAGGCTACAAATTGAAACCCTTTATGATCTGGCCCAGTGAGAACCCCAGGCCTTCAAGCACACTGATAAGTACACACTGGCAGTGTACTACAGCAGTGAGAAGTCATGGATGACTCAGCTCCTCTTCCAAGATGCCCTCCTGAATTGCTGTGCCAGCAAAATGGAGAACTGCTGTTTGGGGAAAAGCATGCCTTTCAAGATTTTCGCTTATTGTTGATAATGTCCCCAGACATCCTCCTTTTATTGGTGATCTTTATCTCAGTATCGAAGTGGCGTTTCTCCCTCCAAATACCACTTCTTTGATCCAACCAATGGATCAAGGAGTTATAACATCTTTTAAGACCTGCTACCTGAGTAGGACCTTTGCCCAGGCTATTGTTGCAACTGAATGAAACTGGCAAACAGCCATTGATGATTAAGTATCTAGGTACTGAAGTTTTTTCCTGTTTTCAATTACTGATTGTAGCTTTCAGCTGTTTAACTCGCCCATCATTAACTGTGCTGCTTAGGCAACATGCTGTCTGACTCCCACTAGGCTCCTACAGATAACATCTCCCTGCAGCCTGGGTCACCATGGTAATGGGTGTGTGAGCTGTTTTTCAGGAATTAGAACCCCTTTGTCCAGTTCGGGCCTGTTGAGACCACCAACTCATCAACTGGGCAGGTGGAGATGTCCGATAGGTGACCCCTTTTTAAAAAAAATCTGTTATTTATTTTTTGAGGCAGATTAGCCCTGAGCTAACATCTGCTGCCAGTCCTCCTCTTTTTGTTGCAGAAGACTGGGCCTGAGCTAACATCTGTGCCCATCTTCCTCTACTTTATATGTGGGACTCCTACCACAGCATGGCGTGCCAAGTGGTGCCATGTCCCCACGCGGGATCCGAACCAGCGAACCCTGGGCCGCCGAAGCAGAATGTGAACACTTAACTGCTACGCCACCAATACGTGACCTTTTGATGTCAAGAGGATAAAAACTCCACCCTCAGATCATGCTAATGCTGCCACTTTGTGTACATGCGTCCTGTGAAGAGGCATGGAATCTGACTACACTTGTGCAGGTCATCAATGACCTCACCCCTCCTCACCTCCAATCACCTCTCTCCACATTTCAGACCACCTTTCCCCCATCCCATAAATATCCCTGAGTCCCTATTTGCAGGGAAGCAAATTTGAGCCTCATGCTCTCCCTTCCTCACGCAGCTGCCTAATGAGTAAACCCTCTCTCTGCTGCAATCTCGGTGTCTCGGTGTTTGGCTTTCTGGGCGGTGGGCAAAAACGAACCTGGTTCAGTAACATGAGGAAGACACTGATGCAGTTCTGGAAGGATTACAACATCTACGACTACATCAAGAACGTTGCTTGGGCTTGGAGTCATGTCACCAAGGAGTGTATGAATGGCATCTGGAAGAAGACACTCAGGAGGTTCGTATATGACTCCAAAGGATTTGCCAAGGATGAGGAGGCTGCAAAAGTCAACAAGGCCGTGGCTGAGACGGCAAACAACTTTAACCTGGGTGAGAACGACGTTGAGAAGCTCCTGGAGGTGGTTCCTAAGGAACTGACGGACGACGAGTTGTTGGAACCGGACAGGAATGCATAGCTAAAAAAGAGGCAAGAGAAAAGGAAACCACAAGACAAGAAAAGGAACCCCCAAGAAAATTCAGTGAGGGGTTCAGCAGACGCTTTTGCTCGACATGCCTCTTAAAAGGTTTGAAAACATGCACCCCAACACTGAAAGGTTTTCATTAATAGAGAGGAATGTGTATGGTGTGTTATCTGCTTACAAGCAAATCTATGATAAAAAAAAGAAACAAACCAAGCAAACCGCCATAGTCATATTTCTGAAAGAGTGACACTCCTCAAGAAGCGCCTCAGGCAGGCCCTCTAGGAGGTGTTCCAGGAGGAGGCACTGTGACCATAGGAGACGACAGTCCACGTGTGATATTGTCCCTGAAGACCTTGGCAAGTGGGACAAGATGTGGAGATGGAAGACAGTGATACTGAGGATCCTGACCCTGTGCAGGTCTACGCTAATGTGTGCATTAGTCTTACTTTTTAAAAAAAAAGTTTAAGAAGTAAAAGAATAAAATAAAAAAATTTAAAAAGCTTATAGAATAAGGATACAAAGAAAAGTTTTGTACAGCTGTACAATGTGTTTGCATTTTAAGCTGTCTTATCACAAAAGAGTCAAAAAGTTAAAAAAATTAAAGTATATAAAATAAAAAAGGTACAGTAAGCTAAGGTTAGTTTATTATTAAAGAAAGAAAAATCTTTTTTTATAAATTTAGTGTAGCCTAAGTGTACAGTTTATAACGTCTGCGGCAGTGTCCAGGAACATCCGAGGCCTTTGCTCACTCATCACCCACTCACTCACCCAGAGCAGCTTCCAGACCTGCAAGCTCCATTCACGGTAAGCGCCCCATACAGATGTGCCATTTTTTATCTTTTATACCATATTTTTACTGTGCTATTTCTGTTTTGATATGTCTAAATATACAAATACTGTTGTGTCACAGTTGCCTCCAGTACTCAGGACAGTGACATGCTGCACAGCTTTGCAGCCGAGGAGCACCAGGCTAACCACAGAGCCTCGGTGTGCAGCCGGCTACCAGCTAGGTTCGTAAGTACACTCTATGAAGTTCACACAACAAGGAAATCGCCTGATGACGCAGCTTTCTGAGAATATATCCCCATTGTTGAGCACAGGTGACTGAATTTCTTATCATAACTCATAATATCACAGATTCTAATCTTCGAGCTCAGCCACCAGAACACCCACTGTCTAGAGGATGACACTGACTTGTCACGGGGCTAGGGAGTGGCAGAGTCAGGATCAGAATCAGGATCTTACCGGGCAGTCGCTCAAGTCAGGGCTCGTGGCCAGTTGCTACTCTGCCCTCCACTAGTCCACAAGGACGTGACTGGTCATCTCTGTAGACACAGGGACCAGCAAAGGGCCAGACACTTAACCCTAGTCTTTGCTGAGCCAAAGAATGAAAATGAGTACCCACAAACCTCCAGTATATAGACTGTTTTTATAACTGCATGAGATATGAGTGAAACCAATAGAAAATTATCAACATGTCCTCAGGAGTCACAATAAAATGAATGGCAACAAGTGCTTGAATCAGCGTGACCAACTACAACCTTCGTATCGTGATAACTGGAGATCCAATTAAAAATGTGAGAACTTAGTACAAGTCTGGTGCGGACACGTTTTCGTCCCTGTTGGGTAAGTACCTAGGAGTGGGAGTACTGGGTTGAAGGGTAAGTGTATGGCAACTTTAGAAGAAACCACCAAAATGCTTCCAAATTGGTTGTACCATTTTGCCCTCTTGTCTGCAACGGATGAGAATTTCAGCAGCTCTGCAACCTTGGTGCTTGCCGATGTCAGCCTTCTTTGGCCACTCGAGTGGACGGACAATGGTGTGGCCGTGTCTCACTGTGGCTTTGTGTTTCCCTCATGAAGATGATGGTCGAGCATCCTTCTTGTACTTATTTGCCATCTGTGTATCTCCTTCTGGGAAGCTTCTGTTGTTTGCAGTTTTATTACACGGTTGAATGAGTTCTTTACCTGTTCTGGATAGAAGTCCTTTATCAGATATGTGTTTTCATAACCTCTCAGTCTGGGGCTTGCCTTTCGTTTTCTTAATGGAGTCTCCCAGAAAATTAATTTTCTTCAGGTTTGAGGTGCAATTTACACAGCACCCTCTTTAGGTGTAGAGGTCTCTGAATTCTACCACCCAATCAAGACATGGAATATCGCCATCTCTGTCCCCACATTCCCCCACGCTCTCTTCTCCTCTGGCAGGTCTGGTTCTGCAGCTCTTTAGCAAGCTCTGGGTGCTTTTATGTTGCGAATTCTCTTTACCGTGTGGGATGCGAAACGCATCTGGGTCATCTTTGCACCGTGACTCATAAATTCCAGGGTAACAGGAAAAGACCCATTAAACATCCCGTTACACACAGCTCTAATAAAACCGGTAATAATAACACCAAAACGCTCATCTAGCGCTTGCCAGGGACCACTCTCATTCTCCACTTACGCTAACTCATGTGACCTCACGTGCAGCCCGCCCCGGGAGGCACGATCACGATCACTGCCCGCCTTCCGGCTGCGGCACTGAGGCCCAGAAGAGGTGGACCGCCTCCGCCCTCGGGGCCGCCTGCCGCGGAGGACAGGCCGGGGAGACGCGGCCCGCAGAGCCGTGCGCTCGGCCGCCACTCAAGACGAACAGGGTCCGCCCGTGGCCGGGAGGGAGGCGCGGGCCCACGACCCGGAGCCCCGGCGCCCGCTCACCCCCGGCCGGTCCGGGGCACCCAGCGTGGGCGCTCGGGAGGCCGGCGCGCAGGCCGGCAGAGGGAGCCGGGCCCACGCGCCCCGCCTGGGCCGCGCCGCCGCCCCAGGGACCGAGGCGCGTGCCAGGGCGGGCTGCGCATGCGCGTGCGCACGGCGGGCGCGGCGCGGCGTGTGCACGCGAGCCGGGGGCGGGCGGCGGCCGGGGGCGCATGCGCACCGGGGCGCCGAGGCTGGAGGCGTGCCCGGCTCAGGAGAGCGGTGCGGTCGGCCCAGTCTGCTTCTCGCTGGCGGGCGCCGTAAGCATCAGCGTCCCCGCAAGTTCCCACTTCGGCTGCGGGAAGCAGAGTGTGTGCAGGGAACGGAACGCTCGGCTCCGCGGCGGGGAGTTGCAGATAGAAGGAGCTCGGTCCGCAGGAGCGCGGTGGCGGCGGTGCGGAACTGCCGGCGCCGGCCCCGGAGCCCCCCGTGGTTTCTTAGGCCCGCCGTCGCCGGCTGTGCGGGGTTTTGTTTAACTGTTGGTGAATAAGACTTCTAGTCCGATGGTCCGGGTCCCAGCCCTGCCCACCCCCTGGCTTTGAGCCAGGCACGTCTTATTCCTGAGCTCTTTATTCCCATTGTTACAGCGGGCAGGGTGCGCCGCTGTTCAACACTGCACTTGTTAAATCGAAGGAAACAGCCTGGCCTGTGGCTGACTCACGCGCGTGCTTGCAGCGGGTGCCACGGCCTGGGCCTGGCCTGGCTCACCTGCGGGGGGCCCAGTGAGGGACCAGACCTTGCAGTGAAAGGGGTAGCGTTGAAAGTGCGGTAGAGGACAGAGTGGAGGCCAGGCGTGAGTTCTGCGTGGCAGGAGGGGGAGTCCGCGCAGGTTCCACCCAGGAGATGACCTCTAAACTGGGCCTTGAAGATGAGGTGGCAGTGGGCCGCTCCTGGCAAAAGGGATGCCTGAAAGCCTGCACGGGCCATCGATGTGTCTGGAGAGTTCTGAGAATGGCTGCCAGACCAGTGTTGGGCCTGTGGGTAGACAGTAGGTGGGCTTGGAGGGGGACAGGGGGAAAGAGTGTGGAGGACCCCCAGTGCCCCTGCAAGTGGTGAAAAGCTGCAGAGGGTCCTCAGGCATGGAACTAACAACAGATGTGTGTTTCAGTAAAGCGACTCTGGCAGGAACCAGATAGGAATTGTATTTGTACAAAGGGGATGTTGGAGGAAGGAAGTTAATTTCAGCCCGGGGAGTGCAGTGGGGATGGAGATGGAAGCAGGATTTAAGCAGGATTTCAGAGAGATTTTGGAGATAATCAACAGGCGTCACTGGCTACCCATCACAGCTGAATCTAAGATGACTCCTAGTTCTGGAGAACCAGGGGGACTGAGTCATTAAGACATTTGAGTTTCTGTGAAGTGCAGACCTTGTGCCAGGTGCTCAGCATCCGAGATAAAAAATACCTAGTCTCTGCCCTTAAGGCGTTTGTTGTTGAATCCAGGAGGTGGATGCGTAACTAGGTGATTATATCTCTGTACATGTGGTGACGAGCATCACGTGTCCCTGCCTGAGCCTGAGGTGGGGTTGGGGCAGGGAGGGCTTCCCGAAGGAGGGAGGCCTGAGCGTCAGGGAAACTGGAATTGCCAGGCAATATGAGCATCTGAGGCACAGAAAGTGTGTGAGCAGGAAGGCCAGGCCGTTTGTGATGTGTTTGGAGAGTTAGAAGCAGACACTGGAGTGGAGAGGATCTCATCGAGCCAGGTGCTGGCGTGTGAAGTGGGAGGTAGAGCTTGAGTTTTATTCTCAAGGGTGTGGGGAGCCATGGCAAGGCTTTACTTGCAGGAGAGCTCATTCAGATTTGGCTTGGGAGGGCTTAGCCTGGGTGCATTGTAGGGAAAAGCTCAAAAGAGGAGAAGCTTGTAGGGAAGGGCGTGGCAGGAAGTGCTGGGGAGCCAGAGTCGGGGGCTGAACCTGGGCAGTTCAGCAGGGCCAGGGCAGGAGCAGGGCCAGCGTGGGGAGTACAGGAAGGAGACTGGTGGAGGGGCAGTGGAGGCGGAGTGGGGAGGGTGGGTGCATGGGGCCTTGGGGACATCCCAGTCAAGATACCTAATGGCAGTTTACTAGCTAAGGCGACTGGCAGTTGACTTAACCTTGGTAAGCTTGTCTCCTCACGTGCAACGTAGGGATGGCAGTACCTACCTCATAATGCTGGGGTGAGTCACTCGACAAGATATTTACTTAGCACTTTCCAGTGTTCTGGGTGCCAGGGATTCAGCTGGACTGCTGCAGTGTAAAAGACACAGGCAATACAAGTAAAGGTAAAAATATAAGGCCCAATTAGAGGTGCAGATTTGGCTATGGTCCACATCAAATCTCCCAGAAGAGCATGGCGTGAGTGAGCATTCCCCAGTTGCTGGGCAAGGTGGAGGCTGCATGATGACAGGGTGCTGGCCAGCAGGGATTGCACTGAGGTGTGTCTGAACGGCCTTGGCAAGGCTGTCTTTAAAATGATGGTTTCGCACTGGGTGATCCCCAAGCTCTTCCTTGGTATTGTAACTTCCAGTGATCACCCGTGTGCCTCTGTGTCTGTGCAGAGAGGAGCTGGCTCTCGGAGTTTAATGGTGTGGATGCAAACTACCAGGAGTCTCATGGGAGGAACCCAGGCCCATGGGGCTTTGCCAGGAGCCTGCCTTCTCTCAATATCCAGTGAGTGTTTTCAAAGTATCGTGTGTTTGCTAGGTGCGTAAGAGTGGAACAGCAGCTTTTATTGTTTGTTATTGCCGCTTTTCAGAGTAGGCTAATTGTTATCGCATTTCATAGCTGAGATTAAGGCATGATGCTATTAGGCACCTTGTCAGAGGTTCCACAGCCATCTGAAGGACTTTTTCTTTCCCTCGACTATCTGAACTGTATCCCAGAAGGATTTCATAGTTCCGGTCAGAACAATGTAAATAACAAATTAATGTTTTTTTTAATAAAGTAGCAATAATGATTTATCTGAAGTTAATTTATAAATAACTTTGGAGTTTTTACTCATAATTTTTAACCAAATTTGAAATCTTCAAAGGCTAATAAAAATAGTTAATATTTGTTGAATGCTTCATATGTATTTTCTCATTTAATCTTCACAGCACCCTCATGAGCTCGGTGTGACCATCCCGTTTTTACTGATGGTGGGATTGAGTGAGGCGGAGCGAGGTTAGAGCGACTCGCGGCCCTGGGAAGGCCGAAGCCCCCTGACCGAGTGTGTCGCTTGCTGGTCCTGGCCTTGGAGACTCAGGCGTGCTGGTGCGGAGACGGAGCATGGGGGCGACTGGGGGAGTCTCGGGCGCTGCTTGGAGCAGGGAGCTGACGGGCAGGGAAGGCTGGGCGGCTGGTTCAGCACAGGCCACCGCGGAGGGACGCTCAGCCAACGTGGGCCTCTCAACAGGGTTCCATGCGGTGGCCTGCTCAGTGCATCCGGCCCGGAGAGTTGGCTGGAAGCAGCGTGTGATCTGGTTTGGTAAGTGGATAAGGCGTGGGCACTGATAAAGCTCTTAAGTTTATTAGTGGGCTTTTTTAAAAAAGCTTTCCTGTGCTTTTAAATATTGACTCTGTTGCTTCAACCTGTTTTCCTTTGGACACGTATGTGCCTTTGGCATATGAGAGTCCCCTGAGGGTGCCGGTGAAGATGTGTGCCACGAGCCCACACTGCCTCCACAGTGGTGGCTGCCAAAACGAACAGCTGTGAAATGACTTGTGAGTTGGGATAAACATATTTGTCCCTTTTTGTCATACAATCAGCAAGTGCTGGCAGTGCCTGCTTGTAACTGCGATGGACCCTCCCTACTATATTTCTTTGGAAGTGGGCATGGAAACCATGGCATCGTTTGTTTTCTTTGGGGTCCAGGTTCGGAGCCTGTCCCCATTTTCGGGCAGGCCTTGGCTCCTCAGCCTCCGCAGGCTCGGGCCTTCCTGTTTTTGTCGTTCTCCGTTTGCTTCGTAGGCATGCTTTGTGTAGGGGAGAAGAACGCCCGTAAAGGAAGCGTCCCAGAGGGTGACCAGGTGCACAGTTCAGCCAAGTGGGTGACTCGATGGGACGTGTCTCTTTGTGTTTGTTCAGGTCGGGAAGGGTGTGACAGCGTGCTGGAAGAGATTCGGCTCCCAGCCAAATAACTTTACCACCTGAAGTCCTGGGCGGCTGTGTCGAGGGCCCTGCTGAGGCTGCCTGAGGACCCGAGCGCGTGGCCCACAGAGCCCCGCACGGTGCTCGCTGCGGACAGCGTGCTGCCCGGTCGTTGTGTGTGCGCCTCTGGGTACATGCACAGTGTTCCCCCTGTATGTGCATTTATGTGCGTAAAAGTATAGCTACGTGCTGAAGTTTTTATGAGTAAAAGGAGAAAAAAGGGGCCGGCCTGGTGGCGCAGCAGTGAAGTTCGCATGTGCCACCTGGGTGCGGACATGACACCGCTCGGCAAGCCATGCTGTGGCAGGCGTCCCACATATAAAGTAGAGGAAGATGGGCATGGATGTTAGGGCATCTTCCTCAGCAAAAAGAGGAGGATTGGCAGCAGATGTTAGCTCAGGGCTAATCTTCCTCAAAAAACAAAAAAAGAAGAAGAAAAAGGGTATGAGGGGGTGGGTAGAAAAGATGGCAGCACGCTGGTGGTAATTGAAGCTGGATGATGGCCACATGGGAGTTCCGTCTACTCTTCTCTCTGCTTCTGTGTACATTTGAAAATTCTAAAATAAAAAGGTCTAAAGATATGTAGAGTATTTAAACATTTGTTTAAGCCTTTGATCCGCTCTCTACCCTCTGCGCCCAGCCTTGCCCAGACGCTGTGCTGGGCGTCTGGACGCTGTGACTATTCTCTGCTTTCACGGCGCTCAGAGCTGGGGGGCAGACGTTAATCTAACATCACAGAAATACTGGATTTCAAACAGAGAGGAATTCTTTGAAGCACGGTGACAGGGTATTATGGAAACCTTGAACAGCGGAAGCTGTTAGGGGGAGGGTCAGAATAAGCACGGAAGGATTAAGGACCGAGCTGAAGTCTAAAGCATGACTAGGAATTAACTGGGCACTGTGGGGCAGAGGGAGAAGGAGAAGAGAGTTCCAGAAGATGGGGCTCTCCTGTGCAGCACCCAGGACCTGAGGCGGGTCAGGATGCTGGAGCCCAGGGGGTGGGGAGGGTGGCTGGGAGGCGGCCAGGCGCGTTGCCAGGCCTTGTTAAGGAATTGCCCCTGATCCTGGGAGCCGTGGACAGTCAGTGAAGAGTTGAAGCAGGAAGTAACTACAAATCAACTTCCTCTTCTCAGGCTGCCATTTTGGCTGCAACATGGAGGGCGAATGCGGGGGTAGGAGTTGACGAGCAGGTGGGAGACTGAGGCTCTCTGTGGGGCAGGGGGAGGTGGGAGCAAAGATGTGTCTGAGAGAGATTTAAGATTTGGTGACAGTGTGGATACAGTCAGGGAGAGGGGGGTCATTGTGGAGGTGGTGGCCTATCCTGTGCTGAGATGGGACACCAGAGGGAGGGATCAGTGTGGAGGACAAGTCCTGCTTTCATTTGGTGGAGTTGGAGGGCGGTGTTGCCATGGAGACTGGTTGTAAAGACTTGGAGCTCAGAGCAGGGATCTGGATGGAGAAAGGAGCTGGAGAACTCCTCCCCCACAGCAATGGTAGAAAGGATCTGAGGGACTCCTCCCCCACAGCAATGGTAGAAAGGATCTGAGGGACTCCTCCCCCGATGGGCCATAAGGGATCTGAGGGACTCCTCCCCCGAGGCAATGGTAGAAAGGATCTGAGGGACTCCTCCCCCGATGGGCCATAAGGGATCTGAGGGACTCCTCCTCCGATGGGCCATAAGGGATCTGAGGGACTCCTCCCCCGAGGGTGATGGTCATAAGGGATCTGAGGGTTTCTTCCCACATGGGCGATGGTGGGGGAGAGTCACAAACCAGCAGGAAACCGGAACAGCATTCTGTTGGCTGTCTCCAGCATAGGCTCTAGCCCAGGCTGGATTTTTTCCTTTTGAAATTAAAGTTATGCTTAAGCATGGTTGTCATAAAAATGTTAAAACATAGGGGCCTGCCTGGTGGCGTAGTGGTGAAGTTTGTGCACCCTGCTTTGGCGGCCTGAGCGTTGCTGGTTCAGATCCTGGGCCTGGACCTATGCACTGCTTGTCAAGCCATGCTGTGGCAGGCATCCTACCTATAAAGTAGAGGGACATGGGCACAGATCTTAGCTCAGAGCCAACCTCCCTCAGTAAAAAGAAGGATTGGTGGCAGTGTTAGCTCAGGGCTAATCTTCCTCAAAAAAAAAAAAATTGGATAACAAGTATAAAAATAAAAACTCAGAACATGTTGCCTTCAAAAAGAAAAAAGTTAAACCATAACAGGAGCATACAGATATGAGCCCTCAGAGCCTTTCTGTACAGTTCCATGTATGTACATATGTGTCTGTATACTTGGTTTTATATTTTACTTAAGTGGGTCCATAATCATCACCTCAGTAGCTTGTTTCCTTTGAAGTTTTTTTTCTGATTTTTCTGTATGAAAGTTTAATACAGAGTTACAATGAAAGTCTCTGGAAACCCCATCCTACACATGGCGTCCCTGGTAACATGTTCCGACCTTCTCTTCACGCCTGTGGAGTCCCTGCTTATATGGGGACATCGTCATTTGTTCACTCGTTTCTCTGTTGAAGGACACTTAGGTTGTCTGTAGATTTCCTGCTATTAAAAATAACACTGCAGTGAGTGTCCTTGAGTGTGTGTGTTCATTTGTGTGTATTTTTGGAGGCTGGATTCCTCCAGGTGGAATCGCTGGGTTGGAGTGCAAACACTTTGGAGTTTTGGCAGATGCTGCCCAATGGCCCCGAGAAGGCCTGTTTCCCCACACTTTCAGCAGCACTGGCTTTTACCCTTCTTAAGTTTTTTCTAATCTGTTGGGTGAAAAAGCTTGTCTTATCGATACTTTAATTTACATTCCACCAATTACTTGCAAATTTATGCATCTTTAAATGTTTATTGACTATAGGTAATTACCGTGAGAAAATTGTAACTTCTGCCCGTTTTTCTTTGGGGTTGCTTTCCTTTTTCTTTATTGAGTTGTAACAGTTCTTTATATGATATGGATGTTAATTGTTAATAGCTCCTTAAAAAGGGCATGCCCACCTTTAGATAGCAGTCTGAGAAGTTTCCCTTCTTCCATGTCCCCCTCTGTGCCCCGTGTCTGTCATCATCAGGCCCTGCTTATTCTCCTTGAAGCATCTTGACAACTCTGCTCTTGGCCCCTTAAGATCGAGGACACTCCACAGAACATACCCTGCAGGTTCCTGAGGGTGAGGTGACCTGCCCGGGAGCTTACGCTGAGGGTGGAGCCCTGGCTTCTGCTTCTGTGACAGCTTTGAATGATACACTGGTGGGTGTTGGGCCCTGAAGGCCTCCCAGGTCTGACTTCACTTGGGCTGTCACTGGTGAGCATCTCAGGACACTGTACATTTCTGGCGTGAGCCTTGCCCCTGCTCGTGCTGTCAGTTCAGTTTCCCGGGTGGCCAGTGGGGGAAAAGAGTGACTATCAACATGTCACAAAGATGTTTGGTTTGAAAAGCAGAATGTAGTTCTTGAGAATGTGTGGAATCTTCCAGTCCTTGGAGCTGTGGGACCCTGGGGGATCCATCCGTATAGGATGCAGGTTGTGAAGCGTGATGATTTCAGGAAGGTGAGTCATTGACGGAAGGTCCCTGGTGTGGCCTGATGTGCTTGTTGGCGCTGCAGCAGCGAGGCCAGAAGTGGAGCGATTTTCCTTGCTGTGTCTTCTCTCTGGGTTTTGCTGCGCGGGGCGGGGGTGTCTGAGGCCCAGGCTATCACCAGAATCTTGGTGAGCTGGCTTCTGACCCCATGTTCTTCCAAACACTCCATGGTCAAGGCTGGAAGCCCCCAGGGCTCTGGCCCCAGGGGCTGTCCAGGCTGCCTGCCCAGTTGCCCCCCAGTCTTCCTCTGCACCCCCCTCGTCCTCCATAGTTAGTTCCCGGGCTGCGCACAGACAGTTCTGTCCCCAGCTCTTGGGGGTGTCACCTTCTCCTATCTCCCTCTTCTTGCTTGATTTGTTTTGTTTCTTTGTTTTATACCAGCTTTATTGAGATATAATTCCCATACCATACACTTCACCCATCTGAAGTATACAATTCAACAGTTTGTAGCATATCCACAGAGTTGTGCAACCATCACCACAATCAATTTTAGGACCTGTTCACCCCCAAAAGAAACCCTGAACCCCTTAAGCAGTCATTCCCGTTTCTCCCCACTCCCCTCAGCCCCTGAAAATCTGCTTTCTGTCTCGGTTGGTTTGCCTGGGTGTTTCACATCGGTGGAATCAGACAGCTTGTGTCCACTTGTTTTTAAAGATGGGAGCAGAGGCTAGGCTGCTGAACATCCAAACTGTGAGCTCTGGGCCGGATGACGCGTGAGTTAGCCCTGCCTAGGGGGCCCATGAGCTGAGGCCCAGGACCGGGTAACGGGCAGGACCTGAGGAGTCACGGCCACTCTGGGCGTTCTGGTCAGGACCAGATGGAACTGGACAGGGGGTGGCAGTGGTCATGGATGGGAGCTCCTAGGGACCTCTGGATCCTGTAATCTAGAGAGACCCAGAACTTGAGCTCTGCTTTCTGTGTCTCCTAGGCCCTGGACACACTTGTTCTTTGATGCTGTACATGGCCGGAAATTTATTCTGTTGAAAATTTCACCAATTAGATGCTGGGTAAATAAGCACCGTAAGCTTTTCTGGAGGTTTGTTTGTTTGTTTGTTTTGTCCTTTTGTTTATTTGATTTTTGAGGAAGACTGGCCCTGAGCTAACATCTGTGCCCATCTTCCTCTACTTTATATGTGGGACGCCTGCCACAGCGTGGCTTGCCAAGCTGTGCCATGTCCACACCCGGGATCCAAACTGGCAAATCCCGGGCCACCGAAGTGGAACATGTGAACTTAACTGCTGCACCACTGGGCCAGCCCCATGGAAGGTTTTGACATTCATTTTCATTTATTCACATCTTATGGTGAATTATTTTTTTTAAAGTTTTTATTGAGATTATGATAGTTTACAACCTTGTGAAATTTCAGTTGTACGTTATTGTCTGTCAGTCGTGTTGGAGGTGCACCCCTTCACCCTTTGTGCCCACCCCCACCCCGTTTCCCCTGGTAACCACTAATCTGTTCTCTTTGTCTACATGTTTAACTTCCACATGTGAGTGGAGTCATACAGAGATTGTCTTTCTCTATCTGGCTTATTTCACTTAAATAATACCCTCAAGGTCCATCTATGTTGTTGCAAATGGGATGATTTTATCCTTTTTTATGGCTGAATAGTATTCTTTATCCACTCATCAGTTGAGGGACACTTAGGTTGCTTCCACATCTTGGCTATTGTAAGTAATGCTGCAATGAACATAGGGGTGCATGGGACTTTTGGAATTGCTGATTTCAAGTTCTTTGGATAGATACCCAGTAGTGGGATGGCTGGGTCATATGTTATTTCTATTTTAATTTTTTGATAAATCTCCATACTATTTTCCATAGTGGCTGTACCAGTTTGCATTCCAACAAGCAGTGTATGAGGGTTCCTTTTTCTCCACAACCTCTCCAACATTTGTTACTTTTTGTTTTGGTTGTTTTTGCCATTCTGATGGGTTTAAGGTGATATCTTAGTATAGTTTTGATTTGCATTTCCCTGATGATCAGTGATGATGAGCATCTTTCCATGTGCCTATTGGCCATCCATATATCTTATTTGGAGAAATGTCTGTTCATGTCCCCTGCCCATTTTTTGATCGGGTTGTTTGATTTTTTGTTGTTGAGTTGTGTGTGTTCTTTACATATTATGGAGATTAACCCTTTATCGGATATATGACTTGCAAATATTTTTTCCCAATTGGTTGGTTGTTTTTTTGTTTTAATCCTGTTTTCCTTGCCTTGAAGAAGCTCTTTAGTCTGATGAAGTCCCATTTGTTTATTCTTTCTATTGTTTCCCTTGTCTGAGAAGACATGGTGTCCAAAAAGATCCTTTTGATACTGATGTCAAAGAGTGTGTGTACTGCCTATATTTACTTCTAGAAGCCTTATGGTTTCAGGTCTTACCTTTAGGTCTTTGGTCCATTTTGAGTTTATTTTTGTTAATGGTGAAAAAGAATGGTCAATTTTCATTCTCTTACATGTGGCTTTCCAGTTTTCCCAGCACCATTTGTTGAAGAGACTTTCTTTCCTTCTTTGTAGGCCCTCAGTTCCTTTGTTGAAGATTAGCTGTCCATAGATGGGTGGTTTTATTTCTGGGCTTTCAATTCTGTTCCATTGATCTGTGCGCCTGTTTTTGTACCAGTACCATGCTGTTTTGATTACTCTAGCTTTGTAGTATGTTTTGAAGTCAGGGATTGTGATGCCTCCAGCTTTGTTCTTTTTCTCAGGATTGCTTTAGCAATTCAGGGTCTTTTGTTGCCCCATATGAATTTTAGGATTCTTTGTTCTATTTCTGTAAGGAATGTCACTGGGTTTCTGATTGGGATTGTGTTGAATCTGTAGATTGCTTTAGGTAGAATGGACATTTTAACTATGTTTATTCTTCCAATCCATGTACTTGGAATGTCTTTCCATCTCTTTATGCCGTCATCGATTTCTTTCAGGAAAGTCTTGTAATTTTCATTGTATAGGTTCTTCACTTCCTTGGTTAAATTCACCCTGAGGTATTTTATTCTTTTTGTTGCCATTGTGAATGGTATTGTGTTCTTGAGTTCTTTTTCTGTTAGTTCGTTATTAGAGTATAGAAATGCTACTGATTTATCTAAATTGATTTTATACACTGCAACTTTGCTGTAGTTGTTGATTATTTCTAATAGTTTTCCATTGGATTCTTTGGGATTTTCTATATATAAGATCATGTCGTCTGCAAACAGCGAGAGTTTCACTGCTTCGTTGCCTATTTGGATTCCTTTTATTTCTTTTTCCTGGTGAATTGCTCTGGCCAAAACCTCCAGTACTATGTTGAATAAGAGTGGTGACAGTGGGCACCCTTGGCTTGTTCCTGTTCTCAGGGGGATGGCTTTCAGTTTTTGTCCGTTGAGTATGATGTTGGCTGTGGGTTTGTCATATATGACCTTTATTATGTTGAGATACTTTCCTTCTATACCCATTTTATTGAGAGTTTTTATTGTAAATGGATGTTGGATTTTGTCAAATGCTTTCTCTGCATCTATTGAGATGATCACGTGGTGTTTGTTTCTCATTTTGTTAATGTGGTGTATCACGTTGATTGCCTTGCAGATGTTGAACCATCCCTGTGTCTTAGGGTGAATTATTTTAATTCAAGCACTTTCTTCTTAATACTTCGAAGAAATTAGTTTAATGAGCCTGGAAGTCTGCTGTCACCTTAGTTTTGGTGATTGGCCTTCAGGATCGATTCCCTGGCAGTTGTCATGTCAGATGTGTGCCAGGGAAGCCCTGTGGGAAATAATGAGCAAAGTCAAACGGTCCTTTCACCCAGGGACCTTCTCTCCAATTGTGTGAGAGAGAAGACCTGACTCCTCAGATCCTCTTGCTCGTTGCTCAGACCCCTGCTGTGGCCCCCATTCGCCTAGTAACAGCCAAAGGCCCCACTGTAGCCATGGCCTGTGCGACCTGCAGCTCTCCCACTCACACGAGCCGCCTTGGTCCCCGGCAGACCAGGCATGGTCTCACCCCGGAGCCTTTGCACAGGTTTTTCCTGCTTTCTTGAATTGGCCCCATCCCCCGCTCCCTTCCTCCAAGTCTGCCCAGATCCTGCTTTCTCAGGTGCTAGCACACCTGGGGCCTGGTGGTGGTAGGCACCCCAGAAGTATCTGCTGGAAGAAAGAGTGAACAACTGTGTCGTGAGTGTGGAAAGTCAAGGCTCCAGTGGAAGAGCCCCCGGTCTCACCAGGCCTCAAGTTTCTGTCACTAAGAGAACTGTTTGGCTCCTTCCTGCATCTGACAGTTCTGACACTGCTGGAGTTCAAGAGAGAAGGAGCCATGAGAAGTGGCCTCTGCTCTGTGGGGCTGTCAGAGGCAGTGAGCCCTGGGTGGGAGGCTGGAGGACCAGCACCCTCCTCCTCGCCACAGCAGAGCCCAGCTCTGCAGCCTGAGGACAGCCTGTGCCGCTGCCTTCCTTGGCCGATCGCTTGGTGCCTGTTGGCTACCAGGCTGTGGAGACGGTGCAGGCTGGGTTCCTCCTGTCCTTGGGCGGGGTCCCTCTTTATCCCTTGGTAAAACAACAAACTGGTTGGAATGTGGTTAATGGTTAGTCAGGCCTGTGTGAAGGCAGGTCCTTGTCTCCTGGATACAAGCCACAGTCTGTCCAGGGCCTGCGAGGCCTCAGCCCAGCCCAGCCTGACCGCACTGCAGCCTCACAGAGCCCCCAGCCCCATGGCCCACCCTTGCTTGGCTCCGCTCTCCACTCTGTCCCCACTTTGCGTCCCAACCCTCCCCCATAGGACACCTGCTCACCACTACTCCTCGACGACAGGAGAGGACCTGGGGCGTCAGTACACGCTGAGTGAGCAGATGCAGAGCTCATCTGTAAGACTAGCGCTGACGCGTTTCTGCTGAGATAATCACACTTTTGTTTGTGTTTAGAGAACATTATTAACATTTGGAGGTTTAGCAAATTCCAAGGAGAGAAAGGGAGGGACGAAGGTTCTTTTTTAAAAACAACTTTATTGTAGGCAAATACAAATATGTGCACAAATAGAATAGTGTAGTGACCCCTGTGACCCATCGCCCAGACCCACAGGTCCCGATTCACGGCCGTCCTGTTTCATCCAGGCCGCCTGCCCCTATGCCGGGATTAATTAGAAACACCCCCAGATATCGTATCATGCCGTGTGTAAGTATTTCAGTTTGTGTCCAAAGTGAGTCTTCTGGAAGGAAAGGCTGAGGGAGAGGTGAACTGGTGGAGTCCGGGTCTGGCAGCCCCGGGCGGGCTGTGCCCAGCGTGCTGTCAGTTACCCGCCCCAAGCGGGCACGCGTGCTGTTTGCACGACATCCGAGAGAGGCAAGCCTGGCTCTAGCTGCTACACAGGTGTTCCCAAGGTCATTTCCTTCCTGTGCTGGTCAGGGCTCCATCACTAGCTTGCAAATTCTGAGGTGTTTTCCCTTTTTCCATTTCCTGTCACTGTTTTGAAACACATAGGAAGAGAGGTACTTCAATCTGATCACCATTCATTTACTGTCAGAGTTGGTGCCACATATCTATAAGAAAGTGTGGTCAAAATCATGAATATCAGTAATTTGAGGAATGCTAACGTTCCAGGAGGATAGGAAGAAACAGATTTTCATTTTGCAGTTATGTACAAGTTTTTCCTGCCACATTGCTAAATGTGGATTATTACATGAATGATGGCAAGAAATGTAAATCTCATATTTCTATACATTTAATCATTTAAATGGAATGGCATTCTGGTTAAAAATTATGGCACCCAGTGGAAGAAAGAATGTGGCTTTGAATACGAATTAGTAGTTTTTTCTTTCAGCTTCTGATGCTCAAAATAAAACGTCTCAGTTGGCAAGACAAGTCAAGATAAAATGTGTTTTAGAAAAATCAGAATGTTACTCCACAACGAAAAACCAAATAACCGAATTCAAAATTGGACAAAAGAGTTGAATAGACATTTCTCCAAATAAGACATGTGAATGGCCAATAAGCACATGTAAAGATGCTCAACATCACTAGTCATCAGGGAAATACAAATGACGACCACAGTAAGATAGCCCCTCACACCCATTTGGATGGTTACTATCAAAACAGGAAATAACAAGTGTTGGTGAGGGTATGGAGAAATTGGAACACTTGTGCATTCCTGGTGGAACCACTGTAGAAAACAGTATGACAATTCCTTAAAAAGTTAAATATAGAATTACCGTATGACCCAGGAATTCCACTCGTAGGTATATACCCAAAAGAATTGAAAGCAGGGATTCAAACAGATACTTGTACACAGATGCTCATAGCAGCATTATTCATAATAGCCAAAAGGTGGAAACAACCTAAGTGTCCACCAACAGATGGATAGATAACAAGATGTGGTATGTACACACAATGGAATATTATTCAGCCATAAAAAGGAATGAAATTCTGATATGTGCTACAACATGGATGAGCCTTGAAGATATTATGCTAAGTGAAATAGGACAGACACAAAAGGACAAATGCTGTGTGATTCCACTTATATGAAGTACCCAATATAGGCAGATTCACAGAGACAGAAAGCAGAAGACAGGTTACCAGGAGCTGTGTGGGGGCGGGGGGAATGCAGAGTTCTTGTTTGATGGGTATGAGTTTCAGTTTCACAAGATGAAAAGAGTTATGGGGATGGATGATGGTGAGGGCTGCACAATGTTTGAAAGTTTTTAATATCACTAAATTGTACACTTTAAAAAATAGTTAAAATGATAATTTTACGTATATGTTACCACAATGAAAATGCAAAAGAGTAAAGGAATGGAAAAAGATCATGCAAATATGAATTATGAGAATGCCGGAGTGGCTCTATTAATATCTGACAAAGTAGAATTCAGAACGAGGACTGTTACTAGAGACAGAGAGGGATATTTCGTGCTGATAAAGAGATCAACTCATCAAGAAGACATAATTATCTGAAATATATAAGCACCCAATACAGAGCTTTAAATTACATCACACAAAGACTGACATAACTAAAAGGATAAGTAGAGAAACACTTGTGCTTAGAGATTCCAACACATTTCTCACAGTAAGTGATAGAACAAGTGGGCAGAAAATCAGTTTAAGGATACAAGGTATGTTCTCTGACCACAAGAAAAATTGACTTGCATATTAATAACAGAAAGATACCTGGAAAAATCCCTAAATATTTGTAAATTAACACATTTTCAAATAACCCATAAGAAAGAAGTCACAAAGTAAATTAGAAGATATTTTAAATTGAATGATGTAAAAAAATAACATAAAATTGGCAGGATGCAACTAAAGCAGTTTAGAGGGAAATTTATACTTTAAAATGTTTTTGGGGGGGAGCTGGTCCTGTGGCCTAGTGGTTAAGTTCAGCATGCTCGGTGGCCTGGGTTTTGTTCCCGGGCACAGATCTACACCACATGTTGTGGCCATGTTGTGGTGGCATCCCACATACAAAATAGAGGAAGACTGGCACAGATGTTAGCTCAGGGCGAATCTTCCTCAGCAATGTATATATATATATATATGCACACACACGTATATATATTTGTACTGGAAAAGTCGAAAAGTCTTAAAAACCAATGATCTAAACTTCACATTTAGGAAGCTAAAAATAGGAGAGCAAATTAAGCGTAAAATATAAAGAAGAAAATAGTAAACAACTGAAATCAGTGAAATAGAAAGCAGACAAACAATAGGTAAAAATCAATGAAACCAGTACCTGGTTCTTTCAAAAGATCAATACAATTAACCTCCAGTTAGACTGCTTAAGAAAAAGAAAAAAAGACAGAAATTATCACTATGAGAAAAGAGAGAAATAACAGAATAGATTCCACAAACATTAAAAGGAAAATAGGGGAACACTATGAACAACTTTATGCCAGTAAATCCAAAAACTTGGATGAAATAGACTATCTAAAATACTCAAGTTACCAAAAACAACTCAAGAAGAAAGAGAAAATCAGAGTGGCCCCACATGTGCTAAAGAAATAGAAGTTGTATTTAAAAGCCTTCCCACAAGAGAAACTCCCAGCCCATGTGGCTTCAGTGGTGATTCCTCCCCAACATTTACAGAAGGAATAATGCCGATCGCACACAAAATCTCTCAGAAAACGGAGAAGGGAATACTTCCCAACCTACTCTGTGAGGCCAGCACTACCCTAATACCAAAACCTGACAAGGATATTATAAGAAACCTACGGGCCAGTATCTTTCATGAAAATAGACATAAACATTCTTTAAAAATATTAGCCAATTGAATCCAGCAACATTTAAAAACTGATGATAAACCATGGGCAAGTGGAGTTTATCCACTAATGCAAGATCAGTTTAAGATGCAAAAATCTATGTAATTCACCATATTAACAGAATGAAAAAGAAAGAAACAAGATCACCTCAATAGATGCAAAAAAAAAAAAAAAAAAGCATTTACAAAATCCAAGGTCTAGTCATGATTTTAAAAAAACAGAACAGTGGCCGGCCCCGTGGCTGAGTGGTTGACTTGGCACGCTCCGCTTCGGCGGCCCAGGCTTTCGCCGGTTCACATCCTGGGCGCAGACATGCCACTGCTCATCAGGCCATGCTGAGGCAGCGTCCCACATACCAGAGCTAGAGGGACCCACAACTAAAAATATGCAACTATGTACTCGGGGGACTTGGGGAGAAAAAGCAGAAGAAAAAAAAAGATTGGGAACAGTTGTTAGCTCAGGTGCCAATCTAAAAAAAAAAAAAAACCCACAAAATAAAAAACCACTCTCAGCAAACCAAGAAGGAAGAGAATTTACATGACCTCGTACTGGGCAAATACTGAAAAACTAGAGCTAATATCACACTTGGGGATGAAAGACTAAGTGAACACTTACCCCTAAGATCAGTAACAAGACAAGGATGTCTGCTCTCATCGTTTTTATTCAACATTTTAGTGACATCTTAGCCAGTGGAATAAGGCAAGAAAAAGGCATACAAACTGAAAAGTAGTAAAAGTGTCTTTATTCATAGGTGACATGTCCATCTTAGATAGGACATGATCATGCACAATGAAAACTCCAAGGATGCTACAAAAAAGCTACTAGAGCTTAGAAGTGAATTTCGCAAGGTCACAGGATACAAAGTTAATATTAAAGAATCAATTGTATTTTCAAATATTGGCAAGAGATGGAAACTGAAGTTTTAAAAAAATGCCATTTACGATACCATCAAAAAACCCAAAACTCTTACGGATAAATACAACAAAATCTGTGCGGGGCCAGCTCCACGGCCAAGTGGTTAAGTTCACGTGCTCCACTTCGGCGGGCCAGGGTTTCGCCAGTTTAGATCCTGGGTCCAGACATGGCACCGCTCATCAGGCCACGCTGAGGTGGCATCCCACATGCCACAACTAGAAGGACCCACAACTAAAAATACGCAACTATGTACCGGGGGGCTTTGGGGATAAAAAAGAAAAAAAAGAAAAAAAATGTGCAAGAGAGGCACACTAAAAACTGCAAAACATTGCTAGGAGAAATTAAAGAAGACCTAAGGAAATGGTCTTCTTTTATGAAAACCAAGTTCATGAGTAAGAAGGCTTAATATTGCCGAAATTTCAATTCCCCGGTAATAACCTATAGATTCAATGCAGTTCCAAATAAAAATCCCAGCAGCCTTTATGCAAAAAAATAGCAAGTTGGTTCTAAAATCTATGAGGCAATACGAAGGACTGAAGCCAAGTTTAAAAAAAAAGGTAAACAATTTTGAAAATGAAAAACAAAATTGGAAAACTTCTACCAACTACCTGATTTCAAAACTTACTACAAGGCTATAGTAATGGAGACAGCGTGGCGCTGGCATGAAGGTAGACGTACAGATCAGTGGAACAGGGTAGAGAGTCCAGAAATAAACCCACACATATATAGTCAATTGATTTATACAAGGGTGCCAAGGAAATTCAATGGGGAAAAGATCGTCTCTTCAACATACGGTGCCGGGACTACTGGATATCCGCATGGAAAGAAATGAATTTTGATCCTTGTCTGATAACAATATACAAAAATTAACTTGAAATGGATCCTAAACCTAAACATAAAAGCTAAAACTGTTTGTCACCTTGGCAGATTCCTTAGGACACAAAAAAGCATAAACCATAAAAGAAAACATTAATTGAACTTCATTGAAATTAAAACCTTCTCGTCTTTTTAAAAGCACCCTTAAGAAAAGGAAAAGAAAAGCCAAAAACAGTATATTTAACAAAGAGCTTTTATGCAGAACATGTAAAGAACACATAGCTCAAAAGTCAGAAGACAACTTCATTAACAAGTAGGCAAAAGATCTGAGCAGATATTTCACAGAAGATACATGAATGGCCAATGGGCACGTGAAACGATGTTCAATATCCTTAGTTATAAGGGAAATGCTAATTAAAGTCATAATGAGATGTCACTAGACACCTATTGGAATGACCAAAATTTAACAGACTGACAATATTCAATGTTGGACTCATTTTAAGTAATAGGTTCATAAAGTAGAAATCTATGTGACTGCAAAGATTTGTTATTAGTTCAAGTCCGTGAACTCTGCTAGGATAATCCTTAGTTCAAAGGAAGAGAATGAGTTTATCTAAAGTTCTGATTTTTTGGAATTTTTAAAATCAAATTTATTAAAGTATAATTTACATACAGTAAAATGCACTCGTTTTAAGTGAAGTGGTCACTCTAACCACTGTCAACATCGAAAGCTACAACATTCCCATCACCCCTGGAAGTCCCCCTTCCCCAATCTCCCTCACTCCTCATTCACAGCCCCTCATTCACAGGCACACTGAGCAAATTTCTCATGATGGGGATTAGATTTACCTTTTTCTGGAGTTTCATATAAATGGGGTCATTCAATACATATTGTTTCTTGCCTGGCACCTTTGGCTCATCACCATATTTTTCAGATTAGCCATGTTGCAGTCATCAGACATTTATTCCTTTTGATTGCTTAGTAATATTCCTCAATTGGTTTTTTGTAAAGCATTACCTGCTTCCTCATTATCTGCTAATAACTTCTGAAAAAGTGATGAACGAGAGCTTCTCAGCTCTTGAATAATTGAACCAGCGAGGAGAGTACTCATCTATGCAGTTAACCAGACTGGAAACCTGGGGATTATTTTTGGCTCCTCCGTCTATTTCTTTTTCAAATCCGATAACCACCGAGTCAGGTCAATTTTAGTCTCCTGATATCTCTCAGATCAATCTGTTCAGTGCTGTTTTAAGCAAGTCTTCATCGTTTCTCACCTACTTCACTGTAGAAACCTTCTGTTCTTTAGTTTTGCTCTTCACCAATCCATTCCCCATCTTTAAACCAGAATGAGTTTAACTGCTCTAGGTGCCTCGTATAAGTGGAATCGGACAATATTTGTCCTTTTGTGTCTGACTTATTTCACTTAGCATGTTTTCAAGGTTCATCCATGTCCTAGTATGTGTTAGAATTTCATTCCTTTTCGTAGCTGAATGATATTCCATTGAATGGATGGACCACATTTTGTTGATCCAGGTGTCTGTTGACGGACACTTTGATGGTTTCCAGTCTTGGCTATGGTGAATAATGCTCTGAACATTAGTGTACAAGCATCTGTTTGAGTCCTTGCCTTCAGCTCTTTTGAGTGTACGCCTAGGAATGGAGCTGCTGGGTCACATGGTAATTCTGTGTTGGACTTTTTGAGGAATTGCCAGCTGTTTTCCACAGCAGCTGAACCATTTTACATTCCCACAAGCAACACACCAGGGTTCCAACTTCTCCAAAATCCCTGCTATGGTGAACAACAACTTTGGGCAACTTAAGCTCTCTGTGCCTCACTTTCCTCACCTCTAAGATGCAGGTAACGATAATATCATCATCCTCAGAGTGGTTGTGAAGGTTGAATGAGCAAACCTTTGGAAATGACTTAGAAAGGGCCTGGCACACGTGAATGCTGTTAGAATAAGTGCCACCTGGTGTCATCATTGTCATCACCATTACTGGAGATCGATAGATCTGAAATCGCAAACCTCCCAATCCACAGCCCGCAGCTGGGTCTCGCTCGGCTCTGTAGTGGCTGTGGGCCCATGGGCCTGAAACTGGGCCGGAGTGGGACGAGGCCCTGGAGATGTGCACAGCCAGCAGACGGGAGGTGTGGGCGTCGTGGAAGGGCCACGTAGTGCAAAGGAGCAGCAGCGCATGCCTTTGCTGTGCAGAACAGGAAGGGGAGCGCACAGAGGCTGAGTGAGTCCTCGGCGCACACATCCTGGGGTGACTCGGGGAGGTCTCCCACTCCTGGCCTTCCCTTCGCACGTGCTTCAGGAAGCACAGGCAGCAGCAGGCGCATTGCCCCTTGATGTGGGCCGTGCCGGCACAGAGCCTGGTGGAAGCACTGTACCGGTGAGAGCGAGCCCGTGATGGTGCCGCGGCTGTCCCTGAGCACGACCTGAGCGCGGGTTCACACACCTGATTTTCCTCAGGATTGTTTTTAGAGATTTGGTGACTGTGGTCCCAGGATATGCATATTCTCTCAAGATCCCTCAAACAAGAGACTGGCCCAGTGTGAATGCTCTGCATTGCCTGTGCTTTCACCTGATTGTCACTGCTGTTCCCATAGGTTTGTTCAAAGTGAAGATTTGTGGCCTGTTCATATGCTCTAGAAAGCCCTCAAACGGTAAACTTCCAAGTCCGTAGCAGTACAGATTTCCCCTTTTTTTAAATCGGCATTTAAAAGGCAAAAACCCGTGTGTTGTGTTGTAGGGGTCTGACGGGTGCTTCTGCAGCTCTCAGTTCCTAAAGTGTCTGCTGTCCTTTCCAGCTCTGCCCGGGCCGCGGGCAGCATAGGTCCACCCTTCTGGGCGGGAGGTAGGACGTCTGCCATGAAGGGCTCTGCTCTTGCCCTTGTGGGAGCTGGCGGGTGACTTCCTCGTTCTTTCCTATTATTATTGTTTGTTAAGTTTGAATGGTACTGTGGCTGGGTGTTAAGTTGTTTTTCTAAAACCTTCTTTTTAATTATTAAAGGTTTATTACACCATTTGAAAAAACGATAAAAGAACATGTCACTCATACCATCCTAGCATAATAGCTGCTTTCCTTTCTTCAGGCTTTCTTCTAGTCTTTTCCCTTGTCAATTCATATTTTACATTGTTGTGATCATCATATATGGGCAGTTTAGGTTCTTTCTGCTCAGCTTTGCTCATAAGTATCTTTTTCATGTCACATTATTTATTTTTACTAGCTGCATGAAATCTGTCAGGTTAATATATCATAGTTTATTTAGACATTTCTTCTTTAATTGGTATTTCATTTTCCCCAATTTTTCACTATCATGAATTTTATTTTATTTAGCTATTCTTGGTTTTATGCAGTTTGTAAAAAATATAGGTTTAGGTTTAAATTGTTAAAACGATAATTAAAATGAGCCCCAGACTTATCACTTTTAAATAACTGAAATCTACTGACAGTTATTTTACGTAATGAAAATTGTTTTTCAGAATTTATCTTCGGAAGTTTTCCAAGTGGGTCCTGCCGCAGTGTGTTAGATTGGGTGTTGCCATCCTCCTTCACCCTCTTATGTCAGACTTCTGGAGAGAGCCACCAGCAAGGACTGCTCTGGCAGCAGCATTGAAACAAGTCCCTCTGGGATGGACTCCGTGCGGCTGGTCAAGCACAGGTGCCTGGCTGAACTATCCTGGTGTGGGACATACAAGGTCAAGTCAATGGGATGGGGTTACTACTGCACATACCCTGCTGCCCTCGGTGACCGGAACCTGGACAAAATATATGTATCAACTATTTCCAAACGTTGAACAATAGGCAGCACAGAGCTGTGATGCCTGAGAAAAAGGGAACAGGAAAGGTAAGTGCTGTAGTGGCCCCGATTTCTGCCTGGAGGTGCTTCGTGAACTGCAGTGTGGGGAACAAGGACCCGAGCAGCGTCTGGTGGCTCCACTGCATTGAAGAGTGGAGATGGGAGTGCAGGGACTCTGCTTGGATTTGTGGGCCAGAGAGCCTGGAGAGACGGGAACTCTGCAGAGGAGGAGCTGCGGGAATCCTCAGGGGGTGCCCGCGGTGTTTGTGGGTTACTGCGCTGTGCATGCACATGTGAGATGCCAGGAGAAGGGCCGAGGACAACTGCCAAGGAGCCGCAAGGGGGCCGGTGCCAAGGGCTCAGCAGCAGTGGACAGTTCTTGCTGACCCCGGGCAGGCTGTAGAGACCCCCAAGGGGTCCTACCTTGGTAGTGGGGTAAATAAACCCAGAGTGAGAGTAGCTTAGACCCTCCCCTCAAAAGCTTAAAAACAAGCCTTGAAAGGATCCAGCTAAACTGCAATCGATGTAAATGCTGGCCTGTACAGACTTGGAGGAAAGGAAAACTCTAGGCCAGGGTCCTTCTTGAATGTGGGTGTGAGAATTCTCACCAGATGTCATTGACTCTGATTCAGCCGCGTCTAAAAAGGGTCATACATCATGGTCAGTAGAGTTTATCCCAGCAGTGAAAGGTTGGTTCTAACTTTGAAAGTCAGTCAACGTAATTTTTCATGTCAACAGACTGAAGAAGGAAAATGTTATAATCATCTCAATAGATGCAGAAACGGCATTTAACGAAAGTCAGCGTCCATCTGTGATTAAACAGACAACTCAGCAAGCCAGGATCTAAAGAGATTTTCCCGACCCTGGTAGAGGCGTCTGCAAAGCCCCTTCAGTGGCCTCATGCATAATAGAGAGAGAGGGGATGCTTTTCCTCTGCGATCGGGAACCAGGCGAGGGTGTCCAACCTCACCACTTCTATTCACCATCATCCTGGAGGCTCTAGCAAGTGCAGAAGGCAAGAAAAAGAGAGAAATGAAAGGCAAACAGATTAGAGAGAGAGAGAAACCATCTTTATTTGCAGATGATGTGATTTTCTACGTAGAAAATCCAGTGGCATCTACACAAAAGCTAGGACTGCAGGTGAATTTAGTTGTATACTAGTAAAGAACCATTAGAAACTGAAATTAAAAACATTTCCATTTACAATAGAACCAAAAATCATGAAATACTTAGGCACAAATCCTACAAAATACACACAAGAACTGTTTGCTGAAAACTATGAAACACAGATGAAAGAAATCAAAGAATTCCTACATAAATGGAGACATGTATTGTTTCGTGGATTGGAATAGTCAAAACTGCTAAGAGGTCAGTTCTCCCCAAATTGGTGTACAGATTAAACTCAGTCCGGTTAACATCCCAGCAGGCTGTTTTGTAGAGATCGACACAGTGAGTGTGAAGCTCTGGGGAAGGCCAAGGTGCTGGAATACACACGACAACTTCGAAGGAGAAGAATGTGTCGAAGGACACACGCCGTCCGATTTCAAGACTTCCTGCGAAGCTGCAGTCACCAGGGCAGGTGGTACTGGAGAGGGATGGACACACAGATCAGGGGAATGGAAGAGCATCCAGAAATAGCCCCACACAAATGTGGTCGATTGATTTTCAACAAAGTGTGAACCAGTTTAGTGGAGACTGGATTGTTGGGGGTTGAAAGTCCTTGCGGATATCTATAGGGTGGTCGGAAGTATGGAGCGTCTGGAATGCAGGGAGGGCTTCTGGGCCCCAGAGACACAGTTTTGGGAGTTATTGCGTTAGAGGTGGAAGTGGAAGTCATGGGGAGGTGTGCACTCCCCCGGGTCGGTGGGAAGATGGAGGAGAATGCCAGGGATGGCCTTCTGAGTCTGGCATGGGAGAGTGACAGGACCTCGAGAGGGATCAAAGGCGGGGACACACAGATGTTTACTTAATGGTGAACATATGTGGGAGAGGAGCTGCCCCTAAGCACAAGTAAGACCAGCTTGGAAAAGGCATCACTGGGGTCCCACTCGTGTCCTTGGAGCCAGCCATTCCATCAGGGTGGTGTAGGAGAAGTAAGTGACCCAGAGGTGACAAGTGGAGAACAGGTAGCATGGACAGAACCATGGAAACAACATGAGTGCATGCGAGTCAGACAGCAGCTGCTGCACCTCGGTCTGGTGTCGCCTTCCAGTCTGCATGGAAGGGACCACGGGCCATGCCACACAGTTTTCCTTAGTAGTGGCCTTTAAAAAACCACCGCCATTTGGAGTACTTTCTAGGCGCCAAATGCTAATCTAAATGCTTCATAAATATTAAATCGCTTCACCCTCGCGACTCTCTGAAGTAGATACTATTGTCCCCATTTTACAGATGAGTGAACTGAGGCCACGCTCTGAGCAGAGATGCTGGGCTTTGAGCCCACGCCCGTCCACACCACATTTTGCTCTCTGGCTCAGGAGGATGAGAATAGAGAGCTACGGTAATGCCTCAGGAGGCCTGGAGGGTTTGCACATTGTGCCTGCTTCTCATGACACCCTGCGAGGCCACACACCGGTCCTGTCCCACAGCCCACGCCTAGCATGGACCCATGTGTCGTCCTTGCAAAGACTGTGCATGGGAAGTACCCTGGTCTCTGGCCTCTGGCCCTCACCCCAGGCTGCCTGCCTCCCTGCTGCTCAGAAGCAGATGCCCCCGAATCCCCGACTCACCACTGCGCTGCCGCCTCGCACCCTCCCTGCCTCTCGCACTGGACTTGAGTTCTTTCCTCCGTGGGCAGCTTTTGAAACGGTGAGGTCTAGTGAAGAAGAGAGTGGCTCGATGAGACTAAGTCTAAGTTTGAATTTGAAAGGAAAAAACAAAGGCTGGATTCTAAAATGTTGAGGCACATTTATTTGAGTCACTCACTGTTCAACTTGAAAGAAACCCACAGTTCTTTCCAAGTGATTTTGAACAGAAGTAATCTCTTTAAAATTTGTGCATGCGAGGTCTTTGAATGTATGCTAAGGGCCAGTATTTCGGGGGTTTGCTTATAAACGGACTAACTCTTCGTTTCAAAGTCACCTGGTATTTTTGGTCTTCTGTACCTTTTGTAACTTCCTCTGAATAAGAGGAAATATGGTTGCCACTTGTGTTTAATTTATTTTAAACAAATCAAAGCACTGATTTCTACTTCCTGCCTGTGCAGTACTTGGGCTGCAGGCAGCTTCAAAGGGCAGAACAGCGATGTTCCTGAGCGATTGTGCATCTGTTGTATTATGTTATAAACAGTTCAAAGCTTTGCATTGTATAGGAGCGAGTGGTACAACAGTGAGATAATCATTTTCTCTGTGAGCAGCAGCAGAGAACTCTGAGTGACCTTTTGATTTGTGCCAGTTGATTGGTTAAGTTTAGATTTTGGTAGAACATATATTTATGTAAAGACCCCGAGTTTATTTTTCCTGTTTTCTCTAGCGCTGTTTAGCTTGTTCTCTGTCATGTTTATCGCAAATGGCAGGTTGTTGCAAAGGGCAGTAGGAAGAAGACCGAGTACTTATTCATCGCTTGGTTTTCTTGCGGGTTCATCAGGCTTGGGAAACTCCGCCTAGATTAGCACCTCATTTCGGACAGCCCTCTTCTGAGAACCAGATCCTGGGGCTGCGGGCATGGGGGCTTCGGAAACCGGTGTTCCCAGGGCTGCACGGGGCAGATGTGCGTCACGCAGATGGTGAGAGCAAAGACAGTACCCACGCGGGTTCCCAAAGCAAGTTCACTTGTTTCAAAAACAGTTCCCTGAGGCTGTGCTGGGGCTGCTCAGCCTCCCCGTCCCACCTTGCCTCTGCTGCCGCCCTGTCTCCCCCAGGCCACAGCGGCCATTCGTGCATTCTGCTGCTGATTGTCGGGAAGCGGCAGGAACAGAGGCAGGTTTGTATGCACGTGGCTGCTGCACTGCCGTGTTGGACCTGAGGGAGACGCCCTTCTCTCCTGCTGGGGTGCAGCACCTGAGGGACATCTGGGAAGAGCATATGTGAGAGCCTGGGGGGCGTCACTCAGGGTCAGCTGGTGTAGGGCACACACACATCATGACCTTGGGCTGGATGTGGCCCAGAGGAGGAGCCCAGCCTCACAGGCATTGGCGGGAGGGGGGCGCGGGTCACTCGCCAACAGCCCCTGGATGTGCAGGCTCAGCGAATGCGCATGGCATTCGCCTCTCAGGAGCGCAGCTTGGAGAGACTCTTTCAAGGGGGCTGCCCACTGACCTGGCGTGAGTGGGAGAGAGACCACGGGACCTCTGAGCGCAGGCTGAAGCCCCCATGCTCTGATCGTGTCAGTGACCTGAGGGCCGCTGTGTCCTAGTCCCGGGACAGGGTGGGGGCAGGCCTGACGGGAAGTGAGTTGGGAGGTCACAGCAGGTTCTGGGCACTTGAATCTTTGCTCAGTGCCCGTGAGAGCTCCAATTCCCTGTTTTCACTTCTTTGGAAGTGCTGATAAGATGGGAACAGAATAAATCAAACGCAGTTCCATGTTTCCTGGCTTAGGAAGCAAAAATCCAAGTATGACCTTGGAAGTCCTCCCAGACCCAATTCCTTTTTAAATTTTTTCCCCAAGGTGGTTTTTCCTTCTTGTTTTTTCTTGTGGTTAAATATACATAACATAAAACTGACCGTTTTCACCGTTGCTAAGCGTTCAGTTCAGCGGCATTGAGTACGTTCACATGTCAGGCAGCCATCACCACCATCCATCTCCAGAGGTTTTCCATCTTTCCCACCAGAAACTCTGCTCTGTTACCCACTGACTCCTGTCCCCATGCTTCTTTCGGGACCGGCCTAAAGGTTGCTTCCCTTCATTACCCAGGAAGTGGAGCTTCAGCTGCGCCCCCACCTCCCAACACGCCCTCTTGGGGGGCATGCATGGGATGCGGGTGGCCCTGGGGTGGCCTGATCCCACGGTCCTCCTGATGTGGGCTAGGTAGTGATGATCAGAGCAGTGGTCCTCAGTCTGTCCGGCCTGGATGGAGCTGTCTGAGGGCACCTGATCCAGTTCAAATGAAAGGGGTCTGTTGGACATCGGTCATCTTCATGGGGTCACAGCTGACATGGATTGAGCACTGTCCTGAAGCCCGCTGCATGCAGTTCTTGTCGTTCAGTCACCTTTCATCTTGTCCTTATAGAATGAATACCGCAGGGAGCCAGTTTAATTAACCCACATGCTTGACTCATGGGGAGAGGGGCTCTCCGGAGCTGGGCTGGGCTTTCTCTTATTCTGTTTTGTCCCAATCCCTGTAACAACAGGTGAGGGCATAGATATTTCATTCCCATTTCGCAGACAAGAAAAACAGGCACGAAGAAGCTACATCGAAGGATCCCGACCAGGAGAAGCGTCAGAGCAGAGGTTCTGCCACATTTGTTGATACCTGTGCGAGCTGGGAGCCCAAGGCTGCGACATGGTCCTGGGGTCCTGCTGCACCTGCCGCGAGTGTGCACAGATGGATGGCAGGATGGGAGGCAGAGGACGCGGCTGTGGGCTGGCTGCCCAGAGGTGAGCCCTCTGCCCATGGACACTCCAGGAGTATCTCCAGGGCTTTGTCACTGCCACGTTGTCAGAGCTGGGGTGCCATCTGCCCATGCACCTGCCTCAAGGCCTGGAGCGTGTGCTGAGTGTGGCTTCGCTCCTGGGGAGACTGACTAGCTCATACCATTTCTGGGTTGATTTTCTGGGGCAGAGGTCCACTGCAGGTCTGCAGGGACATGAATCGGTTGGAGTGTGTTTCATGAGCAGCTCCAGGAGGGGGAAAGAACAATATCGAAGCTCTCGGGGCTCGAGCAGCTCCAAGTGATGACGTCAGTGCTGGGCATGGGTCCAGGCCTGCCGCGCGTGGCCTTTGACCCTCCAGCCCCTGCTGTCTCTGTGTTTACTGCTCGGCTTCCTCTGCAGCTGATGTCATTGTGGCTTCATATTTTTCCCGAGGCTGATCTCTGGGAAGAGAAGTGGTGAGGGCCACCTGCAGGCCACCTGTGGCCCAGCCCGCCCCCCACCTGACTTGATGGCTGAGGAGCTCACAATGGTCGTTGCGTTGTTAAATGGTTGAAAAAAATGAAAAGAAGATTTCATGACCCACGCAAATGATATGAAATTCCAATGTCAGTGTGCATAACAAAGCTTTATAGGGACAGCCACGTGTATTCCTTTATGGATTGTCTGTGGCTGCGTTCGCACTACAGCTAGAGACCACATGGCCTGCAGAGCCAAAAATGGTTACTCCCTGGCTGTTCCCAGAAGAGGCACAGGGTCCTCCTTCCTGTGATGACAGAAATTCAGGTTGGTAGTAGCATTTCACATGGTCAGCTCAAACCCTTGGCTCTTAATCAGAAGGGAAGAAGCGGTGTGCTGGGAATGAGCTACGTGATTCCTAGAGAGGACAGAGGTCACCGGTGCCACTACCGTTCTGTACCGGTGGCTTCTCAGGGCCTGAGACCTCATAGGGATTCACTTTCATTTTCGTTGAGAGGACCGGGAGCCACCAGAGGCGGCAGGCCTCTGTCCAGAGCTCACGGGACGCTGTTCAAAGGGACACTGATTGGGGAGTCTTCCCTGTGCTGCCAGAGAGACTCCAAGAGACTCCACCTGCCCTGGGCCATCCATGCGCCAGCAGCCCATGCGTGTGTGACGGTCCGTCCGTGTGGCGCTGGCACCCTTGCCTTTCACGGCGCTGTCGGCCCCAGGCGCAGCAGCTCTACATTTGTTCTGGGAAACGACCCGCAAGATGGGAGGAGGCGCTGAGAAGCCACAGAAAGAGTGTGCAAGGCCCAAGGCCAGAGCCAGTGGGGGGAAGCCACCGTGGGGTCCGCCCTCAGTAGCCCATAGCAGGCGTTCCTCAGAAAGTGGGTGGGGCTCACGCAGAAAGGCCAGGGCCACGAGGCATTTCTGCCCATCTTTGCATTCAGGTAAAAATTGAGGATGAGGACACAGTGGGGTTTGCGAAGACCCTCTGCTCCCTCACTGCAGCGTTCTAAAAAATTGTGGTGAGGCCGGCCCTGTGGGCCAAGTGGTTGAGTTCTCGCGCTCTGCTTCTGCGGCCCAGGGTTTCGCGGGTTCAGATCCTGGGTGTGGACGTGGCATCGCTCATCAAGCCATGCTGAGGTGGCATCCCACATGCCACAACTAGAAGGACCTATAACTAGAATATACAAATGTGTACTGTTTGGGGAGTTTTGGGCTTTGGGGAGAAGAAGAAAAAATAGAAGATTGGCAACAGATGTTAGCTCAGGTGCCAGTCTTTTAAAAAAAATTGTGGTAAAATATGTATAACATAAAATTTACCATCTTAAAAAAAAAAATTTACCATCTTAACCATTTTTTTCCCTTTGACAAATGTTTATTGAGTGCCTACTGTATATCAGATACGATGTTGGGCACCAGAGATGCAAAGATAACTATCATGTGATCAAGATTGCTCCGTCAACCGTAAAGGCCTTATCGAATGCTCACCCTTAAATTTTGGGGGAGAAGTCCAGGGTCTGCTAGTCTCCAGTTCTGAAAACCTAGAAACTTAATTCTTTCAAGCTTAGAATGTCTGAAATCTTAAATATAACAATAAATCATGATGCAAGCTTATTAACTTACAAGGAGCCCAGGTTGGTTGTGGAATTATCTCCTCAGCAGAAAAGTCTACTTCGAAGTCAAATTATTATCAGAAGTTGCAATGACTTCATGCATTAAAGTGCACACTCGTCCAGGATCCAGCCAGAGATCCAGTCAAATTCTCAAGCATTGCCGTCCCTCTGCCCACATACTGTTCTGTTAAAATATGCCTTCCCCTGAAATGTGTCCTAGGCTTGAATATCATGGTCCACAGGGGCCACTCGCTGGCAGTGGAGCCAGAGTCTACACTGCGCATAGACATCTGTTTGCCATCACTGCGGTTTTCTTTGGTTTTGTTTTTTGTTTATTTTTCAAGTTTGCTATTGTGGTAAAATACACATAACATAAAATTTACCATCTTAACCATTTCTAAGTGTACAGCTCAGTGGCATTGAGTACATTCACATTGTTGTGCAACCATCACCACCATCCGCCTCCAGAACTTTCCATCTTCCCAAACTGAAACTCTGTCCTCATTAAACAAGAACTCCCCATCCCCCTCCCCAACTCCTGGCAGCTGCCATCCTACTTCCTGTCTCTGAATTGACGACTCCGGGCCCCTCACATAAGTGGAATCCTACAGGATTTGTCCTTTTGTGATTGTCCTCTTTCACTTAGCATAACGTCCTCAAGGTTTATCCACTTTGTAGCATGTGTCAGGATTTCTTTCCTTTTTAAGGCTAAATAATATACCATCTCCATGTATATTTTGTTTATTATATTGCCACGTTTTGCTGCTTCATTCATCCATCAATGGAAACTTGGGTCGCCTCCACCTCTTAGTTATTGTAAATAACGTTGCTGTGAACATAGATGTACAAATATCTCTTTGAGACCCTGCTTTCAGTTATTTTTGGTATACCAAAAACAGGATTGCTGAATCATATGGTAGCTCTATTTCTAATTTTCAAGGAGCCACCATACTGTTTCCCACAGCATCTGCACCACGCCACATTCCCCCCAACAGCGCAAGGGTTCCAATTTCTCTACATCCTCACCAACACTTGTTCTTTCCTGAGGTTTTTTCACAGTAGTCATCTAATGGGTGTGGTGTGGTTTTATTTTGTTTTGTTTTTAAATAAGACATAATTTTCATCCAATGAAATGCACAGATTTTATTTTGCATTGGAGGAGTTTTGACAGATGAACACTCGCACGAAAGGTACATCCTATCAGGAGAGAGAACATTTCCAGCACTCTGGAAAGTTCCCTCTCCACCTTTCCTGTCAGTCCCTCCCACCCTGCCAACAGATTGCCATCACCATGGCAGAGTTGTGTCTGTCCTAGCACTCGCTGTAGCTGGACCCACATGGTGGGGACAGTGACAGGTTTCACTGGGCCGGAGTTGGCCTCCCTGTGCCTGGTATGGCCGCGACCACTCTCCCCTGTGGGCAGTGAGGGGCCGTGGTGTCATCAGGAGCAGGGAGAGGGTCTTCGTTTGCAACGTGCAGTTTCGCTCCACACAGGGCTGTGTTCGGGTTCCAGGCCTCTCCCGAGGCCGTGCTGTGTTGCTTTTGGAGGACACAACACAGGATGCGCTGTCCTCTGCTGGATGACAGGAGGGTGACGTCAGCCCAGGTGCTTCCGGGCAGGGCTGGGGGAAGGTTCCCGAAGAGAGGGCTGGGACACTGAGCTGATGGCACGTCAGCGGTGCTGACAATGGCTTTTCCCTGAATGTGCTCGACTTTAAAAACAGTGCCGTTTGATGAGCAGCAGGTTCCTGAAAAGCTGCGGTCCCCTAAGTCCAGCCCAGTGCCGGCGGCGGGGAGCTGGGCTGGTATTCACCATGGATTTGCTGAGTGACAGGAGATGAATCTTTTCCTCTTTCAGAGATTTGCGTTTTTGTTTACCCTTCACCAGTGATTATTTCTGCCAGGTGCTCCGCATATGGAACTGAGCAGGCCGGACAGTGTGGGAGAGAGACCTGAGCAGATGATAGCGCAAAACATGAATATTTACGCACGTGTGGCAAAGGGGCCACAATCAGATTGAGGGTGCTCAGGGAGGGTCCCTCTGAGGAAGTCACACCTGAAGGATGAGTAGGATTTCCCAGTGATGCAAGGAGAGGCAAGCTGAGTCTCAGGGGCTCAGGATGCAGCCCCTCCAAGGCGATGTGTGTGAAAGGGGCTGGGAGGCAGGCCGCTCTGCGCGGGAGAGGGGCAGCACAGGGAGGGTGCGCCGGCCCTGCACTGGCGCCTCCTGCACTGCAGGCTACCTGTGGCCTGGGAGAGAGCCTCTGGGGGCAGTGACATGGCCCAGAACCAGAGTCATCGCCTTGAGCCTCGGTGACTGGGCGCCCAGGGCCTTCAGTATCTGCGGCTGGGAGAGACTCACGTTTCTATTTCAATTCTCTTCCCTAAAATCAGCTTTTCTAACACTGATTTTGATGATTTTGCTGGGTTTTATGGCTCCTTTTCTTGAAGTCTGGCCCCTGTGAGAGGCTGGGGTCACGGTCTGTGTGGTGCTGAGACCCCAGGCGACAATGTGCCTTGCTGGGGAGCTTCGTCCCCATTCCCTGGCTGGCTGTGTGCTCGCACGGCCACACTGCCCTTTACCCTCTCACGGGCAGCATCCCTTCTGTGCCCGGGCGCCTCCCAATCGGCTCTGTGGCCGCCTTGCGTCTCCAGATGGTGGCTGCTGACCACTTCACGCGTTCCGCAGAGACGGCGTTTTAAAATGAGGATCAGTAAATTGAAGTGCGCTGAAGCCAATGAAAATGGGATGGAGTGCAGAAAACAAATTGGCTTTTCACAGCTCTACTTTAAATCTTCGGCATTCCCCCCCCCCATTTTTTTTCTTTTAATTGTAGTAAAATATACGCAACATGAAATTTATCATCGTAACCATTTTTCAGTGTGCAATTCAGTGGTGCTAAGTATGTTCCGTGGTTGTGCAGCCAACCTCCGGGACTCCTTTCATCTCGCCTGAGTGTTAGGCATCTTTTAAGAAATGAAATGAGACAAAACAAACAGAGCCGTGCTCTGTTCAAAAATCAGCTGCCAGAAGCCAGCGTTTATTGTCTTCTCTCCTTGCCTCAGCGCAGCCTCCTGCTGCCTCACCCGTCACGGCCTGGGGCTGCCACGGCCCAGGGCAGAGCCCACGCTGGCTGCGGCTGCAGGGGCTGTGCAGGTGGATCTGTTCAAAGCTGTCCCCATTACCTGCCTGCTTCTGAGGAAGTCACTGACTGGCCTGGAACTATCAGAAAGCTGGAGTGACAGGGGGGCGTGGAGGCCACACAGCCCCAGTGGGTACTTGCACTGTGGAAAGGCTCATTCTATGGCGGGGAGCCCCCTGCACCCACACTCTGGTCCTTCACGTGTGTTTAATTCTGCATGTTGCTTCACAGGGGGCCATGTGGTCAGTATAGGTGGGTGGGTGTGGAAGATTGGAGCCCGTGTTTATCACAGGATCAGCACTTCCATTCTGTGGTTTTCCACTCATCGTAAAACAAGAGGGAAAAATGCAATAAAACTGTGGCTTCCAGTGTGTTTCGACATTTAGTAGTAAAGCCCCTTCTCTCCTGGCAATGGTGTCATGGATGTATACCCCTTAGGGGTATGAGCCTGTGCAGTGAAAGAACAAGCACACGTCCAGCACGGTAACACACAGTCGGGACAGACCCTGCCGGCGGTTCCGGGACAGACTGTCTGTAAGATTTTGCTTCTTGGGATGGATCTGAAGACTTGCTTGGCCCTGTCCCCTGCGAATATTTCCTCCCCGTCTGTGGCCTGGCCTCTCACTACTCTGTAGCGTCTTTTCATATTGAAAAGTTTTAAACTCCAGTGTAGGCTACTTTCTCAACCTGCTTTGTTCTTCAGTGTTTTAATTAAGAAGCCAGATTCCAACCCAAAGTCCTGCAGACAGCCTTCTGGGCTTTCTTCGGCAGGTGTCAGGGTGTATCTCTAGGTGTCCGGGGTAAGGGGTGAGGTAGAGATTCAATCTTGTTTTTTCCCCGTGTAGACAACCCCCTACCCCAGGACGTGAACTGAGAATCCCTTCCCTCCCCTCAGTGCCACCCCATGGGACGTGGCCATCTGTCACATTCCCACGTTTCCTCAGGTCTGGTTCTAGATTCTTCTCGGTCGTTGGACTGCTCATCTGTCCTCTGCCAGCACGGCCTTCGGTGATTTCAGCTTTCTGACCCCTCTTTGTAGCCGGGGGTGGGGACCCCCACCTTGCTCTTCAGAACAGGCCAGGCTCCTCTCAGCAGTCTGCTCTCTCACCACACATTTTGGGATCAGCCTGTGAAGTTCCAGAAAATCTTATCGACGTTTTGGTGGCAGTTGCTGTGAACTCAGAGAGTGATTTGTGTAGAACTGACATGAGTATAATATTGAGTCTTGCTATTTTATAATGTTATTAGGGTCTTTATGTTTCCAATGAAATTTTATTATTTTATTTGTAAAGGCCTTACATACCATTTTTTAGATTTATCCTTAAGCACCTTTAAAATGGTTGCTATGGTAAAAGATATTTTTTAAAATAACATTTTCTAACCGTTGTGCTAGTGCGTACGAATGCAGCTGAGTTTTGAATATTGATCTTGGGAGTCCTTCTGCTCCCTCTGACCATCACTCAGCCGTGACCTGCCTGCCACACGAGTCTGCCCGTCTGCCGCTTTCTGACTCGCACACCCTGTAGTCGACATGGCCCCGGATCCTCACCACCGTGGTGAAAAGTAGGTGTGATAGCAGGTGGGATGCAGCAGAAACTTCAAAATAATGAGAGGATGCTGTGCATGCTTATGTGCTAATACCTTCAGGCATTTCATTGAAATGGACAATTCCCTGGGAAAAAGAAAATGTTCGAAACCTGGACCTAAAAGAAACAGGTATACTTTTTATTGCTCTTTTGCAGTATCTTCTACAATTATTTTCATCAGCTCTTTTCCCCTTTAATAAAGGGAAATAAGATAGGGTAGCAAAAAACAAAAAATTCAGTGGCTCCCATGCCTGATGACACATCTCCAGTCACAGCCCCGCACCTCCTGCAGAGCCCTGGGAGCCGGGTCACCAGCCCAGGGGCTGCATTGCAGACAGCAGGAGGGCATCCTGGGGCTGCCCCTATCCACAACTTTAAACATTTTTAAAAAATTCTGTTCCTCTCTGTCTCTTTCCGCTCTACTCTCACTCTCTCTGAGTGAGGCTATCTTTTGACCCACATACCTGGATGCAAAGCTCCTTCGCAAAGTCTGAAGGCAGCTGTCTTCTCACGTGCCGTCAGCCATGGTCATTTGACAAGACGAGAGGGGAGCACAGTCAGCCCGGGGAGCTAGCGCTTGCAGTTTCCCCAGGTGTTTGCTTACACACAGCCTCTCTTCTCCTCCCTGTTCTGTGTGCCCGGGGAGAGACAGGTGGTGCAAGCATCACCCCTCCTCCCCTTGCAGACCAGGGCCACCCTTCCACGCAGCGCAGCCTGCATTAGCAGCATCTTCACGGCAAGCACAGCCCGAACAAGCACCACATCCTGGATGACGGGCCCACTGTGGGTCGGAGGGACGTGGGTCAGGGAGCTGATGTGTTGGATGTGGGGCACTTCTTGGGTTTGTGTTAGCAGCAATCCCAAGTCACACCATGAGCTTTCGTTGAAAGCGAGTCATTCCCAAACTGCCAGACGGCCACCTCAGTCCCAGTGGTCTTTGAGATGAATGCTTTGTCGACTTTGTCTGCGCTCCTGGAGAAGTGTCCAGGAGTGTGACATCATTTGGGAGAAGTTGGTTCTGTCATTTTACCTAAAAGCAGGAAAGTAGAAAGGAGCTGTGTTGTCATTCTGGATACTGCTCAGGTACCGGAGAGGCACTGGAATGGATAGGGGCGTGAGCACTGTGGTTTGATTTTGCATGTGCGTGGTAAAAAACAAGCATCATAAAATTTACCACCTTAATCATTTTTCAGTGTAAGTTCAGTGGTGTTAAGCATGTGTCTGTTGTTGTGAAACATCTCCCGAACTTTTCATCCTGCAGAACTCAAGTTCTGACCCCGTTAAAAACAACTCTCCATCCCCTCCCCCAGCCCCTGGCAACCACATGCTACTTTCTGTCTCTATGAATCTGATGGCTCTAGGGACCTCATATAAGGGGAATCATACAATATTTGTCATTTTGTGACTGGCTTATTTTTCTTAGCATAATGTCCTTAAGGTTCATCTGTGTCGTTGTGTCTCAGAATTTCTTTCCTTTTTAAGACCCAGTAATATTCTATTGTATGGATATGTCACAGTTTGCTTATCCCTTGGTGGACGCTGGGGTTGTTTCCAGCTTTGGGCCATTGTGAATAGTGCTGCTGTGAGCAGGGCTTCACAACCCTGCTTTCAGTTCTTTTGGGTAGATGCCCAGAAGTAGGATTGCTAGATCATATGGTAATTCTATTTTTATTTGTTTGAGGAACCTGTATTCTGTTTTCCATAACAACTGTACCATTTTACATACCCACCAATAGGGCACAAAGGTTCCAATTTATCTGTATTCTCATCAACACCTGTTATTCTCTGTGGTTTTGATCGTGGCCATCCTAAAGGTTATGGGGCAATATCTCATTGTGGTTTTGATTTGCATTTCCCTGATGATTAGTGATGTTGAGCATCTTTTCATATGCTTCTTGGCCATTTGTGTATCATTTTGGAGAAATGTCTGTTCAAGTCATTTGTCCATTTTTCAGCTAGGCTATTTAATTTTTGTTGTTGAATTGTAGGAGTTCTTTACATATTCTGGATACTAACCCCTTATCAGATACACGATTTGCAATATTTTCTCTCATTCCATAGGTTATGTTTTCACCCTGTTGAATACGTCCTTTGATGAACAAAAGCTTTCGGTTTGCAGTAGTCACCTGTGGTTTGGCTTCTGTTAAACATCTGCCTGTGGGGCCACAGCTCTGTGGGAGGTGCTCTTATTTCTGGTGGCACGTGGCTGCCCCGGGACCCTCTCTGATCACACGTGATCGGCTTTTCCTGATTTCCTTCCAGCTGAAGCTCTTAGACGTGGAATTCATGGAAGTGCTTCATGGCAGAGTGAGTCTTGTCTCTGAGCTTTGCCAGAGCTGGCACCATCGCCTGAAGGAGAGAGAAGGGCTCCGCATGGGCTTGGCAGCCGGTCCTCGATGTCTGTCTTTGGGGTCCATGTGGGCAGTGTAGAGAGAACCAGATCCTAGAGTCAATCCAGAAAAAGAGAAAACTTCTTTGGAAGAATAATCATTTTTGGTTTGCTAAAAACAAAAAGTATGAACAGGAAGTCTTGACCAGTCAGAGAGAAGGCCTCCTGAGGTAGCCGCCTCCTCTGCCCAGTGCTCCGAGGGCACGTGGCTGCTGCTCCTCTCTGGGTCCCGGCTCAGAGCTCCGGGCCACAGTACGGGTGTGCCACTGCCTCTCCGGCTTACAGTGCCCCCCACCCCAACCACGGTGGCCTCCAACCTCAGGCCACCTGCTCTGTCTCAATGCAAAGCCATACACAGCTGCGGCCTGCTCGCCGGGCCTGCGTCAGAGCCTCTGAGGGGCCCTGGAGGCTGACCTCCCACCTGGGCTCCCTCGCTTCCATCCTTCCAAGTCAGGCCGAGAGGCCGAGCCGGGTGACAAGAGCAGCGGGGAATAGGATGTTCTCTGCTCATTTCTCTTTCCTTTCTTTTTTTCTATCTCCCTCTACAATAGCAAAAAGCTGCCAAAGTTTTTCTGTGCCCCTCTGTTGTGGGCTGAGTTGTGACCCCCAAAAATTCCTGTGTTGAAGTCCTAACCCCCAGGACCTCAGAATGTGACTGTATTTGGAGACAGGGTCTTTCCAGAGGGGATTAGGTTAAAATGAGACTGTGAGGCGGGCCCTAATCCAATCTGGCTGCTGTGTTTATAAGAAGGACACAGTTAGGACACAGACACACAGAGGAACAGCCATGTGAGGACACAGGGAGAAGACGACCATCCACAAGCCAAGGAGAGAGGCCTCAGGAGAAATCATCCTGCTCACCCCCTGATCTCGGACTTCCAGCCTCCAGAACTGTGAGGGAACAGATTTCTGTCGTGCAAGCCCCCCGGCTGTGGCGTTCCTCAGGGCCTCCCCAGCACCCTCACACCCCACCGCTTTCTCCCCCTGCAAAAGCATGGAGACGCTCACCAGCTCCAGCAGCAGCACGTCACTGTCAGTGTGAATTCGAAACTCTCCCCAGGCTGACTTGTAATATTGGCAAGGGGCTGTGAACCGTGAGCCCAGCATCCTGTCCTGAATGGGTACGTTCCGTATTGAAATGCCACTTGTAGCCCTCTGTTTCCTGGCGCTTTTGGCAACAGCCCAATTTTATGTTCCAAAGAGGAAAAGGAGGGTTGATTTAAAGACTCAGACGTTGTTAGGCGTTACCTTGATTTATGTCAAAATAATATTAACCAGTTGAATAACAATGGCTCACCATTCACCTGCAGCCAGCGGGCCTGATAAATCGAGCACATTAATCTCTATCGTGATGGCATCAATTTGTGCCAGCCGTGCTTCTAGGTTAAGAAATGTGTCATGTTGTCCCAAATGTACGTCTGCTTGGTACAGGGTTGAGTTAAGTGGTTCCAAAAAACAAGCGTGTATATTTTCTCTAGGGAAACTCTTGTATATTATTTCAGCTCAAAACATCTCTCACACACAATTCCTAATCAGGAGTGAAGATCAGGGTTTGTCCGGCCGGCCCAGCTGGAGGATCTGAGGCCGTGGCTGAGCAGCGGGGCCCGGGGCAGGGCGGCAGAGGGGCTCCCGCGATGCCTCAGGAGGAGGCCTGGCTTGGGCGGCTCCTGTTTGTCTCGCTGGCATTCAGAGATGTTTTTCAAGCCTTCCCGCACTGGAGCTGAGAGGGTCTGGAAGGCAGTTCCCCGAGTTGTACCGCGGAGCTCTCCCAAGGGAACCTGCTCAAAAGCGTGACTTTGTGAGAAGGGGACTAATATTTGCTATTTCTTCTTTTTCCCTCATTTCCCAAGGGAAGGCTAATCTTTAGAAACACAGAACCTCTAGAGGCCAATAAAATGGAGCGTGAGAGAAGCGAGATTGTTTCATTGTTGCTACCATGAACTGGAGTTTGTTTTTACTGGGTTTCTTTTCCCTTCAGGAAAGCGCTGGGTAGGAGCTCTGACAGATTATTCTTGCACCCCTGGTTCTGGCTTCCCCCTCATTGTTCCCGTTGCCTTTTATCACCAAGATCTCTGTCCAGTTCAATGTCAGTGTTTCATGGACTCGTTCCTGCCGCTGGGCTGCTGGCCCACCTCTGCCCGGGCTTCCCGAGGGTGATAGTGTGTGGCCCCCAGCCACCCTTCACGTGTGAACCGCCTTGAGGGCCCCTGAAACCAGCTCAGGGCGTTGGCAGGACAGTCACTGCACTGTCTGCTCGGCACATCCCAGTGGGGCCGAGGGCCGGGCGTCCAGCGGGACGGGAGCCTCTCTGTGTGGGGCCGGGGCTGGGAGCCCTCGGGCTGCGCCGTGGGTCTGATGACCAGCAAGCATTCATGATGCAGAAACGTGCAACCCAAAGGCGGCGATAACAGCAGAGCGGGCTCGAGGCGCTGCCATTGAAGGTCCAGTCAGGGCTTGGGGCAGAGAGCATCGTACGTGCAACCGAAACGCTTTCCTGTGCTCGATGGCAGTTAAACGCGTGGAAATCTGCAGCCAGGGCTGAGTTCAGACAGTGGGGAGTTTAGGCACGAAAAGTGGGTGAAGGGCTGGGCCCAGGAGGGGCAGGGTCCTCTTCCCACCCCAGTGACTCCTAGATGGAGCTGTCCACGTGCCCCCCCGGGGCAGGGCCCGGCCCCCGAGCCGTTCACTCACCCTAGCGTTCACCTGCAGGGCTAGTGGAGGGCCTGTCTTCCTGCTTACTGAGCCTGGCGAGACTGGAATGCAGACCAGAGGATAGTGACATCAGAAACAGACGCCTGGGTGAATAATTTTGGGAGACTCAGCATTTGATTCCCTCTGTAACCTCCCAGGGTAACCTCGTCCAGGGGGCCTAGGCCTGCCCCTGAGAAGGAGCCTGGAAGGTGCGTCCCTGCTCCTGCCTGACGCACCCAGTCTGACTCGGGGGTGCATGCGCCCCTCCGGAACTCCCCAGACGGCTCCCGGCAGCTCTCCCAAGGTCACCTCTAACATGGTCTCTGAACTGTGTGGAAAGTTAAATTCCCCTGGAAGGAGCATTTTTCACGTGAAAATGCTGTCCTTGTTTGTGGTAGTTACAGGGGTCAGCGATGTGCTTCTTTTGTTAAAATGGGATTGTCTTTTCATCCTCAGAGAAGAAGAAAGGTGTCGAGTCCCTCTGGGCTGGTGCACTGGGGCACAGACCCACCGCAGCACGACTTCTGCCCCTGGGGCTCTTGGGGGTTCGAGAGGCCGCCAGGGCGGGACGGAGCACCTTGCTCGGGGAGTGTGGCCGCAGCGCTCCAGGCACCGGTGTCAGACGCGGAGCACAGCTAGGAGCGTTGCTTGGGCCTGTCCTTACAGAGGAAATTAGGTTAAAATCCAGAACTTTTAACCCACGGATCCTGAGCTGTGACTCCCAGGGGAACACAGGGGTCCCTCCTGCAGCCTCTGCTGCAGCCTTTGCATTCCCTGGTCAGTACCTGACCTGGGCGTGTTTCTGTTTAAAGACGCCATGTTGAACACAGGGTTGATTCTTTCACACTGAGCTCACAGCCAACAGCACTAACAGGCTTTCCTCCAGCTCATGTAACACATATCTTTTCTCCAGAAGGCTCACCACAGCCTCCTTGTGCCGAGAACACCAGACAGCACTTAGGTCTTCCCCTGCAAGGCAGAGATAGGTCCACGGCCCGCAGCCAAACGAGTCAGCAGTGTGTGGAGACAGCAGCAGGTGCCCAGGGACCGCCCAGGCCCATGCCCAGAGCCAAGCCTGGCACTCGGGCCACAAAGGCGGCCTGCCAGGACTCTGCCAGGAGGCCCCCAGCCCCCAAGGACTCTCAAGTGTGTGGGTGGGGGGCCTATAGGCAGCGTTCGAGGGGCCCTGTCACACCCTGCTGCACACAGCTTCCTGCTCCCCAACAGGTATCCGGGGGCCGGCATGTCACGCCCACGGGTGTGGGCTTGGCGGAAGCCCTTCCCGATGAGGGCATGGTGACACTGTGGGGCAGCAGACCAGGGTCTGGAAGGGATGACTATGGTCTGGCGCCCACTTCCATTTCCCTTCTAAAGATCCAGTGTGTGTAGGGGCTGCAGCCTCTGAGGCCCTGCCTGGGTGGGAGCATGCCAGGGTCTTGCCATGATCCTCTGGGGCTGTCTAGGAGATCTGGCTGCAGAGGGGGCCACGTCTCCTCCCTGCCCACCTGTCACTTTGCCCCCAGTTCTCTCTCTGCCAGCTGGGCCAGGGCCAAGTCTCCGAGGGAGGCTCTGAGCGGCCGGCCGCCGGCATGCTCCGCAGCCAGGGAGGTTCGCCTTGCCCCGGTGAGTCCTGTGCTGCCGAGCGGATGCTGCGAGCCCGGGTGCACAGCTGAGCCCTGAAGGCTGCGTCCGGAGAGGACCATGCCTTTTGCAGCCCTGTAAATGCTCTAGGACATAGCATTCCTTAACCTCTTTGAGGGGCCACGGGCCCCTTAAGTAGCTTGATAAGCCCTGTAGACCCCTGAAAATCAGTCATCAGTGGCCTACATTCATACATGGAGGAAGTGCTAAATTTTAGTTAGAGGTTAGTGAAAATAAAGACGCATTTTTTCCCATCCAAGTTCGTGGATGCCCTGAATGCTCCCCACGGGGCCCACAGGGAACCATGGGCCCAGCTAACCCTGGGACAAGGAGGTACACACAGATTGATGGTCCAGAGCAGACTGTGGGGGGGGGGGGCGGGGTGCAGCGGGCACCTAACCTGCAGGAGGAAGGAGTGTGAGCGCCACAGCAACATGCAGAGCACGCCAGGCAGGGTCCAGGCCAGCCTTCGCCCTCTCTCTCTGGAGAAAGGAGCATCTGGCCCAGAGTGGAGAAGACTCTTTCCTCTCTCGTGCAGTGGGCATGATGCTCCCCCGATGCTGTGCGTGTCTCAGGACCTCCACTTCTGGCCGTCAGCCTTCCCCCAGCCAGCAGAGGGCCTCTCTAAGCTGGGAAGGAGGATCCAGCCCATGGTGTGGGGTCCCTTCCTGATGGAGCACCACCTTAAGAGAGGGACTTTTTTGTGTGGTCTTTTTTATGATGGTAAAATATACATAAAATTTACCATTCTTGGGGCCAGCCCAGTGGCACAGTGGTTAAGTGTGCACGTTCTGCTTTGGCAGCCCAGGGTTCACCAGTTCAGATCCTGGGTGCAGATATGGCACCACTTGGCAAGCCATGCTGTGGCAGGTGTCCCACATATAAAGTAGAGGAAGATGGGACAGATGTTAGCTCAGGGCCAGTCTTCCTCAGCAAAAAGAGGAGGATTGGCAGCAGGTGTTAGCTCAGGGCTAATCTTCCTCAAAGAAAAAAAAATGACCGTTTTAACCATTTTTAAGTGTATAATGCCACTGAATTGGCTTTTTCATCTTCCCCAACTGAAACTCTTTCCCCATTAAACACTAACTCCCCATTTTCTGCTCCCCCAGCCCCTGGCAACAACCATTCTACTTTCTGTTTTTACAAATTTGATGACTCTGGGGACCTCATAGAAGTGGAACCATACAACATTTGAAAAAACTAGCGTATTTCACTTAGCATAATGTCTTCAAGATTCATCCATGCTGTAGCGTGTCAGGATGTCCTTCCTTTTTAGGACTAAACGGTATTGCTTTTTGTGTACAGATCACATTTTGCTGATCCATTTCTCTGTCAGTGTACACTTGGGGGGCTTCCACCTTTTGGCTGCTGTGAATGATGCTGTGTGAACAAGGCGCAAGGAGGGGTGATTTTAGAAGTTTGAAAGGTTCCCACCTCTGTGAATGTTAGCATTTGAGATGCTTTTTTACCCTTGGAAGAGATCTGGCAGTAATCTCGTCACTTTAGCTACAACTACATCTAGTTTTCTTCCAGCTCCCAGCCCACGTGGTTATCCTGGGCACCGACGTGGTGACCTGCTGCCTCTGCGCTCACTCGGCCAGCGCTCCATCTGCACCAGAGGTTCCACCGGCTCACAAGGTGGAGGCCGGCCAGATCGGGGCGCATGGAGGCCCTAAATCCCAGACCCCGTGAGAGTGCATAAAACCAGCCAGACCCTCTCTGTCCTTGTGATAGTACAGGGTGGAAAGTGGCCTCTTGTAGAAAACTGGGATTAAATACAACTCTGCCCAACCCTCCAGTCGCCACCGGGCCAGGGCACGCTTGACTGCACGGCAGGAAGCCATAGCTCCATGCACTGGACAGCAAGGTCACTGAAAGAGAGGCAGCACCTGGGAGGCCTCAGTCAGAGAGGGGAGGGTGGTTGGGGGCACGTGAGGTGGGGACAGGAGGTTCAAGAGAAGATGACAGAGAGGCCCCTTTCCCTGTCTTGTTGGGTTACTGGTCAGTAGCGGCACTGCTTGAATTCCCTGGCTTCTCTGAGTCTTTCTGGAATCTGTGCTGTGTCTTAGGTGCCTATGATCCAGCTCAAGGACATGCTGACTGTCTTGCAGAGCATGTGTACAGAAGGAGATCTTCCACAGAAGGAGCCTGGGGACAGGCCGTTCTCTCCACGCAGTGAGGACGGGAGGAGCACAGCCCCATGCTAGCGATGCTGAGTCTGCCAGCACCTTCAGTTGTGTCAATGCGGCACGGAACGAGAGAAGAAAATGCAGGACATCAGGTCTGGTCTCCGCTTGACCAAAGGCGAGGTTGAGAAGGCTGCCGCCGGCCCGGGCTCTCAGGCGACGAGCGCTCACTGCCCTCCAGTGGCGAGACGGGCGCAGGGCTCGCTGTGCTCCAGGCGTTCGCGGGAAGGCCTGGCTGCCACAGTCCCGTGCCTGCTACCATGCTCGCTGCCTCGCACACTGTTTCAGGACGTGCGTGAGCCCGGACACATTATGTGTCGGGTGCTATGGGCGTATGAGATGAATTATACATTTTTACTGAGCTGTGTTCTCCAAAAATTCTTATGTCCTCACCCCCAGTACCTCAGAATGTGACTGCATTTGTTAAAGAGGTGATTAAATTAAAATGAGGGTGATAGGGTGGGCTTGATCCAATCTGGCTGGTTCCTTATAAGAAGAGACACAGACACAGAAACAAGAGGGAAGGCCGCTGATGACACAGCGAGAAGGCACATCCTACAAGGGGCTCTGTGATCTCGGTCAGGACGTGAGTCATGGAGGTGTCTCACCACAGACCCGTGTCCTCGGCAGGGCTGGGCTGTCCCCACACCGGACTTGGTGGTGAGCCTCCGGAACAACAGCTCGTGGACCCTGCCAGTGCACAACTCTGTCCATCCTCCTTCTCAGATCAGGCGCTGGTCTGCCACCCACGAGCCATGCCTGAAGACTCTCCCCGCTCTGGGTGCTGTGGGGGACCTCAGGAGGGACCTGTCCCCATCCCCCAGGGGATCTCCCAAAATGTGCATGTGGGGATGGCCCGGCCCTGCAGGCAGGAAGGCAGACCCGGAGCTGTTGAGGGCCCACTCCACACGCACTCGCCTCTCGGGCTGGAGTGGGCCTGGGAGCTTGCAGACCCCTTGCCTCTCAGCCCTGCAGCTGGCCCCTGGGACTTAAGCAAGGCTGTTGACTCAGAGGGGAGAAACCAAATCTCTCACAGACGTGATGCGCATGCAGGCCTGACCCACAGGCTGCTCCCCTCACTGTCCGGAAAAGGCTGGGCACCAAAGTATGAAGAGGTTAGACTTGTAAATCTGCCAGTAAAGCACCACCCACACTATGTGGGGCAGCAAGTCAGAGCAGGTACCCAGGATGCTGGCTCACCCGGAAGCTGGGTGAAACAACTCAAAGTGGGCAGATGAGAAATTTCTGGACCTCTTGCTTCCGAGGGTGTCTTTCTGTCAGACTAAAGCATGCTCTTGTCAGAGACCACAACCTTGTTGGCCTGCAGGCCCAGCTCCCTCCTGTGGCTCCTCAGAACATCACCACCTCCCATCCTTTTGCCCCTTCTCACCACTTCTCACCATCACTCACTTTCTCCACCAAGTCTTCTCCCAGGTCTCCAAAGCCCTTGTGGGCTGTTTGAGTCCTTCTCTTACTTGGCTTCTCTTTCTGGGGCACTTGACATCCTTGATTATTCTTTCCCTCGGGGTGCTCGAGCCCCTACCTCTCAGTCTCTTGCTAGATGTCTCCCCTTCTACTCTGTGACGAAATCCTCCAGGGCTCTTTCCTCGTTCATGTGTTCTCATTCTCTCCCAGGGCCTTGCCTCCCGCTGGTATGTGACCCCCCAAAATTTGTCTGGAGCCACAGATCTGCTGCCCCCATCGTGCTTCCTGTCTCAGTGGATGGTACCACTGCCGCCTACTGCCTGAGCTGGCCTCTGGGGCCATCCACTGTTATGTGGCTGATTCACCTCACACCTCTTCCTACTTACCCACTAGAGCCACCATGAAACAGAGGCTCCTCCACGCCAGGACATGTCAGCTGGGTAGGTTTCCAGCAGTTACTTTTTTTAAAAAACAGCTTTATTGCAGTATGATTTAGATACCCTATAATTCACTCATTGTATTGAGTTTTAGTAAATTTATAAAGTTGTACCACCATCATCTCAGTCCAGCTTTGGGACATTTCCATCACCACAAAATGTTTCTTGTGCTTGTTTGCAAACCCCACTCCCTGCTTCCACTCTAGCTCAAAGCAGCCACTAATCTGATTTCTATCTACAGAGCTGCCTCTCCTGAATATTGAACATCTACTTTTCATCAATTCACTGTAGGTACTGAGGCCCAGCAAGGTTAAGAGACTTGCTCTGGAGACGTGACACCAGCAAAAACGGCGGAGCTGGAAATTCTCTCCTCTGCAAAATCAACAAGGACACTCTCAATTATTATCATAATCAACTTTTTCAAAACTCTGGAAATTTGTCAAAGGCTTGTAGAAATCTGGGGAGTTTGTTCCAGGAAAAAAGCTGAATCTTAGTAGGAACAGTGAGCTTTGTGGTTTTAACTCTCTCTGTTCTCATTCGCCTCTCCTTAGCTCCATGGTAAGCTTGAAAGCCAGCAGCCTGTAATCACGGTGAAGATGAGCAGCCTGGCAGCCACTGGAAGGTGCAGAACAGGGTTGAAGTTCTTTCAAAGACCCATTTCCAGAGAATTGTCCTTATTTGACCTACCTGGTCATTCCCTGAAGACTGCCCCCACACAAAGGCTGTTTTCATTTGATCTGGCTTGGAGCTTGGCCAGTGCAAACAGCCTTTTCCTCAGGAGCATTTGTTGAAAACAATCAGAGACAGTTGTTGAAATGTTGCCTGAGGTGGTTTATAACAGTTGGGGAAAACAATAGGTTAACCAACACACTTACAAGGAGAAGCTGGGAAATGAAATATCTATGAGGCTTTGGAAAGCTCTAGCATGTCCTTGGGAGTCGAGAAGGGTGTGCATAGGGTTGTGCATGTACTCAGGAGAACCTCAATCCTCCCCTCTGGCTAACCTTGGGGCTCTGCACGAGTGAAAGGTGGAGGCTAAGGTGGAGTCACAAACGGCCTGGCTGGGTGCTGCAGGTGTGCCCCCTCCCACACACAGAGCCCCTCCACAAAGGCTGAGAGACATATCGGTTCCACGCAGCTAAAGAAATTTCTCTACAAACCTTAGCTGACCGTTAAGTTACCTGAGCAGAGACTTCAGTGGTCACATAGGAAAAGAATATAAACTTTACATATTTAGTTCAGGAAAGTCACTAAACAAACAAACAGCCACAATAACAAACCCTGGGGAGGGGTGGCCAGAATCTAATTTCTAGAGTTGCTGCATTATATTATTTAAAATGTCCAGTTTTTAACAATAAAAATTATGAGACATTCGAAGAAACAAGAAGGTATGCCCCATACACAGCCCCTCTATCATGTGTGGGTCATACTTTCTTCCTCAGGGGGAGGGGTCCCAGAGGAAACCCAGGCATTGGATTCACAGGACAAAGACTTTAAATTAACTATTGTAAATATGTTCCAAGAACTAGCAGAAACCATGTCTAAAGAATAAAAGGAAACTAGGAGAATGATGCCTCACCAAAAAGAGAATATCAATAAAGAGAAATTATAAAAAAGAACCAAGTAGAAATTCTAGAGTTGAAAAGTACAATAACTGAAGTAAAAAATTCTCTAGAGCAGCTCAATAACAAATTTGGGTGGGTGGAGGAAAGAATCTGCAAACTTGAATAGGTCAATTGAGATTATCCAGTCTGAGGCACAGAAAGAAAAGAATGAAGACAAATTAACAGAGCCTCAGAGACCTGTGGCACACCATCAAGCATATGAACAAATGCATAAAAGGAGTCCCAGAAGGAGTGGGGAGAGAGGAAAGGTCAACAAGAATATTTGAAGAAATAATGGCTGAAAATTTGATGAAAAACATTATCTGTGCATCCAAGAAGCTCAAGAAACTCCAGGTGGAATAAACTGAAAGAGATTCACACTCAGACACATCATAATCAAACTATCAAAAGCCAAAAACAAAGAGAATCTCAAGAGCAGCAAGAAAAAAGGCAACTCATGATGTACCATAGAGCTTCTGTAAGGTAAACAGCTGATTTATCATCAGAAACCATGGAGGCCAGGAGGCAGCAGTATGGCATATTCAAAGTGCTAAAAGAAGAAAAAAAACACTGTTAACCAAGAATTCTATATGTGACACAGCTGTCCTGTAAAAATGAAGGAGAAATTAGCATATTCCCAGGTAAATGAAACCTGAGAGTTTGTCACTAGCATACCTGTCCTATAACAAATGCCAGAAACAATCCTTCAGGCTGAAATGAAAGAACTCTAGACAGTCTCAACTCCACAAGAATAAATAAAGAACAACATGAAAGGTAACTACATAAGTAAATGTAAAAGACCGTATGAATGTATTTTTGTTTGTAACTCCTTTTTTCTCCTACCTGATTTAAAAGGCAAGTGCATAAAGCAATAATTGTAAATCTAGGTTGATGGGCACACAATGTAGAAAGATGTAATTTGTGACAATGATGGCACAGGTGGGGGACCAAGCTACATAGAAGCAAAATTTTTGTATACTATTGGAACAAATTGGTATTAATCCTAACTAGATTGCTATAAATTAAGATGTTAATTGTAATCCTCAGGGAAAGCACTAATAAAATAAGTAAAAATATGGGGCCGGCCCCGTGGCCGAGTGGTTAAGTTTGCATGCTCTGCTGCAGGTGGCCCAGTGTTTCGTTGGTTCAAATCCTGGGCGCGGACATTGCACTGCTCATCAAACCACGCTGAGGCACCACATGCCACAACTAGAAGGACCCACAACGAAGAATATACAACTATGTACTGGGAGGGCTTTGGGGAGAAAAAGGAAAAAAATAAAATCTAAAAAAAAAATAAGTAAAAATATTTATAGTAAAAGAAATGACTGTTTCTTAGTCATTTAAAGAGAATTAAATGGTACATATTTTAACACGAAAGAAGGCAGTAATAGAGGAATAGAGGACCAAGAAGACATAAGACATGTACAAAACAAATAGCAAAGTGGCAAAAAATCCTAGCTTATCAGTATTTACATTACATATAAATGGTTTAAACACTCCAATTAAAAGGCAGAGATATGCAGAATGGATACAAAAACGTGACCCAGCTATATACTGTCTACAAGAAATATATTTTAGGTTCAAAGACACAAAAACGTTAAAAGTAAAAGGAGAGAAAATGATACACCATGCAAACAGTTCCCCCAAAGAGCTGGAATGGCTATACTAATCTCAGACGAAATAGACTTCAAGACAAAAAGTTTTACTAGAGACAAAGTAGGATATTTTATAATGATAAAAGGATCAAACCATCAAGAAGATATAACAATTATAAACATATATGCACCTAGCAAAAAAGCCCCAAAATTCATGAAGCAAAAACTGACAGATTGAATGGAGAAATAAACAATTCAATAACAAGAGAGAGGTCAATACTCCACCCTCAGAGGATCTATAAGGAAATACAAGAGTTGAACACTGTAAACCTATTAGACCCAGCAGACATTGACAGCACACTCCACCTAATAGCTGAATATACATTCTTCTTAAGTTCACGTGGAATGTTCTCCAGGATAGACCATATATTAGGCTATAATACAAGTCTCAATAAATTTTAAAGGATTAAAATAATACAAATTATCTTCTCCAACACAGGAAATAAAATTAACAGAAAGAAATTGGAGAAATTCACAAACACATGGAAGTTAAACAATATGTACTAAGTGAGAAAGAAGAAATCATAAAGGAAATTAGGAAATACTTTGAGATGAATGAAAACAACACCACCACACACCGAAACTTATGGGATGCAGCTAAAACAGTGCTCAAAGAGAAATTTATAATTGTAAGCACCTCTATTAGGAAAGAAGAAAAATTTCAAATCAATAACTTGTTTCCACCTTAAGAAACTAGAAAAGGAAAAGCAAACTAAACCCAATGCAAGTGGAAGGAAGTAAATAATAAATATTAGAACAAAATTAAATAAAAAAGATAATAAAAAATAATAGAGAAATCTACAAAACCAAAAGTTAATTTTTTAAGAAGACCAACAAAGTTAATAATCTTTTGTTAGACTGACCAAGAAAAAGAGTGAGACAAATTACTAGAATCAGAAATGAAAGAGGGGGCATTATACCAAAGTTACAGAAATAAAAAAGATGATAAGGGAATACTATGAACTGTTATATGCTGTGGTGGTCAGAACAGTGCTTGATCTTTATGTCCAGATCCCTGGAACCCATGAATAGATCACATTACATGGCAAATGGAATTTTGAAGATATGATTAAGTTCAGGATCTTGATATGGGGGTCTTAACTTGGATTATCTGGATGGGTCCAAAGCAATCACAAGGGTCCTTATAAGAGAAAAAGGGAGGCAGGAAGATTAGAGTCAGAGATTTGATGATTCTATGCTATTGGCTTTGTAGATGGAGGAAGGAGCTATAAGCCAAGAAATAAAGGCGGCCTCAAGAAGCTGAAAAAGATGAGAGAACGGATTCTTCCTTGGAGCCTCCAGAAGGTATGAACACTTGCTAACACCTTGATTTAGCCCAATGAAATTCATTTTGAACATCTGACCTCAGACACTGTATGATATTATATTTGTGTTGTTTTAAGCCACAAAGTTTGTGGTATTTTGTTACAATGTGATAGGAAATGAATACATATGACAGCAAAGTAGACAACCTATATGAAATAAACAAATTTATAGAAAAGTAGAAACTACTGAAACTGACTCAGGAAGAAATAGAAAATCTGAATAGACCTACAAATAAAGAAACTGAGTGAATGATCAAAAACTTCCCGTTAGAAAAGTCCAGGGCCAGATGGTGTCACTGGTGAATTCTATCAAATGTTTAAAGAAGATTTAACCCCAATCCTTTACAAAATCTACCAAAAAATAAAGAGGGAACATTTCTGAACTCATTCTATAAGGCCAGAATTACACTGATAGCAAAACCAGACAGAAGCAGCACAAGAAAAGAAAACTACAAACCAATATCCCTTATGAACATAGATACAAAAATCCTCAACAAAATACTAGCAAACCAAACCAGGCAACACAGAAAAAGGATTATACACCATGACCAAATAATATTTATATCAAGAATGCAAGGTTGGTTCAACCGTCGATCAATGCAATCTACCATATTAATGGGATAAAGGACCAAAAAACACATAACAATCTCAATAGACCCAGAAAAAAGATATGACAAAATCCAACAACCTTTCACAATTAAAAAAAAAAAACTCAACAAACTAGGATGATAAGGAAATTTCCTCAACCTGATAAGGAGTATCTGCAAGAATCTCCACAGCTAACATCATAATAATGACAGACTGAAAGCTTTCCCACTAAGATCAGGAACAGACAAGGATTTTTGCTCTTGCCACTTCTATTGAACATTGTAGTGGAGGTTCTAGCCAGGGCAATAAGGCAGGAAAATGAAAAGGCAGCCTGACTGGAAAGGAAGAAGTAAAACTATCTCTATCTGCAAATAACATGATCTTGTATACAGAAAATCCTAAGGAATTAAAAAAAAAAAACTATTAGAGCTAATAGTTATCTAGGTTACAGGATACAAGATCAATATGCAAAAATCAATTATATTTCTACACACTACCAATGAACAATAGAAAAATGAAAGTAGGAAAACAATTCCATTTTCAATAGCACAAAAAAGAATACAATATTTGGAATAAATTTAATCAAAGAAGCATAAGACTTGTATAAAACATGGCTGAAAGAAATTAAAGAAGACCTAAGTAAATGGGAAGACATCTTGTCTTCACAGCTTAGAAGACAGAATGTTGTTAGGACAGCAGTACTCCCCACACTGCGCTACAGATTCAATGCAATCTCACTTCTTTGAAGAAATTGATGAGCTGATCCTAAAATTTATACAGAAATTCAAAGGGTCTGGAATGACCAAAACAATCTTGGAAAAAAAGAAGAAAGTTGGAGGATTCACACTTCCTGATTTCAAAACTTACTACAAAGCTATAGAAATCAAGACTGTGTGTTATCGGCATAAGGACAGACATATAGACCAATGGAATATTTGGAGTCCAGAAATAAACCCTCACATTTACCGTTAATTGATTTTTGATAAGGGTGCCAAGACAATTTGATAAGGGGGGAAGAATAGTCTTTTCAACAAATCATACGGGGATGATTGGATAGCCACATGCAAAAAATGAAATTGGATCCCTACCTCACACCATATACAAAAAGTAACTCAAAATTGGTCAAAGACCAAGTAAGTGTAAGAACTAAAACTATAAAAGTCTTAGAAGAAAATGTAGATATAAATCTTCACAACCTTGGATTTGACAAAGGTTTCCTACATAAATAACACCAAAAGCGCAGGCAATCAAAGAAGAAAAGAGATAAATTGAACTTCATCAGAATTTAAATACTTTTGTGTTTCAAAGGACACTATCAAGAAAGTGAAAAGACAACTCACAGGATTGGAGAAAATATTTGTAAATCATATGTCTAATGAGGGACTTATATCCAAAATATATAAAGAACTTTTACAACTCAACAATAAAAAGACAAATAACCATATTAAAAATGGGCAAAGGACTTGAATAGACATTTCTCCAAAGAAGATATAAAAATGACCAATTATCACATGAAAATATGCTCAACATTATTAGTCATCAGGGAAATGCAAATTAAAGCCACAATAACATATCACTTTACACCCACTAGGATGGCTATAATCAAAAAGCTAAACAATAATAAGTATTGGCAAGACTGTTGAGAAGTTGGAAGCCTCATACATTGCTAATGAGACTGTGAAATGGCATAGCTCCCGTGGAAAACAGTCTGACGGTTACTCAAAAAGTTAAGCAAAGAGTTACCGTAAAACCCAGCAATTCCATTCCCAGGCATATACCGAAGAGAATTTAAAACGTATGTCTACACAAAAACTTGTACACACATGTCCATAGCATTATCCATAAGAGCCTAAAAATGAGTACAGCCCAAATGTCCATCAACTGAAGCACGGATCAACGAAGTGTTGTAGCTACGCGCAATGGAGTATTATTCAGGCATAAAAAGGAATGGACTGACACAGGCTACAACATGGAAGACCTGGAAAACATCATTTATATGAATGTCCAGAATAGGTAAAGCTACAGAGACGGAAAGTAGATTAGCAGTTACCAAGGGCTGAGCAGAGGGGAAAATGGGGCGTGACTGCTGAGGGATACAGAATTTTTGGGGGAGGTGATGAAAATATTTTGGAATTGATAGTTTATGATGCTGCACAACTTTTTAAATATACTAACAACCACTGAATTGTATGGTTTAAAAGGGTGAATCTTATGGTGTATGAATTACATCATTAAAAAAACATGAAAATCCAAACCCAAAAGAGAAAGAGTGACTTGGTGGTGCTGACCGGAGCAAGCACTGGCGTGTTGTGGGGCTGCAGCTGGGAAGTGAGGGAACCCCGTTCATCAGAGAGCCCCTTCTGAGCTTTGCCCCGCGGGGTATGATTGTTCTGATGAGTAGAAATGGACCTTTTTCTTCACAAATAAAAGATCAGTAACATAAAAATTACTTTGGTTGAAATACTTTGTATTTCTTTCTAAACTTTTCTTCCAAAGCAAGATAAATGTCTTTTGGGTTATAGGTAGGTTTGATGGAGTGTATTTGTGCCTGGTGGGGCAAAGGTCCCCCATCCTGCCCTTTCTCTTGGGGCAGAAGGAGGCACAGGGCAGCATCTGCGGCGGCTGCCCTGCTGTCCAGCTCAGGGACTGCGAGATGGGGCTCTAGTCCCGGAGCAAGATGGAGCCCCAGGCTTCGAGATGTCCGCCCTGGGCCAGAGAGTGGGAGCTGATGGTAGATGATTGAAAGGAATTGTGTTTCACTGCTTTTTATTTTGTCAGATGTGATGATGGTATTGTGATGATGTTTAAACATTCTTACCTTGCTTCTTTCCAGAATGTTTCCCAGAATATTTAGGGATAAAATGCGTCTGGGCCATCCTGGAAAATACTTTAGCAAAGGAAAAAAAGAAATGAAGTAGATATGACAAAACGTTAATAATTTTAAAATTTAGCTGATGAGTATATGGAGGTTCTGTTTAATGTTTTCTCACGTGATAGGCAGATATAGAGATAAATTAACATCAATATCTATCTGTCTATCTATCTATCTATCTATCTCTATGAAGATTTTCCACTAAGAAAGTGGCCAAGTGGAAGCGCACATTCAAAGATGCTTTCTCCACTTAGCTCACTTACTTCTAAATGATTTTGTTCTCTTTGAATAGAAATAGAGGATATTATGATCTTGTCACTTTAGGAATGAAATAGAATAATGAGATTTAGAAACCCTATAGATTATTCAGATGAACACAAACATCTGATCAAACAGCAGCACCCCAGCTTTGTGTCCGCCAGGGCGCAAGCCTGGGGTCACCAGGCTGTGAACGAGGGCTCTCACTGTTGGACCGTCTACACTGGCCGAATCCTGGAAACTGCTCACACCTCTCAGAAGGGCACTGGCTGAATCTCTGGGATTGCTGTGCTACCGGATAAAGTCACCTCGCTGCAGCCAAGAGAGCAGGGAACCTGTGGCGGGGTGGGCTGGCTTCGGTCAGTGCCAGCTGGGGGCAGGGCGGCCTATTCGCTAGCCGTGCAAATCAGTCCGATGCGCCTTCGTGCTGTGCAGAGCGGCTCCTGTGGTGGCTCGCTGGGTCCTCCCCTCCGCTCCTGCCCTCTGCCCTCACCCAGGTGCTCTCCTCCCTCCCCTGCTTGCCTTTTCCCCTGGCCTCCTCACCGTCTGCCGCCCCTCCACTGCAGGTTATAGTGAGGACTGACTCGGTATCTGGTCAGCGGGCTCCCCTCCTGAAGACAGGTCCAGCCGGGGGCCGGTGGCTGAGCCCTGCAGCATGCCTGGCAGGGTGGACGCTCATTCCTGAATGAGTGAAGGCTCAGGGGATCACTAGTGATTTTCATTTTATTCTTTATGTTTTCCCTTTGGGTTTCAAATTTTCTATAAAGAAGACATTTTATAGTAAAAAATAAATAAATGTGGCTTTGAAAGTGTGTGTGGAGCAACAGGAACACTCGTTCATTGCTGGTGGGAAGGCAAAATGGGGCAGCCCCTGAGGAAGACAGTTTGGCGGTTTCTTACAAAACTAAAATACTCTTATCACGTGATCCAGCGACCACGCTGTTCGGTATTTACTCAAATGGGTTGAAACTTGCGTCCGCACAAAAACCTGCCCAGAAATGATGACAGTGGCGTTATTCAGAATTGTGCAAACTTGGAAGCAAGCAAGCCGTCCTTCAAGGGGTGAGTGGATAAATAAACTGTAGTCCATCCAGACAAGGGAATAAATGAAAAAGAAATGAGCTACCAAGCCATGAGAAGACACGGAGGAAACTTAAATGCATATCACTAAGTGAAAAAAGCCGATTTGAAGAGGCCACACACTGTATGATTCCAACTATGTGACCTTCCGGAAAAGGCAAACTATGGGGACAGTAAAATGATCAGTGGTCGCGGGGGGGGGAACGTATGGACCGAGCGAGAGGATGTTAGGGCAGTGAAACTGCTGCGTGTGATACCGTCATCATGGGGCCACGTTGTTACACGCTTGTCCAAACCGGTGGAACGTACACCAGGAATGAGCTTAATGTAAGCTGTGGACTCGGTGATCATGACGCGTCAGTGCAGGTTCATCAATGACAAATGCGCCACTTGGTGGGGGACGTTGATAGTAGCGGAGTCTGCGGGGGGCAGGGCAGGAGGATATGGGAATTCTCTGTACTTTCCGCTCAGTTTTGCTGTGAACCTAAAACTACTCTTTTTAGAGTCAATTAAAGTATATTAAAACTTTTTTTAAAAAAAGGAAATGTGAGGCTCAGAGAGGCCGGGTCACAGAGTAAGTTGTCTGTGGTGGGTCCTGGACACAGAGCGAGCGGCACGCACTGCGCCAGCGCATCAGGGAGGACCGGGCCGCCGAGCTGAGGGGGTCCCAGCCCTGCAGTCGGCAGAGAGCAGCCTCTGCGGATGTGGACGGGCAGGCTGTGCCTGCTCATCCGTGTGCGTGCCGTGGCCCCGCGCTGCCTCACCCCGGCCCTCTGGGGCAGTCGCTTTGGGTCACTGGCAGGCACACCCTTGGCTGCAGACCAGCAGGAGGTCCGACCTGAAGCTGGGAGTTGACAGGCATGAGGAAGGCCCAGGAGGAAGTTCTCCCTCCGAAAGACCCTGCCCCGTTTCCTGCAGGAGCTGTGGCTGGGCAGCGCCGCCCAGGGTCGCTGGGCAGGAAGCAGGGGAGGAAGAAGCCCAGGGCACGCAGACCCTGCAGGGGTCAGTGGGAGGGAGGGCACAGCCCAGTGGAACTCAGAGGATGGCGGCCTGACTCAAGGTCCGGCCACCACCCTGGGGCAGCGCAGGCTGCCTGGACAACATTGGAGCCTTGGAATCTCCTGTCTGAGAGATGGGCTCAGAATCCCCTCCATAGAGATCTGTAGGGTCGAGCCAGTTGTATGTGAAAGTCACACACAGTCCACAGGCTGTTCTTGTCACCTGAAACATTCTGTTTCCTTTGTGATTCTGCGACCACCTGGCCCTCCACCCCACTGTTCGCTGGAGCCAGTGAGGGGATGGGGGGCACCTGCTGGAGACCAGTGATTTGCTTTCTTCTCTGGAAATCTGGAGAAAGTGATTTGCTGGAGCCTGGGCAAGGACTCTGCTGGGCATAAAAACAGCCCGTTTGGCCTGGAGTTTGGAGGGTGGGTTGTATGGGGCTGGAGTCAGCCGACCCTGGAGAGAGCCAAGCTGGGTGTCCAGGGAGGGGCTGGGCTCTGCTGTCTGGGGGCAGGGGCGAGCGCACGGCACGCAGGCCCGGCCCAGCCTGCTGGGCAGCTGCACGTTCCTCTTCTTAGTGGAAATCCCTCCTCTCAGCCATACATTGTGTTTGACTCGGGTGTGTTTTTCTTGGCCTTAATGAACAGGATTAGTTGAACTCTTTGTAATTTTTGGAATTGAAGGTATTTTTAACAAATGCAGCCAGTATCGTGGGAACATCCTGAAGTTGCTGGCGTGTCTGTAGTCTAAAATCAACCCCACGCCACCCCCAACCTTCCTCCCTAAAGAGTCCACGTCTCTCAACGGGATGCCTATTTTTGTCCATTTAGGCTTCAAACTGAAGCATAGATAGAATTGAGGAAATTGGCATTCCCCTCTGGTTATTTCTTCTTTTTTCTCCCGCCCGTGATCTACGAAAGCAAAATGGGAGATAAAAAGGGCCAGATGGCCCAATGGTGTAGTAGTGGTTGAGTTTGTGTGCTCTGCTTCAGCGGCCCAGGGTTCGCAGGTTCAGATCCCAGGTGCAGGCCTACACGCTGCTCATCAAGCCGTGCTGTGGCAGCGTCCCACATGCAAAATGGAGGAAGATTGGCACAGATGTTAGCTCAGGGACAATCCTCCTCAGCACAAAAGGAAAAAATGGTGCTCAACAGGATGACAACTAGACTTTTGGTGGTGAGCACGATGTGGTCTATACAGAAGTCGAATTATAATCATGTACACTTGAAATTTATATAGTTTTATAAACCAATTTACATCAGTACAAAATAATAATAATTCTTTTTTAAAAAGTGCTCTACAGCTGGCACACTCCTCACCCAGCACAGAAGGGACAGCCCAGATGAAGAAGGAACAAATACACTTTTCTGGCTTCCGTTTTGAAAAGAAAAATTTTTATCTGATTATGAAAGTGATGCCTACTGGAGGCAGAACTCTGAAGGAGGCTGGAAAGAATTGTGATCCCACCGCCCTGCAGGGCCCGCCTGGGTGGGTCAGAATTGGAGTGTGGGGGTGGGCTCTCCCAGGACGTGACTGGGGTCCCCAGATCTGCCCCAGTGGGGCTTCCAGGGCGGAACTGCACAGACGGGGCCTAGGACAGCCCTGTGGGTGATTCTGACGTCCACCCTGGTCACAAAGCACTCTGAAGGCATTGTCACCCCAAACCCCAGGTGTGGTTTTCTATGTCTGCTTTTCCCCAGGTGACATTATGTCAATGCCATGACCCAATGACACTGAGTGCTCTGGCCACCCAGTGCCCCTTGCCAGACACGGCTGTCATCATCAGACTGGTGCATGGCATTCTAGGTCTTTTTCTCTGCATTTCCATACTTACCTCTTTAACAAAAATACAGTTGGGATTTTTTTTTTCTTATGTAAATGGTGTCACACCACACATGGCATCCTGTGGCTCACCAGTTTTCTACTCAGTAACATGTCTTGATATCTTCCCATGACCAGACACGTTGACGCACATTCTTCCCATCGCTTTGCAATGTTCCATGCTATGGACATGCCGTTTCCATCCCCCGACCCTGGCATCTGTGGACATTCAGATTTCATCCACAGAGATTTTGCTCTTATTAGCAGTGCTGCCTTGATCGGCATCATTTTTCCTCACACACACGTGCGGGTTCCTGTAAGGGAAAGTCAAGAGGCAGAATTGCTGGTCTTGGGGACGCACATTTAAAATTTTAGTCATATTAATAATGCCATATTGCCCTCTAACACATCTGCTTTAATTACCCTCTTACCAGCAGTCTACTATTTCTCTTCATCCTTATTATTACTTGTTATTATCAAACATTTTAATGTTCGGTAATCTGATGGAAGACAGAGTACCTCATTTTAACTTACACGTCACTGAGTTTGGACTCTGTTGCAATTTGTCTATTGATCATTCTTGCTTCCGCTGTTGTGTGCGAATTGCCCGTCTTTTTCAGGTGCTTCGTCCCCTGGTTGCTAAGAGAGGATCCTTGTGGATTCTGCCACCAATCCAGTGCCTCTTTCGTACGTTCCAAACAGTGTCTCCCAGCCCATCAGTTCTCTTGCAACTTTGGTTTTGGTGTCTTTTGTCCTCGATAAGTTTAAGTATTCATGTAGTCACATTTATCAGTATTTTCATTACGGTTTCTCAAAGCTATGTTTTGTATACCTTACTCTATGTTCGTGAACCAATTTTCCTCTGTTTTCTTCTTCTTCTTCTTATCTCTCACCAGCATCAATGTCCCTCAGACAAAGACACCAGGGACCCTCGAGGTTGGGTTTATCGCTCTGCCGCAGCAAGGGAGCCCGCGCACCTTGGGGTCTGAGGGCAGCTCTAAGGCCCCGGGAGGGGGCGCGCGGGTAGGGAAGGGCTGTTACAGGGTTTGGGACTAGAATTATTCACAGGACATCTTGGCAGGGAGTGGACAGAGTTTGTAAACAGGGGTTTGCTGGAACAGCGAGTGAGTGGTCCTGTCTTTAGAACACACGAATTCATGTGGAGTCACTGTTGGACCAGTTTGTCCAGAGCTGTCTCAGTGCTTTTGGGCTGCTGTGACGGAACACCACAGACCGGGTGGCTTATAAACAACAGAAACTGATTTCTCACAGTTCTGGAGATCGAGACCCCGCAGACTCAGTGTCTGCCAAGAGCTTGCCTTCCGGTTCATAGCCGGTGCCTTCTGGCCGCGTCCTCACAGGGCGGAAGGGGTGAGCGAGCTCTCAGGGGTCTCTTTTATAAGAGCACACATCCCACTCATGAAGGCTCCACCCTCATGTTCTAAGCACCTCCCAAAGTGCCTCCCTCCTAAACCATCACTTTGGGGGTTAGGATTTCAACATAGGAATTTGTTGGGGAAGGACACAAACATTCAGATCATTGCAACGGTTTGTCTTAGAACATACAATTCTGAATAAACTGGCGTCAAAAGGTGATGGCCGTCGTGGCTTCGTCGGGCGTGGTTTCTCCCTTTTGTGAGTCAGGGTATGTTTTGCAAGCTGTGGCTTGCCTCAATTCTTAGTTCCTCCTTACAGCCTGGATGCCAGCAGGACCTGGGCAGTCCCTCTCCTGGCCATTCTCCTGGTCATCCTTGGAGGAAGGACAGGCTGTTCTCTTCTGGGCGCAGCATCAGTCCAGACCTGTACCATTGTTCACTTGTGTGTCAAGTCACAATGGTGGCCGTTGGGATGCCTGTGCCATCCAGCCCCCTTGTTCTTCCTGTTGGATCGTTTGGTGGGACAGCGGCTGAGCGGCAGCATTCCAGAATCTGGAGCTCACACACCCGGCGACTGCTACACGGATAAACACTAAGACGAGGGTTTTTATTGTTGTGTGAAACGTCTCCTATGTTCCATGATCAATTTGGACCTTTTTTAGATGACCAAGTTGTTGTTCCCTTTGATCTTGATATAATGTGTTCAGCTTTGCTAGAGTTTGGAGAATTAGTTCCACACCTTGTGACTGTCTGGGGTCTGGGGCGCACCATTACTAAAAACAGGGTTGTCCACTAGCAACGGAGCACCTGAGCCAGCAGAGAGGGAACGTGACCAAGCAAATCAGGCACAGAGACCCGCAGAGAAGCCCAGAGCAGCGGGCGAGAGTGCTCTTCCCCACGGGTCCTCTGCTTGCGGACCACACGTCCCCAGGACCCCTGACCCAGATGCGGGTCTGTGGCGGCGACATGGGCACTGCGCTGTGGAAGCAGTAGTCACAGTCAGTCCTGGGACAGCCCTTCACTGAAGGTCTTCTGACGTCTCTTCCATAAGGTTCAGTTGTGACCTTCATAAAGTGCAGGAGCCTGGAGATGAAAGTCAGGAACAAGCAGAAGCTCCTATCGACAGGGAGACGATGTGGCCCAGTTTGTGTATTGTGGTGACTCAGTTTATCAGAACAGGGAATACTCACCTGAAGCATCACATAACTAAGGATTCATTTAGTCGTTATTTGGGGAAGAAGAAAATCTCCAGACCTTTGATTTATCCCTTTAACTGAATTACAAATATCAGCAATTGACAAGCATAGTTAACCCAGAAACACAGCGTTCTTTTAGACGGTTGTTATGTCAGTCTTTGTACTACATGAATATGAGTATTTTTAACCTGAAAGGTACACAATGATTGAAATATGCACAGTTTACTCATAATTAACCTAGGAATGCTGAAAATCTCTTTTGAGTGAACACTTTTTCCTTTTTTTCACCCTGAATTTGGTAAACAATAGAACTCTGACAATAGTTTTGAATAAATTTAAATTTAGAGAATGACAAATGAATCTAATTGTTCCTATTATCCTTCCATTAATAAGATGAAGGGGTAATTCTTTTTTTTTTAATGGCCATTCCAGGAAACCCAATGATAGTTTAGGCAAAAAAACACCAAACATTTAAATGTTTTTGTTCTGGATTTGAGAAAGACAAAGTCAAAAAGAGTTGTCAGAGAATATAATATCTACTTAAAGCAAGAAATGGTTACAGATAATATTTTGAAAACATACCAATAAATGATAATGATTATGGGGAACTTTAACCTTTTCAAAAACGAGGAGTCCTTTAAAAAAAGATATAAAAGTATGTTAGGAAGCACAGAGGGATAACAGACTATTTTGGTGATGAAAGAAAATGTAGTTCTCCCTCTAGGACACAGACCTACACAAACACACACTCACACTCACACTCACGCCTGTTCTCCTTAAGACCTGCTTGCACGCCCACCAGTTCTGACACCGTTTAACCTTCACCTTCTGCCAGGGGAGGAACCCATCCTGCTTCTTGGCGGGACCTGGCCACTGCCCAGAAAGGCTCCTGGCCTCCCCACCTTGCCCGGCCTCCCCTCTGAGGTGCCTGGTGCCTCGTGCGACGCCCAGGGACGAGGTCTCCACTTGCTCTGGGGCTAAGTCTATCACTCCCTGCCCCCGACTCTCTGTCGCCCCCAAATCTATGCCCACTTCATTCCTTTGCTGTCATTTTAGTGAGGGTCAAGGATGGAGCCAGGATAAACCCGGCTTCTCACAACCTGAGGTTCCAGTCATGTCTTCTGATAGTCTAAGTTTTCTGTGCGTGTAGAGCTCCTCGGTCAGTCTGCAACGCATTTTTCTGTGGGATCTATGACTCGAACCTTTGTTGCTTCCAATTGGCTAGCCAGTTGTCCCAATTTTATTGACCGCTATGGCCATTTTTCTGTTCATATGGATAACCCTTCAGAGACTATCAAGCACGTGTATCTTTTTATTCACGCAGGCTTATTTTCTGGGCTTAGATTTCCAGAACTAGAGTTACTGAGTCAAAGGCATGAGCCTTTGGGAGGGTTCCTGGGCGTGTCACCAACCACTTTCCAAAAAGCTTGCACCCACAGACAGGAGAAGCGTGCCTATCATTGGGTATTCTAATTTTTAAAACTAAACTTCTCTAATGTGGATAAGCAATGTACCTCAACATTGTTTAAATTTATACCTCTTTAAAAATTAGTATTTTAACTAATCCCATTTCACACCCATTAGGATGGCTATCATTAAAAAAATAAAATAACGATGGGGCTGGCCCCGTGGCCGAGCGGTTAAGTTCGCGCGCTCCGCTGCAGGCAGCCCAGTGTTTCGTTGGTTCGAATCCTGGGCGCGGACATGACACTGCTCATCAAACCACGCTGAGGCAGCGTCCCACATGCCACAACTAGAAGGACCCACAACGAAGAATATACAACTATGTACTGGGGGGCTTTGGGGAGAGAAAGGAAAAAATAAAATCTTTAAAAAAATAAATAAATAAATAAAATAACGAGTGTTGGTGGGAATGCGGAGAAACTGGAACACTTGTGCGTTCCTGGTGGGAATGTAAAATGGTGCAGCTGCTGTGGAAAACAGCATGGTGGTTCCTCAAAAAATTAAACATAGACTTACCATTTGACCCAGCAATTCCACTTCGGGGTACATGTACAGAAGAACTGAAAGCAGAGACTCAAACAGATATCTGGACACCCAAGTTCATAGCAGCATCGTTCACAATGGCTGAAAGGCGGAAGCGACCCAAGTGTCCATGGACTGAAGGATGGATAAGCAAAGTGTGTTTTATCCACACGCTGAAATATTATCCAGCCTTAAAGAGGAAGGGGATTCTGACACGCTGCGGCATCGATGGACCTCGAGGGCATTATGCTAAGTGCACTAAGCCGTCACAACAGGACAAATTTACTGTATGAGTCCACTTACTGGAGGTCCCTCGAGTCATCAGATTCATAGAGACAGAAAGTAGGATGGCGGGTGCCTGGGGCCGGGGGGCTGAGGAGGAACTGTTGTTTAATGGGGACAGAGTTTCAGTTTTGCAAGATGGAAAGGGTCCTGGAGACGGATGGTGGGGATGGTCGCGCCACATTGTGAATGTACTTTACGCCACTGAACTGGACACTTGAAAATGGCTAAAACGGTAAATTTTATGTTGTGTATATTTACCACAGTAAAAAAATCAGTGAGAGGAACATATCTTCCAATGTTGACGAGCCAATCCTATTTCTTTTTTTGTGAGTTTTCTCTTCATTCTACTTACGCCTGAGCTTGTAGTTACCTGGTCTCGTGGAGGGGGTCGTCTGAGTGACCTTGGGCTGTGGCTGGACCGGGCCTCCTCCAGACCCCTGAACAGAGGCCCAGGAGTTCAGTGGAATGAAGGAGAGGATGGCACGGGGGTTGAGGAGGCTCCTGGAGCCCCTGGGAGGAGGCAGGCTTCCTCAGGCCCAGCATCCGTGCCCACCGGCCTGGAGGCGGGGTGCTGAGGAGGAGCCCTTCTCCTCAAGGGGCCCTGACCCCCGGAAGGTGGTCACAGAACACCCAAGTGGCCACATCTGGTCAGGGTCCTGAGCCCAACCAGCCTCTGTGGGTCAGGCTGCCCCTCTCTGGGTGCCAGCGGGGACTGAATGCCCAAAAAGGCACTCTCAGTTCTGACCCTGTGTCCTGAGAGGGTTCTGGGCCATCTGGAGTCCTGCCACCTGGACACCTAATCTGCAAGACAGGTCAGGGCTTCCATGTGTGTTACAAAACCTTGGAGAGGGTTTCTAGAAAGCACAGGCACTTGCTCCATACACATCTCCACCCCCAGTACTTGCCCCAGAGATCGCTCCACACAGACCCTGGAGACGCAGAGCCCTGACCAGGCCCTGCCACCAGGGGGCAGTGTGGCCTGCAGGAGGCCACTGTGATGGGAGCCTTTGTGTTCCAATCCCGGACCAGGCTTCTCAGGTGGACCAGCCCTGAGGCCCTGGGGGACACTCTGGGCTCGGATCTAGAAGTGGTTCCCTGTTGTCCAGTCATCTAAGAGTCTGGGGACCTCTCAGGTGTCTCTGCTGGGGAGGGAGCAGAGCAGGCCAGGGCCCGGTTCCCATGCCCACCACGTAGGCTTGCAGAGCTGGCTATATAAGAGTCACACAGGGAAACTGTGTAAAAAACTTACTGGGACTTCCACTTCTGGGAAGATGGAGCAGACATACTTTTTCCCATTCCTCCCACTAAGTACAACTGAAAGTCTTGGACAGCATGTGTATAACAAACACGGGAAACTCTGAAAGGTGCGGAGAAGACAGATCAGCTTGGGGCCTTGAGATTCAACGAATAACATGGTGGCAGGTGCCCTGGGTTTTCTTTTTGCCTCGTATATCTCACCCCTGGAGCTGAAGAAGCTGGCAACTCAGAAATGCCAATGGAGACACACAGAAACAGCCCCAACAAAAATCTATTCTGTTTATCCACAGGACCAGCAAGGAGCAGCCTAGCAAGAAAAAACCTTTTGGGCAATAACCACCCTACTCCAACCAATACCACTGAAAACACTGTGGCCACACCCCTACCCCCCTAGCAAAGGCCCGGTGGGAGCCTAGACTGAGAAGCTGTAACAAGGCATTCCAATGCCGCTGCCTGGGGACGGTGTCAGAAGAGGCAAAGCAGGGAGCTGAGACTACCATCCCCACTGGTCAGAGCGGCCCCCACCCCCATGGAGACCACCTGGGGGAGCCTGGACTTCCACCCCCACCTGCCGGTAAGGAAGCTCTCCTCCCCGCCCCTGCTGGGGTGGTGCCAGAGGAGGCAGAGCAGCGGCCCAGGACTTTCATCACCCAGAGGTAATGCGGCCACCCCACAGGGAACCAGCAGAGACCATGTGGGGCGCCAGAACCCTGCCCAGAGGAGAGAGGAGAGGGCCTCGCCTTTGGTGTCAGTGGAGACTGAATGGGGACTCGAGCTTTATCTCCAGCCTGCAGTAACAGTTGCCAGAGCAGTGTCGGAATAACAAAAATAACATGACACTTAAAAAATAGGCAAAACAGGGGCCCACCCAGCGGCTCAGTGGTTAAGCGCACCTGTTCCGCTTCAGCGGCCCGGGGTTCGCCAGTTCGGATCCTGGGTGCGGACATGGCACTGCTTGGCAAGCCATGCTGTGGTAGGCATCCCACATATAAAGTAGAGGAAGGTGGGCATGGATGTTAGCTCAGGGCCACTCTTCCTCAAAAAAATAAAGGGCAAAACAAAGGAGCAGGAGGAAACTTTTGGAGGTGATGGATATGTTTATTACCTTGATTGTGGTGATGGTTTCACAGGTGTATACATATGTCAAAACTCATCAAATTGTATAGTTTAAATATGTGTAGTTTTTTATATATTAATTATATCTCAATAAAGCTGCTGAAAAAAAAAAACAACTAAAAGAAAATTTAAAAATAAGATCCAGGGGGGCTGGTCCAGTGGTGTAGTAGTTAAGTTCACATGCTCAACTTCAGCAGCCTGGGGTTTTCAGGTTCAGATCCCGGGTGTGGACCCATACACCACTCATCAAGCCATGCCGTGGCAGCATCCCACATACAAAAAAATAGAGGAAGATTGCCACAGATGTTAGTTCTGTGACAATCTTCCTCAAGCAACGAGAGGAAGATTGGCAACAGATGTGAGTTCAGGGCCAATCTTCCTCATGAACAAATAAAAATAAAAAATAAGATCCAGGATGCTGGTCCCATGGCCAAGTCGTTAAAGTTCCACTCATTCCACTTCGGTGGCCTGGGTTCACGGGTTTGGATCTGGACGTAGACCTACGCCACTCATCAGCCATACTGTGGAGGTGTCCCACATACAAAACAGAGGAAGACTGGCACGGATGTTAGCTCAGGGCTAATCTTCCTCAAGCAACAAAAAGAGGAAAATTGGCAACAGACATTGGCTCAGGGAGAATCTTTCTCACCAAAATAAAAAATAAAAAAAAATAAGATCCAGAGTCTCCTAACATGAAAATTTCCAGGTTTCAGTAGAAACTCATTCATCATACCAAGAACCACAAAGATGGTTCCTGTTAAAATGAAGCTGTGGAATGAAACTGAATGAAAAAGGGCAATCAATACACGCCAATGCTGAGGTGACAGATATGTTAGAATTATCCGACAAAGATTTTGAAGCTGCCATTATAAAAATGCTTCAATGAACAATTACAAATACGCTTGAAACAAAGGAAAAAATAGACTAGGAAAAATGGAAAGCTACTATTTCTTTGGAAAGCAAAGAAATAGAGTCTTACCAAAGAAATAGAAGATATAAAGAAAGTATAATGGAAATTTTAGAAGAAAAATACAATAAAAAATATAAACAGTGGATGGACTCAAGGGGAGAATTGAGGGTGCAGAGGAAAGAATTAGTTAACTGGAAGTCAACAATAGAAATTACCCAGGCTGAGATAGAAAATAGACAGAAAAAAAAGGAATGGAGTCGGGGCTGGCCCCATGGCCGAGCGGTTAAGTTCGCGCGCTCCGCTGCAGGCGGCCCAGTGTTTCGTCAGTTCGAATCCTGGGCGCGGACATGGCACTGCTCATCAGACCACGCTGGGGCAGCATCCCACGTGCCACAACTAGAAGGACCCACAACGAAGAATATGCAACTATGTCCCGGGGGGCTTTGGGGAGAAAAAGGGGAAAAAAAAAAAAAAAAGGAATGGAGTCTCAGGGACCTGTGGGACTACAACAAAAGATCTAACCTTCATGTCCTCAGAGTTTTGGAAGGAGAGGAGGAAGAAAGAGGGCAGAGTTGATAAAGTACTCAAATAAATGATGTCTGAAAACTTCCCAAATTTGGCAAGAGAGATGAACTTACAGATTCAAGAAACTGAGTGAACACCAAATTAGGTAAACCCAGAGAAATCCACGCTGAGGTACATCACAAGTGAACTTCTGAAAACTAAAAACAAAGGAAAAAGCTTGAAAGCAGCCAGAGAAAACAATACCGCCCCTAAAAGGGGACAACCATGTGAATTACAGCAGATTTCCCACCAGAAACGATGGAAGCTACAAGGAAGTGGTACGATATTTTTCAAGTACTGAAGGAGAGACCTGTCAACCCAGAATCCTGTACGCAGTGAAACAATCCTTCAAGAATGGAGGAGAAATCAAGACATTCTCAGACAAAGGATACTAAGAGAATTTGTTGCCAAAATATCTGCCCAAAAAGAATGTCTAAAAGAAGTTATCTAAACAGAAAAGAAACAATAAAAGACGGAACTTTGTAACATCAAGAAGAAGGAAAGAACACAGTAAATAAAAACATAGACAAATACTATCCACTTTCCTCTCTTCTTGAATTTTCTAAGTTATGTTTGGTAGTTGAAGCAAAATTTATAGCACTGCCTAGTATGGTTCTAAATGTAGGAGAGGAAAGATTTAAGACAATTATATTATAAATGGAGGAGGTAAAGGGACGTAAAGAGAGGTAAGATTTCTACACTTCACTCAAACTGGTAAGATGACCACAGCAGTAGACTGTGATAAGTTATACATAATGTAGAGCAACCACTAAAAAAGCTATACAAGGAGATATACTAAAAACAACTATAGATAAATCAAAATGGAATTCTAAAAAATGTTTTAAAACCTGCAGGAAGGCAGGAAAAAGAAAACAAAAACAAAAGACAGAGAGAACAAGTAGAAAACAAAACTGAATAAAATGGCAGAATTAAGCCCTAACGTATCAAGAATTACATTAAATATAAAATGTCTAAATTCACCAATTAAAAGACAGAGATTGGCATAATGGATTTTAAAACATGCCTCAAGTACACGCTATCTACAAGAAGTTCATTTCAGTATATTCCGCACAAACACTAATCAAAGAAAAGCATGATTGGCTGTATAACATTAGACAAGGTAGACTTCAAGGCAAAGAAAATTACCAGGGACAGAGACTGACATTATACAATAATAAAAGGGTCAATCCACCAAGAATACGCAGCAATCCTAACCGCATATGCGCCAAACAACAGAGTTGAAAAATATATAAAATAAAAATGGCTAGAACCAAAAGGAGACTTCAAAACTCCTCTCTCAACAATTGATAGAAATACTAGACAAAAAATCAACCAACAGGAGCTAATTGACATTATTGAACATTTTATCCCAACAGCAGCAGAATACACATTCTTGCCAAGTGCCCATGAAACATATACCAAGACAGACCACATCCTGGGCCATAAGGCGAATCTCAACAATTTTCTAAAAATTGAAATCATATGGAGTGTGTTCTCCAACCACAATGAATTCAAACTAGATATCAATAACAGAAAAATAATGGGAAAATCTCCAAATATTTGAAAACTAATAACACACTTATGCATAACCCATGGGGAGAAAAAGAAGTCTCAGGGAAATTTTAAAAACTACATTGAACTAAATAAAAATTAAATACAGCATGTCAAAACTTGTGGACAGAAAAAGCAGTGCTGAAAGGGAAAATTTAATGTATGCACTAAATGCATACATTAGAAAAGAGCAGGGGCCGGCCGGGTTGCACAGTGGTTAAGTTCGCATGTTCCCCTTCCGCGGCCCGGGGTTCACCGGTTCGGATCCCGGGTGCAGACATGGCACCACTTGGCAAGCCATGCTGTAGTAGGCATCACACATATAAAGTAGAGGAAAATGGGCACGGATGTTAGCTCAGGGCCAGTCTTCCTCAAGAAAAAGAAGAGCATTGGCAGCAGATGTTAGCACACGACTAATCTTCCTCAAAAAAAAAAAAAAAGAAAGAAAGAAAAAGAAAAGAGCAAACGTCTCAAATCAATAATCCAAGCTCAAACCTCAAGATGCTAGGGAAAGAAGAACAAAATTAACGCAACACAAGCAGAAGGAAGAAAATAATGAAGATAAGATCAGAAATTGAAAACAAAGGCAATAGAAAAAATCAATGAAAGAAAGAGCTGCTTCTTTGAAAAGATGAATAAAAGTGACAAAGCTCTGGCAACATTGACAAAGAAAAGACAAAGATTCAAATTACTGATATCAGAAATGAAACAGGGGACCTTACCATGACCCTGCAGACATCAAAAGGATAATAAGGGAATACTACAAACAACTCTATGCCCACAAATTTGACCACTTAGATGAAAGGAACCAGTCTCTTGAAGACACATGCTGCCACAACTTACCCAATATGAGATGGATAATTTGAATAACTATTAAGGAAATTGAATTCATAATTTTAAAACTCCCAAAAAAGAAATCTCCAGGCCCATATAGTTCCAATGGAGAATTTTCTAAAAAATCTTTAAAGAGTTAACACCACTTCTACACAATCTCTTTCAGAAAACTGGAGAGGAGGGAACACTTCCCAGTTTGTTTTATGCTGCTAGAGTTACTCTGATATCAAAACCAAATCAAGAGATTACAAAAAAGAAAATCACAGACCATTATCCCTCATGAATATAGACACGCAAGTCTTTAGCAAAATTAGCAAGTAGAATTCAGCAATAGATAAAAATAATTATACACCACAACCAAGTAGGGTTTACTCCTGGGATGCCAGGTTAGTTTAACATTCAAAAACAATGAAAGTAATCCACCAAGTTGACAGGCTAAAAAAGAAAAATCACACGATGATATCAATTGATGCAGAAAAAGCATTTGACAAAATTCAACATTTATTAATGATAAAAATTCTAAAAACAGGAACAAAGGGGAAACTTCCTGACCCTGATAAACAGCATCTACAAAATACCTGCAGCTAACATTATACTTGATGGTGAAACACTGAACGCTCTCCCTCTGAGGTGGGAGTAAGTCAAGGATGTCTGCTTTTGCCGCTCTTACTCAAAACAGTGCTGGAAGTCCCAGCCAGTGCAATGAGGCAAGAAAAGGAAACAAAAGGCACTGATCGGAAAGGAAGAAATAAATGCCCCCATTTGCAGATGACATGATTGTCTATGTAGAAAACCCCAATGAATCTACCAAAAAACCCTCCTAGAACTAATAAGTGAGTTTAGCAAGGTCACAGGACATAAAAATTCAAAAATAAGTCATTGTATTTCTTATCTAGCAATAAACACATAGACGTCAAAATTAAAAATATGGTAACATTTAAAATCACTCACAAAATAAAATACCCAGATGTAAGTGTAACAAAACATATGTAGAATTTGTACACAAAAAACTGCACAACGCTGATGGAAGAAAAAAGGAACGAGCTGTCGACGTGCACGACACCATGGGGAGAGCTCCAGAGAACGATGCTGAGTGAAAAACTCCAGTCCCAAGGGTTACGTGCTGTGTGATTCCACTTCCATTTCCACAACATTGTTGAAATGACAAAATTATAAAGACAGGCAACAGATTAGTGCCTGTCAGGAGTTAAGGGGGGCGGGCAGGAGGGAAGCGGACGTGGCTACAAAAGGGCCCCAGGAAGGGTCCTTGTGGTGACAGAAACGTCCCATGTCCTGACCCTACCAGTGGCAGTGTCCGGGTGGTGATGCTGTACTACAGTTTTGCAAAATGTTACCATTAGGAGGAACTAGATACGGGGTACAAGGGACTTCTCTCCATTATTTCTTACAACATGTGAATCTAGCTATCTCAAGAAGGGAAATGTTTAATTAAAAAGAGGTTTCAGTACAGAACAGGTGGTAATGGATAACTTAGATCACGTAGAACAAGTGTGAGTCATGCGGCTCACTGAACTGCATGTCTAGCAATAAGCCAGTATCTGCGTTTAAAAAAAAAAGGAGCCTGTTTGTCTTCTGCTCTTGATTCAGGTCAAGCTTCCTCTTGGGTCATAGTTGCCAAAGAAATAAATTGCAACACAGCGCTGCATGTTTCCACACATCTGGGGAGCGGGGCTGCCTCAGCCGCAGGAACCTGCTGGGGAGGCTGGGAGCTGCTTCTCTGCACCCAGGTCTGCACGCAGTGGGACAACCCGCCTCTCCGGGCTGGCCCTCCTGACAGCTGGGTATTAGAATCACAGTCATGCCCTGTGCAGAGTGACCCTGCCTGCCACCTCCCTGCAGAGCTGGGCGATGCTTGGGCGGGGCTCCTGTGCTGGGACTTGCTGGGTGGACTGGCGTCTGGCAGGAGATTGGAGGACTGGGCCGTCACAGCTCCAGCGCCCTTGAGTCTGCAGTTGGCTTTTGAATTTGGGGTCACAGCCACCAAGTTTGGAAACCACAGCAGCACCAGCTTGAATGGAGCCAGCTGCTGGGGTTGCTTCACAGCTGTGTCCTCACTCTGCATCTCACCATCCATCTCCACCCTGCCTTCCTGCCTGCCTTCTGGCTCATGGCCCCCAGCACTCTTCTCCCTAACTGACCCAGAGGACCCCTGCCTTCCGCAGCTTCCTGGGTGCAAAGCATCACCCCTGCCTCCTAGGGATTTGGCAGCGGCTGACGCTCCCACATTGTTCCCTGTAAAACACTGGTCTGCCGATGCCACTCCTTGTCGTAAGTGCCCTAGTCTCTCTCTCCAAAAGGTACAGCGGGGCCGTAACCTCCTCAGCCCAGCTCCACCCCACCCCGTACCAGCTGCTCCACCCGGTTCCTTTGGCCATGCTGCTTCCAGCCCACTGGCCCTGTCCTCCACCACTCCCTCTTGAATCTTCCCGTCTTCTAGGCTCATGGGCTGGCCCCAGTGCTCTTCTCTGGTGGCTCCACCCATGCACCCATGGCTTCCTCTGGCTCAGAGGCACGGTTTGCTGGCTGCTTGGAGTCTGCTGGGACGTGTCCGGGTCATATTGTGCTTTCTGGCACGTCTTATCCCCCAGAACCGAGGCCAGGCCTGCCTGGAATGGACTGCTGGGCTGGGTTTGGGAGCCCTGACGCGCCAGGCTGTGTCCCCTGCTCCCGGCTGTGCTCCAAGGGTCTCTGCTCCCCTGCTCCCCTGCACTCTGTCTCCAGGCCTGCTGCCTCCTAGGAGCAGCCCACACGGTGGCTTTTGTCTCCACGCCATCTGGCTTCTCTGTCACCTCCTCTGCCAGCTCCTCGTCCTCCGGCCACCCTCTGCTCACAGGCACCTAGCGACGGGAAGAGGAAGGACCAGGTGCTGAGAGTGATCAGTGGCGTCATTCTGTTGGAGAGGAGGGGGTCAGGGGTCACAATGGCAGGACATGAGGTCAGATGGCCCCATCCCCCCAGGAGAGGGGACAGACCCCACTGTTAGAGGCCTTGAATATGACCCCTCCAGCTTCTCTGGATGCAGGAGGTGATGGTGATGATGCAGCTCAGATGCGAATGGGGCGACATCGCAGGGGCCGTTCCTGGTCAACCACGTGTTCCCAGCTGAGCACAGCCCAGCATGTGAACGTGGAAGCTCGAGTCAGCGCTAAGCGGCAAGACCGACCCATGGCCCGGCCCTTCATTAAGCACGTTCTTCTGAGCCCAAGGCACTGCTTCTTCATGGGTCAGCGTGGAAGCCGGTCGTGCCATGTCACACGGGGTAGGCAGCAGGGGCAGCATGGAGCTGAGCGCAGGCCGGAGTCTCAGCTCTCATTCCTCCCTGACCTCGGGGTCCTGTTGGATCCTGTCAACTTTTTTCTGTGTGGGGAGAAGCGGGGATCTCATGTGACGACCAGGAGTCGTGTGGCAGACCTTGCCCTCTGGATGGCCAGACACCAGATGGCCACAGGCTCTCTCTGGGGCGTTCTGGCACAGACAGAAGAGGAAAGTAGGATGAGCTCCTTCAGCCCTTCGCCTCAATTTCCCCGTTGTTAACATTTTGCCTCATTTCCTTTCTCTGTATACACGTGCACAGTGCCAGTACCACTGCTGATTCTATCATTGTTACCGGACCACTTAGGAGTGTTGTAGTCCTTTACCCCTAAAATTTCAGGGTATTTCACCTAAGGACAAGGACGCTCAGCTCAAGTGCACAGTCCAGGAAATTTACTGTCGATATTAATCACACAGTCCAGTTCACATCTCGTCAGTTGTACCAGTAATGTTCTTTCCAGCCGTTTTCTCCCATCCAGGACCACGCCCTGTGTTTTCCTGTCAGGAGTCTGGAGTGGCCACTCAGCCCTGCCTGTGTCCCCAACAGTGGCCTCTATGGCCATCGGCCACCTGCTCTGCGGCATGTCCCTTGCCGGGTGTGCCTGACCATTTCTTCCAGCTGAGATGCACATGGCCACATGGAAACTCTGAGGTTGAGCAAACACCCTTTCCTTGAGCACCTCTTGCCCAGCCGCTGTCTAGCACCTGTCAGCCATTCTTGCTGGAGTTGTTTATTATGACAGTGGTTGCGAGATAATAATTCTGTAACTCTCTCCCTTCTCCAGGCGTTAGTTGGCATTCAGCTGCAAGAAAGAGCCGTCCGTTCTCTAGTAGGAGCACAGGCTTGTGGGTTTTCACTTAGTTCAGTGAGCTATAGTCCGTTACTGTCATTGCTCATTTTGATGCTGTCAGGCTGGCTCCTGTGTCCTCTGACATGTTGCCATTGGTTTTGAGCACTTTCTTGCTTTCCTTTCCCTTTTCTTTCACTGCTCCAACCCTGGAATCAGCCACTTCTCCTGGGTTCCTTTAGAGCAGAATGTTTCTCTGACACCGAGACCTAGGAGCTGGGTGTGCTCCTTTGCACGAAGGTGTCATCTAGGTCCTAGAAAGGTACATCATTAATAATATCATGAGCTCACATGGTTGCTTCTGGTCCCACCCCAGCACCACAGGCCCCTCCTTGAGTCCACCAGTCCACATCTGCATCTCCTGCTCCCACGAGAGAGCCCTAACTTCTGACAGCAACGCCATACGTATTTATCATCTAGTTGATCATCCAAACACACAGAACCGTTCCAGAATTGCTGTACCCACCCACCAAAAATGGCAAACCTGTGAAGAGGCTGTGTCTGCTCTTCTCATCTTTAGATTGAGTGTTGTGTTCAGAAATTCGTTGGGTTTGTTTTTTGTTTTCTTCTCTGTGGTTATGTTATACATGTGAGACACGGCTGAGTTGGGTTTTCTGCTTGTATTCATTTTTAGGGTTCCTTCTCCAGTGCTCTCGATTGAATTTTATTTATGACTACAGGGAACATTAACATCTGAAATCAGAGATATACAAAAGGTCACTGCCGTTCGCCACGGCCCTGCCTCCTTCCACCCCTGCTAGACAATTAGTGTCATTCATTTCCGGTTCTCTCTCCTGCTTGCTTCTGCACATATCAGAAGATATATACATTCACATGTACTCTTATTTCGCTTTCTCACACAAAAGCTGGCATACCACTTGTGCTCTTTTTGTATCTTTTTTTCACATAAATGTAGCCTGGAACCACACCTCGTGGTCCAGGAGGTCACGCCTGAGGCGCTCCCTGTATGGCTGCTGCTCTGTGGTTCTAGATGTTCCCAGACATGTGATGACCAGTAGTGAGGACGTTTGTTCTCGAGCGTCTTCGAACTGTTAGAGGTGTGTCTTCAGGGCAAATCCCCAGAGGTGGGGTGGCAGGTCGCAGGGTAAAGCCGTACACAGTCTCACCAGATATTGCCCACCACACGTGGGGCTGAGGCGTGCTGCAGCCCCCTGTGCCCCGTGTGAGGCGCGCCTGCCCCACGACCTCTGGCTATGCACGTCCGCCCGTGGGTGAGCTGACTCCGTGCGGGTCAGTCAGCACTTCCCTCGTTGTGTGTCAACCGGAGCATCTCGGCGTGTATTTAAAACCCTTTTTATGTTGTGTGTTGCGTATTGTCTGTATCTTCTGCCCATTTTCTCATCTCCTCCCTCCTTGACTGCTAGGTTCTGTGTATATTAGGGACACTGGCACGTAACCCGCAGTTCCTCCCTGCCCATTTGTTGTGTTCCGTCTGTCTATCCTGTGCCGTCTTTCGCCACCAGGCAGTGTTTTGTTTACAGGTAATTGAATTTATATCTTTTCTCTTATTGTGTATGGAGTTTTGAGTTCCCACACCCAGTCTGCAAAGAATTCACCCATGTTCTCTCCTAGTACCTGTCCGATTTCATTTGTTACCTTTGGATCCTTGGTCCATCCATAGTTTAAGTTTGTAAAGGTGTGAAGCGTGCATCTAATTTTACCTTTTTCTAAATGGCTTCCCAGTTGTCCCAGCGTCATTTATTTTTATAAAGTCCCTCTTTCCCCTGCGTTTGTCATGTACTAAATCTCCAGATGAGCTTGGGTCTGTTCTGGAATATTCTATGCCAATGCCATCCAGTAAAAATAGAATGTCAGCCACATGTATAATTTTAAACTTTCTAAGAGCCACATTAAAAAAAATAGAAGCAGGTGAGATTAATTTTAATATTTTTGACTTAAAATATTAAAATGTCGTTTCAACATGCAGTCAATGTAAGCAGACGATTGATGAGGTGGGCTGCTTTCTTCCGATCTCAAGTGGGTGTGTGTTGTTCCCACAGCTCATCTCCCTGAGGACCAGCCACATCCTGGGACTCAGCCGCAGCGCACGGACATGCAAGGCTGTGCCATCTGTCCCCTCGCCGTCTGTGGGGGGCCAGCCCTGCACTGTGGTAACTGTGAGGGGTAGAGATGTTTGGGTGACCCTGCACGGCCCTTGTCCCCGCCAAGTAGAGGCCGACTTTGCTTGATGCTGGCGCCTCTCTTCCCAGAGAATATTCTCATTCTCCGAAGGAAGTGTCTTATCGAAGCATCTGGGGCAGCTGGCATTTTGGTGAGAAAGCATAAGAAATTTCTATTTTGGGGGAACCCAACCTAAGAAAATTTCTCTCTCATTTTGCTGATCACCTGTCAGATACTATGAAATGACTTCTTAATTTTAATATAGATTTTTCTTCTGATTCTCAAGCCAGTTTTGTAGTAACTTATTTGGAAATTTTCCAGAATAAAAATAGCAGCTGGTAATATACCTTAGTATTGCTCCTTAATTACGTAAGTCCCTGGCTTCTTGGGCTGCTGGAATATAAATTCTGAATAAAAGGGACTATGTTTTTCTTTTCCAGACGTTCTGTCTGTCCTAACATCCCTGACTTCACACTGAGTTGATTTTAACTGCCTTTACTCGAGCCTTCACTTCACTGTCGACTCCGTTCTGCTCTTTCCGCTGTGGACCACCCCGCTCTGTAGGGCTCTTGCCCAGCACAGCCCAGACGCGGCCTTTGGCTGGGAGTTTGGGCTCTGGGTTTGAGCATCACCACCGGGAACGCCCGAGCTCTTCCTGCCCTGCCTTCTGCTCAGAATTCCACAGTCTAAGCAAACATGTTTGGTCTCTTTGGTCTGGCCGCTGGGGCCAGGCCGACCGCACCGCTGGACTCATGAGTGGAGGATGTGCAAGGTTAGAGGGGAAGAAGAAACCAAGTTGCCTCCTTGCTGGCTGCCCCGGGTTGGTACGTAGACACTCATCACCGTCCTCGGCTACTGGGGGACGGAAGCTTCAAGTCTCCCTGCGGAGGCCTCGCAGGGACCGGTGCTGCGTCTGCAGAAGCGCCAGCTGCGCCCAGGGTTAGTGGGCGGCTCCTCCCTCCAGCAGACTCCCCGCCGTAGGGGTGGGCAGCCTTCGCCTGGGGCCTTGGCTCTTTTCCTGGGCTTGGCCTCTGTCAGCAATCTATTTTCTAACTTTTTCCAGTAGGTAACAGGGCCCCAAGATCCAAGGTTCTGGAAGCATAAAAGGTTCCCATGTGGAGAATCCTGCCTGCCGCTCCTGCCTGCACACCCAACTCCCTGCTGCTCGCCCACCGGTGGGCAGCTTTTGGGGTCCTTCCAGGGTATGGCGTGCATGGACAAGCACATGTGTGCACGTAGGAACAGAGATTTTCTTCTGCCACCTTTTTCATACAACGGCCGCGTGCTATGCCCACAGGCCGGCAACTTTTGTTTGTTTTTTTATTGTGCTAAGAACACTTATCATGAGATCTACCCTCTTAAATGTTTTACGGTGTTAGCTGCAGGCCCAGCGTTGTACAGCTGGTCTCTAGAGCCTAACCATCCTGCATAACTGAAACTTTATACTCACGAATTGGTTTTTATTTTTTTTTAGTTGTCGTAAAATACACATAGCATAAAGTTTACCATTTTAACCATTTTTAAATGTACATTCAGTGGCATTAAGTACATTCCCATTGTGGTGCAACAATTACCCCCATCCACCTCCAGAACTTTCCATCTTCCCAAACTGAAGCTCTGTCCCCATTAAACAAGAACTCCCCACCCACGCCCCAGCCCCTGGCAGCCTCCATCCTACTTCCTGCCTCTATGAATTGACTATTCCAGGTCCCTCACGTAAGTGGAATCAGTGTCCTTTTGCATCTGGCTTAGTTCACTTAGCACAATGTTCTCAAGGTTCATCCACGTTGCAGCCTGTGTCAGAATTTCTTTCCTTTTTAAGGAAGGGGGGCTGGGGCCGGGGCTGGGGAGGGGAGAACAGGGAGAGACTGCATGCAAATGGGTTTCTTCTTGGGTGATGGAAATGTTCTAGAGTGAGACAGTGGTGGTGTCTGCACAACTTTGTGAATGCACTAAACATCTACCGAATTATACACTTTTCAGGATGGATTTTATGGTTTGGGAATTATGTCTCAATATAAAACATTCTAGGGGCCGGCCCGGTGGTGCAGCGGTTAAGTGTGCATGTTCTGCTTTGGCAGCCTTGGGTTCGCTGGTTTGGATCCCGGGTGCGGACAGGGCACCGCTTGGCAAGCCATGCTGTGGCAGGCGTCCCACATATAAAGTGGAGGGAGATGGGCATGGATGTTAGCTCAGGGCCAGTCTTCCTCAGCAAAAAGAGGAAGATTGGCAGATGTTAGCTCAGGGCTAATCTTCTTCTTCAAAAAAAAAAGTTCTAAATTTGTGGTGATTGTTGCACACCTCTGCGAATGTACTCTGTGAAAGCCTATGAATGGCATGCTCTGATTGAATTGTATGGTATGTGAATGGTGTCAATAAAGCTATTTTTTTAAGCTTTTTTTTTTCAAGATTGGCCCTGAGCTAACATCTGTTGCCAATTTTCCTCTTTTTTTTCCTCCCCAAAGCCCCCCAGTACATAGTTGTATATTCCAGTTGCAGATCCTTCTAGTTGTGGCATGTGGGACCTCAGCATGGCCTGAGCGGTACCATGTCCGCGCCCAGGATCCAAACCAGCAAACCTTGGCCACAGAAGTGAAACGTGCGCACTTAACCACTCGGCCACGGGGCCGGCCCCCTCAATAAAACTATTATTGATAAAAGAAAATACAGGTGCACACCCAGGCTGTGAGAGATAGACTCGGTGGCCCTGGCAGTGAAGGCCGGGGAGACTCCAGGTGGAACAAAGGCCCTAGGACGGGGACGAGCTTGGTGTCTGAGGGAAGGTGAGGAGCCCTGGGGCCTGAGGCGGGTGAAGGGAGGAAGTGAGGCGGGCGTTGGGCGTGGGCTCAGGGCTCCTCCCGTGGGCCTGTGTGCACGGCGAGGGGTGGAGCCTGAGACCCAAATGCTCGATTCTAAAGGGTCCCTACTGCCATGTCGAGGATGCGAGAGGGCCAGACCCAGGGCCCGACGGAGGCAGTGCAGGTGCAGGTGGCACAGGGCAGCATCACAGGCTGACTTGTGCCCTGCAGATGCCTATGCTGAAGCTCTGACCCCCAGCACTCGGAACGTGACTGCACTCGGAGAGGGGGCTTTCACGGAGGCGACTGTGGGGGAATGAGGTCGGAGGCTGGTCCTAAGCCAGGATGACTGGTGTCCTCATAAGAAGAGATCAGGACAGGTGCGCAGACGGACAGCCGCGTGAGGACACGGAGATGACGGGCCTCTGCCAGCCACAGAGAGAGGCCTCAGGAGACCCCAGCCTGCCGGCACCTCAACCGTGGATGCGCAGCCTCCAGAAGGGGGAGGAAAGGCGCTCCTGTTGTTTAAGTGCCAGGCGGTGCTGTCGGTGGCACGCCCCAGCACGGCTACAGGGGTGACAGAGAGATTGAGCATATTCTAATACATTTGGGAGCAGAATCGGCAGGATTTGCTGGTGCATTGGATGTGGACGTAGAGGCTGAGGGAAAGGGGACAAACAGTATGCCTGGGATTCTTTTTTTTAAAGGTTTTATTTTTTTCCTTTTTCTCCCCAAAGCCCCCCAGTACACAGTTGTATGTTCTTCGTTGTGGGTCCTTCTAGTTGTGGCATGTGGGATGCTGCCTCAGCATGGTTTGATGAGCAGTGCCATGTCCGCGCCCAGGATTCGAACCAACGAAACACTGGGCCGCCTGCAGCGGAGCGCGAGAACTTAACCACTCGGCCATGGGGCCAGCCCCTATGCCTGGGATTTTTATTTGAGCAAGTGGTGGGTGATGGTGGTGTGCGTCGATGGGAGAGCCCAGGCAGGAGCAGGTGCTGCTCGCTCGGGGCCCATCCAGAGTGACACCCTCGGGACTCTCACGTGCCACTGTCAGGTGAGCAGGTGGGTGGGCGAGATGGGCTCTGGATTTCTGGGCAAGGACGCAGACCCACCCTGGGCAGGCCCCAGGAATGCTGGCCCTCACCCGAGCTCGGGGACCACAGCCTCCTTCGAGGCTCCTTTGCTGTGGGCACCGCTCCACGGCGAGGTCTCTTCACCTGCCCACAAGAAAAATCAAAGGGTGCCCTTGGGCCCCGTCTGTGTGGGAAAGGTCACTTCCTCCCGCCATGGTTTTGTGCACCGGGCCCATTACGTGTCACAGGGAAGCCACGTGAGCAAGACAGGCCAGGGTCCTGCTCTCAGTGGGCTGGTTCCTGTGAGGGGGAGACTGACACATAAGAGCAAAACAAGACGTTTGGAGAGCGCTGCAGTGTGCGCAGCAGGGCACGGCAGGAGGAGCCAGAGGGACCGAGCAAAGGCCCCAAGCGGGATGGAGTTCAGCTGGGGAAAGATGGGGCAGCTGGTGGAGCCAAGGAGACCAGCTGAGGGAGAGGGGCCAGGGGGTACCCAGACTGTCTCCCCTACCCCTGGATTGGACCCAGGATCCTGGTGAGTTTGCCGAAGGTGAAGCCACTTTGGGGCAGGGTTACAGCAGCTCAACCTCTTGTCAGCAGTGACCTCTTAGGGATCTCCTTGGATCCGTGAGTTGGGAAGGGGGTGTCGTCTACACAGGAACAACGCTGAGATGGCTGGAGCCTCTGTGGGCCCAGGGGTGTCGACGCCTTGGAGAGAGCCAGCCAAACAGAGCCCGTGGCCCCTCCCCAGCCGCCCAGCAGCGCCAGGCCTGTCCTTGGGTCAGGGAGAGGCGCCACCAGCCCGGGATGCACCCTCTCCCTCAGCGCCTGCCCTGGAGCCTGAGATGGCCACCTGCCCGCCAACCCAAACACTACTGGGCGGCTCTCAGGCCGTGGGCCCACAGGCCACACACCCCGCCGGCTGTCCTCCTCTATCCTGAGCCCAGTCACCCACCCACCCTACAGCCCAAGGACCCCGGGAGGCATCCTTGGTGGAGTCCAGACTCACCTCCCCAGCACGATGTCTCAGAGGCGGGTTCGGGTCAACAGGTCCACAGGGACGCACTTGCCCCTGCCCCGCCTCCCCTCACATGCCCTGTCAGCTGTCCCTGCACACACACCTCCGACAGCCCTCTCCCCTCCACACCCTGCCCTTGCCCTGCAGGCCTCCGGTATAGCTCACCCCACTGGGGGAGGCTGCCCGCCACCTTCAATCCACCCCTACACCGCTGGCCAGAGACAGATCAATACAAATTATCCAGTCTGCAGAACAGAGGGAAAAGATCGACCCCCAAACCAACGAGATTTTACAGACCATATTTTTCAAAGAGGGCCATGACATTGTCCTCCATGCCACATGCTCTTTAGAACCTTGATACCCCCCTGATTCTCACATTCAAGAATGTACGTGATCTTATACCATCTTTTAAACAATACAGAAGTGATGCTGCATTACGTCTGAGACTGGGTCATAAAAGACAATGCAGCATCTGCTTTGGGTGCTGGAGCACTTGTGCTTAGAGCCTTGGGGCCACTGTGCTTTCAGGATACCAGGCTAGCACACTTGAAGAGATGATTGCCAGGCTAGCCCACCTGCAGAGTTGTTAGGAAGAAATGCTGAGACTTCACGGAAAGGGAGACGTCTAGCCAGTTGCTCCAGCTCCAGACATTGTCTGCCTGAAGTCACATGAACTACCCAGCAGAGTCCCCCCTGAATTTCTGACCTGCAGAAAGAACGGTAGATAATAAAATGATTAAATCGATGTTTTAAGCCACTACATTTTGAATTACTATGCAGCAACAGATAATCATTTCAGAACAGAATCAAGAGTCCAGAAAGTGATCCACAATATATAGCCAAAACCTTGATTTTCCTCAAAGGTGCCATGGCAGTTCAATGGGAAAGCCAATTTTTTTCAACAGTGTTGGGACTACTGGATAAAGTGGGGCAGGGAGGCAGAATGAACTTTGACCTCTACTTAACACCACACTCAAAAATTAATTCCAGATGGATCATAGTCCTAAACGTAACACTGAAACTGTAAAGCATCTAGAAGAAACAGAGGAGACTATATCCATGACCTTGGAGAAAACTGGCCAAGATTTCTCAGAAAGGACAAAAAAACCCCATGAAATATCAAATAAAAAATTGCTAAATTGGAATTTATCAAAATTATAAACACCTGTTTCTCAAAAGACAGTATTAGGAAAATGAAAATCAAGCCATTGTCTGGGAAAAAATACTTGCAGTGAACACATCTGACATTGGACTTGTACCCAGAGTATATTAAAGAACTCCTGCAAATCAATAATAAGAAGACAATCCAATTTAAACATGGGCAAAGGATTCGAATAGACATTTCATGAAAGAAGACACACAAATGGCCAATAAGAGACACTGAAGAGACACTCAGCCTCACTAGTTATTAGGGAAATACAAATGAAACCTGCAAGGAGACACCCCTCCATACCCATTAGAATAGCTAAAATAAAAGACGGACACTAATAAGTGTTGACAAAGATGCAGAGTAACCAAAACTCTCAGATACGCAGATGGGAGCAAAATGGTACAACCACTTTAGAAATAGTTTGACAGTTTCTTATAGAGTTAAACATACACCTATCTGATTCAGCCATTCTACTCCCAATTATACACCCAAGAAAAAAGGAAATATATGTCCAAACAAACATTTGTACACATGTTCATAGCAGCTGTGTTTGTAGTAGCCAGAAACTGGAAACAACCTAAATGCCCATCAACAGTGAAAGGATAAACAAATTGTGGTATAGCTACACAATGGAATATTACTCAGCAGTAAAAAATAGTGAACTATTGATACATTTAGCAACAGGCATGAATCTCAAAATAATTATGCTGAGTTAAAGTCAGATTTTTTCCCCCAAGGAAGATTAGCCCTGAGCTTACATTTGCTGCCAATCCTCCTCTTTTTACTGAGGAAGGCTGGCTCCGAGCTAACATCCATGCCCATCTTCCTCTACTTTATATGTGGGATGCCTACCACGGCATGGCTTGCCATGCAGTGCCATGTCCACACCCAGGATCTGAACCGGCAAACCCCGGGCCGCTGAAGAGGAACATGCACACTTAACCACTGCGCCACCAGGCCAGCCCCTCAGATTTTTTTTAAGTACTATTGTATGTACTTTATGTGAAGTTCTGAAACAGGCAAAATTAATCTGTGGTGATAGAAAGCAGATCAGTGGTTGCCTGGGGCTGGGCCAGGGGTGGTGGTGATGATGAGAGTTGACTGGGAAGGGGCACAGGAAGCTGTATGGGGAAAGGAAAATGGAGTCCTGATTGGGGTTTCAGTTATATAGGTTTATACAATGGTCAAAATTCATTGAAATCAGCACTTAAGATCTGTGCCTTTCACTGCACGTAAATTTTACCACAGTAAAATAATTTAAAACAAAACAAAAAAGTGAAAGGAGTGCCCAATCTGTGTTAAGTGGGTGAAAATAACAATGCTAGCTATTCTAGTTCCTTGGCCTTTTCCTATGAATTTTATAGAATATCCTTATCCATATTTATTAAAAATCTTGTGGGGATTTTGATACTTTTATATTTTGATATGCAGTCATAGGTAGCTTAATGGTGGGGATACATTCTGAGAAATGCACCCTTAGGCAATTTCGTCCCTGCAAACATCACACTTACACAAATCTGGACTATCTGATACGAATCTTACGAGACCACCATCGTATACGCAGTCTGTTGTTGACTGAAACGTCGTTATGTGGCACGTTACGGTATAGGAATCTGATAGGAATAACTATATATCAGTCTGGGGAGAGTTGACATCTTTGCAATGTTGAGTTTTCCAATCCATGAACATAGTATGTCCCTCTATTTATTTAGATCTTCTTTGATTTCTTTCATCTGCATTTTGTTTTCAGCATATAAATCCTATACACGTTTTGTTAGATTTACACAAAAGTATCTCATTTTTTGAAAGACTGTAAATGGTATTATATTTTTAATTTTTGTTTCCGTGTGTTCATTACTAGTATGCAGAAATGCCATTGACTTTTGTATCCTGCAGCCTTGTTGAAGTGAGAAGGGACAGTCTACCAGATTGCTCTACACTCTATACATTTCCACATGCATATTCTATAGCTACAGTTGTTAACACTGTGTGGCATTAGCAGAGGCACAGACACATAGATCAGTGAAACAGACGAGTACCCAGAATCATAGGCACATAAACATGCCCAACCGATTCTGGCAGGAGTTCAGAAGCAGCTCAGTGAAGGGAGGGCGCCACAGCTGCAGCGGGAGCAACAACCTCAACCCAAATCTGTCACCTTAAACAAGAATTAACTCAACTTAGTACTGTGGGCTTAAATTTAAAATGTAAAACTATAAAATTTTTAGGAAAAAAAAACAGAAGAAAATCTTTGGGATCTAAGACTAGGCAACAAATTCTTAGACTTGATCCCAAAAGCACAAGCCATAAAAAGAAAAATTGATGAGCTGGACTTCATCAGAATCAAAACTTCTGCTCTGCGACAGACCTCCTGTGAGAAGGATGAAAAGACAAGCTACAGACTGGGAGGAAATATTTGCAAATGACATATCCAACAAAGGACTAGTATTTAGAATATATAAAGAACTCTCAAAATGCAACAGTAAAAAAACAACCCAGTTAGAACATGGGCAAAAGACATGAGACATTTCACCAAAGAAGATACACAGATGGCAAAAAAGCATATCATTAGCCATGAGGGAAGTGAAAATTGAAACCACAATGAGGTTCCATTACACATTAGAATGGGAGAAAAGTGACAATACCTAATGCTTGTGAGGATGCAGAGAAACTGGATCACTCATTCAGCGCTGGTGGGAATGTAAAATGGTCTAGCCATTCTAGAAAACAGTTTGAAAGTTTCTTAAAAACCTAAACACACAACTATCATAGGACCCAATAGGACCCATAGGACCCAGATTTATCCCAGATAAATGTTTCAGGTTTTTGTGGAGTTTTTTATTCTTGGTCATATTTTTTTTCCATTATATTTTCTATTGAGGTTATGATAGTTTACAACCTTGTGAAATTTCAGTTGTACATTATTATTTGTCAGTCATCTTACAGGTGCACCCCTTTACCCTTTGTGCCCACTCCCCTCCCCCCAGTAACCACTATTCTGTTCTCTTTGTCCACGTGTTTGTTTATCTTCCACATATGAGTGGAGTCATACAGAGACTGTCTTTCGCTATGTGGCTTATTTGGCTTAAAATAAACCCTCAAGGTCCATCCATGTTCTTGTGAATGGGACGATTTTACCCTTTTTTATGGCCGAGTAGTATTCCATTGTGTATATATACCACATCTTCTTTATCCAATCATCAGTCGATAGGCCCTTGGGATGCTTCCACGTCTTGGCTATTGTGAATAGTGCTGCAATGAACATAGGGGTGCAGAAGTCTCTTTGAATTGCTGATTTCAAGTTCTTTTATCCCAGATGAATGAAAACTTATGTCCACACAAAGACCTGGACGTGAATGTTAACAGCAGCTGTATTTGTAATAGCTGGAGACTGGAAACGACTCAGAGTCCTTCAATGGGTGAATGGGTCAGTGAACCCGGGCCATCCACTCCAGGGAATCCTACTCAGCAGTAAGAAGAAAGGAACTGCTGGCACACACCACCTGGATGAAGCTCCCAAGAATTCGCTGAGTGAAAAACGCCGTTGTCTGAAGGCTACACACTGTGGGATTCCATCACCGTGACATTCATAAAATGACAAAATTATAGAAATGGAGGGAGATTGCAATATTATCATATAGTTTTGCAAGATGTTGCCATCGGGGGAAACCAGGTGAACATGAGATCTCTCTGTTTTATTTCTTACAACTCCATCTCAGAATAACAAGTTTATGGCTGGCTTAGTCCTACACCATCCTGGGAGGCAGGTGAGACCAGAAGTGGGACTGGTGTCCACACACATAGCCCCAGGCCCACAGTGTGTCCGCGGCCCCTTTCTGGCAGGGCCTCATTGCCCAGGGCTCTGACATCCTTCAGGCACCCTCTGTCTGTCCCACATCCGCAGCAGCTATGTGCCTCTCTTTCCTCTCAGTCCCAAAAAGCATCAGTTATTGAACACATTGTCTATGCCAGATGGCCATGTGGCTGCAGATGAGCAGCCACCAGTGTCTTGCTTGCTGCCCAGGAGCCTCTCCAGTGACTGGATGGAGAAGACCCAGTCTGGGGGTCAGGTAGATGGTCTGTGCCCAACACAACCCCGCCCCCCAATTGCACCCTGCCAGGCTTGGCAGGAGGCCTGGCACTGGGGCTGGCATCAACTGGGCCCAGAAGGTGGTCATGGAGGCCTCGCTTACGCTTGTTTCCCATAATTCTGGCTGCTTCCAGTCCCTTTCCTCTCCAGACACTGACGCAGAGCCTACCAACACGCTGAGGCCCCCTTTCTCAGCTTCCTGCTCGGCCACCATATCTTCTCATTACCTGTTTACCCATCTCCCCTTTGGAATTGCCTTGAGTTCCACGGGTGTGACATCAACAGGCCTGGAATGCCATCCCCAGTCGCCACGCGATCACCAAGACCACCACTGTCGTGCTTCTCCATCCTTGCCCCCCCACCCCTTGTCACAGCTGTCTCCTCCCTGGGGTTCCAGGAGGCCCGGGCTGCTTCCTTCCCTTGAAAATCCATGTTGTCACAATTGGGACTGTCGCTCTTTTTGATGCTCAAAATAACCTCGAAGACCAGTTGCAGCCAAACAGTCCCCCTGGGCACAGATGGGGAGACTGAGCCAGGCCTGCTCCTGACCTCCTGACCTCGGGACAGCTGGGCCTGGGGACAGTGGCCCGGGACAGGGCACTGGAGGGTGCAAAGGCGTTCTGGTTGTACTCCTGGTTACACTGGTGTCTCTCATCGGAATCGTGGACCCGGGCCTGGGGAGGAGGTCTGGCAGAGCCCTCAAGGCCACTGCGGCAGCAAGGCCCAAAGGCTTCTCTGCTTTTCTGGGCCCCAACTTGGCCATCGTCTGCCTGGGGTCCCTCCGCCCTTCTCTAGGCGGTCCCTTGGGCCTCTGTGCCCAGCCCCTTTCTCCTGGCCTGTGGTCAGCATCTCATGGGGACCTGTGGCATGTTGACCCCCCAGTGTGAACCCTGGGAGAGGAGGGTGGCGACCACCGCTTTCTCCTGCATGTGCTGCTGTGTGTTGCAGCCGGACAGGGCTGGTGGCCGCCATGCAGGCCAGAAGCACCAGTCCTGCCTACTCTGTGCCCTCTGCCTGCAGCCGGCAACTGCCTGGGAAGTCCTGGAGGGAGGACAGGGCTAGCACACCGGCAGTGCATCTTGCCCCGGGGGCCATGCACGGCTGCTCACGAGGCTAGAGCGTGGGGCAGCACACGCCCCAGAAGACAGCGGCACCTGGGGGTGGTTGCGAAGAGTCGTGGCTGCAAAAATGAGTCTGGTAAGAGTTTGTGAGAGGGAAATGAGACCCAGTGATTCCTTTTTCTTGTGAGGTCTCACTTGCGTGTCCCCAGTTCCAGCTCCCAAATGTACTCTAGTGATGCTTCTTTGGTCTGACCCGGCTCAGCCACCCCTGGTGGGATGCTGGCCAGAACTGCTCAGGCTTGGTAGCTGGGCCCATGCCTCCCACAGGCTGCTTGGAGCCACTGGTGATGTTGAAGAGGCCCTCCTTCCCTGCAAGAGCAGCCTGGGCTCGGGAACTCGGTCTCCTGCCACTCCCCCACCTCGAGGGGACCCTGATAGTGGTCCTGCCCATTGGCCTTGGAGCAGCCCCGGGGGCTCCACTTTACAGACAGCCTTTGGAACAGGGAGGGGACAGGCGCCGATTTCAGCGCAGGACAGGAGGGCACCCCGCTGGAGAGCGACTGCCTTGCCTCGTGTATTCGTTGTTGGGGCTGGCCTGGGCTGGCCCAGCACCTGAGACGTCTCGCCTCATCAGTTTGCAGGCATCATGGCGTATGGTGGTGGGTCTGTCTACCACCAACTGGGAGCCCCTCCCCTCCTGAGGGCTTGGTGCGGTTCTGGCCTGTGGTGAGTGTGCAGGGAACACCTGATGGGGACTGAGGCCAAACGGGAGCAGAGAGGAGCAGGGCAGAGCCGGGCCCTCACCCTGGAGGCGGGAGCAGGAGGCCTCGCCCAGGCATTGGGGATGGCAGCCCCTCACCTCCTAAGCATCCACCGTGATCCTGGCCCCAGACCTCTGCCCTGTGCCGGGCAGGCAGAGCTCTGCAGATGGCTCTTCTCTGCAGGCAGAGGAACCCCCGACGACCTGCAGCCAGAAAGAGGGGTGGGAAGGAGATGATGAAGGGGAGTGAACTGAGACCCTGAGTCCTTGCCCTCACCCAAGTATGACCAGTCACCAGAGACCAGGAAACCAGATGATGGATGTCTGCTCTGAGGGCTCTGGTCGCCGCCTTCTCACCTGGGCATGACAGCCAGTGCACCTGTGCCACCAACCCACTCTGCCCTCCCCGGCTGGTGCCCGGGCCCCAAGGCCAGCCTGCACCAGGCAGGGTGCCACCAGCAGGGCAGGTACCAGGGCCACGGAGGGCCTTGGCCTGCGCAGCTGGGCAGTGGGCACCAGAGCCCTCGCTGCGTCCTGTTGATTCTGGGAGGGTTTTCCGATCTGTCTGGCCTGATGCTCGCATGGCCAGCCGGGGAGCTGGGATGCAGTGGAGAGCTGGAGCCAGCCTTTGCAACCCCAAGCCCCGGCCCTCGCTGGCAGAGAGGTGGGCCGTGGGGGAGGGGCAGGAGCTTCCCTCCGCTGTCTGGCGGGCCGCCTCCAGATCTAGGTCATCGTGCTTCAGCCTCACTCTCTGCCTTCCGCAAGCTGTGTTCCGTGGGATTTTTTAAATACCTGAATGCCTCTGGGAGAAACTCAGTGTTGGTGCCATTTCGTATCTGCACCTTCGGCTTTTCGTGACATTACAGAGCTACAGCGAGGACAGAGAGTCTCAGAGATGCCAGGACACCTTGAGGAGGTCGCCTCCAGCCCCCTGGTAGCCCCTGAGCGCATCCCTTTGGAGGGCCCCCAGGGTCACACGGTCAGGCAGCTCTTCCCCACTGAGTCACACTGTGCTCAGGGTCCCTGTCACCCCGACCCCTGCCCTGGGCTGCGTTCTCTCCCAGGGCCCTTCAGTGGTCTGTCTCTCATTGGCTGCAGCTGGAGGCCCACAGTCCCCTGACCACTGACCCTCGAGGGGGCAGGGGCGCCCGCCTCCCCTCTGGGTCCCCGGGTCCCAAGGCTGGCTCACCGCCGCAGAGCACAGGCGCCCTTTGTGGCCTGCTCCAGCTGCCCAGTGAGTGGCGGATGCAGTGTGGACCAAGGCTCTGCCCCACTTGGAAGCCTCTCTGTCCCTGGAGCACACAGTCGCTTTAACGGGGTGAGCGTGCCCTCCTGGCAGGGCAGCTGCTGTGGACTCCAAGCTCTTTTAATTGGCCTGTGTCCATCGGTGACGAGGACGGGTGTGTGTCATCACGCTCTTACATTTTTCTAACAAGGAGATCAAGAGAAACATTCTCCAATGGCCCTCACTGCACACACAAGCCCCCCTCCAGAGCTCCTGGGGCCCACGCACCCGACTCGGCCACCTGCCCGAGGCTCCGAGGCCTGGGGTCAGCAGGGATGGGAAGGGTAGTCCAGGCAGAGGGAGGCACGAAGCCAGGGGGCACCCACAAGTGCAGGGCAGGAGGTGTGAGTGGGGCGGCAGCCCTCCTGACTCAGTGGTCTCAGGTCTTCTCACCTGTATGGCTGAGCCAGTGCAGCAGGCCCAGCAAGGACAGTACGTGGGAGCGGTGCCCACAATCAGACAAAGGCAGGGCCCAGGAGGGCATCAGAGCCCAATGGGGCAGCCTGACCAACCAGGGCATGTCCCTGGCCTGCCTGGGAGCTGGTCACACCCTTTGGGGGAGCGAGGTCTGGGCCCAGAGGTTGGGGTTCGCTGTTTGGTCTCACCACACTCTGAACCTCCGCTTCCTGGTCTGAGCAGGGGCCCAACTACACCCATTCCAGCCTGTGTTGGTGCCTCCGGGAAGGGCGGGGTAGGTAAGGGCTGCAAGCACCCGAGCCTGCTCTACCTGACATCTGTGTGTCACCTGGAGCAAACTGCTCCATCTCTGAAACTGGCACCCGTGTCACCTGCCACCTCCGTCATGCCTGTCACTGTGGTTTACACAGAGCCCATCTCCCCACAAGTTGCTTCCTTTTCCGGCCCCAGGTGACCACACGGACGCCCACGAGTCTGTGCTGGAGGGGAGGGAGACAGCACAGGCTACACGCAGCCTCTAGAGAATTTCTTCACTAAAGGAGGTTTTTTCCTGAAAAACGTCAAGCTATTTGTAGCCCAAGTCAGTTGAGCAGATTTTTCTGGGTGTAGCTTATTTTATCACTCATTAACTTCTTTTCTTTATGAATTAAAAAGTAGCATTTTTTTTCCCACCCAGGAGCATTTTATTTACTTCTCTCAGTGCCACAACCAGCACTTTCTCTGCCTGCTGGGGAGGGAGACTCAGATCCTGCTCGAGGACGCCATGGCCCCTAGGATGTAGGCATAGGTGGTGCGTCCAGAGCAGGCCCTACCACTCCACCCGTTCCTGACCTTGCACGTCCCTGTCACCCCTGCAGAGCTGCCCTGTTTGATGGACAGGAGCCGTGCAAGGGTTAGCAGCATCCCGGCTGAAGAAAGCGAGAGAGGCCCTATGCTGTTCCACCTGGGAAATCTGGGGGCACATCCTACGATTCTGCTGGCCAACACCCTGGTGGCCCAATTTCCTGACTTCAGAAATGTCCCAGGCAGATACTTTGCCTATAGAGCAACGGGTGCTGCTACCCCTCCGGTCTCTCAGCTAGAGGGGGACAGCCCCAGGGTGTCTGTGGTGGGATTCGGGCTGTCCCCTGGACTCACAGAAGTGGGAGGCCAAAGCCCCAGGGTAAGGAGCAGACCCCACCCGCCCGGGAGCCTTTGGTCACCCTCAGGGAGCTCAGGAGGCGTTGACCCAGGCCTGCCTCTGACTTCTTCCAGGGAGTGGCTCCCAGTCCTCTTTCCACCAGCTCCACACCAACCCTCCAGACCTAAAATGCTGGGCTCTAATCCTGCTGCGTCTCCGTATGTCGTCTTTTGGAGCGCACTTACCTCAGTGGAAAAGATCCTGTTCATGCGGTGCACCTCGTCCTTTTGTCTCCCATCTGCAGAATCACTTTTAAACCCCAGATTCTTGTACCCGCGCATGTCCCTGCCTCTTCCCCAGCTATGCCTTTGATTGCAGTTCACTCCCCCATCGCCCCACCCCACCCCCGCCCCCACCCGGGTGCCTGGAGCCCCACCCACCTGAGCCCCAGTGCTGCCTGCCTCAGGAGCATGCCTGCCTCCTCAAGATCAGATTTCTGTCTCTCCTCCTTTGTCCCCAAGAGCACAAGCAAGGGTCAGTCCATGCTAAATGTCCAAACGTCATTTTTCACTGACCAATGGAACCATTTTGCAAAGCTCTAGGCCCCATGAGACGGGGTTCCCCTTGAGACCCTTGGGGCTGATGAAGGCTCAGGAGTCCTGCCAGGCACTTCATGTGTCTCCTCTCCTGCTCCATTCCTTTATCCACAATTCCAAATTTGCCCAAAGCCCTGAAACTTAAAAGTTTTCAAAACTCGTGGCAAAGCCAGCCCTGACCTGCCGGGCAGCCACACATCACGCTCTTTATTCCAGGCCGTGGGACCCGTCCTGCTTTACTGCAAACACAGCAATGTGTTTGACCAGGAGGTGCAGCCCCAAGCTCCAACAAGGTGTCCCGTAATGGATGAAAAATTCTGAATTGCAAACGCATCTGGTCCTGAGGCTTTCTTTGGATGAGAGTTGGAGCAGCGGAGTGTCCCCCATGCATCCCAGTTCTGGGGGCGGGGGGTCTCTGCAGAAGGAGAACAGGCTTTGGCCACCGACGGACCTTGGCAGAGAAATGGTGCTGCTTACGTGACTTTTTCACTTAGTGAGCAAACAACTCTGTGCTGGGTGCTGTTGATTCAGAGATGGAGTCCCAGGAACCCCAAATCCTCCTCCTCCCTCGCCCCTCGCCGCCCTGGAACCCAGGGGTCAGCCAAGAGACCAAGGGCACAAGAGGGGCTGGGGAGGGAGGAGGAGCTCCTGGCCATGGAGGGTGCAGCAGGCCATCTCCCTCCAAGGGGACCCTTGCCTGGGGAGCTAGTGCCCACAGGCCTAACTGTCCCTTTCTGAGGGACAGAAGGCACCAGACGTGCCACTTGGGGGCACCCTGGAGAGGTCCAGGCAGACAGTGACAGAGAGATCTGGAGGCACTCATGCTTGTGAACTCATTGAAGTTCTGGGGCCTCAGCTTCCCCATCTGTAAATGGGGTGCAGGCCCTGGCTCTGCCTCCGCAGTGTCCCTGGCTGCCCTCCAGCACAGGAGGCTGAGACCCCCCTGCACCCCTTCTCAGGGTGGTCGCAGGTCTGCCTGTGGGTCTGCAGAGCAGAGCGTGCAGAGTTGGGGTTGGGGTGGGGCAGGCTTCAGGTTGGGCCAGTCCTGTCCCAGATGTCAGCTCAGTTACCCTTCACAAATATCCCAGGAAAAGAGAGGTGGAACATTGGCCCAGGACAATTGCTTGGCCTCTGCAGTTTGCCCAGATGTGTCCACTGCCAGAGCACACGGGCACAGCACCCAGCAGGCTGCAGGAGGGTAGCTGGGGTGGTGGCCCTGTGCCAGGTATCAAGCCTTCTGTGACCAGCACCTTTCCAGCTGTAGCCGGGAACAGAACTCCCCAGGCCAGGGCCTCACACGTCCCTCGTGACAAGGAGAGAAGGCGGCATCCACTGACCTCAGCGGGCAGAGCGCGCAGGGGCTAGCATGAGGCAGCGAGACCCCCGGGGGCATGCTTTGCAGAAGGCCCACATCGAGGAACAGTCAGAGCCCAGCCACGGACAGGGGTCCCGCGAGAGCGCAGGGAGCCAGGGTCCGGCCCCCGCAGGTGGCGAGGGCGGGGGTCCGGGGCGGGCAGCGGCAGGTCCGCGCGGAGGGCGAGGGCAGCGCGCATCTCGCCTGGTTCCCGGGCCCTGCCGAGAGGCTGGAGGCGAGGGCGTCGCCGGGAGGCGGCGGCACTGGGGCCTTTGGGGGGCGCCTGGTCCCCGCCCGCGCCGGCCGCGCCGGGTCGCGCGTGGGCGCGGCGGGCGCCGATTGGCTGTCGCGCGCGCGGGCGGGGCGGGCGGCGGCGGCGGCGCGGAGGGGCCGGTCACCCCGCAGCCCGGCCTCGGCCTCCGTCGCTCGCCGCCGCGCCCCGCCCGCGCGCCCGCCGCCGCACGTCCCCCGCCGCCGGCGGCCACCATGAGCACCGGCCTGCGGTACAAGAGCAAACTGGCGACCCCAGGTGAGCCCGGCGCCCGCCCGCGCGCCCGCGCGCGCCTTTGTCCCCGCCGCCAGCCCGCCCGCCCGCCTCTCACCGTGTCTCCGTCTCTTCCCCCGCCCGCCGGCTGGACCCGCCCGGACCCGGACCCGGACCCTGACCTGACCCTGACCCCGCAGAGGACAAGCAGGTACGTGCGCGCCGCCGCTCACCCAGCCTGCTGTCACCCATTGTGCCACCAACGCCGCTGGCGCCCAGGCGCGACCCCGCCCCCGCCAGCCGTCATCCCGCCCTGTCGCGATAACAGATTGTCAGCCTGGGCAATGCCGCCGCGCCTGCGGCTGCGGAGGACAGGAGTGGGTGCCATGCCCAGGGTGCCTGGCCCCTGTCCCTCACAGCATGCCCGTGCACCCTTCCCAGGTGCCCCTCTCCCATGGGTCCAGCGCCAGCAGGATCTTGCTGACCTGGCTTTTGACCGTGTGCTGGGGGTCCTGAGTGAGGCCACGGGCTAGGGGAGGGGTCTCTGTCCTCCAGCCAGCACAGAGACCCTGAGCAGCCCCATGAGAGAGCCTGTGGCCACCCTACCCTGCTCTTCTGCATCTTATGCCCCTCTCCCCACACACTAATTTGAGTGAGCTGGTCTGTGGCCAGGCCTCTTTCCCAGACTGGGAGCCTCCAGGGCCTGGCCTGAGTCATCTCTGTACCCAGCACAGGTCTTCAAACCTAGTGGGTACAAATAGGCTTGTGGCCTCCCAAAGGGGTGGCCTGGTCCCCACCCTCCAGGAATGCAGGACCCAACAGGAGGCTGGCCTGGACACCCACTGTGAAAACCCAGCTGACGTCAGCGTTAAACAGAGCTGGAGACCCTGGGAGTGGGGTGGGCATGGGTAACCAGGTGGGCTGGGGGCTCTGGGCAGCCCCGCTGGAGGCATTTCTGGCTGAAGCTCAGCCATGTTTGGGAGAGAAAAGAAGGGCCCAGCAGTGGCTTTGGCAGCCCCGATCGGGGATGGGGCTTCACACACCCACCGGATGGATGCTGGGTAGAACCCTGGAGTCCTGGCCCAAGATGTGGTACTTGGGCCAGGAGCTACCTGGGGGGGAGGGTGGGGGGGGTGGGAGCCAGGAGTCACTGGCTGCTCAGTGCATCTCCTGGCAAGGATGTGTCCCACCCTGGGACAGGTGAGGCTTGTGGGGAGGGGCCCTGTCGACCTTACACTGCCAGCAAGGGGCTCCCTGGGGAGCCGGGCCAGGAGCTGCCTCCCTATTCTAGCAGGTCAGACAATGCCTGAGATGCAGGGACACACGCCACCAGGCTATTGTTTGACGGAGAGAGAGGGAAGGCCTGGGAGAGCAGCTCCCACAGCTTCTCCTGGGCCTGCAGGCTCTTGGGGTCACTGGGCCAGGCAGCTGCTGCCCAGCACCACCCAGAGACCCCTCCTGCCGAGGCATGAGCTCCTTCGAGGAGCCCATCCTTCGAGGTCACCCAGGAGCCAGCCTCACCCTTCCCCTGCCCCTAAGACCAGAGAGAAATGGCTCCGTGCAGGCGGAGGGGGAGCCCCAGGCAGGGCCAGGGAGCCAGGTGTTTGGGGCGGGCTCCCCGTGGGTCTGGGGGGAGCCAGAAGCACGTGGTAGCTTCACTGTTACCATTATTGGTGTTACTGAGCCTCAGCTTATCCACACTCTGTGACAGGGGGTGGGGGAGCTCTGGTGGCGCTCTGTGCCCCCTCCTCCCACGCCCACCCCGTCTCAGGCAGTGATGGGGGCTCTGTCGGCTTTGGCGTCTGCTTTCAGAGCTGACTCTGGTAATTCTAAGAATGGAAATGCCTCGAGAGCCAGGCATTGGGAGGAGGTGGGCGCAGCTGTGTCTAGGGCTCGGGAAGCCCTAAGGAGTATTTGTTGTGTCTCAGTGGCCATAGAAAGGGGGTGGCAGGGCCCCTTCCTTGGGGCTCCCCTAGGGAATCCACAGGTCCTATCTGGGCGCGGTCTGGTTGTGGGGCGGGCAGGGTGGGAGCTGGGAGTGGGATTCTTGCCCTCCCGACCTGGGCTCCCCAGACGCTGTGCCTCACCGGCGGGGAACGGAAGCGGGCTGGGAGAGCTGAGGCTCCTTCTCAGCCTGATGCCAGGCCCAGGTCTGTCTGTCTGCCTGAAGATGCCCTGGGCCTGAGCTGCCAGCCTGTCTGGGCGGTGCTGGGCTGAGGACCATGTCTCAAGTGCACCCACGAGTGAAGTTGAGTGGGACTCAGCCTGAGGTCAGCATGGCAGAGGGCTGGGGACCAGTGAGGGGTCTTTCTCGGAGCAAGGCCGGGGGACAGGCTGGGAGAGCAGGGGGCCCTGTGGCCTCCCCCTGCTCTCTACACCCTCCTCTGGATGAAAGACTCTCCTGTTCCCAGCTGTGGGCCCACCCCTTCTCCCCAGGTGCCAGCGGTCTCAAGGCCCCACAGCAACAGCATAAGCCTGGACGGGGGGACAGAGGCCCCTTAACCAGGGAAGCCAAGAAGGGAGGGTCTGGGTGGGGGAGAGCTGGGGGGCTGCCTGTCCCTGCTGACACACACAGTCCAGGGGCGCGTCTCTTCATACCCCAGCTCTTTCCAGGCCTCCCTCCTGTCGGGCTGGCGCTGGCTTGTTCAGATTCCGGCGGGGTACTGGATGAGGGGGTGAGGAAGGGTTTGGCAGCTCAGGAGACCCTGGTTGTCCCTGGAGTGGCCACATGGGAGTGAGGGGTAAGCTGGCTGGAGCTTTCCAGTCCCAGTGCACCCAGTCCTGTGGGTCAGAACAGACAGGGAAGCTCAGAGGAAACTGTCTGCTGGGGAGGGAGGGGTCCCGGCTGGCAGGGGTGGTCTGGGAGCAGCCATGGCCAGCAGGGATGGTGGCGGGTCGTAGAGCTGCACAGTAGGGCAGCACCCAAGTTTCCAGAGGTAGAGGAGCTAGCGTCTAGTACTCTGACTTCCCCCTCTAAGCCTCCGAGGACATGGGGGGTGGGGGGAGTGCAGGCTAAGGAGGCTCAGCCCTCGCCCCCTCCCACATGTCTTGGGGGATCCTCCAAACATACACACACACACACACACACACACACACACACACGAGGGGAGAGGGGCAGTGCAGGCAGGGATGTGTCCGTGGCTGGTTGGAGGCGCTGGGACACCGCTGGGAGGTTTTCGGGCTGCATCTGCGAGCAGAGAAGGACTGGACCCGGCCGGTCCCTCGTGGGTGCGCGCGCGGGTCTGCGGAGCGCCCTCTGGCGGGCGGAAGCCGTACCGCACCTCTGGGGGCGGGAGGCGCGGCGGCCGCAGACCCCGGGCCCGCGCGTGGCACCCGGCTCCCAGCCCCGGTTGCCCGAGGCCTGGACTGAGGCCGCGGCCCCGTCGCAGCGCCGCGGCCCCCGCGCCCCGCGCCCCGCGCCCCGCGCGGCCCTCCCCGCAGCCCTGCGTGGCTCCGCCCGCGGCCCACTTTCCCGGCGCCGGTCTCCCGGCGACAGCGCCGGCGGGCGGTCCCTGCCCCTCCCGCGCGCCCGCCGCGCCCCGCCTCTATTGGAGCGAGAGCCGGGCCTGCGAGGCTGCGGCCGCGGGCCGGCGCGGGCCGCACGGGCGGGAGGGGTCTCGCATGGCCTCCGCGCGCGGCGGCACCCGGGCGCGGCGTCCCCGCTCCGGGCCTCTGTTCCTGCGTCCGTGAAGCCCGGGCGAGAACAGGGCTTCAAGGTGGTGCCGCGCGTACGTCCCTCGAGAACGCCCGGCCCGGTCCGGGGTCCTGACGCGGCCAGCGGGGTGGCAGGGGCCGCTGCGATGGACTCGCTGGCAGCGCCCCAGGACCGCCTGGTGGAGCAGCTGCTGTCACCGCGGACCCAGGCCCAGCGGCGGCTCAAGGTGTGTGGAGCGGGGAGCGAATGCGGGACCGCGTGCGCGCCGCCGGGGCCGGGCCCTCAGGGGCCTCCGCCACTATCTCCGGACGGGACAGGGGCAGCAGGGCCACGGCCGCTCGGGTGGGCGCAGGGACCCCGCGAGCGGGATGGCTCGGCGCCGCTGTCTATAAATAGCCCCTGCTCCGCCGTCGCTGCAGCCAGCCACCCCCGCGGCTGGATCGCGGCCAGACGGGGCCTTCCACCCGGGTACACTGGCGGGGGAGTGAGCGCGCTGGGCAGGGGCGAGTATTGAGGCCGGGGGCTCCTCCTGCCTGTGGAGGGCCTTGGGCCTGTCTGAGGTGTCAGTCATGGTGGTCTCTGACCACCACCCAAGGGAGGACACTGCCTGTGCCTGCTGCGGCCTGACACCCCTCTCTACACACACAGACACATTCTCGGGTCCCTGTGAAGCCCCTCTCTGCCGCTGGCACAAGGGAGCCTTCAGCTGCCACTCACCTTCCCACCCCCAGGCCTTTGCCCACAGTCCATCACTCCATTTCTGCCACTGAAACACCCCGCCCTGGGAACTCCGCCCTCTCTGCTGCCTCCTTGACTGAGCTGGGCAGGGGACAGGGCAGGGGGCAGCCCCAGGAGCCCCAGCATGCCCCTGACCTGCCCTGCTCCTGCCCCTGCCTCCAGGACGTCGACAAGCAGTACGTGGGCTTTGCCACGCTGCCCAACCAGGTGCACCGCAAGTCGGTGAAGAAGGGCTTTGACTTCACGCTCATGGTGGCCGGTGAGTGGGCCTGGCTCCCAGGAGGGGCGGGCCAGTGGCCAGCCAGGCTCTTCATGGCACCTTGGACTGACTCAACTCCTTCACTGTACCTGTGGGCAGGTGAGTCGGGCCTGGGGAAATCCACACTGGTCCACAGCCTCTTCCTGACCGACTTGTACAAGGACCGGAAGCTGCTCAGTGCCGAGGGTGAGTGGGCCCCACACTGCCTTCGCACTGCTTCACCCTCCCCTGCTGTGTGACCCCTCCGAGGCACCCTTCCAGGGCCAGCCCTGCTTCTCTCTCCCCACAGCGTGGGTCTCCTGTTCAGGGTCTAGGAGGAGTGTCCCAGACCACAGGCCCGGTGGTCAGGGCCAAAACACTAGGATGGATGAGAAGGAGGGTCTTGGCTGCCCAGAGTAGGGGGTGAGGGTCACAGAGGCCCCTCCAGACAGTCCCCCACCCCCACAGAGCGCATCAACCAGACAGTGGAGATCCTGAAGCACACGGTGGACATTGAGGAGAAGGGGGTCAAGCTGAAGCTCACCATTGTGGACACACCAGGCTTCGGGGATGCTGTCAACAACTCTGAGTGGTAAGGAAGGCCTGGCTGGGGATGGTCCCTGCCCAGGCTGACTCAGCCTCCTCCAGGCTGGCGGGCCGTCCTCGCAGCTGGTCTTATGCGCTCCCCTGCCCACAGCTGGAAGCCCATCACAGACTATGTGGACCAGCAGTTTGAGCAGTATTTCCGTGACGAGAGTGGCCTCAACCGCAAGAACATTCAAGACAACCGGGTGCACTGCTGCCTGTACTTCATTTCCCCTTTTGGGCACGGGTGCGTGGCTGTCCTCGGGCCGGGCTGGGGAGGCACCCACCTCCATGGATCTCCATGTCATTGCCCCTCCCCTGTCTGCATCCCCACAACCATTCCCCCCCTTAGCCCACCCCCACCCTCTCCCTGCACTACGGCAGCCCCCACCACGCCCGTCACCGCCCCGGTTGCTCTCTGCAGGCTTCGGCCAGTGGATGTGAGTTTCATGAAGGCTCTCCATGAGAAGGTGAACATAGTGCCCCTCATCGCCAAAGCTGACTGTCTTGTCCCCGGCGAGATTCGGAAGCTGAAGGAGCGGGTGAGCCTGCTGTGGCAGTGGGGCCTGGCCCAGGGCTCTGGGTCTGCGAGCACCAGCTATGGTGACCCCAGGCATCACTGTACCTGGCTCAGGGGACCTGGCCAGCCCCAAATCTGACAGCCCTTGCCCCGCCGCAGATCCGGGAGGAGATTGACAAGTTCGGGATCCACGTGTACCAGTTCCCTGAGTGTGACTCGGATGAGGACGAGGACTTCAAGCAGCAGGATCGGGAACTGAAGGTGAGCATGCAGCCCAGTGGGGCAGGGGAGGGAGCCAGAGGCCAGTTCACGCAGGGCCCGGAGGAGGGCCAAGCCCCCAGGTCCAACCTGGTAGGGGCAGGGCTCTCTTGTCCAGCCAGTAGAGGCCCTTCACCTAGGGCTAGAAGGCTAAGATCACATGTGTCCCCAGCTGCCTTGTGTAGTTTGGGCCCCAAATGGTTAGTGGGTAATGGAGCACTTGCTGGGACCCAAAGGCACTGCTGCTGGCCAGGCCCCCACCCTGACCCTGCTTCTCAGTGTTCTTCACCAGCAGAAGGGCCCAGCCCAACGGCCACAGGCCTGTGCATGCCCTGGCTCCCAGAATTCTGAGCTCCAGAGGATGGTGGTGGCTTTGGGTGTCCCAGCAGCTACAGTGGTGATGACTAAGCTCAAGCCAGGGGACAGGTAGCCATCAGGCCAGGAGCAGGGTTGGCCTTTGGCCCCAACCAAACTCAGCAGGGGCATCACTAGCCAGAGGCTTGGGCTCAGCTCTGGGGAGGGAAGGGAGAGGTAGCCAGATGGAGCAGCCTTGAGGTGGGTATTGGGAGGGGAGAGCATGCCTGGTTGGGCACAGCCTGGCAAAGGCCGCAGAGTGTGAGCTGCACCAGCTCCGGCTTCAGCTGGCAGCAGAGTGGCTAGAAGCAGGGGCAACGTCGGGATCTCTTTGGGGAGAGGTTGTTGATGGTGATGCTGAAGGGCCCCACCAGGCTCAGGCCCCTCTCCAGCCACTAACTCACTTTCATACTTACTGGGCATGAGCCCTCACCTGCCCCTTCCCAGGAGAGTGCGCCCTTCGCTGTTATCGGCAGCAACACGGTGGTGGAGGCCAAGGGGCAGCGGGTCCGGGGGCGACTGTACCCCTGGGGGATCGTGGAGGGTGAGTTCGGGCAGGGGGCACAGGGTCCAGGGTGGGCAGGCTCCCCTGGCTGGCGCCAGCTGACCACTCACCCCTGCCCTGCAGTAGAGAACCAGGCACACTGCGACTTCGTGAAGCTGCGCAACATGCTCATTCGCACACACATGCATGACCTCAAGGACGTGACATGCGACGTGCACTACGAGAACTACCGTGCGCACTGCATCCAGCAGATGACCAGGTGCGCTCCCGCCCTGGACCTGAACCATGTACCTTGTGGCCCCAGCCACGTCTCCGTAACGGAGGGCTGGTCCCCACCACCCACCTAGACCCGAACCTTGCCCCAGCCCCCAAATCAGCTGCCCAGTGCCTTGTCTCCCCAGAGCCAGCCCAGAGGTGTGGGAGCACAGGAGGGCAGGGCTTGGTAGTACCTGGGGTCAGCTGGACCTCCCATCAGTGCTGTCCCTCTCATCCACCCCACAGCAAACTCACCCAGGACAGCCGCATGGAGAGCCCCATCCCCATCCTGCCACTGCCCACGCCTGACGCTGAGACAGAGAAGCTCATTAGGATGAAGGATGAGGAGGTTGGTGAGGTGGCAGGGGAGGAACGGGCTGGCAGGGAGAAGGGCCAGGCCTCTCCCATCGAGTTTCTCCCCCTACCAGCTGAGGCGCATGCAGGAGATGCTGCAGAAGATGAAGCAGCAAATGCAGGACCAGTGACCCCCCAGCCTCACATTGCCATGGATATACTGCCAGTCTCCAGGCTGGCCCTTCCCACCCCTGGATCCCTACTGGTCTGTACTCTACCCTGGATTCATCTGGATTTCTGACAGGCCTGGACACAACCCCAATCCCAGAGTGGCCCAGACCCGAACTGTTCCCTGCCGTTCCAGACCTGACCCGGAGACGCGGGGTTGCACCCCCCAGCCAACCCTAATTTATTCTCAGCATCAATCCCTCCTCTTATTTGTATTTGCCCCTACAACCAGTTCCTTCTGGCCTTGAGGGACCAGGAGCTTCGTTGGGCCGTGACTTCTGAGATCTGCCCCCACCCCAGAAGATCCTAGCACTCAGACTCCAGGCCCTACTCGGGGTGGGTAAACCAAGGCAGAATAGGGGCGCAGGTCCCCAGGGTCTTGGGCCTGTCCCCCCGTGCGAGTGCTGCAGAGCAGACCTGGGAGCCCTCCTGCGCCCACTGCCACAGTGTATGCTGGGACCGCGCTTTGTGCCAAGGTGGGCCAGGTTCTCCCTCATCTCACCTGCAGCTCAGCAGGTGGGTTGGGCAGCAGAAGCAATTAGGATCCCTCCAGACCTGAGGAGGCCAGCCAGCTGCAGGGGGAGGAGCTCCGGGAGCGGGGCCATCTGTGACAGCCGGCGGGCCCCCCACTAAGGGGTCCCAGGGCTCCAGGAGCAGTGGGAGGTGGGTGACCCCCTGGCAACTCCCATGCCTAGACTGCCGTTCCCTGCCCATGGCTGGAGGTCCCTTCTCCCCAGCAGCACTGTCGCCCAGGGTTCCCTAGCCTTTGCCCTCCCCATCCCGCCACCCGCATGATCCCTCTCCACAAACCCTCTTCTCCAGTTTTGTTCAGTTGTGAATGCCGGGTCCTGTCCAGGTGACAGGAGAACAATGTTGGTGACCGTCGCAGCAGGCTTTGAGTGCTCTGTGCGCCCCTGGGAGCAGTGGGGGCGGAAGCCGGGCAGCTGGCAGCCCGGTGATAGCGCTCTATCTGGGGCCGCAGCGCCTGTCCGCGCGTCCTCGGGGTTATTTCTGGCGGGGCGGCTGCGCTGCGGTCGGCGTGGCTGGCGCCGGGGCCTGGCAGGGGTGGGCGGCCTTATCGCCTGGTTCTCTGGCCAACGCCTGGCGCTCCAGAGCCAGCCGGGTCACTATCCTCTCGCCATGAGCTCCGGTGAGTCTAGGGTCCAGCCAAGCCCCTGCCGCTCCCTAAGCACAATGGCGTTGGGAGGGGCGCCAGTCGTTTGCCTGCAGCAGGGAGAGATTTGGGTCGGACTTAGAGGAGACTTCCACCCAGTGCGCAGGTGGTGCGGTTGGAGAGCCTTTCGGGCAATGGGGGTCGCGGGCCTGGCCTGGCGCTCCGGAGGCTCAGAGATGCCGCCCAGGTGCCCCACAGGCCGCCCAGCTCAACGCGCGCTTCCCTTCCAGGACCGCGCAGGGCGCTGAGCCTGCTGCTCCTGCTGCTCGCGCCACGGAGCTGCGCGGCCACACGCTGCCCCGCTCCTTGTGTCTGCGCGGGGACGCTCGTGGACTGCGGGCGCCGCGGGTTGACGTGGGCCTCGCTGCCGACCGCCTTCCCATCAGACACGACCGATCTGGTGCTGACCGGCAACAACCTGACGGCGCTGCCGCCGGGGCTGCTGGATGCGCTGCCTGAGCTGCGCGCCGCGCACCTGGGCGCTAACCCCTGGCGCTGCGACTGCCACCTGGTGCCGCTGCGCGCCTGGCTCGCCGGCCAGCCCGAGCGCTCGCCCTACCGGGACCTGCGCTGCGCCGCGCCCCCCGCGCTGCGCGGCCGCCTGCTGCCCTACCTGACCGAGGACGAACTGCGCGCCGCCTGCACGCCCAGCGCGCTCTGCTGGGGGGCGCTGGCGGCGCAGCTCCTGCTGCTCGGCCTCGGGCTGCTGCACGCCTTGCTGCTGCTGCTGCTGCTGTGCCGCCTGCAGAGGCTGCGCGCCCGCGCCCGCGCCCGCACCCGCGCCGCGCACCGGCTGTCGCTGACCGCCCCGCTGGTGGCGGAGCCGGCTGGAGCCGGCGAGTCCTGAGAGCCGAGCGACGCGGAGCCAACCCGACAGGACCCAGTCCCGGGAGTCCTCGCCCTAACCTTGACCCATGCCCCTCCGCCGCCCAGGCACAATCTCCCAGACCACGCCGCCCCCGGCAGGCCCTTCCACATGGGCTCTGCTCCTTCCCGCCACCACTAGCGAGGCGAAGCCAATCCCTGCACGTTAGGCAGGTCCAGGCGGTGAGCTGCAGCCCGGACCCCGCCCGGGTCCCCCGGGCCAAAGTCCAGTGCGAATAAATCCTGCTCCAAATCCGACCTGGCTCTGCGGCGCGCCACGTGGAAATCTACCTCCCCAAACCGCGGGAAAACCCCTGGGAGGGGTTCAAGGGGACACCCCACAGCTACATGCCCGAAAATAGCCTCCAGGCAAACACAAGGTCCCTGAGTAAACTCTCCCCTCCACTGATGATCACAGAGGGTCACCTGGGAAGGCAGGGAGCAGTGGATGAGAGTGGGCACACAGAAGGGGGCAGTGAGGACTCTGTGGGCAGTGACGACACTGTGGGCCATGAGGACTCTGTCGGCCCTGAGGGACTCTGTCGGCCCTGAGGACTCCGTGGGCCGTGAGCACTCCGTGGGCAGTGAGGACTCCGTGGGCCGTGAGGACTCTGTGGGCCGTGAGCACTCCGTGGGCAGTGAGGACTCCATGGGCAGTGAGGACTCCGTGGGCCGTGAGCACTCCGTGGGCAGTGAGGACTCTGTGGGCCATGAGCACTGTGTGGGCCGTGAGCACTCTGTGGGCCGTGAGGACTCTGTGGACAGTGAGGACTCTGTGGGCCGTGAGGACTCTGTGGGGAGTGAGCACTCTGTGAGCCGTGAGGACTCTGTGGGCAGTGAGGACTCCGTGGGTAGTGAGCACTCTGTGAGCCATGAGGACTCTGTGGGCAGTGAGCACTCTGTGGGCCATGAGCACTCTGTGGGCCGTGAGGACTCTGTGGACAGTGAGGACTCTGTGGGCCGTGAGGACTCTGTGGGGAGTGAGCACTCTGTGAGCCATGAGGACTCTGTGGGCAGTGAGGACTCCGTGGGTAGTGAGCACTCTGTGGGCCGTGAGGACTCTGTGGGGAGTGAGCACTCTGTGAGCCGTGAGGACTCTGTGGGCCGTGAGGACTCCGTGGGTAGTGAGCACTCTGTGAGCCAAGAGGACTCTGTGGGCTGTGAGGACTCTGTGGGCCGTGAGGACTCTGTGGACAGTGAGCACTCTGTGGGCCGTGAGGACTCTGTGGGCCGTGAGGACTCCGTGGGTAGTGAGCACTCTGTGAGCCAAGAGGACTCTGTGGGCTGTGAGGACTCTGTGGGCCGTGAGGACTCCGTGGGTAGTGAGCACTCTGTGGGCCGTGAGGACTCTGTGGACAGTGAGGACTCTGTGGGCCGTGAGGACTCTGTGGACAGTGAGCACTCTGTGGGCCGTGAGGACTCTGTGGACAGTGAGGACTCTGTGAGCTGTGAGCACTCTGTGGGCCGTGAGCACTCTGTGGGTAGTGAGCACTCTGTGAGCCATGAGGACTCTGTGGGCAGTGAGCACTCTGTGGGCCGTGAGGACTCTGTGGGCAGTCAGGACACTGTGGGCAGTGAGGACAGTGAGGGGCAGTGAAGTGAGCATTTCCAGGGGACAGTGAGGGGCCGTGAGGTGGCCTGAGGACAGTTCAGGGTGTGAGGTTTCCCCAGTGGCAGTGACCATGCCATGGGGCCAGCTTTCGGGGCAATTAGCGATGGATTGGGGACAGTGAAGACAGTCTGGCGGCCTGCCTGCGACTCCCTGGGCACCCGAGTGAGGAGCTCAGCCTCTGGGGGCCGGGGTCACTGGGCCCAAGGCTTGCCAGGTGGGTCTGTGGCTGTCACTGCAGGGCTGAGGGGCACCGGGCATGGCAGGGTCTCGAATCACGTGCTCCACCTGACCATGCTTCCTGCAGGAAGGTACCTCTGACCACCCAGACCGGCCAGGGGCTTCTCAGGGCCCTCAGGTCCTGGTCCCCCGTCCCAGCCCTAAACCCGAGCAACCAGGGCCTGGGGCTCCTCCATGGGTGCCTGAGCCTGGCACAGGTTGCCAACAGTGTCCTAGGGTGCCCAGATGACACAGTGACACTTTCCTCACCATCAGGGTCCCACTCCTGCCCTAGGTGTGGTCCCCACTTGGCTGGCCCTGTGAATAGTGAAGGCTACTCTCCACAGACCGCAAACAGGACACCGATGAGCAGCCTCAGGCCTGGGCCCCAGCCGCCTGGCACAGGAAGACCCCTGGCCCCACTGACCGGGTCGGGGAGGCTGCCGTTGACACGGCCTTTGTCCTGGCCTTTGTGGGACAAGACGGATGACCCTCCGGTCGGGCTGATGCTATCTCCAGGCTGCCGGTCGGACGTGAGACAGGAGCCACCCCCTCCTTTGTGGGCAGGTGCATGGCATCCGGCCCATTGTGGGCTGTGACCGACGGTCGAGCCGTCCATCCGGCCTTATCACCACACTGGGGATGGGGGCCGTCTTTGTACAAATGAACTGCCACCTTGCCCTCCCCACAGGGAGCCCAGCACCCCCAGAGCCCCTGGTGGGGTTGTCAGAGGAACAGTCATTGTCACAGCGAGGTACACAAGCCAGCCCCCAAACTCAGTCCCAACGCGGCACAGGGTGGGGCGTCCCCCTACTTTCAGAGGAGGAAACCAGATCTGAGAGCGGGGCTCCCTGCTGGGCCCCAGAGCCTCCACGGCTGACCCGGGCAGAGCCGAGACCAGGCCCCCAGACACTTCTCCTCCTCACGGAGGCCTTCAGGGAACAAATTCAGGGCCCAGGAGAAAGTAGTCTGGGGGTCCTAGGTGACCCCAAGCTAACAGAAGTGGCCCTCCTGTGGGACAAGGCCCCAGCAGGAGCTGTGGGGAGTGGTCAGCGGGAGTGCAGGCACACTGCACACTGCCCACAGGCTTCAGGATTCCCAGGCCAGTCTGGCTGAGAGGGTGGGCACGGCCCTGAGGAGCAGGAGCCGCGGGAGCAGTGCGCGGAAGAAAGAGGCTGGCACCGCGGTGTGGGCAGAACTAGGGAAGAACTTCCTGCTAGCTGGCGAGTGGGACAACTGCACCCCATGGTTCTCTGGGGCCCCCCACCAGTTGTCCACTGTTTAGACTGGCTCCTGCCAAGGTACCGGCCGCGGTGGGGCGCCGACCTGGCCTCGCTGGCTGACCTGCTCCAGGCTGCCTGGGAGCGCCTAATCCCAACTCCTGACCCTGAGCTGACCCTCCACAAGCTGGCCAGGGCCTCAGCCTCCAAGGAGTGTGGAGAAGTGGACGGTCCCAGCTCAGTGCCCCTGAATGGCCCTGTGCCCAGAGGGGGACTATGCACCCCTCCCCCAGCTCAGGGGCCTACTGTGCCCCTCCCCCAGCAGTGTCCTCCATCTCGTGGACAACACACCTGCCGCAGGGCCCCTTCCCCACTGACAGGCTGGTTCCCACTGTGGCCTCAAACTCCTTCCAGATAGGAACAGGTCGGGGTCCACTCAAGGCCCTGCTGAGCCCCCACACCTCCAGCCCCCAGGCTGGCTGGTTCAGGGCTCCACGCCCTACAGCCCAAGGTCCTCTGACCACACTGCTGCCCACCCAGCCTCTCTGGGCTCCCGGGATCCTTGGCCTTCAATCAGGCCCAAGCCATGGTGCCCCCTCCCCGACAGCGCCAGGCCCTCCACACCCTTGCCACGCCAGTCCCAAGGCGCGGCATGCCCTTCCTCCTGGGACTCTGTCCTCACTACACAAGGCCCACTCAAGCATGTCCTCTGCAGAGCGCTTCCAGCCCTGCCCTGGACCAGTACATGGCTCAGGACACTGCCTCCATGCTGGGCCCCTGAAGTCGGGCCAGGCTCAAGCCACATCCAGGGCCTGGGTGCAGCCACCTGGAGAACGAGTGACCCACCAAGGGGTTGCATAGAGTGAGCCCTGCAGCGCCAGATGGCATTCCCGGGGCAGACACAGTCGTGACCTCCCACCGAGCCCCTCATCCTGCCTGTGAAATGGGCGCCGCCCGCGCTGCCCACCTCCCGCCCCGACGCCCGGTCCAGTGCCCCCTCACAGGCACCAGGGGGCGCGCGCGGGCTGCGGGAAACGCCTTGGTGGGCCAGGGCCGCCAGAGCGGGCGCCGGGGGTGCAAACACCCGGCCGGCGGAGAAACAGAGGCCGGGAGAGGGGGACTTGCCCAGGCTGGCGGGGGTGGACCGCCGACAGGGGCGGGCCGGTCGCACCCCCGTGGGGGAGGGGAGGGGTGCGCCGAGCGGCGCTGACAGACGGGGAGTGGTGAGCGCGCCCCTCCATCCGCCTCCCTTTCCCCGCGGGCTCCCTGACAGCCTGTCAACCGGGAAGATAAGGGACCTCTTCCGCCGGCGGAGGGGGCGGTCAGCCCAGGTGCGCCCTCGGCCCTCCCGCCGCCTGTTTGCTCCGTAAACACTTATTGAGCCCCTGCTGTGTGCGCGGCCGGGCAGGGCCAGCAGCTGCCAGGCGGGCGTGGAGGACGACAGGGAGAGGTTGGCCTCAGCCACTTCTGCCCGGGATGCCGGCTGGGGGGCCCTGGAACAGGCTTCTCCGGGGGAGTGGAAGAGAGGTTCCCTTACCTCCCCACCAACGTAGGAGTGGGGGTTGTGTGCAGGTCCTGGGTGGGCCCCCTCCAGCCTGGGGACTTAAGTGGGGCTTGTCCTCTCGGCCTTGGGAGGATCTGGGGAGCTGAAGCCCTGGCCACGTTGGGGGGTGGGCGCACCCGCCGCCCAGACAGAGCAACAACATTGGGGTGGGTGGCGAGGCCCTGGGGGCCCATAGCTCACTGCACCGTCTGTGCCCACCCCCAGTGTTTCCGATGGAAGACAGGCAGCGGGTGATAAATCACCAGCCCCCACCCCCACCCACCCAGGCGGCTGTGGGGAAGGGGGTCTGCATATGACAGAGACAGAGACTGACCTAGAGACAGAGAGACAACCACAGAGACAATGGCAGCTATGGCTGGCCGGCTGACACCAGCCAGGTCCCTTGGCACAGGGTGTCTGGCCTCCTGCCCCCAGGCGCGCCCCCCCCAAACCAGGCCCATCTGGAAACCAGCTGAGAGTCACCCAACCCCAGCCCACCCCAACAGGGAGGAGGAGGAGGGAGGGAGCAGGCCTCAGCAGCCACTACTCCCAGACTCCCGCCCCCAGGACCATAAATCAGCAGGGGGCTCTCTGCAAGCCCTCCCCCAGCCCCTCCCCGTGAGGGGGGGGGGTCTTTGGGGTCACTGGTCCTGGTGACTGGGCCTGGCCTTAGCTATGACCCTCCCTGCTTCAACAGCCCTTGGGGGCTCCCCCAGCCCCCACCTCTCTTTTTCCTCAGCATAGTCACATATCCAGAGTTGTCTACACCCAGTGCTGTCTATACTACATGACCACTCACTGCCCTCATCTCTGTCCACAGACAGGAAACGCCAGCAGGGAATGATGTCCTGTCCTATGAGGAGACCCCATAGGCTGGCCCTGCAGGAACTGGGGGTCAGTGAAGCCCCCCAAGAGATCCACTCTGCCCCAGGGGAAATGCCGTCTGTCCCTCTTTCTGTCCTACCTTCCTGTCACCACCCCCCCCCCCAGGGTGCTGAGGGCCAGCTGGACAAAGGGTGCTGAGAGATGGGCTGGGTGGGCCCCCCTCCGCAGGTGTGAGCACCCCCTGGGGGGGTCAGTCCTTGGTGGATAAGGCTCGAGAGAGCATCTGGGGGTGCTCCCAGGACCTACGGAGTGTGCTCAGCACCCCCACTGCCCAGACCCCCAACCCAGTCAGGCAGGCCTCAGCGATCCCTGCCCCAGGGGTCTGTCCTGCAGACAGTCCCTCAGGGCTCATGCAGCAGAGATAAGGCCACGTGTCCACAGGGAAATGCACAAAATGTCCATCGTGAAATCTTTCGTGGTTTATCTCAAAGAGCAGCGGAGGCAGAGATGGGAGCTTCCTTGTCTCAAAAGACCCTCGGAGCTCTTGGAATTCTGTGCCTGAGAGTGTCCAGTGGCCTGGCCTGGGCCTCCTGTGACCCTCAGAACAAGGCTCCTGAGCCGCACTGGCACTGGGACATCAGAAGCACTGACCCAGTGTGTTGAGGGAGGACCGGAGGGCGCCCCAGTGCACAGGGGGCCACTCGTTCATTCATTCCCAATCCTCGTGGTTCCCACCAGTGCGCAGCCGTGCCTGGAGGTGCTGGCTGCGAGGGGGGAGGGTACAGGTCCCTCGGTCCCCAGAACTTCCCTCAGCAAAGGCCCCACCCTCCCTCTACCCCTCCTGATGGGGCCTGCCTGAGGGAACTGGCCAGCTCCCTACTACCAGTGTCCCTGGGGGCTCACTTCGCCCTGTCGAAGCACGTCAGACAAATTGAGGGGCTCTGGGCCAGACAGACCCTCATGTGGCAAGGGGAGGGGCGGAGAGGGGAAGGGAGGGTACCTTCAACCAGAGGGACCAGCCTGCCCCACCTACCCCACCTGCCCAGGTGTCTCTGCTTCTGTCCCAGTCACACGGGATCCTGGGGCCATCCCCACAAGGTCACTTATGACCCCAGTGGGATAAAGAAATCCTCAGAGGTGGGAGGGACTGGAAGGGGATCCTTCAAGCTCTGCGTGATGGACTCCCTGGGGTGTGGAGGTACAGACCCCAGAGGAAGTAGAGGGTCCCCGTGGCAGCCACTTCCCTTGCCCAGGTGTTTAGACAGGACTGGCATGCCCACCTCCAAGGGGAGGCTGCAGCCTGGGGCTGGGGTCCGGGGAGGTGTGAGGGTCCAAGGGCAGTGGGGCCCACATGGTCCACCTGTGCGTCACCAGGCTGGCTGTGCTTCTGGCCTCTGAAGGCTCCCAGGCTTAGGGGGCTTTGAGGAGGCGCCTGTGGGAGGCCCGAAGGCCAAGCTCTGCCGTGCGTCTGCGTGGAACTCTATTTTGATGTGATTTGTATTTGGGAGTTCGCTTTTCTCTAGGCTTTGTTTGTTTAAAGATGCTCTTGGAGAATTCCAGCCAGTCTGCAGATACGGAGGAAAGGGCTTCTGTCTGGCAGGGTTGGGGAGGGCAGGCGCCCTGACAGCCTCCTGTCCCAGCACGCCTGCCCATGCCCTTGTGTGCCCACTAAAGGTGCTCCCACATTGCGCTGCCTCACCTTCCCGCGGGAGCCCAGCCTGGGGCCAGGCCCAGGAGAGCACCTGCGACACAGACTCAGAGCAGGTGGGAGCCCATGGGTGCTGCAATCCTGAGGCAGCCACGCTGAGGGTCACAGTGGAGGTCACCAACTTTCTTTACAGGAAAGTGGGGACAGGCCTGTTCGTAGGAGCCTTGGGTCTCTCCTGCACTAAATGCCTCACCTGGGCACCCCCTGCTTTGGGGGCCCTGGTGGGGGCCTGTATTTTGTGGATCTCTCTGCTGTAGTCCCTCGTCTCGGGCCCCAGCTCCGTATGTCTCTTCCCCACGGGTCCCCGGTGTGGGGGTCAGTGATGCTGCGTCTCCTTACTCAGGGTGACATGATTCTGCTACAGTGGTCTCTAGGATATCCATGAGCCTTTCTCTCTGGGCTGGGGATCCATCAGAATCCTCCCAGGGGGCCACACTCCAGGGCCTCTTGTGGCAAGGCCAGCAGGAGGAGTGGCTGGAGCATGACTGTGTCCCCAGATCGTCCATGGAAAGGTGTTGACAGCTAAGGTTGACCCACAGCCTCAAACTCCACGAGACCCCCAGGTCCTTGCCAGCCTGCAGTGATGCAGTCTTGAGTCCACTGACCCCTTCCCGACTCCTCCCCAGGTCCTCCACAAGTCCTTCCAGTCCTCCTGCGTTGTCCAGAGTCCTCCCCAGGACCTTTCCTTAATCCTCCTCAGGTCGTTGCTGAGTGCTCCCTGAGGCTTCCCGCTTGCAGTGCCTCCACATTCTCAGGCTGGGACTGCTCTCCCTGGATTGGTCCCAGCAGGTAACTGAGGGTGGTGCCACTGGAGCCTTGAGCCTGGAACCGTCCTGGTGGGCAAGGTGGGCAATGGGCACAGTGGTGGGCAAGCCTGGCAGCAGGACTGTCAAGGCACGAGGATGAACTGTGGCCTCTTTCCCTTAGCACTGGTGTCTGGGCTGTGTTCAGTGGCTGGCCTGGCGGGGCCGTGGCTGCCTGGCGCCCCCGGGCCTCCAAGACAGTTAAGCCTCAAAGCAGGTGGGACCCAAACAAGACGGAGGCATCACCACCGCGCCCTCATTCCTGCACATCCTTGTCTCTCTGCACGCTCGCCGTGTCCTCCTTTGGCCAGCTGGTCCCCTGCTCTGCCTTTGCCTCCCCATGCAGTAGCCCTGGGTCCCTCCACCACGACCCTCCTCATGGACTGTCTGAGGAGAGGGGAGATCCTGCAAAGTCACCCACACATACCCACACACGCACACACACACATGCACACACAGCGTTCAGAGAGCCTTCCTGGCTTTCCTTCCCTGGGTCTGATTCCTCTGAGGGTTTGGAGAGAGCACACCTCCAGGGTGGGTCGAACACGAGGCTAACCACACATGCTTCTGGTGTGCGTAAGCACCACTGTGCATGTGCGTGTGCATGGGTATATTGGAGATGTACAGTCCCACCTCCCCGTGTGAATGTGTCTGTGTCCCCAAATATCTGCTTGCGTGTCTGTGACCCCACATCCCTGTGAGTTTGTGCATGTCCTCACACCTCCTGTGTGCGCGTGTCCTGTTGGCCCACTGTGCCCTCGTGTGCCCCCCGGCAGCCGCCTGTCCCCGCCCGCCGTGCCATGTGTACACAGAGGCTTGTTTTCTCTGCCTTGCGGGCCAGGGGTGTGCTCGTAAATCGTGCAGTCGATGACACATTTATCCCGCGGGCGGCTGGTGGTGCGAATTTATGGCTGCCCCTCCCTGCCGGCTGAGGCAGGACAGGGGCCTGAGCGCCCCACAAGCAGGCAGCTACAGGCCACTCAGCCGGCCAGGCTGTCGTGGGACCACTGGGACTGGGGCTGGGCCAGGAGGGTCTCAGGAGCGCCCCCAAGGTCTCACCTGCTCAGAAACCCAGCAGTTTCAGAGAGCTCAGGGCAGATGGGAGGCCAAGAGGCTGGATGGGCTCCACCTGGGCGAGGGCTGGGCTGCAGGGGCTTCTAACCTGCCTGAGGCATAGAAGCCAAGAGCTCGGTCGATGCCCTCCCTGTCCATCTGCCCCCCCGACTCTGCCCCTCAGTCTTCCTACGTGTGAAACGGGGCAGTAGCTATAATGTGCAGGACTGGATGGGTCGCTTCTCTCAGGCGTGGTGTCCGCCCATCCACTGCTGCTGGGCCTGTTGGAGGCAGGGAGGTTTGGGGAGGTCTGTCTGGAAGGGTGGAGACCTTGAGGGCAGCTGGTGCTGCACCGAGGGAGGAAGGAGAGGTGATTGTGGAAAGTTACGGCCGGGAGGGCCCCTCAGAGCACGCCTGTTCTCCTCTGCCTTGTGAAGATGGGGAACCAAGGTCCAGGGAGGGGGAGGGCCTCAAGACCCCAGATTCCTGCTCCTCAGCGTGCAATGTGGGGGTCCCTGGCTTAGCCCCCATCCCTGGGCAATCTCCTTTGTCCTGCAAAGTCTGCGGGTGGGGGAGGGGGCGGCTGGGAAGATGATGTCAGCTGGTCCGCAGGGGAAGATGATGGAGCAAGTCAGGTCTGCTCGGGGCCACTGCCGAGACTGGGAGCCAGCCGGGGCTGGGGGCCCTCAATGCCCTGCTCTGTCCTTCTGTCTGTCTGTGTGTAGGGTCGGGTCTCCAGGGGACCCTCTGTCGGCTCTCATGCTCCCTCCAATCTCTGGTCCCCGGCCCCCCTCGCCGCCCGCCTGTCAGGATGAGCGATGGCCGTGCCCCTCTCTGGGCTCTCGGCCCCAGGCCCGGTTCCCGCTCATTAGCCGCTGACACTGTTTGCTTTCCCACCCGGGACGCCCACCCCCGTCACACGCCATTTCTCCCGGCGCCCCCACCCCCGTGGGCCAGCCCAAGAGTCCAGGGTGCCGGGCAGGACCTGCATTTGGCTCCTAGAGTGATGGCCAGACAGAGGCCAGCCCCACCCTCACCTGCACGCCCTGGAGGACAGCCGTGCTGCACTGTCACATAGCCAGGCTACAGCAAGAGTGAGACTGGGCCATGCCACTGAGGCTGACTTTGTGGTGACACACAGGGTGGGTCTCTGGTGACAGCCACCAGGCTCACCCTCCCATCTCTGTCTCTCTTTATCACTGGCTCCTATTTCTGCCGTTGTCCCTCTGGGTCTTGCCCCCAGCTCCATCCCATGGAATGACCACTCAACCACCAGCCCCATGAAGAAGGCCCATCCCCCACCTGGAGCCCCTTGGCTGCCCCAAGCAGCCATGACACACAGCCTGGGGTCAATGTGTGGCTCTGAGGATGAACCTGGGAGGAAGGCAGGAGGCAGGGGCGCCCAGGGCAGAGCTGGGGCAGACAGTGGAGGGCTTGGCATTGGCTCAGGCTTCAGAGTAGCCCTAGAGGGCATGACAGGGGTGGCAGGCACTCCTCCCTCAGGCTGGACACTTGCTGGCCCCCCCATGCGCCCTCTCTACCCCCTCCCCCAACCCCAACCCCCACCCAATGTGGCCACAGCTGGGCGGCATCAGGGCCCACAGGCCAGTGGCAGCCAGTCCTTCACTTAAAAATGTGTTTGTGATTTCGGCGGCGGGGCAGATAACGGTGACGAATGGCCCGCATGCCCCATGGGGCCCCCAGCCCATCTGGTTTGACTTTGGCTTGTCGTAGGATGCCCTTGGGCCCCCACCCCTGCCCTCAGGCAGTACCCTCAGAGTGAAGCCTGGGGGCAAGTGTGGGCAGTACCTCTAACCTTTGCACATGCTGGTCCCTCTGCTGGGCATGCCCTCTAGCGAATGTCCCCACCACCATCACCACAGGCCTCCTTCAGCTGTGCCCACCTGGGACCACCTGACAGCACCTGGGCTGCAGCCACTGGGCACTGGCAGGGTGGTGCAGAGGCCGTGCCCCGAGCCACTGTTACCCCTGTGGACAGGGAGCAGTGGGCGCCTGGCTTGGAAGGCGGGCTGCAGGAGCCGGGCTGGGCGGGAGGGAGCGGCCCTGGCCCAGAGAGGGCAGGGCGGCCGACGGGCCTGTCCCTGCTGGAGTACACGTGGTCATCGTCAGGAGGAATTTCTGACAGGGCTCCCGACCCTCCCATGGCCGCTGCGGCCCCCAGACCATCGATTATCCGGGAAAGCAGCTTCCGGGTCCAGCCCCAGGCACGGCTGGGGCAGTGAGGTCGGCCCTGAGACCCGGGCAGGGGGGAGCAGCTGGCACCCAGGGCTGGGCCAGCACGGGCCAGCCGCGCCTGGGAAGGGGGAGCACGGAGGGCCACTAGGTTTGTGTGGCCTGAGGGACACAGGCTCACGCATTCCTCAGTGGACCTTCCTGAGCTGTGTCTGTCCAGGTCGCAGAGGGGCTTGGACCCTGCCCGCAGCAAGGAGATAAGGGAGGTGGGGACTCTGTGTGCAGGATTCCCGGCCCCGGCGAGTGGCCACAGGGCTCACAGGCCAGGATCAGGGCTGGAGGTGCCTCGAGAGGAGCGACCTGAGTTGCTCTGTCCCCAGGCTGCATCAGCAGGGCTGCCCAGTCCCTGCCCTGGCTGTGGGGACAGCCGAGGGGGAGGGGCAGCACCGTGGCAGGACCCCAGCCCCCTCCCCACAGCAGGAAAATCCCTCTCCCTCAGTATCACATTGTTGAGAATTAACTTTGTTGAAATAAAAATTGGTCTTGGTATTAACTCGGCCTTGAGGATTTTCTCCGGGATCCTGGAGGCCGCAGAGGGGTCAGACGCCCATTCCCAGAGCCAGCCGCCTGCTCGGGTTTCAGGGGCGCCAACGACCTCCTAACCCTCCTCCTGCTGTAACTCTCTGCCCTCGGGAACGTAGCACCCGGCCTGCCTTCTCCCGCCCTGGCTGTGAAATGGAACAGTGAGGACAGTGTGCATCTCGGGGACCCGCCCCTGGGCCCTCCTCACCCCCCCCAAGACTCTGCCCCCATCCCTCCCTCACCACTCCATGTCACTTGGCAGCCATATCTGAGGATCCACAGGACACCCCCTCCACCCTTCGGGCTCTGCCATGGCCCGGCCTCACAGTCTCTCTGGGCCTCAGTTTCCCCATCCGTAAAATGGGACACTTGTCCCAGCCAGGGTGTGGGAGGCCCTGAGAACAGACAGGGCAGCAAGATGGTCAGACACTCTGAGGTGGCCCTTGGGAGAGGCAACCCCCCCGATGTGTGGCTGTGTAGCCAAGGGTGTGACGGAGGGGCACCCTGCCCTGGGTCTCTTGAGAGGGCGCTGTGGGCGCACAGGCATTCACTGCCTCAGCCACAGACAGAAACGGCCCCCAGACTGTGCACGGGGGTGGGCTGAAGACAGGAATGTGGGGTCTGGGGATGCTGCCCGGAGCTCCCTGAAACTGGCTCCCAGGGAGGCGAGTAGAGACACTCCGCATTGGTGCTACCAAAAGAAGGGCAGCCACTATTCGCAGTGGTTAAGTTCGCACGTTCCACTTCGGCTGCCCGGGGTTCACCGGTTCGGATCCCGGGTGCAGACATGGCACCGCTTGGCAAGCCACGCTGTGGTAAGCATCCCACATATAAAGTAGAAGAAGATGGGCATGGATGTTAGCTAAGGGCCAGTCTTCCTCAGCAAAAAAGAGGAGGATTGGCAGCAGATGTTAGCTCAGGGCTAATCTTCCTCAAAAAAAAAATTAAAAAAAAGAAGGGCAGCCGCCAAAGCCCATGTTTCTACACAGACACAGATCTGTGTCAACAGCTTCAAGACTCAGGGGTCTTGCCCACTCCACTCGGTGCCCTCGGGCCGGCGGGGTCCCCTGGAGTTCTCCACTGGTCTGGAGTGTGTGTACTCCTGCAGGGAGACTGAGTCCACCAACACAAGCAGAGTAGCGAGGGGGGCCAGGTGGGCCGAGGAAGGCCAGAGCGGGAGGGGGCATCCTGGGCTTCTACCCGACCAAGGGCGAGGTCCTGTGTCCTAGTAGGGAGCCAGTAGGCGAGATTTCCCAGCTGGTGGTCCCTTCACAGCCTCATCTGACCACATCCCCAGCAGTGTGTTTTGGGGGGTGGGGTGCAGCCTGGGAACGGGCTGGGACGGGGGCCTGGGAATGAAGGCGGTGGCCCCTGGGGGATGCTCGAGTGGGGCCAGCTGTTGCTGCCTGGCTCCAATTCCCGCTCTGTGCCGAAGCTGGTCCCCCGGGCCAAGGCTGGTGGTCTGCCTGGGAGGGGGTGGGTGGGACACTGGGGCTATGCCTTCCTCCAAGCCGTGTCCCAGGGGCAGCAGAGGTAGGACGGAGCCACCTTCGTGCTGAGGGGCAGAACCGGCCGTCCAGGAGGGCTCACTGTCCATCAGCAGCAGGTCCCAAAGTCTGCTCTGAGCCCCCGTCCTACTCTCACCTGGCACCTGGGCCAGCTGCCTGCCTGCGCGTGCGTTTGAGACCCCTTGGGGCCTGCCCCCAGGACCCTCCGTCCTACACCATGCGCCTGGCCCCAGACTGTACCCTCCAGGCCTTCACTCAGGCTGGTGCTTCTGTCCAGGGAGCCTCCCCACCAGGACCAGCCTAAAACTCCTACTTATCTTTCAAGACCCTATGTGAGTGTCCCTGTCCCTGGGAAGCCACCTTGAATGCTGGGCCCAGCACCAACCTGGTGTCCTCAGCTTTTTAGGACCTCTCCCTGGTGGCCCTGCATGTGCCACAGGGCTGGACACCAGGGAAGTGCACAGCCCCCGTCATGATGAGGGGCTCACCGTGTGGCCTGAAGGAGGCCGGGCTCCCTCAGGCCTCGTTTTCCCCAGGTGGCCTGTCCTTGGCTGACAGCACCACGGGCCCTGCTGGAGCAGCTCTGAGCTCAGGGAGGAGACTGAGCCGCGGGGCCATGCCTCCTCGCCCAAGGGCTCTGGGGAGGGAGAGGGGCTCTGAAGACATGAGGTTTGAGGTGGGCACACTGGGGTTTCCCCCAGAGCAGAAGGGTGAGGGCCCTCGGGCCACCCCCAAACACTCGGTCGGCTCCAGTGGAGGCTCGGCGGGGGCGGGGGCGGGTGGGGGCCAGAGGAGAACCTTCTTATGCCTGGAATCCCGCCCGCCCGCCCAGCGGCCCCCAGGGAAGCCCTGTGATGCAGGAACCTGATATTTTAAGACTTAAAGCAAATGTTTCTGGAGCCCGAGCTGCGCCGAGGCGCCTGCCCAGGCCTCGTGGGGGCAGGGCCACCACAGAGGAGGGGGTCCCCACCCCCAGCCCCAAAGCAGCCCTGCCCCTCCCTGGGCCGCAGTTTCTGGTGACAGGAGAGGCAATGAGGCAGGAAGCTCCTTGAGGGGTCAGAGACAGGGCCACTTCAGCACCAAGGGGGGCGCTGGTGTCAGCTGCTGTGGGGACAGTGGCCTCCAGCACCATTGGGAGCCTGAACCCCTCTAGGTCTTCAGACTGTCCTCACTGCCCTCAGGACGGGCAAGTTGATCGCTCTGACCCACTGGCAGAAGACAACTGGCGCTCAGGGCCAAGCCACCAGAAGCGTCCAGGTCCGTGGAACGAGAGATCTGGGAGGGACTGGCAATGTCTGCGCTGGTAGCAGGCATGAGAACAGGGACTCGTGAGCTGGAACTGGCTTAATGAAAAAGCAACATGACCAGGTTTCTTAACCTCAACATCAGCAGGGCCTCCCAATTCCTGGACGACAGAGGGGCCTGAAGCTCGGCTCGGGCTGGGCACAACTGGCTGGGTGAGGCCCAGTCTCCAGGCCCCAGCAGGAGGCTCAGCGGAGCCGTTGTCGTCCTTCTGGGAGCCTCCTGGGGCCCTGAGGGCTGGAGCCTGTGGGTGGAGGGGCCAGGCCGGGGGGATGGACAGCACAGGGCAGGGCCCCCTGCTGGGGTGGCTGGAGATTAGGGCCTAATCACTAAGAAATGCTTCAGGGGCTGGGCCAGCCCAGGTCCAGCTGGGAATGTGGGGTGTGGGAGGGCCAGATGTTCTGGAGATTTTTCCAGGGTGGGCCATCCTAATGACCCCAGTCAGCTGGGCCCCCAGCACCTGTGCTGAGTCCCTGGTCTGGTCTCAGCTGGCGTGGCTGGGCTGCACTCCCACCCCCAAGCCAGGGAGCCTGTCAGAGCCAAGGGCCTCCACAGGGGCTGTCGACCATTCTACAGATGGGGAAGCAGAGGTCCAGAAACGGGACAGCCCTTCCAGGGCCACTCAGAGAGCCTACAGCCAGCCCCACTGTGCGGACTCCTTCCCCCAACTCTACCCCAGGACCTGAGGTCCCCTTCTCTCGGCGCACAGGAGGGACAGAGCTCTGGACAGCTAGGTGAGTCCCAGCAGCCTGCCTCAGGCGTCTGGGTGCTGCCTGCTCACCCTGAGCCCTAGCTTCCTCAAGGGGTCACCACCCGACTGTGGTCTGTGCCTTGCTGGCCCTTCTGCTCTGGTGAACTCCTGTGTACCCTCAAAACCCACTGGGGCCTGAACCGTGAGCCCCGGAATTACCCCCACATCCCTAGCTCCATCCCCAACTACTAATGCCCCTCCCCGGACAGGGGGAATTCTGTGCCTTGAGCTCCCCTGGAAGCCTACCAGCCACCACCTCAGGTAGTCCCAGGCCTGGCCATGACCCCTAACCTCACTGGACAGGCCACCCTCACTGCCAGGCCTGAACTCATGCTGTGAGGACCGACATACTACATTACTATGACTCAGTTTCCCAACTCTGAAATGGAGATGATGGGTGTCAGGTGGGATGATGAGCCCTGGGTGCCCTGACTGAGTGCTCAGAGGGAGATCAGAGTAGGCTGCCTGGAGGAAAGGCAGCTGCTGGCAGCAGCACCCATGGGGGGCACCACTTCAGGGGCGCAGAAGAGGTCCACGGTCCCCTCATCCAGACAGCCGCTCAGGGCTTCAACCCCTCGCCAGTCCCCTGCTTTCTGCAGGCAACCCCCTGACTAATGGCCCCCCCCAGGCTGGGGGGCCAGGGGACTGTGCCCACAGGGGGCTGAAGCCTGTAGAGCAGCCCCTCCCAGGAAGCCACTGTCTCCTCAGGGTCACGGCCAGCACCCGCCCACCACTGCCATCATCACCCCACTAGAGCTGGGACCACACCACTCAGCACTGCTTCATCTCAGCACTTCCTTCCATTGCTCGGGCCTCAGTTTCTTCAAGCATAGCTGGGAGAAGGGCCAGTGGGCAGATCTGATTGGAGGAGAGGAGAGGGCATCCCAGGCAGCTGGGGTTAGATTGGGGAGCGGAGCCTGGGGGCTGGGAGGCAGGAGGAAGGAGGAAAGCCCCCATCGGGCCCCTCCAGAGGCACAGCCAGGCACAGGGCCCTACACGCAGGAAGCAGAGGAGCCCGGATTTAAGCCGAGGGCAGACACATGCCAGGCAGGTGGGAGGCACCTCTCCTGAGAGCTCCACACACCTGCCCACTGCCTGCTGTCCCTGCTGTGTTCACACGCAGAGCCCGTTACCCAGGCATCTCCAAGGGAGGCCGAGGGGGACGCGAATCGGAGCTGCCTACTTTCAGGCATCTGCTCCCACCCCTGACCCTCCGACCACAGAAGCCCTGTGGAGGCTGCACCCTGGGTCCCCTCCTCGGCCTGCGACCGGGCCAGAGGCTGGAGGCAAGTGGGCTCAGGACCAGGCCTGCTCCTTGAAGCACATGTAGGTGACCCTGGTGGCTCAGGGTGGAACTCGCCCACCTGTCAGCAGGTAAGGGCAGGCATGGACAGGAAGGTGGCAGCCAGGCAGGTCCCAGGCTCAATCCCTTTCCTCAGCCACACCCCTGCCAGGGCCTCCCCACCAGCCCCCATCCCTGCCCATTCCCAGGCTCCTAGCCCTGCTTGGGCACCCAGGCCCCAAACCAGAAAAACGAGCGGAAGAAAGCACAAGCCACGCTGCAGCTTCCACCACGTCCTGTGTGTCCAGCGAGGGCAGGGCCATGGAGCTGCCTCCTGCACCTCTGCGGTCCTGAAAGTCGGGGCGGGAGGAGCTGCAGGGGAGCAGAAGGTGGTCCGCACTCTCCAGCCAGCACTCAGTCCCCTAGTCTCCCTGGCTGGCCTCGCCAGCCCAGCTCCCAGCCTCCAGGCCCCTGCCTGTGCTGGCCCTGCTCATCCCTCTGTGATGGGCTTTCTATCAGCCAACCTGCAAAGCAACGGCTGCAATGCCCACTGTCCTGGATGCAGTGGGCTGCCTCTGGGCAGTGAGCTTCTCATTGCTAGCAGTGAGCGAGCAGGGCCATAAGACCACAGCAGGGGGGCTGCAGAGGGGAAGCACAAGCTGGCGGGCGCAGCCAATTCCCCAAGGCCCTCCCAAGACAGGGAGTCCCCAGACCCAGGACTCCTTCCTAGAGCCCGAGTTTCCGGGATTCTGATCTCTAGGATGGTGACATGTCTCATAAGGTAGGCACATCATAGGTGCTAGATAAAGCTTCACTTGGTCAATCAACAAACACCCAAGTAGGGTTCAGGGGCAGCTGGGTGTCTCAGACTCCAGTTCCCACTCTCTCCTCAGCTTGCCCCTGCCCACTCCGTGCCCCTGAGGGTCAGGCCAGACCCCTGGACCCTGCCGGGCCTTGGCCAGGCCTCCCTCCCCAATGTCTGCCACTCCTGCTCCAAGGCCTGTGCACATGACTTTAGTCAACCAAGGGAGAAATTGTTGGTTTGGATTCAAGTAACTGGGATGACCCAGCAGAGAACTGGAAGGACTCATCTCTTCCAGGTTGCTCGGCAGTTTTCACTATGCTTGCAGATTATCCGCTTGACGGTCTCCTTCCTACAGAAAGCAGTGGGCGCTGCAGGGGCCAGAGGGACAGGCTGGCTGGGGAGAGCCATGGCCACGGGTGGGCCAGCAGGGGTCAGGACTTGCCCAGCAATGGGGGGGTCAGTGCTGGGCTCAGGGACCTGGGGCCCAGGATGCTGCCTGAGGGGCTGGGGAGGGACAGTGAGGGGTGGGGGTGGCAGGCACTCCCTGCATCGGAGCCCTGACCTCAGGGATGTGGGGCTCAAGGGGACCTGACCAGACTGTCGGGTTGGGAGAGCTTGAGGCCAGGACAGGAGATGGAATGAGCTGCAGAGGGGAACTCCGGAGGACACTGGTGTCGAGCACCATCAGCCAGGCTGATTGTGTCAGCTCAAAACAGTCTGGAGTAGAGGGGTCTTGCAGGGATGGCACAAGGACAGGCACACAGGGCAGGCTGGGGCCTGAGGGTGGAAGGGACGGAAGAATCTTGCAGGGATGAGGGGTAGAGGGAAGTTGGACAGGGCCAGGCAGCATTCCGAGCATCTGCTCAGTAGCCCCACCTGGCCAGAGGGATGGTCCGTAACCACATGGAACCGCAGGCCTGGGGCTGAGCCTGGGGAGGCCAGAAGGTGCCCAGGCCAGAGCGGCAGGGTGGGTCTGCCTGTCCTGCAGGCCTGGCAGCAGCCTCAGAGAGGGGGCGAGGAAAAGGGCAGGGTTCAGGGCTGCCCGAGCAGGGCGGGATGGGCACCAGCTGTCCTGGGAGGACAGGCCACCCCACTTTGGACCTCACCACCGGACATTCACATGACCCGCGTCTGGCTGCCTGCCCGGCCAACACCTCTGCCAATCATGCTGACCTTCCTCCCGCCAGCACCTGCTGGGGGCTGACAGAGGTCTCTATTCCCGGCCAGGCGCCTGCTCAGGTTATATTTAGGCCATGGGGTGGGGATGGGGGGTACTGACCCCCTCCCGGGGCCCAGAGCAGGGGCCACTGGGGCTGGGCCATCTGCCCAGGCCTAGGGTGACAGCTCGGGTTGAGCTCTGATGTGCAGGTTGTTGCCTGTGAGGCCTCTCCCTGGGCTCCTGGCCCTTTGTCCATCAGCCACATGCAGGCTGGGAGGCACGGGCTCCAGCCGTGGTTCATATGGGAAACTGAGGCTGGACCAGGGTCTGAGCTGCTGGCCATGGGAGGATAAGGCTGATAGTGCTGGAAACTCCAGGAACCCAGCCCAAGGAGGGTGCTGGGAGCTCCAGGTCGGGGGAGGGGAGTCGGGGGGAGGCCCAGCTGGCCTTTGAGCTCCAGAGCTCAGACATCCGTGAGGTTATTCCCTCCTTGGACCCCCCAGGGCCCTGCCCAAGGGGATGCTGAGCCCCAGGTCCTTCCTGCCCACCAGGACCAGGCCCTCTTCCCTCCTGCTGCCTGGGCAGGATGTTCCCAGGGAGGAAACGGCCCCTTGGAGGCCACCCCATCCCTGCTGGAGTCCAGGGCCACTTCCTGCCCCACGTGGGCCTTGGTCCTGCCCCTGATTCTGCCAGCCCAGGCAGACCCCAGACTTCCTGCACGCAGCAGCATGGAGAGGCAGGGACATCTTGGCCTCACTCTCCTGGCAGGCACAGTGCAACTCGCCAGACCCGTGGGCCTGAGGGCATCCCCTGGGCCGCCTGGTCCCTCTGCTCTGGCATCACCTGCTGCCCCCAGAGCCATCTCAACAGGGCCCTCAGGTGTCCCAGCCCAGCTCTGGAAGCTGGCGGCTGTGTCAGAGCGCCACCCTGGCTACGGCAGAGGTGGGCCTGTCCACACCCACAGGGCAGGCCTGCATCCACAGTGTCCTGTGGCAGAGGTCATGACCCTGCTCCGTCGGCAGCCTCATCTCCAGGAGAGGTCCCTCCTTGGCCCAGCTCTCCTCCTCCACCCAGGTCCCTCGCCCACCAGCTCCTCACACCCCATTCAATGGGGTTTCCTGCCCCGCCGATCCCACGTCGGGGCACGTCGCCTGGCCACCCTCCTCCGCTCCCCGCCCCAGGAAACACGTAGCTGGGGGCTGTGGGGCTTCAGGACTGAGTTGGAGAAGTTGAGGGCAGGGCTGGGGGCTCTGGAGGGAAGTGGGAGGGCCCCAGCCCAGCCCGTTCTGAGATTCAGGAAGTGGGGGTCTCAGAAGCTTCCTCTTGGCCAGACGTGCTCCCAGTGGGGCTGGGCAGCTGGGGGGTCAGAGGCCTGGCCACAGCTGCCCCTTCCTTTCCAGCCAGTCACCAGCTGGGTGGCCTGTACTGCTGCCGGCCTCAGGCTGGGTAGTTGGGTGTCCCTCGGGCCCTGCAGGTGGCCGGCAGTCAGGGCCGGAAGGTCTCTGAGCAGTTCAGGCTGGAAGCATGTCAGCTGTGGCCTCTGTGGGGCCGTCAGCACCATCAGCGCCCCAGCCCTCCCGGCAGGATTCGCCAGCAGATGGGATGGCAGGGCCCAGGAGTGCCCGGTGGGCCCACCCCTCCCCAGGCCTATGTTTCTCCCTGCCGGAGCTCCCCTGAGCCTTGGTGTGCCCATCTTGTACAAGGTGACAATCCTGCCCTGAGAGACAGACAGAGGGGCTGCCAGTGAAGGCTGGAGCTTGGACAACTAGGGCAGTGGACCCCAGGGGCCTTCTGGGATGGTGCAGTGGATCCAGGCCCTGTCAGAACCCTGAGACCAGAGGCCCCACTGCCTGGCCTTTGTCCCGCCTCAGCCCTCTGGGTGTGGCCACCTGACCCTGCCCTGAGCTCAAGGCCCTCCAGAGCCTTTTCTCCTTGCCCAGGTGTGGGCTCTGCAGAGCCTGCTCAGACTCTGCTAGGAGTCCCAGACCTGCACATGCAGGGGCTGATAAAGCCTTCAAAGGACGCCACCCCAGCCAGGCTCAGAGTGCAGAAGGCCGAGGAGGGCGTTCTTGCCCTCTGGGCGACAGGTGGGAGCCTTGGAGGGGCCGTGGAGGGCTTCACCCCCCGGTATGTTGGCTCACCCCCACCCGTGATAAGGCCTGGACTATGATCCCCATGCATCGATGGGGAGTCCAAGACTAGGGGCATTGACTTGCCTGGGTCTCAGTTCACCTGGGTCTCTGGACTGAGAGGGTCTCAGGGTTGGGTAAGGCCAGTACCACGGCTCACAAGTGTGTGTCGTGCCTGTGCCCGAAGCCTCATCAGGCCCCCACCCTCTGCCTGCACATGATGGGCGGTCGTCCATCAGCAAGGCCATCCCCTCTGGCCATCCATCACCAGCCGGCAGCCACAGGAGGAACAGCCTGCTTGTTTTGCCAGCTCCATGTTGCTCCCTGGGCCGGGGGCCGGAGGAAATGGCCATTTTCTGTCTGGGTGGGTGGGTGGACAACAGAGGTGTGCACAGCACAGGAGCAGGGCCTGGCTGCGATGTGATGGACCCCTGGCTGGACAAGGCCCCTCATAAATGCCCAAGGCCTCACCCTGCTCTGTGCCTCAGTCCCCTTCTGGCACCAGGGCCAGTGACATTGGGATTTTCTGACTGTTTCCAGGGCAGCTGTCTCTGGCCAGGTCACTCACTCCTGCCCCTTGCCACTAGATGGGGTGGGCTCAGGTGTCACCTGCCACCAGATGGGGGGTACCTTTGTCAGAAATCCAAGATGCTTGATGCTGTCCACACAGGCTTTGGGGAGCTGCTCTGGGGCTGGGGGTAGTCAGCAGACCAACTAGTGGGATGGGGTGTGTGTCTGCCAGGAGGTTTGGAAGGGCCTGGGAATCTATTTGGAGACATCCAGCCTCAAGATCAGAGCCAGGGCCACATTAAGAGAGACAGCACATATAGAATGGAGGAGGTGACATGCCATACCAAGAGGGTGGTGCCCCCAGGGCAGGATTCAGCATCTACACCACGACCACTGCTTTTTGGTGATAAGTATACATAACAGTATGATTCACCAACACAGTGCTAGGCACCCAACAACCACTGATCACTTCTCACACCGCCTCCGAGGCTCTCGTGGGCCAAGCGGGGACATGTCTTTCACCGCTGCAGCTTCAGACCTCTGCCCTCATCCCCTGATCCATAACATGGTCACCACTCACTGCCCCGGCCCTGGCCTCCTGAGTAGGGCTCTGGGCTCCTGCCAGGCCCATGGACAAGGAAAGCGAGCTGCCGAGTCCACAGCATCCAGGCCATGGGTCGGCGGCCCCTGCCCTCAGAGTAGGCACCTCACAGAGCACAGACTCGCACTGAGTGTCTGAAGGGGACTTTGTCCCCAGGAAGCACAGCCAGAAACCCAAAGCTGGAGTCAGGAAAATGCCCTCCAGGTTCAGTGCCTGTCCCTCTGTGTCCCCAAGCAGCCTGTGCCACCCCACTGCTCTCCTCTCTTCCCCAGTGGCCACTCCCTTTGCCTATCTCCCGGGCAGCCCTGAAAAACGCATCGCCCTTCTTCACCTGGGAGCAACAATCTCCTTCTAGAACTTTCTTCCCTTAGACCTGGGCTGCTTCCTCTGCCCTGGGACAGCCCTGCAGATGTCTGCAGGGTATTGCCGCATCCTATCCTCCCAGATGGAAAGGTGCTCTCCTGGTTTTAGTGGATGTTAGGAAAGAATCTGCAAAAATTCCCTTGAAGGTGAGAGGGATAAATCGTCATCCTGTCTTGAATATACAGACATGGGAGGGAGGGGCTCAGGGAAATAGTGGCATTGAGGCCACCTGAGGGAACTCTCGGGGTGCTAAGTTGAAGGGGCTCTGGGGAGAGCAAGGCTCCGGGACCAGGCCCACCTTCCCCGCCTAGTGCAGGCTGACTCTCTGGGGCCCAGTCTGGGCCCGGCTCACCAGGGCTGGTTCAACCCCACTCATGTGCCACCTCCCTGTGGACATTCGAGGCCACTCACCAAGACGGCTTGGTCCGGCCTTGCTGCTCACTGCTGCTCTACACTCCCAGGCCCTGATGCCTGGCCTGGAAGGGAACAGTGGCAGGACTGGCAAATGCCCTGGGGTAGATGCCCCCAGCCCCCGCCGGCCCAGGCTCAAGGAGCAGGCGGCAGCAGCGTGCAGGGCCCAGCAGGTGCTAAGGGGTGCAGCCCTGAGAGGGGTTTAACTGTCGGGGGGGCAGGCTCATGGCACAGAGCCAGGAAGGAGGGGACACCTGGATGGGAGCCAGGACACGGGGCAGGCAGGCATTTCAGAGCGGGAAGGAGGCCTGGCCGGTGCGGCTGGCCCAGGGAAACCCCAGGTGCTCCTGCTCTATGGTGACTTTGTTGGGGGCACGCTGCCTCAGTTTGTCCAGTGGGCACCTCAGACACTCAGATCGGCCCCAGGGCCTGACTGTTCCCAGTGAGGCCTGAGACAGCCTGGCGCCTGCCCACAACCCACCCAGCATGGGGCAGCCTGGGTACTTTCAGTCCTGGCAAACACTGCAGAAGGAGGGGCCAGGTCAGCTTTGGGGCACCAGTGAAAGCTCGCATCTGTCTGTCTGTCCACCCAGCATAGCTGGTGCCAAGCACCCACTTAGCCAGATGGGGCAGTCAGCGTCTCCACACCACCCACGTCCCTGCCTGTCCCTGCCGCCTAGTGGTCACAGCCAGCTTCACCCTGCCCTCTCTGCCTCCGTTTCTCCGTCTCTGGGAGGCCCTCGGTGGGTAGAAGTGAAGACCACGGCCTGAGTGTGGCAGGGGACTCAGCCAGGCCCTCCCCTCTGTCCTCTGGTCCCAGTGCCGGGCTGGTTGGGGGCCCCTCCCCACGCACAACGTTAGATCACCAAGGTACCTGCGTGACCTGCACACCTCCACTGGCATTGACTTAGCGCCACGGACAGCTTAGCGGGTTAGTGGGCACCCAAGTAGGGGGCTTCAGTAGAGACGAAATGGACCCAGTCCCTGCCCACCCAGTCACCAACGGCCACTTCAACAGCAGGAAGAGCCAGGCCCCTACACACAGAGACTCAGGCCGGACCCTCGGGGCCATGAAGGCAGAAGAGGCCAAGGGGGTGGGGTGGGTAGAAGAACCAGCTCCGAGTCTCAGCCCAGGGACCCACCTCAGAAGGAGTGGGGAGCGGCCTTGGGCAGGGGCTCCTGGGCCTCAGGGCTGTCAGGCCCGTCCCCTCCCCGCAGCTGTCTCAAGCTCCCATCTCCCCCGCCCACCCCCAGGACTCCTATTTCACCGAGGAGATTAAGACCACCTGGCGAGAGCCCCCTCAGGCCCCTCCCCTCACCCCAGCCCTCCCTCCTTGCCATGGGCCCTGGAGGTGCCCTCCCGCCCTCCCCTCGCCCGCCTCTCCACCCCACATTCCCACGCGGCCTCCTTGGCCCTGCTCGGCCCCTTACAACATCACCCCCTCGGCAGCCGCCTGGGGTCACCCCCCAGCACACTGATCCTCCAAGCCCCTGACCCCTCCAGTCCTCACCGGCCTGCTCCGCCAGCCCTGCCCGCCGCACTGCGCAGGGCACCGCCACCAGCTTCTGTTCCCCCAGGGGATCCCTCTTCACGTCCCGCCCTGCCCCGCCAGGCCAGGTCCTTCCTGCCCAGGGCAGGCTGCAGTCTCCTGCCGTCGTTGTGGGGTCTCTGGAGGGACCTGGGATAGCCCCCTGTTATCGGGGATGGCAGGCTCTGAGCCTGGGCGCCGCCACCCAGCTCAGGTCCAGCAGCCAGCAGCCCAGGGGCCTCCGCCGCAGCCCCCGTCCAGCCTGCCATGGGCGGCCGCCTGGGCCTGACACTGGCTCAGACAGACAGGAGGAATCTGAGCTCTCAAAACCGCAACTCTGAGCTCGCCTGTTTGTTTGCTTTTGAGAAATTCCAACCTGGTTCTGCAGAGCCTTGGAGGAGGGAAGGGATTTGTCTGGCTGGGGTGGGGCGTGGCCGTGCTTGTGGATATGGGGAAACCGAGGCTGAGCCTGCGCCATGTGGGGAAGCTGGGCAGAGTGTACATAACCGGGCTTCCCGGGGGCATAGCCAGGACCCTCCTGGCTGAACCCCAGGCCAGGCCTGGAGGCCCCACAGGAGCACAGAGGCAACAGCTCTTCGGGGAGCAGTTGGACTGGGGGGTGGCCCAAGGAGGCCTGGGCAGCAGCAATGGTGACGTCAGCTGAGGAGCTATGTTCAAGAGGTCTGTGAGCTCCTTGATCCACAGTGGGGCCCGGAGCATTCTCCCCACTTCTCAGACGAAAAAATTGAGGTTTGCAGAGGCCAAGATGTGTCCTGGACACAAAGTGCTGCATGGGCAGGCTCACGCCTGGCCCAGTTTGTGAGGATGGGGCTGCACCACCACCTCTGGCTCTGCCCTGCTGTGAAGGGCCATGGGGACAGGGGCCCTGCCTGCAGAGTCTCTCCTCTGAAATGTCATCCCGGCCGCCTTCCTAGCAGCTCCCCCCACCGGGAGAAGGCAGGAGACTGGGCAGGAACGGAAGCCCTGCTGGAGAGAGGCGTCCACCAGGAAGGTCTGGCTGCCTCCCTCCTTCTCCCCAGGCCTTGGTCTCCCATCTGCCCCTGGCAGTGCTGGCCCTCGGCGGACGGGCCCCCATGCTGGAACCTTGCCCATCAGGCCACTCTGCCTTCACACCGACTCCACCGTGCGCGTGACTCCGCAGCAGCATCCACCACTGCTTCAGGCTGGACAGTCTGCCTGCCTTCAGCCCCAGATCAGTGGGCAGAGGGGGAGAACCAAGGCGGACCTGCCGAGGGCAGTGGGTGCCGCGGCTTGGGAGGCCAGCCCATGGCACCCAGCGTAGTCCTGGGCTGACAGAGGCCATCTGGCAGCCCTGGGGGCTCTGCCAGGGAGCAGAGTAGACAGAGAGGGGCAGCAGCTCGGAGCCAGTCCTTCACTGCACCTGGACCTGATTTCCACCCAGGGTTTCTCCAAATAGTCACACAGGGACAACCTGAATTTAATTGCGAACTTAAACATTTAATGAAAATTCCAAGTCTGATATATTTGATTATTTTTAATGCTCTAAGCATCTTTAAGGGCAGACACAATATATCCAACAATCATGGGGCCTGTAAACATAGATGCTGACGTCCCTGGCTTTAGTGGTCATTCTTCGTCTGTCCCCAGTTTGTTGTCAGAGCTTCCCAGGGCTCATTGTACCCCGCACGCCCGAGTCAGTACTGGGGCCTGGAGAGTGGCCCCCTGGGGGATTCCCCTCAGAAGGGCCCCTGTGGAGCAGCCCTGTGATGGGAGACTCTTTTGCATCCAGTGTCCCATCCTGGCCACGGTACCCTCCCCCCCGGGACATCATCTGAGCGTGTCACCTTCAGAAAGTGACCCGACGTGAGTGGACTGAAACATTTCATTTTTCCTTCATCATGTGGCTCCACACGGCCCTCGTCCAAGCCAGTAAATCTAAGGTCCACTTGAGTGACTGAAATGAGTGCCGTCCACACTGAAGACCTGCCACAGTAGCCACTGTGAGGGACACACCTGCACAAGCATGCACATCTGCGCATGTGCTCTGCGCGTGCCAGGATGTGCACTCCGGCCCGGGTTGGCATGTGTGTATGTGAACAGTGTGTGCATGTGTGCCCACGCTCACATGTGTAGGATGTGCCCACATACATGTGTGTGCACACTCATCTGTGGGTGTGCTCATGTATGTGTGTATGTACACGCATAGACACCGATGTCCATGCTTACAACTGTGTGTGTGTAGTGGTGTGGGTGCCATGTGGGTACACGGCAGGTGGGTGCTGGGGCCTGGCCGGGCCCCCTGGCTGGCTAGAAGCCCCCGAGGAGACTGTCTGCAGGTGCGTGTCCCATGGCCAATCACCCTCAGCACCACAGTCCAGCTCTAGGGCGGGCCCTGAAGTGTGGCTTCCCCTGTCCAAGCCCAGGGAAGCAGGGGTCTCGGGGGGATGGGTTTCATCAGCCCCCCAGTAGGCAGGGATCAGCCACCCCACCAAGCCTACATCTGAGGTCTCTGAGCCCCACCGCTGCCTGCCAGCACCCAGGGAGGAGGAGCAGCTAGCGTGGCTGGTAGATGCAAAGACAGACAGACAGCAAGCTCTCCATGTGGCTGGGTCCTCCCACCAAGTGGGCAGCTAAATCAACAGGCCCAGAAATCAGAGAGGAGCCTAGGGCCTGGCTGTCCATCGGTCTGTCTGTTTGTTTGTTTGTTCTGGAGTTGTGGAAACTTCCAGCCTGCAGGGGGGCCTGGTGCCCGGTGGGGGGGCAGGGGTGCTAGGACCCAGCCCTAGCTGACAGCCCCATCTGGCCTGGCCATCCCTCTCACTATCTCCCCCCATCTGTCCTCCTGGGCACTGGGCCCAGAAGACAACGCCCAAAGTGAGGGGGTGCAGCTCGGCCGGGCGCAGACGAGAGGCTGGGACCCAGCTATGTGGGGCTGTGCACACCCGGCCCATCCCCTCCCAGCTCCGAGAGGGCTGGTGTCAGCGAGGTGTGTGCCTCCCCGTCCCGCCTCCTCTGCTCCCCAGCCCTGCCACCCCTCCACTGTCTGCCCCACTCAGTGTCTTGGTTTCCCTCTGTTCGTCCTGCAGCCATCTGTCCCCCAGGGTTCAGGCATCAGCTCCGAGATGTATCAGGCCCTGCCCTGGGACTGGGAGGCAGGTGGCGCTGGGGTCCAGGTGATGCCACGGGAGGGGTAAGGGACCGGTCTCCCCACCCCAGCCATGCCTCTGCTCCTCTCCAGGCCACCAGAGTGCACACACCCGGCTATTTCTAACTCCCGGGCCTCTGCCAAGAGCTCCATCAGGTCTGCCTGGCCGGGTTCACTTGGGCTTCTCCTCAGAGCCCTCAGTCCCCCTCAGGGGAACCTCAGTGTGGGCCTGGGACTCCCAGGCAGGGCTGCTGCCTGCTGTCTGGCATACCCCACAGAGCCAGGGCCAGGCAAAGATCTCTCCACCAGAGGTTTGGGTAAGGGCTCAACACCAAGGAGGAGGCCCGGGGGTGGGCTCACAGGGACTACTGCTTCAGTGGGGACACCCAAGGGAAGGGCCAGGGAACAGTTAGGGGCCAGCGGAGCCACTGCCCTTTCGGGTGCATTGAGCCCCTAAGCTGAGGAGAAGGGTAGCCTCCTTCTCCAATCCCACAGGACAGTGTCACAAGAGACCACATCCAGCAGACGTGTGCACCACAGGGCCAGAGCAGGGAAACTGCTCCTGCCCCCATTCCAGCCTCAGCCCCCTGGCCACAAGCCCCCTTACGACCCCAGTCTGGGCCCAGCACCTGACAAGCATCTGCAAACCCACCGAGTATGTGCAGACAGTGCTCTGGCCCGCGGTGCCCCATGCTGGGCGTGGGTGGAATGTGGGACTCCAGCTTTGGCACAGACCCCTCGCAGATGGAGCCTGCTCCTCCTCCGCCTCTTGGAGCCCGCGGTTCTTCTCCCTACTTGGCGGCTCAGCTGGGGACCAAGGGGTGGGACACCAGACCCCAGTGGCCCCAGAGATCTCATGAGCACGGTGGTCCCCACCTGCCTGCCTCCAAGGCTGGGAGTCACTGGCCGTCCGTGCCCACATGAGCCACCCAGAAAGCCATGTTCATCGGCACCATGAGCGAGTACCTTCACTGGATGGAGGAAGGACAGGGCGTGCCCGCCTGGCCAGGATCCTGCACGAGGCGCCCATGGTGGGCCAGGAGCGGAGAGGTGGGGATAGAGCCAGGAAGGCAGGACAGACCCGCCTGTTCACCTCCTCCCCCAGTTCCAGCGAAGGTCGCCCCCTGCGGCTGCCCTGTTGAGACTAGGCCCCCGAAGTCCCAGTCTCCCAGGCTGCGGGGCCAGGCTGAGCCACTGACAGCAGCAGAACGGCCGGCCGGGTGCAGGCTAATCCTGGGGCGGGGCCTCCCAGAGACCCCTGAGGCCGAGTCAGGCAGAGGCACTGGAGGCGGTTCCCCCGGCCAATCAAGGGGATGCAGCCCAGTGCTGCCCGACTCTATGCTCTGATTCCAGGGAGAAGCGGTCCCCAGCGTCCCCTGCACTCACATCCTGGGGTCGCCTGCACAGTTCGTCTGTGTGAGCATTCGCCTCAGATGGCCAAAGAGCACGCCAGAGGCACAGGGGTGTGCCCCTTGACTCCAAGGGCACTTGAGCGCAAAGACTGCTGGCTTTGTGCCCGCCAGAGATGCACGAGGTTGCGCAGGTCCTTCCAGGGCTGGGAACCGAGAGGGTGGAAAGAATTCTGAGAGGGGTCCAGTGCCTTTACCATGGATGGAGAGTGAGGAGTGGGGTCCCGCCGAAAGCAACCATCTTGACAGCTCCCCTGGGGGAGCCATCGTGCTCTGGGGAGGTGGAGCTGAGCCGGCAGTGGGCAGCCAAGGCTCTCCAGAGGCCACCTTCTGTGCGCTGGGGAGAAATCTGAATTCGGGCTCCCTTCACGTGAAGCTCCGAGGATTCTGGGGCTGTAAGGTGAGTGAGCGCGGCTGGCAAGGCTCCCTGGGCAGTGCAGGCGGGCAGCCCAGTGCCCACGTGGGACCCTGTGCAGGACCCAGAGGGAAAAGCAAAGGCTGCCTCTGTGCCCGGCAGAGGACCGGCTGCTGCCTTAGCCCATCCCACCCCTCCCGCCTCCTGCCCTCGGCCAGACTGCTGGTCCCCACCCTCTATCCACCGGCTGCCAGTCAAAGCCGAGCCTCCGTTTTAGGGCCTGTAAAATGGTCTCACCAGAGGCCCCACCTCGCAGCCAGCCAGCGCGGCGGGTCCTGTCTTCAGGCACCGGAGCGAACCGCGCAGCCCGGGCCCCAGCCGCGCACCGCAACCTGATGGAGCAGACCCCGCGCAGCTCACGACCCCCGGCCAGGCCAGCCTTCCTGGCCCGCGCAGGCCGGCGCCCAGCCAGGCCTCCTACCTGCGGCGGTGGAGGCGCGGCCGGCAGGGGGAGCGAGGCGGAAGGGAGCCGCGGCCGGTCCAGGTGAGGGAGGAAGGCTTCCCGCAGGCGGCGGCGCGAGGGCTGCGGGCCGGGGCTGTGCGGGGCGCAGGGCCGGCAGAGGGGCCGGCCGGGGCGGCGGCGGGCGGCGGAGCGCGCGCGGTGAGAGCGAGGGCGGGGCGGCGCCCAGGAGGGACGGGGCAGGGTCGGAGGAGCCCAGCCCCGGTGGGCGGTGGAGGCGGCGGCTCTGCCGGGTTCTGGAGATCGGGCGGCCTCGCGCTTCGAGCGCTTGGGGCCCCTGTGGGCCCCTCCAGTCGAGGCTCCAGGAGGGCCGGGGCGTTGAGCAGGGCGTCCAGGGTTCTGCAGTTGCGCGGGTGAGTAGGGCAGAGGATGGAGCGGCCAGGGTAGGGCCCCTCACCTCTTCCCAGAGACCCTCTCCTCAACCAGCTTTTGCTGCCCCGGCACAGTTCTCTGCTCTGGCGCTTTTGCCCACCCCGCCAGGCCCCACAGGTCCCAGCTCAGGCGTGGGGGGGTTAATGAGAGTCTGGGAGGACCTGGCCCTCCCCTCCACCACCTCAGATGAGGGGGACCAGGGGACCTCAGGAGGGCGCCCCTGGAGGCTGATCCTGCGTCTCCAGGAAGCCCCTGGGTTTTTCACTTTCACTTCTCCCTTCTCAATCCTGGCATCACGAGGACTCAGTGTCTGGTGACTGCTTTCAGGGGTTCGCCCAGGTAATGAGGAAGGCTCCCCCAGGTGCATGCGACATGACCACCGGCACCCCCATCTGCTGGGGCAGAGTGCATCCCAGATAACACACAATCGCATGCAGGAACCACACCCCACCGAGCCCCCTCACAGGACCGACACATAGCCTGCAGGGCGGGAGCCAACCACCAGCGATAGGTACCCCTAGTGAACCGCCCTGCATGCCTCTCTGGGTGTGGACCCCCAGCCCTGGGCTTGCCTCCCGCAGTTCTGCCATGCCCTG